>NC_090451.1:233944291-234591791 GCF_031143425.1 Pleurodeles waltl
TGAGTTTGTTTTGACTGAGTTTGTTGACCAGATAAGGAATGAGCGGGAGAGGGGGGAAAGCGTAAGCAAATATCCCTGACCAGCTGATCCATAGAGCATTGCCCTTGGACTGATGGTGTGGGTATCTGGAAGTGAAGTTTTGGCATTTTGCGTTTTCTTTTGTTGCAAACAGATCTAGGTTTGGTGTCCCCCAGCGATGGAAGTGATCTTGTAGAATCTGGGGATGTATTTCCCACTCATGAGTTTGCTGGTGATCTCGACTGAGATTGTCAGCTAACTGATTGTGAATGCCTGGTATATATTGTGCTATGAGGTGAATGTTGTTGTGAATTGCCCAATGCCAAATTTTTTGTGCTAAGAGACACAGCTGTGACGAGTGTCCCCCCCTGTTTGTTTAGATAATACATTGTTGTCATATTGTCTGTTTTGACAAGAATGTGTTTGTGGGCTAGAAGGGGTTGAAAGGCTTTTAGTGCTAAAAAGACTGCTAACAGTTCTAAGTGATTTATGTGAAGTTGTTTTTGATGACTGTCCCATTGACCTTGTACGCTGTGATTGTTGAGGTGTGCTCCCCACCCAATCATGGAGGCATCTGTTGTGATAATGGCGTGAGGCACTGGGTCTTGAAAAGGAGACCCTTTGTTTAAATTTACAGGGGTCCACCATTGAAGTGAAGAGTGTGTTTGGCGGTCTATCAACACTAGATCTTGGAGTTGACCCTGTGTCTGCGTCCATTGTTTTGCTAGGCACTGTTGTAAGGGCCGCATGTGTAGCCTTGCGTTTGGGACAATAGCTATGCATGAGGACATCATGCCTAGTAGTTTCATCACAAACCTGACTGTGTAGTGTTGGTTTAGTTGCATGCTTGATCTTATATTTTGAAACGACTGAAATCTTTGTGGATTTGGAGTGGCAATTTTCTTTTTGTGTGTTGAGTGTTGCTCCCAAGTATTATTGTATTTGGGATGGTTGTAAATGTGATTTGTGGTAATTTATAGAAAACCCTAGTTTGTGTAGAGTATCTATTACGTATTGCGTGTGAACCTGACATTGTTGTTGAGTGTTGGCTTTTATTAGCCAATCGTCTAGATATGGGAATATGTGCATGTGATGTCTCCTTTTATGAGCTGCTACTACAGCTAGGCATTTTGTAAATACCCTGGGGGCTGTGGTTATTCCGAACGGCAACACCTTGAATTGATAATGTTTGCCTTGTATTACAAACCTGAGCTATTTCCTGTGAGATGGATGGATGGGTATGTGAAAATACGCATCCTTGAATCCAGTGTTGCCATGTATTCTCCTTGTTTTAGTAAGGGGACTACGTCCTAAAGTGTTACCATGTGGAAATGATCTGATTTGATGAAGAGATTCAGTGTTCTGAGATTTAAGATAGGCCTTAACGTTTTGTCTTTTTTCGGGATAAGGAAATACAGGGAGTAAACGCCTGTTCCTTTCTGGTGATAGGGTACTAGCTCTATGGCTTCTTTTGCTAGCAGTGCTTGGACCTCTATTTGTAATAGGTCTAAGTGTTGTAGAGACATTTTGTGCAGTCTTGGGGGAACATCTGGAGGGTATGTTGTGAACTCTGTGCAGTAACCATGTAGGATAATTGATAGGACCCACATGTCTGTGGTAATGTGTGTCCAATTGTGGTAGTATTTGGTTAATCTCCCCCCCACCGGTGATATGTGTTGGGGAAGTGTGACATTGAAGTCACTGCTTGCTAGGGCTTGGCTTGGCAGGCTGGAATTTCCCTCTTCCTCTTGGGAACTGTCCTCTGCAGGAACCACGAAACCCTCCTCTCTGGTACTGAGACTGGTAGGTGGGTTTTGTTTGGGAGGTGGGTGGTTCTGATGGTTGTTGTCTAAACCCTCCCCTAAACTGTGGTTTCCTAAATGTTCCTCTGTATTGGGAGGAGTAGAGCGCGCCCATGGCTTCGGCCGTGTCTGTCTTTTTTCCTTTTTTCTATTGCGGTATCCACTTCCGGCCCGAATAGCTGATGCTGATTAAACAGCATATTCAATACCACCTGTTGTATCTCTGGTTTAAACCCAGAACTTCACAGCCATGCATGCCTTCTAATTGTTACTGCTGTATTGACAGTCCGTGCTGCTGTATCAGCATAGTCCAGGGCAGACCGGATTTGGTTGTTTGATATGGCCTGTCCTTCTTCGACCACTTGCTGGGCACGTTTTTGGTGTTCTTTGGGCAAGTGCTGGATGATGTCTTGCATCTCGTCCCAATGCGCCTTGTTGTAGTGGGCAAGTAGGGCTTGTGAGTTGGCAATTCGCCACTGATTGGCTACTTGCGATGAAACTCTTTTCCCTGCTGCATCGAATTGTCGACTTTCCTTATCAGGGGGTGGCGCATCCCCTGATGATTGTGAATTTGCCCGTTTCCTTGCAGCCCCCACAACCACTGAGTCCGGAGGGAGCTGTTGAGTAATAAACACTGGGTCTGACGGGGCGGTTTATATTTCTTTTCGACCCTTCGCGTGATGGCTCTCACTTTTACAGGTTCTTGGAAGACCTGTTGTGCGTGTTTAAGCAGGCCCGGTAACATTGGTAAACTTTGGTACGATGCATGCGTGGATGCCAGAGTGTTAAACAGGAAGTCATCCTCCACCGGTTCTGAGTGCATTGTTACGTTGTGGAATGTTGCTGCTCTGGCCAGTACCTGTGTGTAGGGCGTACTGTCCTCTGGCAGTGAAGGTTTTGTTGGATAACACTCTGGGCTGTTGTCCGATATAGGTGGGTCGTATAGATCACAGGGGTCTGCATCGTCTTGAGTCATCCCAATATGTGTGGGTGTCTGTGCCATTGGTGTACCCACTGGTGACAACTGTGGTGATGTTTGTGGTGAGAAATGTGGGGGTGGTGACCTTTCTCTAACCACTTTGGCTTTTGGTTACATCTCAGTCTCATGAAAAGCCAGTTTTCTTTTTGAGTTGAGCAGAGGGATGGTTTGTATCTTCCCTGTGTCTTTCTGGATTTCTAACCTTTGCTGAGTTTGGTCATGCTCTTCTAAATCAAGTTCCTACTCAAATCTGTGCCTTTCTTTGAGCTGCAGAGAGAGTCCTTGCTCTTCAGTGTAGGAAGACCGTTTCGGCTCTGAAGCCGTTTTTTCGGTACCGAAATTCCCATCGAAATTGTCTTTTTCGGTTCCGATAAGCTCGTTCGAGGCTTGCTCGACTCGATTACTCGATGCTGACTTTTTTCGGTGCCGGTTTCTCGACCGGAGTCGGAAGTCTTCGGCAACATTTTGGCCTTTTTCAGTGCTGATGTTACTTGGTCACCTTCTTTCTGTGGGTGGAGCCATGGCCTTCAGGCAGTGGCGTCCCCGTGGCCTTTAGTTTTTTGGATTGACCGTGGGTGTGGGACGGGGCACGTGTACTCACTTTTTGCGCCGCCGTCGAAGGTCGATCACTATCGGATTCATCAGAGTCTGATCCTTGGATGGATATCCGCATCTCTTCTTCTTCGACGTCGAGATGTTGTTTCAGCTTCAACGCCATCTGTAGTTGTCTTGCATGTCGATCCCTTAAAGTCTTCTTGGATCGAAACGCTCGGCAGGCCTCACAAGTATCCTCTCTGTGTTTGGGCGATAAACACAGGTTACAGACCCAATGCTGGTCTGTATAAGGATACTTTGCGTGACACTTGGGACAGAAACGGAAGGGGGTCCGGTCCATTAGTCTTCGACGATGGGTGTGGTCGGGCCGACCAGGCCTCGGTGAAGTGTGGAAGCCCCAAAGGGCCGCCGAAGCAGTCTTGTTGTCGGGGCCGATGTGATGAAACTAAACCGGTCCCGAACGTAAACAATACCGACGAATTTCGATGATTTTCTAAGTTTCCCGATTCGAATTACGGAGCGAAGAGGAACACGTTCGAACCAGATGGAGGAAAGAAAACAATCTAAGATGGAGTCGACGCCCATGCGCAATGGAGCCGAAAAGGAGGAGTCACTCGGTCCTGTAACCCGAAAAGACTCCTTCAAAGAAAAACAACTTGTAACACTCCAAGCCCAATACTAGATGGCAGGAACAGTGCACAGCATGTGTATCTGCAGCTACACATGCCATTGAACATATATATATATATCTGCTCACGCTAGAATCAATTTATTTCTATACTTCATATCAACAGACGTAGAGCCTTTTGAAAATCTAATATTGATAAAATGATTCTATAACTAGACATCTGCACAGAATTTTTTTTATCAACAGGTTGCCATGAGACCATTCCACAGAATGGGGAGGTGGGATGGGAGGTCAAGAATCTGCTGTTAGAGTCTCTATGAGAAAATGTATTACCGAAGATAAGTAGCTTGTTATTTTGAGACTTCTAACTGCAGATCCCTCACCTGTTCAATAGATACCAGAGCAGTACCTCCCAAGTGGTGGGTCTGCGAAATGGTTCAAACTGGAAAATCCTGTATGACAGATTGGACAAAATACCCTTCTCCCCTTACTTGGCTGTCTAGGCTATAATGTTTGGTGAATGTATGCAAGAAAGCCTAGATCGCAGCCTTATAAATATCCAAAACCATACGCCCGAGCTAATACCGTAGTAGTAGCTTTTGCCCTAGTAGAGTGCACCATAACCGCTTCAGGCAGTTGTTTACCACCTAGCCCATAAAAGATCTTAATACCTAGGAGAATCCATCTAGATATAGTTCTCTTTTGCACTCCCTCACCCTTTTTAACTGCAGAATAAAAACAACAAAAGGTTGTTCATCCTTTCTGAATTCCTCATTTCTCTCCACATAAAAACTGAGAGTTCTCTTAGAATCTACACAATGCAATTGTTCTTTCTCTTTTGAGGGATGAGATGGTGCATAACAGGATGACAAAGTGATGGATTATCCTCCAAGAAATGGCGTAACTACTTTGGAGAGGAATACCACCCTTGTTTGAAGGACTAACTTATCAGATGACAAAGCCTAAAGCTCACTTACTTGCCTAGCAGAAGTAATAGTTCTAAGGAACACAGTTTTCAGTGTAAAATAAATAACCTGTCACCATGGGGGACACAGCAAGTCCTTGTTGTAACAGAGGTGAGCAAAACAAAAAAATATCAGAGAGGGAATCTTGTAAATGTTGGATCGGACGTGAGCAACATCACACCGCAAATTTCTTCCAGCAACCATCATAAACAGTTTTTGCCTCGCTGGCAAAATCACTCCGCAAATTAATGGAGAAAGATCATATGTCAACAACTGCCACCGCTCAAGAGCCTGCACTTCTTGGTGCAATAAGGAGAGGTGGTCCTTCGTCAGCTTATCGAAGGACAGTGGCTAGGGTGACAGGGCTTCTAGCAGTGGAAGGCTATAACCCTGTCTGACAATTTGGAGCATGCGCTTGTCTGAAGTTATGGCTTGCCGCTGGGGTGCCTGATCCTCCCTCTCATAGGATTCTCATGTTGTTGTAAGAGCATACTAAAGGGGTCTGGAAGCTAAGGCTGACGGGAGTTGGGGACTGGGCCTGGCCATCCATGGGACTTGTGGGAGCCGCATCCACAGCCATGCAAAGGCTGAGAAGCCTGCTGCCTGTGGTGGTTTTGCTGAAAGGGATATGGCTGGTAGACCAGCTCATAGCAACAGAAGGAGCAAAAGGAACGGTAAGGTTGGAGTGGGGCCATGGTGAGCCCCAACGACCGGGAAATGGACCCTACTCTCCTTGAAGCGCTCAAGTGCTGAACCAGCGTTTTAACCAAACAGCCAAGTGCCATCAAAGGCACGTCCTTGAGGGATGTCTGGACATCCCCCCGAAAAGTCAGATGAGCTCCGTGAGGAGTGGATGCAGAGATCCACCAATGAAGCAATGGCCCTGCCCAGTGAGTATGTAGGGTCCAGCTCGCATGTTGGTGAACTTTGCTGCATCCCAGCCATCAGGAACCACCTGGTTCAGGATGGCTGGGGCCTCCTCTGAGACCATAGGAGGCATTGGGTAACAGAATCCCACACAGTGTGGCTAGCTAAGCCGAAGCGACACACAGTGTTCACAAACCTCAGTGCAGGGCTGGTGGACGTGAAAAGCCTCTTCCCAAAGGTATCCAGCCTCTTAGATTCCTTAGGGAGGAAACTGGGATTCACTCTGGATGTTGAGGCCTGCACCACCAGGCTCTCAGGGGTTGTGGGTGAGGAAAGCTGAGTCCACAGGAGCAGGGTGGTGGCAACGCGTAATCGTCTTGTGCACTGAGGTGCAGGTTCAGGGCTTGGGCTAAGCCCTGAGCAGGACCTGAGAGAGGGCTTCATTGAAGAGTAATAGGGCTTCAAAGTGGGATATTCTCAAATGACTCACCTCATTTAAGACACTGATCTTGACCTCCACAGAGGGCAGCTAGAGGCAGAGACCCTCAGTGCCTTACCTCACCACCATAGCAAAGGAAGCCCCTTCCTTTGTATCCACACTAGGAGGAGGGACCAGGCCGATGTCTGGTGAGGTGTCCAGGCCACTCATCTGCCAGCTCCTAGTACCTTTTGTTGTCATCCTACTGGGCCTTCCTGGGGATCAGGTTAGTTGAAGGATCCTCAGATCCAACAAGCCAAACTCCCCACAGGGTCTGTCAAGAAAAGGTGCCACTGTTTCCGACCCGGGCTATCATTGGGGTCTGTGCGACCAGAGTGCATCCGGATACAGAAAACCCAAATGGTGAAGAGGGTGAATCCCATGGAAGAGTCCAGTCGGTGCATCTCCCAGACCTATGTGGCCAGAGGATGCTTCAGAGGGAACTGCGTGTCCAAATATGAGATGCATAGCCTCATAAAACTCCTTGAGTTGGGTGGGGTCGCTCTGGCCCCAGGAAACTCAAGGAGGTGCAGAGCACAGACCCAGGCTCTCTGTAGATGAAGCATGGGAGTGGGGCTTCTCTTGTGGCATCACCCCCACGCCTCATTTGATGACTTGGACTGGTGCAATGAGGGAAACAGCACTTTGACTTCTTAGATTTCTTGTTCCTGTGTGGTTATCTGATGCCGACTGCTACTGTGACAAATACCAACGGGAATTACCCCAGTGGTAGACCCAGGACCTTCCACTAGACTGTGGTGCAGTCTCTTCCAATGTCGGCCTACCAGGAGCTTCATCTTTAGCTCTCAAATCACCTTCATAGTGCTGCAGTTGGAACTTTCCCTAGAGTCATGAACCCTCTTCAGGCACCTCAGACAAATCAGATGGGGGGGCCAACACAGACATTTGCCTGTGACAGGACCCACAGGGTTTTAAATCTACTGTTTTCTTAGAGGGCATCCTTAGCACACTGGAACAGAATGCTAAAAAAAAAACACAGAAATAATGTTGAAAAAGTGGTCAAAAAGTGACTGGTGTAGCTCTCCTGGATCCACACTGTTGGTGCAGAACAAAAGAACTGATGTCAGTGGGCTGGGGTGACGCTTATATAGGCATGCACAGGTCACAATTGGAATGGACAGTGCACACAATACCAAGTTATTAGACACTACCTACCAGCATCCAGGGGTATCGCTCAAGATCCACACCTGGGGAATATTCTAAGGTAAGAAGTAGACTAAGCTGTTTAACATGTGATCTATTACAAAAAAAGGGATGGAAAGAATGACTGAATTAATCTCAGCCACAGGTGATCACTTTGGCCACAATTCAAACTATGAAAATTCTGCATCCACTATGCCGCTCTGGGAAGAGACCAGCAAGTCAGTCTTGGACTAGTAGGGTAAAAAAGTCTTTTAAGGTACATTGAGGGCCCCACTGTATCTTCTGAAGTTTTAGCAATATATTCAGTGTCAAAAGAGAACAAGACAATCCTTTCAGATAGACATTTTCAGTAGACAGACTGATAGTATGGCACGCTGGAAATGATTTTCCAGTGAGCAATTTTAAAAATATGAAGTTAGAGATCAACTGTGTGCAGTCCTCACTTCACAGCAATATAAATGAATGCAGACCTTAAGAAAAGGATCTTCAGTATTGTCACTTTAAAAAGGATATGCAGATGCAAATCAAATGCAATGAAGAATTGGAGACAAAACAGTCAATATACCTGCTTCTACACTGTGATTAAAAGCAGAGGTTTCCTCATTCTTATTTGCAGTGTTCTTTATGCATTTGTTATGTACATTCAGTGAGGTAACACTCACGTAACACTGCTTAAGGTAAATGTTCTGACTGGGATAAGAAATGATCTAGCAGATAAGTAGCTCTTAAGACCCTATAAAACTCTGGCTCTTAACTGTGCAATCCTGGCAAGTTAATATAACTGCTCGATCCTTAATTTATGAGAGTGAGTGGGTACCAATTCACCCCAAAGTTTGGATGTAAATGTGGCCAAAGATCTGTTTATACATCAAAAAGAAATAAGTTATAATCCCTAGGTTTTACAGACTGTTCTGAAAAGGAACTCTCTGAATTGTGGAATACAACAGATTCTCTCTTATTAACCAGAAGTATTATTTCTTGGTGGCTGCAAATCACATATCTAACTATCTGAAATAATATATGCACGAGAGACATGCTTGTGTCAACAGTTCCTTATACTTTGTGTTCATTTTTGGTCTTATGCCAGTTATTAACACATCAAACTGGTTACGCCAAAAAATATTATCAGATTTTTGATTTTATGTTATAATAGATCAACTATAATAGAAGCAGATATGGATGGGCTTAATTTCCTTGACAGATAGAATTATACATAATGGTTTAAATATTCTACTGCACTGGTTCTTACCCTGGTGTTTGTAACACTTATTCAGGATCCGGGACTTTTTAGAAAATTAAAAAATTAGAAGGTAACTAAAAGTATGTAAACACAAAAAGCAAAATGCAAAACTAAAAATGTTAAAAACGTTTTGTAAATACGAAACAATTTGAAACTGGGGTCTAAAATGAAGTTGCTATCTTTAGCTTGATTCATGGGAGCAGAACAGCTGACAAAAATTAGTACGGATAATGTGTGGCTGCAACTGAATCTCTGGTATGTGCTATCAAAAAGAGAGCGTGCATTAGGAGCAGGAGTCTAGCCTATTGCTTTGTCTACAAAAAAATTTTTTTTGAAAAGTTTCAACCTTCCAAATAACATTTCTAATTTTTACATGTGTTTTTGCTTGTGATTTAAATAACATTTCATACTTTGTATATCTGTATGATGTACATCTGTTTCTATATTTGTATTGTTTTGAGGTTGAAATTATAGGAACTGCATAGGTCGAGGCTCCCACCTCGCAGTAGTGATTCAGTTGGGGATGGTTAAGAACCACTGCTCTAGGGAGCTGCTCAAACATTCTCTGGTGCTGCTAACACAAAGCTCATTGACCCAAATAACTTGTTAGGGTGTTGCTCAATTAAGAAAGAGATGTAGTAGTGGAGCTGCTGATATGCCTAGGTGGGTTATTTTACTGGACTGCTTCTGATGTCATTAGATGTAAGTCAACAAACACTTCAGGTACATTTGTTTCCCCAGCGGACAGTTTGAGTAATTTTTTAGTGCAAAGTACAATTCCAAATGCGAGCAGCAGTTTGAAACGCGAGCAATTAGAAATCAACTGAAAATTACATTTTAGAGTTGCATGTTTACTCAAACACACCTTTTCAGTATTTTTTTTAAATTATGTTTATTAATTGTTATTCCACCTTTTACAAAGAAAAAAAAACAACACCCCTCGCCCTTCATCAAAAAACAGCGTTAGGTATCAGGTGGCCGTCCACAGTAGGTACAGGTCACCTTCCAATAACTTTACACCCAGGCACAGTACTCATTTACTTTATGGCTGTCCCTCCCGAGTGCTACTGCATCTCATCCTGTTCGAACGTGCTTTGCAGGTCAGATTATTTGAAAACAGTCCCACCAGCCCCCAGAAATAGTTGCCTTTTTTTCTGGGACGACCAGTAGCTCTGTACACCGGATCTTCAGCAATGAAGGAGCAATCCATTCCCCTGAGCCTTTCAGAAAACCGGGGCGTCATACTGTATCTCCAATGACTGGCTAGATCTTGTTTGGCCATCATACAGCCAATACTAATTAACTTTCTGCCCCTGGTGGCCAGCCCACTAGGGGTACACGTCCAGTATCATGAACGTAGGGTCAAGTCTATTGGCATTTCCACAACTCCCATGAGGGTATCATAAACCTTTGCCTAGGACCTTTGAACAGTAGGGCACTCCCATATCGTGCAGGTCATTTTTTTGATTGTGAGATACGTTCTGTGTAACCTAGCATAGTTTTGCCGAAAATTTGCATAATTACGTTACAGCAAATTATGCAAGTTTCACACACCCTACAGGCGTTGCAGGACTCCGGCATTAACCCGTTATAAGGTTTAATCCACAGGTTCCTCAAAATTAGTAGAGCTGCTGAAATAAGCCCACAGACTGTAGTGTTGACAAAACAGCAGTAGCCTACAGCAGAGACCGGTAAGGTTATCAAGCAAGTGGGGCTCGAGAAGGATCTGCACAAGTATATACGGCATGCATCGGAGCTGTACCATTACGCATCTGAAGACTGCAGTGTTTGTGTATTTCATTATTAGTATCCAACATTTAGCTCTGCCAAAGTGCATCACTTGTAACTAGCAATTTGCTGCAAACACACCTGCCTTTCCAGTGCTAGGACTCCGCACAAAGCTCTGTTATTCAGTTAAGTGAGTTCCACAATTGTTGTTTCAAATCCACCTCACTTCTGAACGGCAGAGACTGCTATTCCAGTACTGGGACTCCATACCTAGCTCCGACAAGGTGCTTTGAAGACGAACACCTAGCTTTGCCAATGTATCTTATGGTAAACCTGAAGCACGATCTACTTTGCTAGTAATGAGATGACCAATCATTCAGTCAGAGCTGCACAATCCCGGCCTTCGGCACTGGTTTTCCAGCATCAGGACTCACACTTATCAATCCGGGAACACATCAATAATGAGCGAGTGCAGTGTAACCACCCCCCAATCATACACTAGGGTGAAGCGTAAATAAGGCAAAAAACAAGGAAAAAAAATTCAGTGCCTTTTCAGTTTTTGGGAACAAAGGCCCTCCGCACAGCCAGGAAGAAAGCTTATCTGCTACTTATTACACAGAACTGCATGCTTCAGTTCTTTCCTTAGATATTCTTCATTCGGGAGTCTGACACAGCTTATTTAACTTAGCTGCTACAGACGTCATTATAGTGGGTTTTACACACTACCCCTGTTTAACAGGTATTCTAGGGTTGTAAAACACTGGGTCCTACAATCTAAGCTGATAGGAGGCTGCAAGGTTGCAAGTGGCCCTGAGTGGTTCTCTGTTGGCATGGCACCATGGACCACAAGGGCCTAGGCACTGCATTAACATTTGAATGCTGGAGAGCATGCCTACCTAAAAGATAAGTACCCCTACATTGGAGTTTTTACTGTGGAAAAGGCACAATGTCCCATTGGCAAGTGCAGAGTTACAGGCTGACACTCCAGCCCTGCTAATTCTGACCAGGGCAACTACAGTCAGTACTGTAAGGTATCAAAAGAATCAGTGCATTAAATCAGATTTAATGGTTAAATCTAATGTCGCTTATGGGCAAAGTCAGGCCACAAAAAATCTACTAGTCCACTTGCTGTGGTGAGTCAGATCTTATCAGGTCGAGCTATTTTTAGCACCTACTCGTCTGTTCTGGTGAGTGAACCTATGCTGGAAGGAACAGGTGTTCTGTTCATTCAGAAAGTGAATGACCAATAAAGATGCCTTTCAATCTTTTTAATCTTGACACATGCTGTTAGTTTGGAGAAGGTCAAATGTCAATTTGTCTTTTTACGAATTGTTTATCTTATCCTGGAAAATGGTGCATAATCTTACAGTTAAAGGTTTTTGTTCAGTGAGCTGACAATCATTGTGAAACAAAAGGCTGTAAAATGTCAGTTTTTTCCTTAACAAAACAATTAAAAAGCTTGTAAATGAATAGTACAAGTATTTTAAAAGATATCAAGGACTACGAAAGAACATTTCTTTTCTAATTCAAGTGTGTGGTGCAAACAAAGATTGAAACAAATAAGAACACTTTATTTGATGATGAGAAAATGACAAATATTTGCAGAATTACAGTTTCCAAACATTATGCATTATCAGAAAAAAAAAAAACAATGTTGTGTCCATTTCAATGGAAAATCTGCTGATGGCAAATAAGTGTGCTATCATTTCATGCTTCTAGTATGCTTTTATTAAAAGTTATAGTTTTTAAACATTATTTGAGAAACATTCCTGCCCCCACCCTGATGACAATGCGGTAAATGAACTAAGAGGCAAGTCAGCGGCAGTCATGTGTATCAAATATGTGGCTAGTTTTATATTATTCATGGATTAAATCAAACAAAAGTGCTTTTTGTACAGAAGACATGCTGAACTCGCGTAAATGAAGGTGCTCTCATATGTGATGAAGAAGAAAATGGCAGCTCGGTGAATTAAAATATGTGCTCAGGATCACATAATTTGAAACCAGTTTATGGGTCAAGAGCATTACAATTAGGTCAAGTAAATGTTTTAAGTCACTAGACCTGCAGGTCTAGTAACATTTTAATGATTTTTTGAGGATTGAAAATGCCACTTTAGAAGCTGCCACCTTAGTTGCCCAAGGCATCCAGTGCCCATTTACGGTTTCACACAAGGTCTGCCTTCCAAGACAGCTTTCTGCCCTCCTGGGGGAGATGTGTGAATGACTCCTGGGAAAGGACAAAATAGAAGCCTGCATGGGTAACAGGTGATAGTTTTGCAGCTTGAAGAACATTCTGGATTTATATCCTAATTATTCCACCACCTGGTGGTTGATTTCTGGAATTGTATGTTGTTATCTTTTTTTTCTTGATATGTGAATCCAGGAAAAGTGCAAACCTATTCCTACAAGTAACAATATTGTTCTGCAGCAATAATCTTTTCTGACTTCACATGCGGTGTTCTGATTCAGTAACATATAGTATTCTCCTCCTCGAGTGGGATGAGTTGAAAAGAGTTTGTATTTGCAAACAGATGCCTGAGTACCTTTGGTGCCACCTGTTCCTCTGTTTTTTTAATGTCCACACAGTAATGTTTACTGAAGGAGTGGACAGAAGACTATGAGGCCGCCATGCAGATGTTTTTTTGTGGACAAATTAGGAATGAAAGTGTTTTTCTTTATTTGTTCTACTAGTTTCTCTTCCAGAGTCACTCCTTTGGTCTTGTAACATTTTTGGATTGGTTGAACTTTCCATTTTGCAACAGACACTTTAGTGACTGGTAAACCATTACTTACAATTGTCTGTTTTCTGCAGGTAATACAAGTCTGCTCTTCTGATGTTCAGTGTGTGAAAGTTCATTCAGGCTGACATTTTGGCTGTTGGAAATAAACTGGTAGTTGTATGACTTGATTGACTTCAAAATAAAAGATAACCTTTGGCAAGACCTGTGGGTGAATTACCCTTACCACTCTATCTCTGTGAGTTTGCACATAAGATTCTTTTAGGGCCTGGGGTTTAATCACCACTCATAAAGAAAGCAATTAAGATGACCTTCTTGAGTGTTAAGTACTGTAGTGATGTATGGTGCATTAGCTCAAAAAGTTTCATGAGCTAACATATCACTAGGGTCTGGCCCCCCACTGATTAGGGGGCTGCCCTTGGTAATGCTATCCTCTTTGCTCCCTGTAGGACGCTGACTGGTGTTTGGATAAACTCAGTCCTACGACTCCCACTCTAAGTCACTATGGCCGACAGGGGTACCTCAAATGAGGCATAGGTGAGTCCTTCATCCAGCAGGTAAGTGAAGTACTTGAGGATGGTAGCATCCAGAGTCCAGCCTTCCACATGTCCTTTTTTGTTACAGCAATGAATGTACCTGATTCATATTGCAGTGTAACACTTCCTTGCACACAACATTCAGAAGCCAAAGGCTGGTGCTAGTAAATGCTTGCGTGCCGAATACCAAGGCGCATGGTCTTGAATTCACTTGCCTGTTGGGCGCAATCTGCATAGAGCAGGTCCTCTTCCTCTGGCCCTCGTACAGAAGGGCTGGCTTGGAACACTGGGGTAATTACTGTCTGTGTAATTGCCTGTGGTGTGTAGGGGTGGTAGGATGTGTTCCTCCCATTTTTGGAATCCTTTTCATCAGCTGAGTTCTACGTCTCAATGGAACTTTGAACTACCAGAGGCCAATGGACTTAGGTATGTCACTGGCCTTCTTCATTCTCAGCTGAGAATCCTCTACTGCATTCCCAAAAAGGCTTTCCCATGTGAAAGACAGGTAGATGGCTGAAGCCTGGACTTCTTGCTTGAACCCAGATACCCTTAGCCAAGCTTGTCGTCTCAAGGTGGAGTGAGCACATCTGTTTGCTGGCCCTGTCGGGCGCAGCCAGTGCTACCTGTTTTGCCTTCTTTTTATAAAAGGGATGCTGCCTGAGGTCTTTCATCTTCTCCTACTGTTGGGGCTCATACAAAGTCAGTAGTGCACTAGATGGTGGCCTTTTTGTTAGCATTCTTCAACGTCCCAGAGAATAAGATGGAGTCACCAGTAATGTTGCCCTTGATGTAGGCCAGGTCATAGGTAGAATGTCTGTACTTTGTTCTACACTGGAGTAACAACACTGGCAGCATCAGGTTCTCTAAAGGCTTTTCACCCTTGGTCATGCACACTGGGGGAGCACAGGAAAGAACTGATGCCTTTTTTGTTAAGTTAGCAGTGTCTTGAACAGGAATGGTAACTGTCTGCTCTTCTAAGTGGACCCCATAAGTATCTGTCACCCCTTTTACCATGGAATTGTGACCTATGATGTCATCGGGGGAAGATGAGGGTTGATGGCTTCGAAGTGTATATGCTGACCCCCCCCATCTTCTGGTGAACAGGTACTTAGGTCTTGCAACCCTTCTTCTGCTGTCTGCAGTTGCTGAAATTGTTCCTGCTCAAACACACCGTCTTTATGTTTAACCACCATCTTTATGTTTTTCCGTATTGGAAAAATTCTTCCTCATGTTCTCCTTGATGTTCAGTGCTAATGGAGGCTCAGGATCTGCATGCTCCTCTTCATGGGGTTTTCTCCTCTGTCATTTCAAAAGAATTCTGTAGGCCTTTCAGGGGTCCCCAAGCTTCCTCTTTTCCTCATAACAGCCTCTGTTTTGGCCTTGGATTTCACATTTTCCTTTCAGCATCAACGCTTTTTTCTTTTTTCCTTCTTTTTTTTTGTGCTACAAAAAGTGCTAAAACGAACAGTGTAATTAATAATACTAAAGTGTAGCAACTCATGGAGGACCTGGCATGGCAGTTCAGGCTGGACTGTTCGCATGGGGAACAGGGTCAAGACTGATTTGCATATGGCTGGGTCCAAACTGGAATGGCATGGTGAGCAGAAAAAACTGATGGATTAAACCCAGGTCTGTGACTGGGGGTGAATGTTTGAGTTGTTCTGCATTCCGTCCATCAACTGTTTTTGTTTAGCAACCCATATCATATATATCAAGGTTAGGCATTTAACAAAAACGTCTGCAATACAGTACGACAATCTGATACAAAACAATATTACTTCTTTGTCCACTGGGATCCAGAACTCAGTTCCATAACAAGTGTACATTAAAAAAAAAAAAAAGGTCTTGCATTTCTCAGAGTTAGAGCTATTAGCACTTGTAAACTCCCAACCGGACTTTTCTTGCCTCATTAAATGGAAAAAAGAGCGCGATCGCGCTGCTACAGTTCACTCGTAGTGAAACCTATTGGCAAAAGTGCAATTATCTACATAAACGGCGAAAGTGCAGTTAACTATGTAACAGGGTCGATGTCATGCAAAGCGCTCAATTTCTGGCAAGCAAGATCACGCTGCGAAAAAAGAGAAAAAGTGGTCCACAAACCGGATGGAAAACCGCGAGTCTCGTATGTTTTCAGTACTTGGTCGCTGCGCTCGGGGAGGGCTAACCACCAGAAAAGGCATGACATATGCATGCCTTCCACTAATGAAAGCAAGCAGATTTTAAAAGGCAAGCCCACGAACCAATGAAAGGCACTGATGTGACATGGACGGGGCTCCGAGCCCTTTTCTAACTACTACAGCGTCTCGCAAGCGATACGCATGTGCTAGCGCAGGCTCGACCCTACAAATGGTGAAGTGCCACAGCTTCAAGTGCAACTGTGCTTCGAAAGTGCTAGAGTGTATTTAAAAATACTGAAATGTAGGTAGCCTTGTCTTGTCACCCTATGACACATCGAGTACCCAGCAGCCAATGTACTCCTTATTCATCAAAATCACTTAACACAACTCATTAGTCTTATATCTGTGACAAAGTGCAGCAGTGCTAGTATCCCCATATTGCCAACAATTTTAAAAGAGCCCCTACTCTTTTTGCATATGCTTCTGGCAACATCTTGGTTCTTTGCATTTTTTCAGTCCTCTGCAAGACTGTAGGGATAGTCATTGACTAGTGAATTAACGAGCGAGCCACTGCAGTCACTATCAAAATATGAGATTGAAGAAATGTATTGAGTCTACCCACTGCATAAGAGTGGCCAAATAACACCAGTGAAACCTCAGGTTGGCCATTAGCCCGTACTGTTTTGATAATTTAAAAAAATACCCCGTTCCAAAAATTGGGGCAGCCTGGGACTTGAAAAAAAAAATGGCACAGGTCACCTCCATCTTGAGCATTACATCTGAAACACTGGTTTGGAAGGATACATTATATGAAGCCGAGGCAGTGAAAAGTAAGCTAGCTGTCTTGAGAGAAAGGCCATCCTTATGTAATTGGCTGCTCGAAGAGACTTATACCCCAGCTCAGAGGTAAATGGCCAGTCATCCATAGTTAGTCTACATCCCATTCCCCCACAAACCTTCTCCAAGAAAGCCAGCACTACTGATTGATTTGATAACTTTTGGTGAAGCCTGTACCAATGTCCGACTCCCATTAACTTATTTTCATAAGACAGACATACTAGCAAATTGGTTTACTTTTTTATTTTTTGGGAAATTAACCTTTAAAAAAATGAATTATTTGCCTGCAGCTATGCTGGAGGCCGAGACTATTACTCCCAAATCTTTAGGTTACCTGATCCCATGTAATTAACTCTGAACCGATATGAAAATCGCCCAGTTTTCTAAACCTCCTGGCTTTGCATTGATATTCCATTGATTTCTCTATCCCCACACTACACTCTTGTAGTCTGGAATACGCGTTGCAAGTTGGTATCTCCCAGTAATTCAATATCACTTGGGCACACTGTTCTAGCCCCTTCAGAGTCTTATATCTTGTCTTCTTAGGTAACATTTGTATCTTTAGAAACACTGGCAATTTAGTTAAACTATATTTATTCATAATATTTAATAAAAAATTATCATAGACTGTACTTGTTAATAAAAATTGTATTAGCCTGTCCAGAAAATAGGCCTGATAGCCAATCTTAGGGTGTGGAAGTGCCAATACCCCTAATGTGTTATTCAATTCCAAAATTTCCTTCTTAACCCTAGGCTTTTTAATCTGCCATATACTTTTGAAACATGGTACTGAGTTCTTCAAAATAAGCACTCAAGGAGATTTAAAAAAAGAAATGAAAGTAATGGCAAGATAGACATTTTGATTAGAGAAACTCTCCCAAAAAGCATGAGTGGTAAAAGTGTTGATCTTATTTTTACTAAGAGTTACAACAAAGTTCAATTGAAAGAGTTGGGAGAAGTCATTAGTAACATACTCCTAAATAGTGAATGGGGTGCTTGGGGTTAAACGGTAAATTTGGTGGCAGAACTGAGGCAGATGCATTAAATAATAGTGTCTCAGATTTTGTTTGATTTACCTTATAGACTCATATAATTGTGAATTCCTTAAATTCATTTATCACTCATTGTATATTTCTATTTTCTGCTTCCAAATATAAAATAATATAGTCTGCAAACAATTTGATTTTAGACATCCCTCCCAACGGCGGCCTGATCAGTTCATTATTTCTAATTCTAATAGCCAGAGGCTCAATTAGGAAGATAAAAAGGATTGGGGATAAAGGGCATCCCTGTCTGGTACTACTATTAATCTTTACCCTTCCCATCTACTTTGGATTCACTACGACCTTTGCTTCTGCCCCTACATATAAATTCTTCAACATATTGACCACTTGCATTGGAATTCCAAACTGTTCTACAATGTAGAATAGGCCCTGACAATTTACTAGAACCAATGATTTCTCTGCAACAATCATTAGGAGTGCCGTTTTCTCTCGGTTGATGGAGTAATAATCTATAGCTTACATTAGAAAGTGTATGTTAACTGTGATTAGTCTTTTAGATAAAAATTGCTCTGATCTCTATCTATCACTGTCTGTGCCAGAGGAGCAACTCGATCTGCCCTGATTTTCATAAACCACTTATAGTCTACATTCAGGAGACTGGACGATAAGAGCTGGCCCTCCCCCGAATTTTTGCCTTTAAGGAAACACATTATTATTGATTCCTTGAGTTAATTTGGACCCCCCTCCCTGATTTGATTGAATAATGATGTTACGAAGAGGAGCAGTTCTCTTATGAATTTCTTATACAATTCAGTTAGCATACCATCCCTGCCTGTGGATTTTGCATTAACCATTTTTAAGGGCCGTAGCGACTTCAGATCACTCTATGTTTTGCACCAGGGCTTCTTTTTGTGAGTTCAATAGTTGCGGTGACTGAAGAATCTTGAAATATTGTTGTATCTTAGCCTGAGGAACCGCTCCAACTTCCTCATATATACGCCTATAATGCTGTAGAACATATCTGCAATTGCCTCTTCATCCAGTTCTTGACCACAAGTATTGGGATTTTCAATCCTATCGATTGTTTGACTATTCCTTTGAATTCTTGTAGACCAGGCCAAATACTTTCCAATTTGTTGGCTTTCTTCATACAGCTTTTGTTGAAAAGTTTTATCTCCCTTCATTTACTCTACTAAAGAATATCTTTCAGGTATTTCTTTGCTTTTCCCTCTAGATATAGTTTCTCTTGACACTCAACTGACCCTAGTGGTTTACCCCTAATTGTAAGGTATTGATATAGTGCTTCATTAGCTGCAGCTTGGAGGGGATGAATATTTACCTGCTGAATCTTGTTGCAGCTTGCCCTAACACTATAACTTGTCCCCTGAACATCGCTTTAAATGCTTCCTAAACCATCAAATCTGAGGCAGTGCCACAATTAAAAAAAAAATCTTTTATAAAAAAACCTTGTCTTCTCTGCCAACTTATGATCCGAGAGCAGTGATCTATCAAAGTGCCACCTTGGCATCAGTTTTTGGGTTATATATGCTCTAACTTGAAAAGAAACTACTGAATGATCAGAGAAGGGATTTGCCACTATATCCACCGACCTCCTATGTACTGAATTTGACATAAGAAACAATTTTATTTGAGAACTGTGCCTATTTGAAAAACACATATATTGTGTGACCTTTAGATGATCTATCCACTAGGGGCCTATTAACCTAAAGTCCTCCTTCATTTTTTGTTAACAACTTGCCCGTTTTCGGTTTCAATAGTTTTTTCGCTTTGTTAAAGGTATCTAATTTTAGATCTTGAATAAAATTTAAATACCCTACCATGATTATTGTCCCCTCAGACGTAATGACTAGACTGTAAATTTGTTCTAAAGATTCAATGTCATCCATCACTGGTGCATAATAACTTACAAAATTAAACAACCTATTGTCCAGTTGCACTTTCACCCAGGTCTATCTTTTACTTGGCAGTGTAGGGAGTTCACAAACAGAATAGCCACACCCCTCATTGCAACACCAACCGAAGAAAAATAGGATTACGAAAACTTCCTCGACAGGTGCATCTTTGGGCTATTACTCTTAAAACGGGTTTCCTGTAAATAAATTACACAAGGGCAGAGTGAAGAAAGCCACTTCAGTAATGCACCACTCTTCGGCCTTTTTCCCAGTCCATTCGCATTGCATGTTACAACTCTAATATCATACATCACTTAGTTACTTTTTTGCCAATGCCATAGTCCCACAACTGACTTTCATGAGACATTACAATTACCACATCAGTGTTGCCCTGCTCTTTTCAACAGCACCCTCCCCTTTGCCACCACCACACCCTTAACCCACTCACCCCTTGAATCTCCCCAGCCTGGAGCTGAAGCACCACCCGCTGTGCCTCTACCATCCCCCCTCAAGTTCCTTTTAGGCACCATGGAATTGTGCAGGGGCTCCCCATTCTCTGTCTTGGATGCATACCCCCTTTCCCTTCATACACGTCCATTCCCATCCCAATGATTTAGTCTGAGCAGAGTCTCTGTGTCCTGGAGTCAGCTCTTTCAAGATTCTTTTGGCCTCTTACTGGGTATCAAACATGTGGAAACAACACTTATGTACTGTGCTCAGCTTTGCCAGGTGCATAACAGCGGCAAGCACACCAATTTGCCGGAGAAGAGGAAACATCGCCTTGAAATCTTTACAACGGCATGCAGAATCAACTGTCATGTCTGAAAAATTGTTCATAGAAAATTCTTTGTCAATATCAAATGTCTTCTGTCGAACAGCCTTGCTCAGACTCCTTTCTATGATGTGAATAATCATCAAAGCTCTCTAAAAAGGTACAAGGGTACTTTGCATTCGCTGGGAGATGAAACGGGACTCGATGTGCTTGCACAATGGGTCAATTCCTGGTTATGCTCTTGAAGGACAAATTTGCAGATTCTCTCATTCACAAAGTTAATGGGCCCCGTTCCATCTTCCTAGTGCTCGTGTATTACGATAATCCGTAAATTAGACTGGTGAGAGTGGTTTTTCAAGCTCTTCATGTTTACTCTGAAGCATTCTCAGTTTCTTTTCTATTTGTGTCACTGTCCCTGAGGTCTGTTCAAGTGAGTCCATGCAGGTTGAGATACGTTGCTCAATTTCATCAATTCGTTCCAGTGCCAGAGTTAACTTTTTATCTAAGCTAAATAAGGGATCTGCAATACCTTAGCTGCTTCATGCTGAGTTTTCTTAATCTCTTTAATCTCCTGTAGTATATCCTAAAGAATGCGTTGCAGGCCTGGTGAGGACTGAGCAACGAGTAGCTCATCAGGGGTTCTTGTGCTTCGATGATCACCGGGATTCTGAAAACAGCCAACGCTGTCAAGGGAGCAAGAGATTCTGGAGTTGGGGGGACTGCTCCTACCCACAAAATGGTTGTCTGTCAATGGAATCGCAGAATTTCCTGACAAAATTTGATCAATATTTTCATACACTAAAGGAGACTCTACCTCCACCATTTCCGCATTTTGACTGTGCTGCTTATTGTGTGTGCCCCGAACAGAGAAAAGTGGGAAGAGATAATCGTTCTTGCAGATTTTACTAGTGTTACAGCGAGCTCAGAACTACAGTTTTCTAGTCCTTCAAACAACTTGGGCAAACAAACAATTGTTCCCTCATTTCTCCTGGGGTAAACCCGCAGCTGGTGGATCGATGTCTGAAGCGGAGGAGGGTTCGACAAGTTCTCCCATAACTTAATTTCTGATTGCCGCGATGGTTCCGCTGCTGTCTTTGGAAGCGTGCTTTGGGCTCCCGCCAAGAAAGGTGCAGACGTTTCCCCACAGAAATGGCTTTGCTTGTGCAGCCCCCTTCTCTAAACAGTGTTGCAGGCATAGTGGGCCCTGTTCATCTCACTGGGAGAAAATGACGTTTAAGGGACCCTTGGTGCATGGTTGTGACTATAATTGTCCCGGTGGCAACCAACAGTAACTTCCCTGTACCTATAAACATGTTGCCTCTGTCAGCAGAGGTCTAGGACAGAGGGTCCAACTACACTCAGGAACAGCTTCACAAAAAAAGATACAACGGCTTCAAGCAAAGAGACACCGCAAGATGCTTCGCCTTCCAGTGTTGCCCCCCAGCAGGAATCTACAGGTTTTCAGGAGAGGTGGCGAAGGGGAGCATAGAGCAGCCAACATAACCTTATTTCACTCAGTGAAATTCAGGGGAAAGAGGTTTTAAGAAAGCATATCCAGCTGGCACTTTCACCTTGAGCAACTTGAGGGGCTACAAGTGGGGCATCAAATGTGGTTTCTCCCCTAGAAGGTGAAGGTCTCTAGCATAAGCACGTCAGTGCTTCGGTATTCCCACATGCTTCATTCACCATTCAAGGGAGGAGGCAGGGATGAGGGGAAAGGGGGGCGGGGAGTGGGGGCACGTGTAATGCGCTACTGGTTGCGTCCACACACCATTAGCTAGTTATTCAAATCTATCCTGCCGGTTTCCTCTACCTTTAGGTGAGCTTCCAAAGCATCTTTCTTGACATCAAATCCTCCTTTTCCTCCCTCTGTGCTCTTGATCACCTTTTAAATTTAAGGCCTTTTCTGAGAGTTTACTCCAACAGTGCCTTACAACTTCAACCCATGAGATTGTGTGTTTTTGCATGCCCTCGATCATCTGTGGTTTTGGTGTCAGGTTAACCTTCAAGGATTTAGATTCAGAGAGTCTCTGCTTGGTTCCACTATGCCCCTGGGGTTTGACCTTGCACATCTGGGTGTATGACCTATTTGGTGTCTTCTTCTTCACCACCTCGATGATTTACACAGCTCTTGAGCCTTTCCCCAATTCCAGCTCTGTTTCCTCCGAGTTTGTCATCGCTTGAGAGCCCCAGTTCTTTATGTAAAGTATGGTTCCTTGCCTGTGCCATGGGGTGGTTCATCCCCCTTTATTTCTTCTTGGTCTTCAAAGTCTTTGGCTGGAACACTGCATAAATGTTGCAACCCTCTAAGTAGAGATCCTTCGGCAAACAGACGCAGAAGACTTTGCAGCTATTGTAGGAAGCTGGCTCTGTATATACTATATTAAAATGAGATACAGAGTTCAGGGATTCCCCAGAGGCTTGACAGAGGCTGAAATATAGAATACTAATGCTCTATTTGTGGTAGTGTGTACGAGTAGTTAGGTTTATCAGAGGGTAGTTTTAAGCATTTGTTGTACACACACAAGCAACAGAAGAGACACACACTCAAGAGAGCACTGGAGGGGCCCCAAGTAGGCATTAAACAAGCACCCTCAGCGGCACTAGGGCAGCTGGGTGCAAACAGGGTGTCAGATTTTCAATGCAACCGTATGAGGGGGACCCTGGGGGTCACTCGAGGCTACAGACGAGGTCCAGGGGGGCTTCTCGGGCAAACCACCAGATGGGCAGGGAGGAGGGCTGCCTGCTAGTCAATGCTTCACCAGCGATCAGTTTTTCCAAGGCCTGGGGACTGCGGGTGCAGTAGTTCTTCAAGCGTCGGTTATCTTTGTCCGGAGCTCGCGGTCATGGGGTCTTTGGGATTCCCTCTGCAGGTGTCATCGTTCAAAGGGTCAGCCCAGGGTGGGCTCTTGCTCGCAATCACCTGGGGACCCTTTCTTGCTGGGTGGACCACCTAGACACAGGCTGTGGGCATCAGGTGCACAGGGGTCAGGACTCACGCATCTGGAGTGAGGTGTGAATCCTTAGTTGTAGGTTTCTTCAAACAGAGCCGCTGTCCTCTGGAGTTATTGGTCCTTTTGGGTGCAGGGCAGTACTCTGGAGTAGGCAGAGGTCGTTGGGCCCGCTCGAAGCGTCGCTGGTCTTTTTGCAGATTCTCTGAAGGAGACAGGCCGGTAGGGCTGGGGCCAAAGCAGTTGTCGTCTTCCTTCTTCTCTGCTGGGGTGTTCAGCTTAGCAGTCCTTCTTCTCTTTGTAGGTCGCCAGGAATTTGGTGAGCTGGGTTCAGGGAGTCCCTTAAATCCTAGATTTAGGGGTGTGTTAGGGGTCAGAGGGCAGTAGCCAATGGCTACTGTCCCTGAGGGTGGCTACACCCTCCTTGTGCCCACTCCCTTTGGGTCCCTGTCCTCCAAACCAAGATGGAGGATTTTGCAGGGAGGGGGTCACCTCAGTTCTGGACACATTAGGGGTGGTCCTGGACGGGGTAGTCACTCCCTGTTTGCCCTAATTTTCTCAGCAGACTTGCCGCCAGCTGAAGTGCCCTGGGGCACTGTAACCCAAGGCCTGAGCCTTTGAGGCTCACCGCCAGGTGTTACAGTTCCTACAAGGGGAGGTGTGAAGCACCTAGACCCAGAACGGACTTTGTTTCTGACCACAAAGTGCACAAAGGCACTCACCCCATGTGGTCAGAAACTTGCCTGAAATCAGTGTGGGTTTATAGTGCTGAGAAGTTTGATACCAAACTTCCCAGTATTCAGTGAAGCCATTAGGGTGCTGTGGAGTTCGTATTGACAAACACCCAGACCATATACTCAATATGGCTACACTGCACTTACAATGTCTAAGAATGGACTTAGACACTGTAGGGGTACTTTGCTCATGCACCTATGCCCTCACCTGTGGTATAGTGCACCCTGCCTTAGGGCTGTAAGGGCTACTAGAAGGGTGACTTACCTATGCCACAGGCAGTGGCTTGTGGGCATGTCACCCTGAGAGGGGTGCCATGTCGACTTTGCATTTATCTCCCACCAGCACACACAAGCTGCACGGCAGTGTGCATGTGCTGAGTGAGCCCCCTAGGGTGGCATAATGTATGCTGCAGCCCTTAGAGACCTTCCCTGGCCACAGGGCCCTTGGTGGGGGGGGTTGAGCAAAATTGGACAGAAACTAATGGGGGTATGATGCATATCGTTAGGAAAATTGATTCTGATGTGGTGTCATTGAGAAACCTCTTCAAGTAGTAACATCACAATCTTTATCAGGTCCAGTTAGGTTTCATTAATAAAACCATTAGCTCAGCCCAGGGTAGCTACAGCACAGGGCAGTCAGGCTTGCTCAAAGGAACAAGTGCAAAGCATCCAGAAGTACTTAAACAGTCAATAAGTAAGAACCACAGCAAAACAAAAATCCAATACCAATGTATAAAAATAATATATATTTGTACCTTCAAATAAACACTAAAACAACATATCTATTGAGGAAAACCAGATATGTGATTTTTCAAAGGTATGGAAGTTGTTTAATATGCAATACATCATTGTAAGATGCTAAAGAGAAGCAGTGAAGGTTCCTGAGGCACCTGTGGCATCCACAAGTGTTGGAGGTTATCTCTGGCCTCAGGTCTTGATCTCTCATGATGGAGCAGGGAAGACCAGCCGAAGTCTAGTTGCCACTGGGCAAATGGTTTCCAGGTTACAGAAGTATCATGGATTGCTTAGAAGGAAGCAAGTGTTCACTTTCTGGGGACCAGGGACCACTTCGATTTCAGCTACGGATCCCACAGTCTTAGGGACATCTCAGGAAGGTCAAGACACTGTTCCCCAACAGCGGGTTAGGCATTCCTGGCCAGCTGGGCTCAAACAGTGCAGGCTTCTTTAGCTTTTGAACCCCTGAAGCTAGCCAACCAGCCCTTAGAGTTACTTCATCAATACTGGCACAAGTGGAGCTTTTTTCCACAAGTGGGCACAGCAGGCACAGTCCTCTTTGCAGGTCCATCAGGTGCAGTTTGGTCTATGGTGTAGCCTTCCTTTGCTGGGTCAAGGGAGCAGCAGGGCAGTCCTTCTGTCTGGGGGGAGGACAGGGGAGGGGGGTACGGGGGGGACGGACTTACTAGCCAATTCGAAAATAGTTCCCACGAGGAAACTCTTCCCTCAATACATCACTAGCTGGGGATTTGACCCACAAACAACCCCAAGATAAACCTCTCTATCCATATCCAAGATGGTGCAAGCTTTCTTCTCCTGTGAGAAAAAAAGCCCTGCAGGACAAAGGTGGCAAAATGCCCCTCAGTGAACCAGGCTGTCCAGACAAAGCTTTGTGAAACCATGGAGGGTCACTCACGTAGCCAACTGACAAATGTCCAGGACAAGAGGTCTGCATGGCAAATCAGCAGTAGCAAGTTTGGCCCTGGTAGAATGAGCATGCTGCATTTAAGCCAATAAATATCAGATCTTAATGCAGTGGGAGATGGTGCTCTCTGCACAGCCTCGCCTTTCTTTCCTTCAACAAACCCCACAAAGATCTGATCGTCCATCCGGTGTTCCTTGGTACAACTGACGCAAAAGCTCAGTGATCCCTTGGGGTTGGGCAATTAAACCTACCCTTCTCCTTAGAGAGGCAAGGCAGAGCACAGAATGCCGCAAAGGTGATGTTCTGACCGATGTGGAACACTGTGACAACTTTATGCAAGAAAGATGCCTGTGTCTGCAAAACCAGCTTTACTGACAAGAAGGTAGTTTATGGGCGGTTTACGCAGAAAGCTTGAAGCTCCCTGACACCCCATGCTGATGTTATGGTGAAGAGAAACACTGCCTTGAAGGTAAGAAACTGCAGGGGGAAGCTGTGAAGCATCTCGAAAAAGAGTACACATCAAAAACATAAGGACCAAGTTAAGGTACCACTGGGGTATGACAAAGCGAAAGAGAGGAAACAAATGTTGTAAACCTTTCACAACTGGAGACTGTAAAAATGAGGACCGATCTGGCAACTGCAAAAAACAGAAAGAACCCAAAGGTATCCTTCAACTGCGGGCAGAGCAAAGCCTTGCTAGGATAGAAATAAAACATCAGATACCCTGATAGCCTTGAGTGTTGGGTACTGCACCAAGCCACAAATTTGTCCTAACTGGCATTTTCAGTTTTTGTCTAAGGATGCGTGGCTTCCAAAATGACATCAGTCATCATCATCAACACATAGCTTTATTCGGTTACTTTCAACCATAAAAGCAAAAACAACCAACAATTGAATGAAAAGAAAATAGGATTTAAGTTAAAAAGGGATAAGAAAAGTAAAAAAACATATGTTTCAGCCTTAAAACACATAAAATTACTTTCCTTAAAAATGCACCTAACCCCCTAATACCTATCATTTAAATTAAACATGGGGTTTTATTTCAGTCTAGGTGTATAGTTAAAATTTAGCAGCTAAAACATTTGTATTTTTTTATTTTTTTATTTGTTCCTCATCAACATTTTTCCCCAGAAATTTAATACGTATATGCCAAGCAGCTACAATATACTTGCTAACCGCACAGGATAGGGGGAGAGAAGTTTCCCTCATCATGATCCTTAAGGCAACAATACAGTGTCTTGCCCCATATTCCTGCACACAGGTCGTAGCCACTTCCGTCGCGCAGTCAAATAAGCAGGGCATATAAACATAAAATGTACAATAGATTCTGAAATGTGATTACAACTCGGACAAAGATCAGGTCTTGGAGTCGCACTCCGCGTACTGCCATAGGATTTAAGAGGCAGACAACCATATCTGAACTGAATATATAGACTCTTACTTAATGGGTCAAGAATTGTATCCATAAATGGTTCCAGATACGGGTACCATTTAAAATAAAAAAATTGTGAAGTCAATCTGCCGTGTGTTGAGCACAGCAGGTAGTTTTCCTTGACATATATTCAGTAAACAGTTTTCAAATGATTCTTCTGATCCTTCCTTATACTTTCTGGATGACTCCAAAACTCACTAAGACCCAATCTATGAAACCATTTTAAGATGTGGTTAAACCAGGAAATGGTAAGTACATTTGGTCTATCTAGAATGTCTTGAATAGACTCCTTGTATGTGGATAGCTCAGGGGTGGTCCATACACGGACCCAGAAAAGCAATGGTCGTAGGGCAATTACATCTGAGATGCGTGAAAGGCCAAGGTCCCAGAACATTGGCAGCAGTGGGGTACTGCGAGGACAGGCCAAAGTTGACCTTACAGAGTTGTTTTCCCCCACTGCAAGCTTGCCAGTGTTCGAGGACCCCCAAATTTCTGCCCCATAGACCGCAGCGCTCTGTGCCTTTGCTCTGTAAATTTTAATAGTTGGAGTAATCACTCTCTCAGAGGTAGACTTGTGGAAGCGTAAAATGGCCCCAGATCTCTGTGCCAGAAGAGCTAAGCTTTTATCGATTTGGGCCCCCCAATGCAGATTGTTGCTAATTCTCACCCCCAAATAATCTATGGAGCTTACCATACCTAGGGGGGTTCCATTATAGAAAATTGAGTATCTCTTAGTGGGGGCACAGCCCAGGGTCATAAGTTTAGTTTTGCTATGGTTGAGTTCAAGTCCATAGTCACCACAAAACGAACTAAACTTATCCACAAGTACCTGGAGACCCATAGGAGTTCTGGGGATCAGGAGGGAATCATCAGCAAATAGCAAAATTGGAATTTTATGGTTATTCAAGGATGGAGCATCATTTTGGCAGTTGGTAACAACTTGCACCACCTCATTGATAAACAATGTAAATAGCGTTGGGGCATGACATCAGTCATCTCCGGAGGAAGGTCAATTGTGTTCTGCTGTTGATGCTCAATTTCCAAGCACAAAAGTGGAAATTGAGAAGGCCCAGGTGCAGAACAGTGCCTTGTTGCTGCAACTGCAGGTCCTGTCCTTCTAGAGGGACAGACAAAGTAGGGCAGATGCTCAAGCCCAGGAATTCAGGATATCATACTCTGTTCCCAATCCACAGGCACTAAGATAACTTGGTGTCTGTTGGTTCTGATCTGGTGGAGCACTCTGGGCAGGAGTGGTATTGGCAGAAAGACATACCAAAGTTCCAAGTTCCACTAAAAATGGAACGCATATCCAAGTGACAAACGCGTTGGAAACTCCAACACGCAGACTTGTTCACACTGAGAGCTCTCTGAGGAGGCAAACAGATCGACCAAAGGATCCTCCCATTCACATAAGAGACCTTGTGACACCTATGGGTGCAACTGCCACTTGTGATTTGCTAGGTGCCAATGGCTGAGCTCATACGCCCTAGCTTTCAATGATTCTGCGAGGTGGTTCACCACAAGCAGCATTCTATGGTAGTCCAGCCATTACCAGAGGCACAGGGCCTCCCTCTGGCATAGGTCCCTGAACCCACCCAACTGTGACTGCTGAAGTACCACATGGTAGAGGGGCTGTCTGTGAGCACCTGTGCCAGCCCCCTTTGGTGGATTAAATGAAGGCTTTCAATGCCGTGAGAAGGGTCCTCAGCTCCAGACGTTTGATATAAAGCTGGTACTCTGCTGGAGACCAGAGGCCTCTGATCTCCACCTCTACCAGATGTGCCATACAACCCATGAGCGGTGCAAAGGTCACCTTTGTCAGCTCTGGATGAGGGAGGGGGAGGTGTCTGCTGCTGCCCTAATTATGGTCCGATAAGCACTAATGCTGATATTTTGCAGTCCCCTCTGAAATTTGGAAGTTGTTGGAGGAGTCCCTCAATGTTTAGTCCACTGGGACTGCAGATTCCACTGCAAAGCCTGCATATGCCACCTGGTATGTTCAACCAACACAGTGCAGGAGGCCATCAGTCACAGCAAACTCACAGTCAACATCACTGAAATCCAGGACAGATGTTGAAAGATCAGGATCATAGCTTGAGAGTCCCGCACACACTTTTCCAGATGAAAGACACAAAACTGAACTGTGCTGGAAGGAATTGAGGTGTATTATATGGAGTAGTTGTGAAGAACAAGTTACTTACCTTCGGTAACGCATTATCTGGTAGAGACTATCTAGCTTCAGATTCCTTACCTTTGAATTCCCTGGCGTCAGCTTCGAATCCGGAATCTTTTTGCTGAGCAATACCGTGCACACGCCATCGGGTGGTGTCATTCGGATCCACATGCGTCGTCCGGCTCCGCGTGGCTTCGTCAGCGTCGTTTGAGCCATCTGTGACGTCACAGTCGCCTATAAAGGCACCACCCCGCCAAGCGTATGTCAGTTCTTTTATCCACAAAACTTCCACAACAGAAGCGCAGAGTCCTGGCTAGAACCAACATTTTGTCTGTTCAAAACTAGGGCCCTGAAAGGGATAAACCCTAACCCTATTAGATATATCCAGAGCGGGAGGCGTGGGTGTAAGGAATCTGCAGCTAGATCGAGTCTCTACCAGATAATGCGTTACCGAAGGTAAGTAACTTGTTCATGTGACAGAGACTTCTAGCTGTAGATTCCTTACCTTTAAATAGATACCCAAGCCATAATCTCCTTGTGGGGGGCTGCGGATATTACTCCTTACACTAAGAAGGCCTGTCGGACTGAATGGGCAAATTGCCTGTCTCTTCGTACCCGACTGTATAGGCAGTAATGTTTTGCAAAAGTGTGCAAAGATGCCCACGTTGCCGCCTGACATCTCCAGGACTGGTACGCCAAGCTAGCGCAGTGGTAGCAGCTTTGCCCCTGGCAGAATGAGCTCACAAGCTCTCAGGAGGCTGCTTCTTGGCCAATGCATAGCAGATCTTGATGCACGGAATGACCCAGTGCAAAATGGTTCGCTTCTGCACTGCCTGACCCTTCTTTGCTCCAACGCACCCCACAAAGAGTTGGTCATCCACCTGGAACTCTTTTCTGCAGACAAGGTAGAATGACAATGCTCTTTTTGGGTCCAGTCGATGGAGTCACTCCTCTTCTTTAGAGTGATGCAGTGGAGCAAAGGAGGTGGGCAGGGTGATGCTCTGACCCAGATGAAATGTGGTCACCACCTTGGGGAGGAAAGAGGCACAAGTTCCGAGTACCACCTGGTCTGGACAGATAGTGAGGTACAGTGGCTTTGATGACCGTGCTTGCATCTCACTCACCCACCTCGCAGTTATTGCCACTAAGAAGGCTGTCTTGATGGTGAGCAGCCAGAGGGGACAGTTGTGCAAAGGCTCGAAGGGAGCACACATTAGAAATGTGAGGACCAAATTTAAGTCCCATTGGGGCATAACAAAGGGCGTAAGGGGAAACAGGTGCAAGCCCTTTGAGGAATCTATGTACAATGGGGGATTTAAACAAAGAAAGCAGATTAGGCAGTCGAAGAAATGCAGATAAGGCTGAAAGGTAGCCCCTTGATAGTCCCCAAGGCAGAACCCTGCTGGGCAAGGGAAAGAATGAAGAGAAAAATATCAGAGAGAAGTAGAAAGAGGATCAATAGACCTTTCAGTACAATAATAAACAAAGTGTTTCTAATAGCAGACGTATACCGTTTTTGTAGAGGGACGCCTGGCTGCAAAAATAACTTTACAGACTTCGGGAGGAAGGTCAAAAGCTATCAACTGCCGCCGCTCAATCTCCACGCATAAAGGCGCAGAGTTGACAGGTTCGGGTAGAGAAACCTCTCCTGCTGCTGCGACAGAAGATCCTCCAAAAGGGGCAGCCTAATTGGAGGATTGATGCTCATTTCGAGAAGCTTGGAATACGATATTCTCCGTGCCCAATCCGGAGCAACTAGGATGACTTGGGCCCAGTCGCTATTGATCTTCTTGAGAATCTGGGTAGGAGTGGTATGGGCGGAAAAGCATGCAGAAGACCTGAACTCCACTCACGACAAAAAGCATCGCTGAGCGATTGCTGCTTTGGAAACTCAAACATACAATACTGCTGATACTGCACATTATCTGTGGAGGCCAACAGATCTAACCAAGGCTATCACCACTGCTTAAAGAGTCCTTGCGCCACCTCCGGATGGAGATACCACTCGTGATCCACTAAGCATCGACGGCTGAGTTTGTCCGTCCTGGACTTCAGAGAACCAGCCAGGTGCTGAATCACCAGGGTTATGCCCTGCTATTCCAGCCATGTCCTGAGAAGCAGAGCCTCTTGACAAAGGGTCCATGACCCCAGACCATCCTGCTTGTTGCAGTACCACATTGCAGTGGTGTTGTCCGTAACACCTGCACCAGCTTCCCTTTTACAACAGGAAGAAATGCTTTCAACACCAGTCGGATCGCCCGTAGCTGAAACAAGTTTATATGGAGTCCAGATTCCGCCGTAGACCAGAGACCTCTGATCTCCACCTCCAGGGAGAGGAGCCTACCTCTGACCCAATTGCAGTTCACCAACAACCACTGCAGGTCTTTTGCAGTTCCCTCCAAGATCAGAACCGTGCTGGTAAGATTTCCTCTATGCTGTGCCCACTGAAACTTCAGGTCCCACTGCAGAGCCCTCATATGCCATTTGACATTTTTGACTAACAAGATGCAAGAAGCCATTAGTTCCAACAGCCTCAGAGTCTGTTTCACCAAAATCCAGGATAGAGGCAGAAACATCGGAATCATAACCTGAATATCCTGGACTCGCTGATCGGGTGGATAAACTAGAAACTGCACAGTATCCAGAACAGCTCCGATGAAAGGGAGCTTCTGAGAGGGGGTCAGGTGTGACTTTGGCACGTTTATAGTGAATCCCAGTGAATGCAGAAGGTCCGCCATAGTCTAAAGGTGGGTGACGAGAGCCTGGGGCGTAAGAGCCTTCAACAACCAGTTGTCGAGGTAGGGGAAGACTGAAATACCCAACCTGCGCAGATGAGCTGCCACCACCGCCATCACCTTGGTGAACACCCAAGGGGCTGAGACCGAAAGGGAGCACAGTAAACTGTAAGTGCTCGTGGCCCACCTTGAACCACAAGTAACACCTGTGGGCGGGCAGGATGGGGATGTGAAAATAGGCATCCTGCAAGTCCAATGCTACCATCTAGCCTCCTTGGTCTAGGGAAGACAAGACCTCAGCTAGAGTGAGCATCATGAATTTCTCTTTTTTGAGGAAGAGATGGACGTCCCTTAAATCCAAGATAGGGCGAAGACCCTTGTTCTTTTTTGGAATCAGAAAGTAGCGGGAATAACAACCACTGCCTACTTCCAGACCCTTTCTATGGCTACCGTGGCCAAGAGAGACGTAACTTCCTCGCGGTCAAGATTAAATGATCCTCCATCAGCCGTTCTTTCAATGGAGGGATAGAGAGAAGGAAAGACTGGAAGGAGAGAGAATAGCCCTTCTGTATGATCTACAAGACCCATTTGGCCGATGTTCTGGACCGCCAGTGAGGGAGATGAAATCAAATCCTCCCTCCAACTGGACAAGTGGTCTTGCAGAGCCACACTAAGAGGGCTTGGGCATTAGAGATGGGGGGGGAGGGCTGGCCAACATCTGGCTAGACCCTCTGGGTCTGAAGGTACCATGACCTCGTCCTCGCACTGGATGCTGTGAAGCTGGAGGACGGTGGCTGACCTGTGGTTGGGTGTGGCACCTCGTCCCTCCTGAAGCCTGCGATAGGCAGACTGCTGGTGGGTGAGCGCCGAGAGGCCCAAGGATCTGGATGTGGCTCGAGAGTCCTTGAACCGCTCAAGCGTAGAGTCTGCCTTTCCACCAAAAAGGCGTGAGCCCTCGAAGGGCATGTCCATCAGATTTGCTGGGTGAGGAAAACTAGGTCGGTAGGAGGTGGTTGATGGCCTTTGTGCTGGGTTTGGACCACGTCCCCAGCAGGACATAAGTAAGGGCCTCATTAAAGGGTAGCATTGGCTCCGATGTAGCAACCTCCGGCTGAAGCACCTTTGTTAGGATGTTAGGCCTGACCGGCAATGTAGGCAACTCTAGGTCCAAGCCATCAACAGCTCTACGCACCACAATGGCATATGATGCTCCCTAACCCTTAGCCACAGAAGGAGGGGAGAGCATACCAGCATCTGGAGAAGTACCAAGTCTGCTGGCTTCCCCTAGATCCTCATACCAGTCCTGCTCCTCTAATCCATATTCCAAAGCGTCCTCAGACCCCTCTGGCCCCTCCCATCCCTCACCTGTGCCTGGCTGATTAAAATAAGCCTCAGCCACTGATCTCGGACGACTCGACGCGAAGTCAGAATCTGCTTTGTGTGATGTAGTTCCAGCTCATCAGGAATGAGGAGGAGGCTTCCACCACTAGTGGGCGCAGGTGTAGGGGAAGCGCCTACGTCAGTCTCGGCTCCAGAGGAGGTCGACTGCGAGGAACCGGCACCAGTCCGGATTCAATATCGGATCCTGGGATCTTCAACAGTGGCGAGGCTGAAGTCACCGGTGTCGAACCCGATGGGGCCCCTGTGGGGTTTATAAAGACCCAAGCACGGGGGCAGCCCACCCAAAAACGAGGCGCATGGCTTTGTACAGGTCTTTTATTTAAGCGGGGGTCGCTCCGGGTCCCGGAAAAGGGGGGAGGCGCAAAGTTGGCCCTGGCAACAGCTCCGTGGGACCGTGCTCAGAACGTCGACGTTCCTGTGACGCCTCATTGGCCAACAGGTGTGGCGAAGTCGAAGTCCATTCGAAATTCTTCTTGTGCCTCTTCCAGAGGACTTCGGGTGGGAAGAAGAGAACTTGGTGCTACCGGAGCAGTCCCGCGACCTCCTCCTTGAGCAGGAGCATGACCTCCGAGGAGTCGAGCCCGCCGAAGTCGACTGCCATGACGCTTTAGAGACCACTCTCTCGAAGCCTTCGGGCCATGCCCCAGCAGTCAGAGCACGACTGAGTCGTGGTCCCCGTCGAGGCACCAGAGACATACTTCGTGGGGGTCCGTCACTGACATGGCACAATGACAGGAGCCACACGGCTTGAACCCCGTCTTCCTACATGACATCTTCCTCGCAGCCGAAAAAATTCTTCGACAATAGGTCGAAAAAAGACTTGTCAAAAAAGGCAAAGGGTAGCTCGATCCCGAATGTGTGCTTAAAAGGGACGGAAGGAAAAGAACTGACGTATGGGCGCCAGGGTGGTGCCTTTATAGGAGACAGTGACGTCACAGACTGCTCAACGACGCTGACGAAGCCACGCAGAGCCGGATGACGCATGCAGATCTGAATGACACTACCCGACAGCTCGCGCAGGGTACTGCTCAGCAAAAAGCTTCCGGATTCAAAGAAGATGCCAGGGAATTCAAAGGTAAGAAATCTGCAGCTTAAAGTCTCTATCAGATAACTCTCTATGTAATACAATTACCAACAGATTTAGCACCAGTGCATTTTGTTTGTTATACCCTTAGCTCAACCCTGGGTAGTTGTGGCTCTGAGCAGTCAGGCTTACACAAATGAACAAGTATAAAACGTTTAAACATCACCAAAACAACTGCAGGAGAAATACACGAGAAACATCAGGAAATTCAACACCAATTTATAAAAATAGATGGTATTTTTATGTATTTTGACAACAAAATGAAAAAGATTCATTGAAGGGTTCCAGAGACACAGATTTTACAATGCACAGTAAATATGCATTTTACTTAACCCTAACATTGACAAATTAAATGAATTTGACACTTACAACATTTTTCAAGGAAAACCTGGGTAAGTATCAACGCAGTCGGTGAATGCCCCATAACTTGCTGAAGGGCTATCTTCCTCGAGGACATCAGGGTAGTGCTAAAACACTATCTGGGTCATAACTGGGGCACCACACAGACTAGGGCAACGAAGTGGGAGGCACTGAAGGCAGTGGTGAGGGGAGAATGTATATCAAAAACCTATGGCATTAGGCGACAACTGACATGTGAGTTACAACAAAGGGAGCGATGTCAGGGGAAGTGCAGAGTGTGAGTGAGCCTGGCTGACCCCAATTGAAGCCTTTTTCTTGGTGCTGCTTCAGAAGCCTGCAGACTTTTGGGACACTTTAGACCAGGGGTCTCAAACCTTTTGTGTAATAACAGCTATTTATCTTAAACAAAAATCATCACGAAATAATCATGTTATTAGTGCTGTGATAATGACCAAAATAGACAAGATTACATTAGTGCCCTCTGTGTCCAAGGCTACCAGCAGTGATCACCTCACTGCATCAGGAGACTTGCCAGCAGTAATATTAAAAAGGCTTTGTCAGTCAATTTGGACTGCCTATGTGTAGCTAATGCATGCAAGTCAGAGCTGCAGTGCCCCAGGCACAAAAGTACCTGCACATGATTTATCACTTGAAAATCACCTTTAAATATATTTTGGAAATTCAGCCATTTTTCTACACACGTCAGCTTATGTGTTCTGAAAATACACACGTTAATTTAATCAAGCTAAAACCTCCAATTTAGAAGGCAGGGGTGCACACAGGAGAGCTACTGACAGGTAGCTGGAAAGCTACTAGTAGATCACAAGCTACTCGTTGGAGAAGCCTGCTTTAGACCAGCACACTCTCCGTGAATATAGACAGAGACTGCATATGGAAGAGGATAATATGGGCTAGATGCTAGCGTGCATTCTGGAGAGGAAAGCCCTGCATCCTCTGATACTCACCCTTAAATGCAGATGGAATAAGAGTAGCAACACAAGCAGGCACAAATGTAGAGCTGTCAACATATCGAAAGACGCTATACAAGCGACCCCTGGTACTGATCACAAGCAGATTGAGTTTTAAGGCTGACATTCCCATACTGATACTCATGGCGGCAGACAAAGTGGGGCTGGAAGCTGCAATAACACACAAGGAGGTTCTGGCTGCAATTAACGGCCTGGAAACAGGGAAGATGCCAGAAAGCTATGGCTTTCCCGCTGAATTTTATCAGGCCTATGTAGCTATTATTGCAGATCACCATCTGGAAGTGTACTTGGAAGGCAGGCTCATGAAGTAGTCTTCCTGCCTCCATGAGGGAAGCCATTATTGCCATGGTGTCGAAGCACGGCAAGGATCCGGTGGAGATGGCCTCGTATAGACCCCTGACCATGCTAAATGGAAGTACAAAGATCCTTGCTCGGCTGCTCACCAACAGACCGCTACTAAGGGTGGGAGCGTTAGTGCGTAAGACCAGTGTGGGTTCATCCCAGGGTGGAACACAATGATGAACCTGTGGCACCTCTGACACGTTCTACACGCTACGCAAGATGCCTGTTTGGGTGGGGCCCTTGTGGCCTTTGACATCGTGAGGCCTTCGATAGGCTCAGCTGGGCTTACATTTTTGCAGTCCTGACCAGGATGGGATTTTGAATGCAGTTTTTAAAATTGGAGAGGCTCCTGTACACAGATCCCACGGTGAGACTCCGCACTGGCAGGCGGCTCTCTCCGATGTAGTCTACTGAACAGGCTACGAGATGGAAATACCCTCTTGTGAGGTGGTCTTGGCCACAAGGGTCAACGTCCCTTGAAGTTCCCTTGAGCCTGGCAAAAATCCAGTTGCCACTGTGCTACACGTCACCCGGTATCACTGTCACAGTGGAATCCTTCCTTAGGCGATAACTTGCCTTCCGGGTGACCAAGCTGCACTCCGACAATGTTCCTGGGTCCAGAAGATTTGGGGCAGTTGAACGTTGGATCCTGGTCTTTGGTGATGCATGGCAGCGGGGAACAGCGTTTCAAAGATCTCAGCTACCAACTAGCCATAGCAGGCTTCTTCAGCTGTTTGGCCCTGTGCTGCGAACACAAGGTCAGCCAACTGACCATAGGAGTCTCGTTCTTCGGCTGGGCTCGGAAAACGTCGTCTCCACAAGAAGGACACAGCAGGCACAGGCCCTTCTCCTTTGTTAGTCACGAGGTTCAGCCTTCTTCGGTGCAGCCTATCTTCCCTGGTCCTTGGTGCAGCAGGGCGGTCCTTCAGCCCTCCTCTCCAGTCTAATGTCATCTGAGTTTAGGGTGCCCTCTTTATGCCCAGAAATTGCCCTTAGGGTAGAAGCGGTCAGTAGCCAATGAGCTACTAGGTTCCCTCTCTCTTGATGACCATTTCCTGCAAAGTGTGGGATCTACATATCCCAGAATTCTCTATTCTGCCCACTCTCACTTTCTGAAGATTAATACTGCTAAACGCAAAGTCCTAATCTTCTGTAGCAATGAGGCAAGACTGAACAGGAATTTTAATTGGCATTTAGGTTAAGATAAACTTTAAATTATGGGCTTGTATTTTTATCTAGGGAAGGTTTTCTCTAAGAATAGGTAGGACATTGCTCATATTAAACTCTGTGCAAGTTTGGCCAAAGCCTTGTACAGTTTTTATAAACCTGTGGAATGTGTCATTTTGGGCATGTTTTGTCAGTTTATAGGGTCAAAATCTCCCTCTTCCCTGTGTTATGTTTTCGAAATGTTGAATATGAGTTATTGGCACTCTTGAGGGGTTTGACAGTCACATCTTTCATCAGATATTCAATTTGAACAAACTTGTAGCCTCTCATGCTTTGCGATTGGAGTTTGGTTTAGTGTCTTTCCTTTTCTTTTTGGCCACTGTCTTGAGGTGGGGAAATTCACTCAAATGGAAAGGAGGAAACATTGCGGGCAGTCTTTAAAGTTGAAAATGTCTCCCTTCTGAAAGAACAGAGCACGTTTTATAGGTCTTTTGAGTGGGCTAAAGAAGTTTTTGAAGTTTATCAGAATTTAGATTGTTTTATGCTCAAGTCTACTCTGAAGAGCTTAATTAAGGGCTCTGTGTCCCAAATAAGTTTGAGATATTGACCTATGCCAGTCAAATCCACAAAATCGGTTGGTGCAGGAGAGCAATCTGGGGAATAAACTTCAGTCCTATTTAACATGGAATTTCCCTCATGGGATCAGAAGGCTGATCCTAGTGCTGAGATCAGATTTGCTTCCCTTATGTGTGATCACAGGCATCTGGGACAAAATCCCTAAAAAAGATAGAGGATGAGAGCTGTGCCAGATACACGTTCGGGATTTTAATCATGAATTATTTGTGTGCCCGTGTTACAGAAAATTTTTCACCACTTTTTAAGGCTGTTATTTATGAAATACAATATACATTCTGCCATGGAGGCCTGCAAATTTATAGTGTCCCCAATGAATGAAATTATGTCTAATAGGATCTAGCAATTTTTTACATCCTTTCCCTGAATATCTATTTGGGCCCTGTGGTAGGATTGGTGAGTGTTTTATACATTTTTCCAGAACCTTGTAGAACATTTATTAGGGCCCAGGATATTACTAGTGGGTGTATAAAATAATTGCAATGTCTTCCCAGAATAGCTGATTAGTAACAAGATCTTTTTAATCACTGTCATTATTTTTATACAGAAGATCCTGATGGAATGTGTTGGAAGGTGTATTCCTTGGTCATATTTTTTTTAGGTATGTATTTCTGGTTCATTTTAATTGTATTTACGTATGCTGCTATTCTTTAAGGTTGCACTTTTAGGAACGTATTATTCCATATTATTTATAGAATATTTTATACTTGGTACATTTTATTCAGCCAAATTGCAGTTTCTATAGGCCTGAAAAGAAAGATACTGAATAAGCTTCTTATATGTTATATATGTTTTTCTTACTTTCTTTGGTGTTGTTGCCTATTTTTCTTTTGGTATTGTATAAAGGACAGTTAATGTTGCTTTGTATTGATGAATGTATTATATTGGAAATGGTATACTTTTCAATTGCACTTCTTGAAAGATGCCTCTGGGAAAGACCCCATATGGGAACCGTAAAGGTGCAGAGGAATCCTGGGGCACAAAAGTGGAAACTTTGCAAAGTTTCACACTGCAACAAATTATATTAATTATGATTTGAGCATCAAGTTGAGCTTAATGTAACAAGCTGTTTAAGACCTTGGAATATCAACTCTGGTCACACCTTTCAGGTTTCACATTTAGCATTTTTCTGCTGTGGCGAAAACTTCTATTTCAGGGTGCCCCCAATACTGGATATATGGGACGAGGACTTGTGGGTGGAGTTCCCACTTGTGGACTTGTTGGTGCTTCCTGCTGAGGAGATCTGCAAAGTTGTCGTCCGCTGCAGAGAGATTCTCCACTAACAGGTGATTTTTGTACCAGAGAACCCACGTCCAGATGGATTGGACTAGATGAGACAGCTGAGAGGACCTGGTACTCCCTGCTTTTAGAGATAATACATGGCAGTCATGGTGTCTGTTTCTATCAGGACTACCTTGTTAAACAGATGGGGAAGAAAGGCTTTGAGCGTCAGGCGAACAACTAGCAACTTCATGTGACTGATAATGGAAATGACTCTAGCTGGGTGAACAGCGTACCTGAACTTGGGATTACGCTCCCCAACCTGTGAGGTGTTACGGTTCTCTGCTGAACTGGGTCTAGTTTTAGGAAATTGTTAAGCTTCCACCACTGCACAGAGTGGCAAGCCTGAAGGCCTACCAATACTAGATCATTTCAATGACCCTCCGCTTGAGTCAATTTGTGCACTAAGCACTCCTACAACTGATGCATCTTGAGTCTGTAATGGGGTACTATGGCTATGCAGGAAGCTATCATACCGAGAAGATGCATTACTGTTATTTGCTGATGAGGTTGGAACGGTAGAATGAGCGCATGGAAGGACTGAATCTGTGTGGCATTAGGGTAAGTTATCCTTCATTTTGAGCTGATGACTGCTCCCAGGTAGGGTTGTATATGAAGGGATTGGAGGTGAAATTTGACTGCACTGATGGTAAAGCCTAATTGATGAAGTAGGTTTATTGTGGGCGACTGTGTTGCAAGCACTTTTGACGAGTTGTGCATTTGGTGAGCCAGACATCTAAATATGGAAAGACCCACTGGTCGCACGTGATATTTTGGAAGAAAATAAAGAGAAAATTTGATGTATCCATATCACAAGAATATTGGACTTTCTTTACATGTGATCTGATGATTGCTACAAGTGGTGCACCACCATTATAGTTTTCATAACGGCATAGGAGTCGAACCGAGTTATCAATCCTCCAGTGGTTTGCAGATTGAACAGTCACCCTCTTACCAACCACATCAATTCTTTTGCTCTCCTTTTAGAACAAATTTGAATTTGCAGAATTCTTAGGTAAACATCAGTTAGATACAGTATTTGTAACCAAAACTTGGGCTGGTCCCATGTCTGGGCCAGATATAGTTACGACCATAGCCCCTGGATACACCATTTACAGATTAGACCGCATCTACAAGAGAGGTGGGAATTTAGCTGTTATCTGCTGAAACACTTTTGCAGCCATCTTTACGCCAAAACTCTAAGGAATGTGAAGTACTAACATTTACCATTGAACTAACTATAAGACAGTGCTTTAATGATCTTCTTATCAATCATCCTCCTGGGCCAAGATCCATGTATACTCAAGGGATTACTTAACTTTTAGAATCATGCAGCCTTAAAACTGATTTAATTGTGCTGGGCGATTTCAATTTCTATCTGGAGAACCACGTAGACAAAGATGCAGAAGCATTATTAGACACAATGTCCTGCTTTGACCTGACCCAGATAGATGATGGCCCTACACATTTGGCTGGGCGCACACTGGATGGAATCTTGACAACCCCCACTAAAGCAAGCCTGATACCGTTCCTCTGACCTGGACCAATTATAAAGTAGTATTTTTTGGGATAGAAAGCCTATGTGAAGCCCCCCTAGCCAAGATCTCTCGAAATACAGAAGTGTCTCATGCCTGGCATAAAATTCAAGCCTCTGACTTTACTTTCCATCTAGTAGGTACTTAGCCAGAAAGGACAGATGACCTAGACCATCTATCTGAGGGCTATTCAGAGTGGCTGAATTCTGTGGTGAATACTCTGCACCTGCCAAAACCAGAACACACAAGAGAAGTAAACCATCTGCGCCTTGGTATACCAATGAACTAAGGGCTCAAAAACCATGCTGTTGCAGGCAAGAGTGTAAATGGAGGATAGACTATAATAGTCTTATTTAGACTAGAATATTGCAATGGACTTTATCAAAACTTGCAAAAGAGTTCCTTGAACAAACTTAAAATGTTGCAAAATACTGCAGCGCGGATGGTTATGAACATACCTAGATTTCAATTTGCATCCCAGGCCATTAGTAGGTTACATTGTCTCCCAGTTAAGCAGCATATTACCTTCAAGTCCTGCTGCATTACATTCAAAGCATTCAATGGTTGAGGCTCTGACTATTTTAAGGAAAGTTTTAAATGGTACCTTCCAAGCAGTAGCAGGTTACATTGGCTCCTGGTTAAGCATCAAATTACCCTCAAGTCCCGCTGCATTACATTCAAAGCATTCCATGGTTTAGGCCCTGATTATTTGAAGGATTGTTTTAAATGGTAGCTCCCAAGCAGAATGTTACACTCTAGTACTTCCAGAAATCCGATTGTTCCCCCATCAAACACTCCTAGTGGACAGACAGGTGCTTTGTTACACGCACCGCCTTAAAATGCAACAGTCTCTAAATCTGGAATCTGCCACCACTTTAATAGCCTCCAGGAAACCCTTAAAAACCTGGCTATTCAGCAATTAGGATGGGCTCTCTGACCTTGGTTACTTACAGCGCCAAGAAGTCTGTGGGCATTCGTGCGTTCTACAAGTTTCATCATCTTCATCTTATCTAGTGGGGGTGCTCACCAGTTGTTGGACTGTTAGCTCTCCTGTGTGCTGTGGCGACTAGCAAGGAGTCAGGTGGAAGTTGTCTCTTTATGTGAGTTGCTGGGTGGCGCTTTGTATTTTTTGTTGATCCTTGGTGTTATGAACTGTGACCTAACAGGATCTTTGAATGTCTGATGTGTCGCGCATCATGCCTTTGTGCATCGGCAGGTATTATGCTGAGCATTCTCTGGAGGAGAGAGTCTCAAATAAGAAGTCTTCCTCTAAAGGCTCTATGTGTAGCTGAACTTTGTGGAAGGCTGCAGCTTTGTCTATCAGGTCATGATAAGTGGTAGTATCCTCAGGTGGAACGGGTTTAGTGGGATACAGATCGGGGTCTGTATCGGCAAGTGCGTCTGCCTCATTTGAATCCCACGGGTTGTTGTGTGGTGGAATGAAAACATAATCTTCCACTCTCCCCCCAAAAGTAAGGATGGATGGAGACCTCTAGAGACTATTTGGGTGTTCTATAAGCCAAGGTGATGGTGACTGTGTGTGATACGCAGCAGGCATTGGTAGTGGGCTGACGTACACCGGACTTGTGGCCTTGCCCAACTTCTTTCTCTGCTTTGGTGGTGTTGGTTCTTTCAAAGCTTCTTCGTACTCTAGTTGTCCCTTTGTTGGCTATACAACAGAATGAGGCAGTTCCGTAATGATACGACCAGTGTCCATGGTTAGCATAATTTTTTTTAGTCTGCAGTCTATCTCCTCTTGCATTCGTTCAAGCACTGGTTCCAGAGGCTCGGAGGCATATGCATCTTTGTCACAGGTGTAGGATTTCGACTCTGGCAGTATCCTACAACTGGGATTTTCGGTGCCGAGGGTATTGTGTTTCAAGCTGACATTTTTGACACAGAGGTGGAACGGTGTTTCGAAGCTGAGGATTTCGGCTTCGAAGATCAGCTCGATTTTGATGTAGGAGTCTGACTGGGAGCGTGTGGCCTCTGATGTTTTTTCTGTGCCAAGGTTGGGCCTGTTCGATGCAGCCAGTTGGTAAAGACCATGGCCCAAAGGCAGTGGTGGCTCAACGATAGTCTTTGGCAGGTCTGGGGTAGGTAGGCAACCCTTTGTGGTGGACTGCGTGGAGGTAGTTCAGTACTCCTGGCTTACCTGGCATGAGATCTTGTATCTCCAGTTTGAAGCCAGAGCTGTGCTTGGGGAAATAGGTGCCTTAATCAGCAGTCAACGCCTGTGCTTGTCCCACCTCTTGAGGGTCCTCGGGTCTCAAGGGGCCCAGTATATCCTCAACGCTGCTGCGAGATATCCCGAAGGATCGAGCTCGTTGGTCACCCGATGTCTTCTTTAGCCGAAAGGACTTGCAGGCCTTACAAGTAGCTTCTTCGTGTTCAGGGGAGAGGCACAAATTACACACCTGGTGGAGATCGATGCATGGGTACTTGTCGTGGCACCAAGGACATAATCGGAAGGACGTTCTTTCCATCACTGGGTGAACATGGTGCAGAGGGAATGCTGAATGACTTAAGTCTTGCTCTGAAGGGCAAAGGCCTGCGTGGGCCGCAGCCGACTCAAGTCGCCCCGATGAAGTTGACAAAAGGATGAGGGAGAAAGAAAGACTGACTTGGGTCTGAGTCTTAGGAGCTTCCTGGGCCAGATTTGTCAGGATTTTGGGTTGGAGAGGTTGTACATGGCCACCTACCACTTGGTGGATGAAGAACACAGCAGAGCCTTTCCCTATATGCCACTTGCTTGGGTTGATCACTGTATCACTTCCTTGGACCAGGCGGTCTTCCCAGGTGGAAATCATCAAGATAAGCTGCATAGAAACATTCCTGATGTGACAGTACTTGATTTACCAACCTCTGGAAGATAGCAGGTGCATTTTTGCAAGTGTAAGGGCATCACTCTAAATTGAAAGTGGCCTTCAGGGGTAGAAAAAGCAGACCTCTCCTTAGCTCTAGTCGTGAGGCAGCCCTCCAAAAATCATTAACATTTTACCAGACCTGCAGGTTGCATAAACAGAATAATTTACTCAACCTAATTGTAATGTACTTGACCCATAAACGGGTCTAAAATTGTGTGATCCTAGGCAAATATTTTAGTTTACATAGTCACCTTTTTCTTCATTTCACATATGAATTCAACTTCAAATATGTCCGCTCAGCATTCCTGCTGTACAAAAAAACCTCTTATAGGATTAAACAGACTTAACGTTTGCTCCATGTATAATAATAATCTAGCCCACGTATAGGGGACACATGATCCATGAATTACCATCAGGGCAAGAGTGTTTTGCAATTTATGTTTAAACACCCACTTGTAATAAATATATCATTAAAGCATGATGTGGTAGCACACTGTTATTTACAGAGAGTATATTTCCAAGAAATGTCCAAAAACCTTCCCACTAACCTACAGCTTTCCTGGTAAAACTTTATAGTGTATTAACAATAATCTGTGAAAACTGGGTTTACGAAAACAAATCTATTCTTTGCACATCAAGTAAAGTGTTCAGATTTGTTCTCATCCTATTAAAATATTATTTCATATCGGAGAAGTACAAAAATATGTTTTCACAATTACTGAAATATATTTTGATAGGTTTGTCCAGTTTACTTAGCTTTTTAAATGTTGTGTGTTAGGCAAAACCTGACACCCTACAGCCTTTAACTCAACGCTCTTTCTACAGCAGGTCAGACAATTCACTTTACAAAATCCTGGAACTCTGCAGTCAGAAGGACAGAAGTAACTGAAGCAGCCCAAGCAGCACCACAGAAGTTGCTCCCACGTCGACAGAGGAACACACAGAGGTCCTGGAGTTGCAGGAGGGAGTGCGGGGGCTGGAGCTACATGTTGCCTGAAGTTCCCCTTGGAGGTGAAGCAAACAAGCCTTGGCAGCTGCAAAGGATGCAGTGCATGGGGGCACTGTCTTACGTGGCGTGGAAAGGGCTTACCACCACCAATGTGTGACAGCTGGTAGAGAGGACCAAGGGAGACTCTCTGGACCACCACCCTTGATGCAGGACCCACGCCACTCAGGATGAGGGGAGATCTATGCAGCCAGTCATCGTTTCAGCCAGGGGAGTGATGCCTTCACACCAAGGGAGATTCCTTCTTCTTCTTGTGCAGGATGAAGGGTTGCAGTCTTCTGAGGATGCACGGCCGGGGAAATGTTGCAAAGCTGGCAGGAATTCTGGATATAATGTTGCAGAAGAGTCTTGCTCATGGATCTGCAGCTTGTAGGTTCCTGGAGGGTCCAGTCACGGTTCCGGAGGCCAGAAGTCGAAGCAGAGGTTGCAGAGGAGTCATGCTGGAATCTTGCAAGCTGAATCCTTGGACCCACCCCAGAGGAAGACCCTATATAGCCCAAAGAGGAGGAGGGTTGGTCACCTAACCAGGTAACTACCTATCAGAGCGTGCCTCTGACGTCACCTGTCTGGTCTGGCCAAGATGGCAGGACCCATGGACCCTCTGAAGGAGCTTGCAAACCACCCCTGGGGTGGTGATGGATAGGGGAGTGGTCGCTCCCCTTTCCATTGTCCAGTTTCGCGCCAGAGCAGGGTCTGGGTGGTCCCTCAACCGGTGTGGACTGGTTTATGCATGGAGGGCACCAAATGTGCTCTTCAAAGCAAACCAGTGGCTTGGGAAGGCTACCCCTCCCAAGCCAGTCACACCTATTTCCAAAGGGAGAGGGTGTTACTTCCCTTTCCCAAAGGAAATCCTTTGTTCTGCCTTCCTGTGCTTGATCAGATCAAGCAGCAGGAGGGCAGAAACCCATCTGAGGGGTGGCAGCAGCTGGGATGCCCAGAAGACCCTGTAAGACTGGTGGTAGAAATGCTGGGGGTCCTCTAAGGAGCCCCCATAGTGCATGGAATTTTACTTCCAATACTTTCAACAATATTGGGGTATGATTACGACATGTTTGATACCAAACATGCCCAGGTTCAGAGTTACCATTATATAGCTGGACATAGGTAGTGAACTATGTTCGGTACACACATAAAATGGCGTCCCTGCACTCACAAAGTCCAGTAAAATGGGACTGGAGTTCGTGGGGGCACCTCTGCTAGTGCAGGGGTGCCCTCACATACAGGTAACTTCACCCTGCCCTCTGGGCTGAGAGAGTCTATGTAACCTGGTGCAGTGACCTGTAGTGAAACCGGGATTCATTCACCCCTGACTGCAATGGCAGGCCTGCAGAACCCTCTGCATGGGCTCCCTATGGGTGGCAGAATAACTGCTGCAGCCTACAAGGACCCCCTGGAATCCCAATGCCTTGGGTACCTTCTTAACATATACCAGAGACTTACATGGGGGCACCAGTGTGCCAATTGCGGGGAGAAAAAGGTTAGTAGCAACCAAATTTGGAGGCAAGAGCATAATCACTGGGGTTTTGGTTAGCAGGATCCCAGTGAAAACAGCCAAACACACTGACAACAGCAGAAAATGGGAGTAACCATGCCAAGAAAGAGGGGACTTTCCTACAGTTTGCCCCCCCCCCACACTTTTTACCTGATGTTGATGCTGACTTGACAGTGTGTGCTGGGATCCTGCTAACCAGGCCCCAGCACCAGCGTTTTTTCACAAAAACTGTACCATTGTACCCACACGTGGCACACAGTTAAGTCTCTTTTAAAAGGTACGCATGGTAACAAGGGTCCTGTGGCCAGGGAAGGTCCCCAAGGGCTGCAGCATGTATTATGCCACCCTGGGGGACCTCTCACCAAGCACATGTACTCTGCCTTTGCAGCTTGTGTAGAAAAAGACAAAGTAGACATAGTATCCCTTTCAGGGTGCCATGCCCACAAACCACTGCTTGTGGCATAGGTAAGTTACCCCTCTAGCAGGCCTTATAGACCTAAGGCAGGGTGCACTATACCACAGGTGAGGGCATAGCTGCATGAGCAGTATGCCCCTACAGTGTCTAGGTTCATTCTTGGGCAATGTTAAGTGCAGTGTGGCTATATAAAGTATATGGGCTGGGAGTTTGTCATTATGAACACCACAGCTCCATAATGGCTTCACTGAAGTCTGGGAAGTTTGGTGTCAAACTTCCCAGCACAATAAACCCACACTGATGTCAGTGTTGGATTTATTAGAAAAGACACCCAGAGGGCATCTTAGTGATGCCCTCTGTATTTTAGGCAAACTTGTACTGCAGGACTGATCTGTCTGTGCCAGCCTGCCAGTTCCAGATGAGTTTCTGACCAAATGAAGTGACAGCATTTGTGCTCCGCACTCGGTGGAGGTACTTCACACTTCCCCCTGCAAAAACTGTAACACCTGGCAGGGAACCTCAAAGGCTCAGGCCTCTTGTTACAGTGCCCCAGGGCACTCAGGCTAGTGGAGATGCCACCTCCATCCCCACACTGTTGGCGGTGAGACCGGTGGGAAAATTAGGGAAAACAGGGAGGAGTGACCCACTTCAGCTGGGACTACCCCTAAGGTGTCAATAGCTGAAGTGGCCCCCTCCTCGGAAATCCTCCATCTTGGCTTGGAGGACAGGAACCAATAGGGTTAGGTCTGTGTCCCCCTCCCCAACGGAAGTGGACACCAGAAGGGTGTAGTAACCCTCAGGGACAGTAGCCATTGGCTACTGCCCTCTGACCCCTGTAATGCCCCTAAATTCAGGATTTAAGGGCTCCCCTGAACACAGCTTGTCAGATTGCTGGCGACCTGAAGAAGGAGGACTGCTAAGCTTACCCCCAGCATAGAGGACCAAAGAATCCAACTGACTTGGCCCCAGCCCTACAGGCCTGTCTCCAACTTGTGAAGCCCTCTCAAAAGCCTCAAGAGGACTTCCTGCACGCCAGAGGACCAAGATCTCCTATGGACAGCGGCCCTGTCCAGAAAAAAGCCCCAACAAAGGACTCCAGAACTGCCCCAGATCTGCCAGTCCTGCTCACTCTGCACCCGACACCCACGGCCCGTGTCCAGGTGGCCCAAATGACTAGAGCTGGTCTCCAGGCGATTCTGACCTAGTGTCCACCCTGGGTTGATCCCTCTTGTCCAACACAACACCTGCAGCCTCAATCTGAAGGAACTCCTAACCACGAGAGAACCAGACGAAGATAACTGCCGCCCAAAGGTACCACTGCACCCGAAAGCCCCTGGCCTTGGGGAAACCAACCACCGGTCCCAGCAACGTCTAGCAGGCAGCCCTCCTCCTTGTTCAGCCTTTGGATTTCTGGAACCGACCTCCTGGACTTCGCCTACAGCATCTTTGTGACCCCTGGGGTCCCCCTATAGGAAAGCATTGGGAGCCCAATGCTGTGTTTGCATCCTGCTCCCGGCCGCCCCTGCGCTACTGAGGGTGTGTGTTTGGTGCTGACCTGTGCCTCCCCCCAAGTCTCCCCAGCCCCCTCCCAGGTCTGCCTTCCGAAGACATGCCCGATTACGAGTGTCCCCAGTCTCCATAGCAGCCCATGTTAAATCTACCTCAACTTTGACCTCTGCACCTGGCTGGCTCCGTGTTGCTGGTAGTGGGTAATTGATGTTAACTTGAACCCCAAACCTGTGAACATCCTAACCCCCGGAATCTTGAACTGTAAGTCTTGTACTTACCTTGAAACCGTGCTAAATTTTCTTCCCTCCTAGAACTGTTTCTGAAAATTGCACTGTCAACTTCTAAAACAGATTATTGCTCTTTATTTAAAAAAGTAAAACTTGCCAAATTGAAACAAAGTGGTAACGATGCATATTTTGGCTACTTACTTGCAAATGTACTTATCTGCAACTTGAACCTTGTGGTTCTAGAAACAAAATAACAAAATATATTTTTGCTATTTAAAAACAATTGGCCTGGAGTTAGTCATGGAGTTTGTGCTTCAGTTATTGCCTGTGTGTGTACAACCAATGCTTTGCACTATCCTCTGATAAGCCTAACTGCTCGACCACACTACCACAAAAGAGCATTAGTATTATCTACTTTAGCCTCCGAGGAACCCCTGGATTCTGTGAACACTATGTCTCATTTTGATGTAATATACACAGGGACAGCTTCCTACAGTGCTCAATTAGCTCATCAGCTTTTTGCATTGGGTGGACATCAGTCTTGGTAACTGCATTTAGGCCTCTATAGCCCATACAGAACCTCATCTCAGGCTTCACTCCTTTGGCACTCGGCATGGGCACCAGTACCACTGGGCTGGCCCATGGACTACCAGAGGGGTCTACCACCACAACTCCAACAGAATGACAACCTCAGCATTAATGCTGGCATTGACCCGGTCAGACAACCTGTATATCTCGCTTTTTGTCCAGCAAGCTGTCACTGATGTCCACATCATAGGTACACTATGTTGCCAGGCCTGGGGTCAGGAAAACCATCCGGAAACCTGCTTCAACAACATTTAGCAGTCACTTTGTTGCTGGTCTGTCAATATGGAGAAGAGAACTACTTCCACATTACAATCTTGGGTATTGGAAGACAAGCGGTTTGGGTGAGGCTCATTCTCTTTATTTCCCTCATCTATCACCATCAGCATGGTGATGTCTGCCCTGTCATGGTGCAGCACAAGCAAGTTCACATGGAGGACCCGTGAGAGTTCTAGGGGTGGGATGGGGGGTGCCTAAGTCCACCAACTAGGTGACTTCCCCCATTCTCCACGATTCGGTATGGCCAAGTCCACTTGTCTTGCAGTGCTCTGGGTGTCAGAGGCTCAAAGACCGACATCAACTGACCTGGTTGGTATTCTGTCAGAGGGCATTTGATTCAACCAGTGCTTCTTCACAAGTTCCTGGCCAGCGACCATATTCTTACTCACCTTCTTCATGTACTCAGACATTCTAGAGAGAAGGCCAAGCACAAAGTCCAGTATGACCTGTTGGGCTTGTTGAGGGGACTCCCCTAACCTTCTCTCACCAAGCTTAGTGAACTCCTTACAGCAGGGGTCTTCAAACTGGTCATGCGATCCCAGTGGGGGCGCCAGGCTCTGGCCAAAAGAAGCATTATGCAAATGACAGTGCTTTGTTTTAAGCAGAAAAACAGTTATTAAATTTTTAAAAAGGTAACAGAACTTAACTGCAATGTTTAAACACATGTAGACATATTTAAACATTGGCAACTTATTAGAATAATTGTGAAAAATTCTGAGAGGGGGCCCGAATATTTCATTTTTCCCCCAGAGTGTTTGTCCAGTAGGGATGTAATTTAGCTATCAAATGTCCTTTATTCCATTTATTTTTCCAAACACTCATTTAAGATTGCATGCCCAATCAATTCTGTGAATTTTGGAAACATCAAGAGAATAAAGGACACCTGAAAACTAAAAGACATCCCGAAAGGAAGAACGCTTTTTTGTAATGTGTTGTCACCTAAGGAATGAATTTGTAATATAATGTTAAGATCATTACTGGGTGCATTTTAAATACTGCAAATTATTTGAAAACCTACTTTTCTGGAATAGGTTGGGAATTTAAAAAGCAGTGAATTCCTCAGTGATTACGTCAGTGCTGACCTCTGAGGTCAGAGTAGAGTGCCCAACAAATATTATAAAAATTGATTGTTTTTTATGTAATTTGACACCAAAATGGGAAAGATCCACTGGCGGGTTCCAGAGACACAGGTTTTACAAGGTGAGTAAATATGCACTTTTTACTTAACCTTGAACAAGCTTTGGGAAAGTCAAAGAATTTGACACTTAAAAACATTTTGAGAAAAAACTTGGGTGAGTATCAATGTGGTTACTTAGAGTTACTGTGGGTGACCAATTCTGGCAGGGAGCAAGTCAGGGGGACCAACAAGGCTTTCAGAAACAGTTACTTCAATGGAAGAAGTAGTTGTAAGGTAGTTTCAGTTACTTTTAAGCTCCTTGCCCTAGACTCCTATGGAAGTAGTCCTGATGGACAAGTTACTTACCTTCGGTAATGCCTTATACGGTAGAGACTATGGGGGTTATTACAACTTTGGAGGAGGTGTTAATCCGTCCCAAAAGTGACGGTAAAGTGACGGATATACCACCAGCCGTATTACGAGTTCCATAGGATATAATGGACTCGTAATACGGCTGGTGGTATAGCCGTCACTTTACCGTCACTTTTGGGACGGATTAACACCTCCTCCAAAGTTGTAATAACCCCAATATCTTGCTGCGGATTTCTTGCCTTTGAATTCTCCCCAGGCGTCAGACTGAATTTGGAAGATTTTTGTGAGCACTACCCCTGTGCGCCATTAGGTGGTGCCAATTAGCTCTGCATCCGTTGTCTGCATCGTCCACGCTGGATAGGACGTTGCAGGTCCTAAATAGGTGCCACCCAGGCCAACTGACATCAGTTTCTTTTCACAACTTTCCATGCTAAAAGCACAGAGCCATGAAGAACATTGACCACTGGTGCTCCAAAACTAAGATCCTGAAAGGGAAGTCCCTGCCTCACAGAACAGGGAGGATGGGTGGGTTGGTAAAGACACTGCAGACAGATATACTCTCTACTAGATAAGACATTATCAAAGGGAAATAAATTGTCCATACAATAGATACTTCTAGCTGCAGATTCCTTACCTTCGAATATATACCCAAGCAATACCATCCCGGAGGTGGGTCTGCAAACTCGAAAGTCCTGCAGGACTGAATGGGCAAAGTGCCCAACCCTTAGTGTTTGACGAACTTGTGTGTAAAGATGCCCACTTTGCTGCCTGATAGATTTTCAGGACTGGAACTCCATGTGCTAGTGCAGTGGTTGCAGCTTTAGCACGGGTAGAATAAGCGTGTAAACCCTCCGGGGTTGCTTTTTGGGCAGTGCATAGTAGAGCTTAATACACAGTACAACCCATCTAGAGATGGTATGACCATCTGCACTGACCCCACCTTTCTTCACACCCACATACTCTACAAAACGTTGGTTATCCACCCAGAACTCTCTTGTGCGATCAAGGTAAAACGCCAAATCTTTTTGGGTACAGGCGATGGAGTCTCTCCTCTTCCATAGAAGGATGTGGGGGGTTGTTAAAAAGTAGACAAGGTGATGTACTGGCCTATATGAAAAGGCGCGACCACTTTTGGTGGAAAAAAAAGCACCACTTTGTCAGGATAGATAGAAAGGTAGGGTGGCTTAGATGACAATACCTGCAGCTCACACTCTCTGCGGGCAGATATAATTGCCACAAGGAAGGCTGTTTTCAAAATGAAAAGCCTGCAGCTCGAAAGAAGTGCACATAAGAAAGGTCAGAACCAAATTCAGATCCTATTGGGGTACAATGAATGCAGATGGAGGAAAAAGATGTGTAATACCTATGTAACAGTGAACCTATGTATAATAGGAGACTTAAACAAAGAAGGTTGATCAAGCAACCTAAAAAAAGCAGAAACAGCAGACAAATATCCTTTAAGAGTGCCAAGAGCAGAGCCATGCTGGGCAAGGGAAAGGATAAACAGGACCTCGGAAAGAGGGGCAGAGAGAAGGGTCAACAGACTTGTCTGTGCACCGTGCCACAAATTTCTTCGAATGACAGGTAAATACCGTTTTGGCAGAGGGACACCTGGCTGGCAAGATGATGTTACAGACTTTAGGAGGAAGGTCAAAGGCTGTCAACTACTGTTGCTCAATCTCCATGAAAGACGGTGGTGAATGGACAGGTTTGGGTACAGAACCCTACTCTGCTACTGCGACAGAAGATCCTCCCAAAAGGGCAGTCTGATCGGATCAGTGGACATGCTCACCAGCTTGGGATACCAGACTCTTCGTGCCCAGTTCAGAGTCACAAGAATTACTTGGGACCAATCATTCCTGATATTCTTGAGAACTCTGGGTAGGAGTAGTATGGGCAGAAAGGCGTACAGAAGGCCTAAACTCCACTTGAGATGAAACATGTCTGAGTGATTGCCATCTTGAAAACTCCTAGGTGCAAAACTGCTGACACTGCACGTTCTCTGCTGAGGCAGAAAGATCTAACCAAGGCTCTCTCCACTGCTGAAATAGACCATGCGTCACCTCTGGATGGAGATGCTATTTGTGATTCCCTATGCATTTTAGGCAGAGTTTGTCCGCTCTGGCATTCGGAGAGCCCGCCAGATGTTCAACCACCATAGATCTGCCCTGCTGTTCCGGCCACGCCCAGAGAGGTGATGAGCCTCCTGACAAAGAGTCCACAACCCCACCGACCCTGCTTGTTGCAGTACCACATAGCAGTGGTGTTGTCTCTGAACACCTGCACCATCCTTCCCTTGATTTGGGGGGGGGGGGGAGCTTTCAATGCCATCCAGATTGGACGGAGCTCCAACAGGCTGATGTGGAAGCTTGTTTCCACCTCTCCCAGATGGCTGTCCCATCCCAGGAGAGATGCATCTGTCACTACTGTCGGATTCAGATGGGGAGGGGATGGGGGTCTGTCTCTGATCCAATCACGGTTCGTTAACCACCCCTGCAGATCTTTTGCAGTTCCTTCCGAGATGTGGATCCTGGCGGAGAGAATCCCCTGATTCTGCACCCATTGGAACTTCAGGTCCCACTGCAGAGCCTGCACATGCCATATGGCAAATGACACCAGCAGGATGCAGGAGGCCATAAGGCCCAGCAGCCTCAGAGTCATTCTCACAGAAATTCAGAACAGAGGCTGAAACATCCGTATCACATCCTGAATATACTGGACTCAGGAGGATAGGCCCGAAAATGCTCTGTGCCTAGAACAGCTCCTATGAAAGGGAGCGTCAGAGAGTCAGGTGTGACTTTGGCAGGTTTATAGTGAACCCTAGTGAATGCAAGATGTCTGCCGCAGTCTGGAGGTGGGAGACGACAGCCTGGGACGAGCCCACCTTCAACAGACAATTGTGGAGATAGGGGAAGACTGAAACTCTGATCCACAAAGATGACCTGTGACCACGGGAATCACCTTGGTGAACACCCAAGGGGCACTGGTAAGGCCAAAGGTGAGCACGGTGCACTGAAAGTGCTCGTGACCTACCATGAACTGCAGGTAACGTCTGTGGGCAGGCAGGACAGGGATACAAAAATATGAATACTACCATCCAGTCTCCTAGGTCCATGGCAGATGAACCTGAGCCACTGAGAGCATCCTGAACTTCTCTCTTCTTAAGGAAGAGATTGAAGGACCAAAGGTTTAGGATACGGTAAAGACCTTTGTCCTTCTTGGAAACCAGAAAGTAGCAGGAAGAGCAAACAGCCTACTTCTGGCATAAGACCCCCCTCTATGGCTCCCTTGGCCAGGAGAGCCAAAATTCCTTGCGGAGAAGAGACAAATGATCCTCCATCATCCGATCGTAGGATGGTGGCATGGATGGGGATGTAGTCTCGAAGAGGAGAGAGTAGCCCCTTTGGACTATCTGCAAATCCCACCTGCCTGAGTTAATGGACTGCCAGCCAAGCAGGTAATAGTGAATCCTTCCGCCAACTGGCCCATGGTGAGAATGAGTCAGATAGCAAGGTTTAGAGGTTGCTGCAAAGGAAAGGGGGGGGTGTGGACTGACCAGACCACTGGCCACCTGACTCACGATTTCAGAGGATCCCGTGCCCTCTGCCACACAAAGGCTGGGCTGCATGCGCGGCACAGTGACTGACCAGATATGGGCGTGGTTGGAGATCCCTTCCATAGCTACAAAAGGGGTGAAAGGTAGACTGAGGGGATGTAGGAAGCTGGCTCTGTAGATACTATATAAAAATGAGATATAATGTGCACAGAGTCCAGGGGTTCTCCAGAGGCTTAACAGAGGCTAAAGTAGATAATACTAATGCTGTCTTTTGCGGTAGTGTGGTTGAGCAGTTACGCTTATCATAGGGTAGTGCAAAGCATTTGTTGTACACACACAAGTCAATAAATGAGGTACACTCAATGACTAACTCCAGGCCAATGTGTTTATATTGAAAAAATATATTTAATTACTTTTTTTTTTAGACCCAAAAGGATCTGGTTGCTGGTAAGTAGATCTGTAAGCAAGTATCAAACATATGTCTCAATACAACTTTGTTTCAAGTAGATAAGTATAAGACTTACAGTTCCAGTCTCCGGGGGTTAGGATGTCTACTGGTTGGGGTTCAAGTTAACCCCAAACACCAACCACCAGCAACACGGGCCAGCTCGGAGCAGAGGTCATACTTGCTGCAAGATTTAAAATGGGCCACTATGGAGACTGGGGGCTCTCGGAATTGGATTTGCCAGCAGGTAAGTACCTGAATCTTCGGAAGGCAGACCTGGGGGCTTGGGAGAGCACCGGAGAGGCCACAGCAGGTGAGCACCAAATTCGTACCCTCAGCGGCACAGTGGCGGGCGGGTGCAAATTCGGCATCGGGCTCCCAATATCTTTGAATAGGGTGACCCCGGGGCTCACAAGTAGGCCGCTGGCTGGGAGGTCCGTTCAGGGAAACCACAGGCTGGACAAGGGGGGCTGCCTACTGAATGTTGCTGCACCGGAGGTTGGATTCCCCAAGGCCAGGGAGCTACGGGTGCAGGGGTACCTTTAGGTGTCGGGAATCTTTGTCCAGTTCTCTCGTGGTCGGGGGTCCTCTGGATTCAGGCTGCCGGCGTTGTTGTGTTGGCCAGGAGGGGTTAACCACAGGTGGACACAAGGTCTGAATCGGCTCGGGACCTGCTCTGGACCAGATGGCCACCTGAACATGGGCCGTCGGCATCGAATGTAGAGTGGGCAGGACTCGTGGATCCGGGGCAGTTCTGGAGTCCTTTGCTGGAATTTCTTCAGGGCCGTTGTCTTCGGGAGATATTGGTCCACTGGTAAGTAGGCAGTCCTCTTGGGGTTTTGAAGAGGTCGCAGGTCCTGCAGGATGCCTCACCTTTTTGTAGCAGGGGCTTCAGAAGCTGTAGACAGGCCGGTACGGCTGGGGCCAAATCAGTTGGTGTCTGCAGTCTTCTCTGCTGGGGGTTAGCTTAGCAGTCCTTCTTTCTTCTTGTCGCCTTCTTGAGGTCGCCAGGAATCAGGTGAGCTAGGTTCAGGGGTGCCCCTAAATATTAGATTTAGTGGCATTACAGGGCTCAGAGGGCAGAAGTCAATGGCTACTGTCCTTGATTGTGGCTATACCCTTCCTACGCCCACTCCCTTTGGGGAGGGGGAGCACACTCCTAACCCTATTGGTCCCTGTCCTCCAAACTGTGGTATACTGAACCCTGCCTTAGGGCTGTAAGGCCTGCTACAGGGATGACTTACCTATGTCACAGGCAGTGGTTGGTGGGCATGTCATCCAGAGATGGATGCCAGGTCAATGTTACCTTTTTCTCCCCACCAGTAAACACAAGCTGCAATGGCAGTGTGCATGTGCTTGGTGAGGGGTCCCTTAGGGTGGCATAATACATTCTGCAGCCCATAGGGACCATCCCTGGTCACAGAACCCCTTGGTACGACTGGTATCTTTTACAAGGGACATAGTTGTATGCCAGGGCTGTGCCAATTGTGGGAATAATACAGTTTTCGGGAAAGAACACTGGTGCTGGGGCCTGGTTAGCAGGATCCCAGCACCCTTAGTCAAGTCAGCATCAATATCAGGCAAAAAGTGAGGGGTAACCATGCCAAAAGGGGCACTTTCAGACAGGGGCCAATGCACGGCGCAAGGACCTGACCGCAGCATGAGACTCCCTGAAGCTTTTGAGCGCTGAGTCTGCTGCGTCTCTGAAGAGACGGATATAATCAATGGGTATGTCCATTAAAGAAGCCTGGACATCCCCTGAAAAGCCAGACGCCTTTATCCAGGCATGGTGCCTCAGGGTCACTGTCAAAGAAACCACTCTGCCTTTCAAATCGGTTGTGCCACGTCTTGAACAAATTATGAACTTTGCTGCATCTCTCCCATCGTCAACAGCCTGATCAAGTACAGCTCCATCCTTCTTTGGGACCTGTGCCAGGATTTGTGCAACAGTATCCCACAGCGTGTAGGAATAACGGCCGAAAAGGCATACAGTGTTCATCAACTGCAATGCGAGGCTTGCCAAAAAAACGTCTTCCCAAGTGAGTCCAACCATTTGGATTCCCTGTTCAGGGTAGAGAAAGGGAACGCTCCACGGGAGGTAGAGGCTTGGACCACCAAGCTCTCAATGGGGTGTGTTGCGCTAAGAAACGTGAGTCCACAGGTGCAGGCAGTGGCGGTGGGCAATAGTCCTCTTCACAGGTGCACCTGGTGCTTGGTTTGGACCAGGTACCCAGTAGGATGTCAGTAAAGGCATCATTAAACAAGAGCAGGGGTCCTGAAGAAGCAGCACCTAGTTGCAGCACCTCTGTCAAGAGGATAGTGTTGACGGCCACCGAAGGCAGCTGAAGTTCCAGGACCTCAGCTGGCTTCCTCACCACGATAGCATAAGAAGCTACCGCCTCCATTGCCACAGTGGGGGGAAGAAAGTATGCCAGTATCTGGAGAAGTATCCAGTCCACTGGCCTCACCCAATTCTTCAGGCTAGTTCATTTCTTTGTGGGGCTGGTATTCTTAAGGGTCCAGAGACCCCTCTCATTCATCCCAGAAGCTGGCAATACAGGAAAAATGCTCAGGATCCGAACGAGGAGGCAAAACTCCTGCCAGAGTTGCAGTGGTTCGATGCTTACCTGATTGGAGTGGGCCGACGACGATCTCGGACTCTGCAACCGATCCAGGAACTTTCCCCTTGACCAGGACCTCGAATTGTGCAGAGTCGAGTGCCGGGGCCATCAGCTTCAGGGACCACTCCCTCAAAGCTTTTGGATGCATAGCCCGGCACTCGGAGCATAAATTCAGGTCATGGTTGCGCTCCAGACACCAAAGACACTTGCGGTGCAGATCCATCTGACAAGACCCACAGGGCTTGAATCTTGTCTTTACTAAAAGACATCCTCGACGCACCAGGAATAAAATATGAAAAATACTCAACAAAATGCCGGTAAAAAATTTACTGAGTGGTAGTTCCCTTTGGATTAGCGCTTAGCTGGCGCAGAAAGAAAATAACTGATGTCAGCGAGCCTGGGTGGCGCATATATAGGACCCACAATGTCATATCAGGAGTGCAGGGGTGCTGCTCACGAAAATCTTCTGGATCCATTCTGAAGTTTGGGGAGAATTTAAAGGTAAGGAACCTTCAGCTAGAATTCTCTATCAGATGCAAGGGATACAGGGTGCAGAAGATAATCAAGGATGCTACTGATGCAATGCGGTCAACAGGGGTTTGTCTCCCTGTGGCTACTCTTCAGTCCACAGGCTTAGTGACGCAGTACTGGTGACAGAGGGAAATGTCCCTCAAAGTGCTTTTGAGCCTGGCAGAAGTCAAGTTGCCATTGGGAAACCAGTTGCCCGGTATTGGTGAATCCTTCGTTGGGTGACAACCTGCCTTATGGGTCCAGAAGACTTCAGGGCAACATTTGAGCATTGGGTCCTGGTCTTTGGTGCTGCACAGGAGAGGGAAGTAAGCTACCAACTTATCCCTGCAGGCTTCTTCAGCTTTAGAGGCCCTGTGCTGCGAAAAGGTCAGCCAACTGACCCTTGGAGTGTCTTGCTTTGTCTGGGCTCGGGAAACTACTTCGCTACAAGAAGGACACAACAGCTACAGACTCTTCTACTTTGCTAGCAAACAGGGTCAGCAGGTGCAGCTTTCATCATTGCAGCATATCTTTCCTGGGTTTTTGGTGCACAGAGCCAGTCTTTCTTCAGTCCTCTTCTCCAGTCCAACAAGATCAGATTTTGGGTACCTATGGTGCCCTTTTCATACCCAGAAAATGCCCTCAGGGTAGATGCGGTCACTATCCAATAGGCCAGTGGTTCCCAACCTTTGAAGTGTGGACCCCCATTTTATTATTATTAGAACCCGGAGACCCCCACTGAATCATTATTGGAACCCGGGACCCCCCACTAAGTCAACAATGAAAGCTGGGGACCTAATCTATTAATATGATTTGATTTTCTAAGCAGTCTCAGACCCCCTGAGGAGGCTTCGCGGACCTCCAGGGGTCCCCGGACCACAGACTGGGACCCACTGAAAAAGGCTGTTAGCTTCCCTATCTACTGATAGCCACTTCCTACAAAGTGTGGCATCTCGTTAACCCAGAAGTCTTTATTCTGCCCTCTCTGAACATGGCAGAACTCCACTCTCGGTGTGCAGAGCACTCTAGCCCAACCCAAAGGTGTGGCTTGTAGGCACGTAGCATCCTTCTGATATGGTTACCTCCACTTTTTGCCTGGTGTCAGTGTGGTTAGACTGTAGTGCACTGGGATCCTGCTAATCAGGACCCTCGTGTCTGAGCTCTCTCTTCTAAATTTGGTTGCTGGTAAACTTTTACACCCCACAATTGGCATACTGGTGCACCTATGTAAGTCCCTAGTATATGGTACTTAGGTACTCAGGGTATTGGAACACCAAGGGTCTCTCATGGGCAGCAGCATGCTTTCATTTCTTTTTATTTATTGCGTGATTACTTAAAATCATTGCACAAAAGAAAAAAAGTACCATATTAATGTAGGAAGAATGAGAAATACATATGTGTATGGAGTGTGGCACAAAAAGAAGTCATCCCTTTGAAGTTCCATAGGAATAAAATATTGTTAGTAGAACTTTGCTTGAGTGCAGACCATATCCGTAGCTAGGTCCATAAGAAAATTACCATTGGAACCCACATATACATATGCAGTTTAAAACAAGAGTAAATAACGCAGTATTTAAAAACAATCTAGATACATGTTAGATGGTTGTTCAGTTTTGCTTGGAGCAGCATGATGAACTTCCCGAATGTGGACAGATTGACTGGTTCCTTTAAAGTGAACGCCAGTGATCTAACCTCAGTGCAGGTTCTTTTGCCATGACGGAGAAAAAGAGATCTTAATAAAGTGCATTGTGAGTTCAACAGTGACGGGCAGCAGCACAGTAGATGGATGAAAGTCTTGATTTTGTAGTTGCAGAGCCCGCAGCCATTTATATTGATTAGGGAAGTGCATTTCGGGTTTAACACCTTTGTCCTTAAGCCAAGAAGTCTTGCAAAGGCAATTTGCGATACGCAAGCTTTCCTGATGGTGCACATGAGGTATTGTTGTGGAGCCAAATATTGAGTGGTATTTATAATGGACTGCACCAGCGCTTCCTGGACAGGAGTGCTACTCAATTTTCCCAGGTCACTTGCTCGAGAGAGTGTTTTTAACTGTCTTCTCAGTATAGGTTTAAAAGTGATATGTAGCTGTGCTAATTTGATCAATGCAGCTTGGTCAATTTGAAGTTTGTTTAGAACTGCTTCGAGATATTGTGACCAGGGGTTTGTTTTTGTTTTTTTGGCAGCTGCCTCCTGAGCTAGGTAGGAGAGGGCTAGGATGTTATCCATGGTTGCAGAGTTTGCTCTAAAAAAATCACAACGAGAGAGTATGAGGGAGCGAGGGAGAAGGCAAAAATAGAACTCAACCGTACTCTTTAGTGAGTTTGCTCTAAAGCCTGTTTGATTTAATGGCACTATTTCCTTGGCCTCTCCCCAGTTTTGTGGTTCTTCCAAAACTGTTAAGGGAAAGCCTTTAGCTTCAACATCCAAGAGAACGATAAGACAGTAATTAGCTGAGTCCTGCCTGTCTCCTTTATTGTAATTGGATGGAGTATAGACCCTCTCCAGCTCGTTGGAACTTCCAGTGAGTCAAGGCAGGATCGATATAGTGCAGAGAGGATTGGAGACCAAAGCACATGGTCTTCTTTGAAAAATTTTGCAGGGATTCCGTTGGGGCCAGAAACGGGGCCAGGTCCAGTTGGTGATATCTGGCCATTTGGCTCGGAGTGTGATGCCCGTCAGACAATAGAGTCGGGCTGTTTGAGTTAGACCAGGAGGTATAAGCTTGTAGTGCAGTGGGACCCCATTTTATTCGTCTGATTATTGTGTCTTCATCCCCCTGCCAGTGACCTACAGACATATATCATTCCATGCGCTCTAGATACATCTCAAAGTGTGTTATGAGCAGGAGGAGATCGCTGGCATTTAGTTTTTAAATTTCAAAGAAATGCCAATTGGTTAATGGCTTCCTCAGTAGCAAATATATAACTAAGGTGCTTTTACCTTGAAAGGTTTTGGGAAATGATTGTGCAAAGGAGCTTGCTTTTTGAGATTGCTGAATTGAAGTGAGGCCATATGTGCTGAATGAACGTTTAAGTTGTTTGGTAGTCAGGCAGGTCAAGTGGTCCTGATCTGCAGCTGTTCCTAAGAATCTAAGGTTAAAGTCCCCACATATTATAATAACGTGGACTATGTAGTCGCGAAGTACTTCGTCTAGGGCATCTACAAGCTGAGCCATGTTTTCCATTCTTGCTTGACCAATGGTATTAAAATAAAGATTAATTATGAGATTTGTTGACAATTAACTGTTTAGTGTAGGAATTTCTACTCTTATTATTTGTAGGAATTGGTTAGGATTGGGTACTGTGCTGACTTTGAAGTCAAGATTGACATTTACGTAGATCGATAGGCTGCCTGAGGGTCTTCCGAAGATGTTTCTTTTCATTGCTAATTGTTGTGTTTCGTAATAACCTGGGATGGCCAGTGGAAGGGTTAACCAGGTTTCTTGGAGGCATAATATATCTGCATTGTTTAAGAGGTGTTTTGCTGCGTCGTAGTATAAAGTCGCTTCAGACCCACGGCATTCCAAGAGATAATTGTCAGATGATGTTTACTGCTCTCGGGTTGTGGAAGTACTCCCATTTGTACACCTTTCGTGACCCTGTTCCAAAGACTTTTCTAGTGTAGGTCGTTGGGTTGTCATAGGTGCTGAATATGGAGAGTTTGGTGTTCCGCTCATCTGTCTTATGTTGACTTGCTCCTTTTAGAATGCTGTGGGTTCTTGTTATTTGGTGCCGAGTTTCACAAGGTATTTTTAGGAAATAGGGATATTTGTGGTGGCCCATCGGCTCCACCTTTACACCCCATTCCCCGAGAAGCTGTTTGTTTTTCAGCACCGTTTCTGCCAATGCCATGGAGCTTAAAGCCATGATGGTGGATTCTCAATGGATGCTGTGCTTAGGTAGCACTTTGAATGCTATTCTTTCAATATTGTCCAACTCTATGGTAATTGCCTCAGGAAATGCCTAAAACTAGGTTTGATCGATTCAAAATGTTGTGGTTGCCTTCAGAGCGATATTGGGGTGTGAGGACTAACTTGACGGTAGGCACCATATTTGTGGGTTCAATTGCTTCCTCAGTATCTTTTGGCACTCTTGGTATCTTCCTGCTCAAGGTATCCAGTTGTAGTGCATCGAGTAATTGGGCAGAGGGCCCTGGCATTCCTGGGATGTAATGTAGAAGGCCGACACTAGACTCTGCAGGAGTACCCAACTTGTTTTTAATTGATGATGTTGTTAATGGGCCCCTAAGCTTGTTTGGTGTTATACTAATTTGACCGCAAGGGCAAGCTTGGGCCCATGATTGCGTCATTTGATACACTGCAGGTTGAATAGCTATATCAACGTTGGGTTCAATAAGTTCTATGCTAGTGCTTTTCTTTTTGTGTACACCGACTTGGGCCAATGGCTGCGTATGTTGGCTGTCAAATGATTGCCGATGCTTGGACGTTTCATCGATGTTCCTGTCTGTATTCCTGAGCTCAAAGATGGGATATGTGCTTGATTCATCAGGGATAGCCGCCAAGTGCTCGGCTCTTTGCAGCACCTTAAGTGAATCTCTTTTCGTTTTATTCTTGGCTTTTTTTTTTTGCCTTTTTATTGCTCTCTTCAAGAGTAGTGTTGGCCGGACTGGGGCACTGATATTCAATAGATCATTTGGTGCGGCTTTACTCTTCTCTTTTCCGTAACTTGGTGGGATGAAGTAGATGAATGTTTTGAATTGTTCATGGATTCAATAGGTGCTTGATCCCTGGACTTAAGTTTGTAGGTTGGTTGTCCAACTCAAGTGGCGAAGACGTGTGCATGTTAAAGTTTATTTGATCCAGATCTATCGGTGGAACTGGATTTGCTTGTCTGCCCGACACTTTGTCTGGAATTAACACCTTAGCAGAATTTGAACTTTGCAGGGCTAATTTCCATTCAGTGATAATAATGGTCAAAACTTCTGGTAAGGATGACAATTTATCCACTAATGGCTTGCAAGCACATATCGCTGTTGTGGTGTCAGTGTGTAGCCCTTTTTGTTCCAAAGATATAAGCTTTGTTTCTATTTTATTGATGGAAGTGGCCATTGCATGTATCAGATCCAATTGCATTTCTAATTTATCCGATTGCCAGGTAAGAGCATTAATTGTTGCTGTCAGAGTTGTGTTGATTGATGCCAATAAGTTACCCTGATCTATGCAGGTTTGAGTTGTCAGAGAAATTGCCCTCATTTGGGCTCCTGAAGATTCCGACTGGTTAATATTATGGAGTAGATGTTGTTGGATTCCATGCCAGCCACTATGCCTTCTAGCCCAGTTGGCCATCTATCTGTTTTTCACCATGGTGTGCGGAACGTGTTCCTGTAACAGCTGTTCTAATTGTCCCCTGATGTGGTGAGAATTGGTTCTTTCCGAATAAGGGCTGCTTATTTGAGGTACAGAGAGGAAAGCGTCTGCAGAGCCGAAATCTTGATTGTCTAAAGCAGAGTCAATGCAAATGACACCTGGGGGGCTAGTCTGGGTAATATGGGAGGAACGGAAGACATTACCTTTTCCTTGTTTGTGCCAATCTTCTTGGTTTGTAATTATTTTCATTAATGTGTTATGTGTGGCACTGTTTGATGATGATATTTCTATAATTGTCTCATCCCTAGGCTGGATCGATCCATTCTGGCCCAGGTCCCAACCGGTTGCCGAGCCTTGCACTGGCATTTTATTAAGATTTAGTTTATCCTCTGTGGAGGGATGTTCTAATGGTGATGGGATTTGTGTTTGTGCTTTTGTGAAAAAGTCCAAAACTGACTTTTGGGTGGTCCCTTTTACTCGCTTGCCAGGTGTTGATGTAGTTTTTATGTGACCTTATTTAACTGAGGTTGATCACTATTTTGTACTGGGCAAGTTGTTGGCTCTCTGCCTCTTATTCCAGCTGTCTCTGCAGTGCCATTTTTGAAATAATTGGGTTGTGGCCCCTGTTGTAGCATGAAGGGGTCGAGTGGCTTCTAAAGCATCCCAGGCTGAGCGCTGGTGTTGTTATAAGGGCATGATCCTCTCTGCATCGTTCCTTGTTGCTTCCATTGGTATTGCTCTGTGCCACTCGAAGGTTGAAAGACAGGTGTTCCTTGAGTGCCTTGCTACTGCTTTGATGGATCGATGGAAAGACAATAGGTTAGAGATTTTCCAAGCATGCAGTTGTGGGTGTAGACTTGTTTACTTTGGTTTTGGCTTGGGCCTTGGCTGAGCTAGTGTCTGAGTTAGTTTCTGTTTTGGACCCCTTTGTCGCTTTGGGCTCTTTAGACCATTTGGACTCATTGGACTTCTTGTGTTACCCTTAGTGTTGTGTGGGCTAGGCACAATTGTGTTTGTGTTGCTGTAACCTGTGATTTTAAGCGGTCTGCAAATTGCTCTGATGGAGCTTGGAGCTCACTTGTTGCCCTCCCCCCCGACCCCCCCCCCCCCCCTCTGGTAGGACCTTCAGCCCAAAGGCAGGGTGCATGTCCCTAAGTGGGAGGGTACCCCTGCATGAGGAGGGTATCCCTACAAACCCAAGACTCCTTTCCCTGGGCTTTGTAAGTGCAGGGAAGCCATCTTAAAGGTATGTAGTGGTCACCGGTCAACACGAGTGGTCCAATTACATAATGGCTTCTTCGAACCTAGGCGTGTTTGGTATCAAACATGTCAGAATCATGCAACTATAACAATTCCAGTGCTAGTTGCATGATCCCATGTACTTTGTAGGTTCCTTAGAAGATCACCCAGTTATGCCTGTGCAGTCTGGCTGGTTATGGCTGCCAGCCCACGCAGTTTCCGACCCCAGACACTGTTCTGCCCTCTTGCTCATAAGCCGAACTCAAGCAAGGGAAGGCAGAACAAAGGATTTCCTGCAAAGAAGAGGTGTGATCACCTCTCCCTTTGAAATAGGTGTCTCTGGGGTGGGGTGGCCTGTGAGTGCTAACAGACTGCTTTGAAGGGCACATCTGATGCCCTCCTTGCATAATCCGGTTTGCACCAGTTCTGAACCGCCTGTTCAGTTCCTCCCCTAGGGAGGTGCACAGACCTCTGCCAGGTGGCTGGTTGATTCTGCCATCTTGGAAACAAGGTGGGCAGAGGCCCATGGGAGCATCTGACTGGTTAGGCCAGGTAGACGACGTCACTGACCCCCCTCCGATAGGTGAGTCACTACATAAAGTGACCAACTCCCTTTTAGGGTTACTTAAGAGCTCCCCTGAGGGTGGGTTCTCAAATTTAACCAGCAAGACTGTTCAAGGAACTCTTTGCAAGACATCCTCTGCTCCTGGCCCCTGGAACCGCTGCTGGTTTGTTTTTGAAACAGAAAGATGACTGTATCCAGTTGGGAGGGCTCCCAATGCAACATTGTTTCTCCAGCTCCTGCAAGATCTCTGCAACATCGGTGGCTGTGCATCCTCCAGGGTCGCAAGGACTCTGCCAGCGTCCAAGAAGAAAGAAGGAATCTCTCTTGGAGTGAATGAGTCACTCCCCTGCATCTGCAGGCACCTCAAGACAATGATGGTGGAACCTGCTGTAGTGTATCCATTTTTAATATAGCTTCATGCACGTTATTTTCACATACTAGGCCGCTGTGCACTTTGCCCTAGATATATTTTATTCAGCTTCGCACTGTTATTTTACAATAACCAGTTTTACTGTCTTGTTTTAATTTCTTCTATCACACTGTTTTGCTCAGTTCAGCACTGGGGCTATGGAACACACCTGCTCCTTGGTAGTTTTTGGCGTGGATTTACCGGTTTTGTCATCTGCCGAGGTGGAGAACCTCCTTCTTTCCATGACTGATGCTTGATTTGGAACTGTGCTAAATTGACATTTTCCTTTGAATTCGGCTTTTGGCCACATGCTCATTTTTAAAATTGCCTAACAGTATGCTTGTATGTCCTCTTGACTTGTTAAAATTAAGTAGGGTTTTAAATATATTTTAGCTTAGGGCATTTTAGCTTAGGCTTAAACCACTTTCTACCGACAAGGGGAGGGTGTAGTAGCCATTTTTAATATAGCGTCATGCACGTTGGTTTCACATACTAGGCCGCTCTCCACTTTGCCCTAGATATATTTTATTCAGCTTTGCAATGTTATTTTACAATAACCAGTTTTATGGTCTTGTTTTAATTTCTTCTATCACACTGTTTAGCTTAGTTCAGTACTGTGTTCTCAAATAATGCATTCTTGATCGCCCTGTGCTTCAGTCAAGGCTACAGTCTGGTACATTGCCGGTAAACGTGGTAGAAGTTTAGTTCTGACCTGAGTGACCACGACTTCCCTGAGAGGTACTAAGATGTCATGCGCTCGGCGTCCCAATTGCCTCTACCATTCGGGAGAGATGAGGCACTGCTAGTTAGCCGGAGCAAAACCCGGATTTAGAGTGTCAAGTGTCATCCACCGTGGGTCAGACTTAGTCCCCCACACTGTGAACGATCTTGCCGCTCAAAATCCAGTAGTCTCCTTAGGATAATGAGAGCCTACGTGACATGGCGCCGCCAACGTTTGGTCAGGCTCTAATTTTCGGGTCCACTGGCATATCTCGGTCTCATTTTTATATAATGACCCCTCAGTTCCATATACGGAGATGTCCGTGGTACTGAGGATTTCCACCACCACCGTATAGGTAATGCTATTTTTCAGCTGGTGGTTGTTCAAGCTTGAACCTTAAAAGGAAAAAAACCCATCTTGGTGTGCCTTCTTTGAACTCTTAGTGCTTTTATAATGGCGAATCCCCAGGTTGTACAAATAGCTCTTAATATGAGACAACCGATCACAGCACATTTGCTAGCACATGGCCTTACGGCCCAGGGTGGTCCAGTCACGTTTGTTGTGGACACATACGCAGCCTATAGAACAGAACTTTTTTACTCTTGGGTCACATTTCCAGCAGTTGATGGGAACACAAATACATTTCATACATATACAGTAGCGAACGCACCAGGACAATACTGGGCGTACGCATATTTAGAGATACCTCTATCTTATCAAAAACATAATAATTGGCTTGATGGCGCCCTACCCCATACAATATTACCAGTAAGGTTAGGTCCACTAAGTAATGATGGTCCTACCTGGCCTTTATTGGCCACATATATACCTCACCTTGAGGCTGCGAATATGGCGGTAGCTGAGGTTCGACGCTTATATATTGAGTTAACAGCGATATATAGAAGATTAGTACAATTTGTGATGCAGACACTAAATACAAACCCAGCGCGTGCTGCTCCAGCAAACAACAACATGCAGTAACACCAGGTATAAATCCGGTGACTGTACACTCTATTATGGGTAAAGTCCCAGCCAAACGAGAGGAGACTCCGTTTTGGCTAGCACAAAAAATTAATACGCTGGAGGCAGTATTTCCCCATACGGGACCTCAGGATAAACATAGAATATTAACTATGTGCTTGCCCTTTGGATAGTTCCTACAGTTGAACACTGTAATCCATGGGGCACGGTATTTGCCGCGCTCTATACAATGGCACATGGTACACCGACACTAGCCAACCTACTGGAAGTGCTTAAACAGATTCAAGATGAATACGGGGCTGCCCCGGCCCTAGATTTGGGAATGCAACTGATGGGCAACTTTGCCACAGTTTCTTCAATTATCCTAAGTAACCTTAAAGGGGAAGCAGTTGCACTAGCAGTGCGCATGCGGCTCCGTGACGTTCCGCAACAAGATCAGGAGCAAGAGCTACCTAAAAAAAATTGCGGAAACATATTCCAGTATCGGTGGAGATAGCCTTGGGGCTAGACCACAAAAACCCCAATTTCAGGGTAAAATTATTAAAGACAATATTAAACAACAACCTGAGGGTAATAAGAAACGCTGGGAGAAAAAACAACAAACACCTAAAAAAGAAAGGGGAGAATCTCCACGAGTGGAGACCCCACAGAATAGTTCTAATCTCAGGAATAGAGAGAATATAAAAATGCCTGATAGATATTAATATACTGATACACGCCAATCACGTTCCTTTCAGGACTCATCGGAAAAGAGAAATGAGAGAGGTGGGCAATCAGAGCGGAGAACAGAGTACGTGAAACCGAGACAGGAATCACAACGCTCTTCAGAGGTTTCTGTTAAGAAGGAAGAGAAACCAGTACAACAAAAACAACAATTTAAAAAGAATAAAGTGGCAGCTGTCTCAGTCAGACATGCCACTCAGGAAGAGGGTTCTCTTGAAGAACAAGACCTGGGCTCTAGCACTGCTAGACAGCGCGGCAGAGGTCACAACAGTTCGCCGGAATCTTTTAGAGCATCTGGAGGTGAAAGCAATTGATGACTTTATACAAGTAGAAACAGCAGACATGCGTGTCTCCGAACCCGATAGGGTGTATAGAGTAACTCTACAGTTGGAAGGAGACATTGAACGCACCATACACGCAATCTTTTGGGACTGTTTAGTAAAAATATATGACGTTTTGTTGGCCGAACAAGATTAGCCGCCTGATTTTGTGCACACTTGCCCATATGGAGAAGAGGGTATTAAACCTTCCTTCTTGCCCCTTGTTCCAGAGGAACTGGCTGAGTCCTATTCTATAGAATGGGCTCTAGCAAGAGCACCTGCGTTATATAGAAATCACGTAGGGTGGGATAGGGATTCTCCATACCATGTCATTCCCATTAAAAGTGAACCTCAGCCACAAACGCAGTATCCAATAAAACATGAAGCTTGGGCACGGGTGAGAGAGATACTTACGCAATTAGAATACCAGGGTGTGATTGAACCCTGTGTCTCACCGATGAAGAACCCCTTCTTCCCTGTAGCTAAGCCGGACCATTCATACAGAATAGTCTTAGACTACAGACATTTAAAGACATTTTGTACATATGCTAAACAAAACTCACATAGCACTGCACTAATGAGCAACATTGTGCGGAAAAAATATAAAACGACTTTGGATATCTCGAATGGGTTCTTCTGCCAGAATATAGCGCCTCAAAGCTGAGACTTAACAGTCTTTAGCGCACTAGGCTCCTAAAACAAGTCTGTTGTTTGCCTCAGTTGTATAAGAACAGCCCAGGACTGTTTGCAGCTCGTGTGACTGCTATTTTACACAAGATAGACCCTGAAGCTTTGTCATATGTGGACGATATATATCTCACGGATGACGAGTTACTACAACATTTAAGATGGGTAGCCCGCATTGTTGTAGGGTTTGCCGAACTCGGCTACAAATTTAACTTCAAAAAGTCAAAAATTGCCTTCCTCAGCATCCTGTTCCTGGGATATGAGCTGTCGAATGAAGGGAAGAGCCTAGCACCACTTTTTAGAAATATGTGCACAATTGCAACTACCAAATACGATTACAAAATTACTATCATTGTTGGACTTTCTAAATTTTGACAGAACATACATTCCTGATTATGCTACACGCATAAGACCTTTATATGAATTAATACATCCTGATTTTTCTAGTTAATTCTGGACAATTGAACATACACATACTCTATGTGAGTTACAGGCAGATACAAGCAAAACATTTACACACACAGGACAATAAGACACATTTGATTATCAGGGTAATAGCTGGGGCCATCGGTTTTACTTATGTCACATTTAATGAAGGTGAGACAGCCCAGATTGCATACAAATCACAGCTGTATTCCGCTGCAGAACAACGTTTTGCACCCACTGAGAAAATTCTCACTGATGTGCAGATGGCTGTTATTAAAGAAAGACCACTTGCCCAAGGAACACGCATTATTGTCGTTTCTCCTATTCCGGCCCTAGAGGCTGTTACAAAAGCTAGCGTCCCGAATGCAAAAGCACTTCATCCATGATGGATACAATGGGCTACGTCTAACAGCCACTGATGTAAATTACATTTTCGACCCAAAATTACAAACGCAAGAATTTCTACAATATGAAGTAGAATATCCAGTTCCCGCTGACACCTTGCCTATTGATCAATATCATGTAGTCATGTACACTGATGGCTCTGCGCAACCAGCGATTGGAACTAAACATCAATATTCTGCTGCATGTGCGGTCGTGAGCGGCTATATGGAGGGGGAGAAATTCTGTCCCCAACATACCTATACACAGACCTTAGGGGATTGTACAGCACAATTGGCTGAGCTAAAAGCTCTACTAATGGCACTAGAACATACGGACCCGGCACAGTTCACACTAATTGTTTGTGATTCATATTATTACGTCCAGTCTTTTAATGAATACCTGCATTACTGGCGCTTGAATGGGTTCAGAGATTCAAAAGGCAACACCATAAAACACAGACTCCTGTGGGGGAAGGTAGCAGACCTGAAAGAGACGCAACCCAAAGTCCATGTTGTGTATACACTTGGACACCAGGGCGTTGGAATACACGTTGCTGGAAATACTTTGGCTGATGAACCCGCAAAGTCAGAAGTGGCAGTCGCCACTGTAGCTGCAGTGACTCGTTCGAGTTCCAAACCAGACACAGACATTATGGCTGCCATAAAAGCTACGGTTGATGGTACGCCTTATCCTAAAGGATTTCCTAATAAATATCAAATAGTTGATGGGAAGTATGCTGAACGCTGAAGTTAAAATTCCAGGCGTAGGCGTACGCAACCTCCCCAATAAAGATGTAAAACTACAACTGATTAAAGCAGCACATGAAGGGGTGGCATCTGCACATGCTGGTGTGGCGGCTACAATTTCACTATTGCAGGCCCGTTATTGGTGGCCTGGTCTCTATCCCCTTCTGTGCCCAGGACGTAATGGTTACGTCCTGAGGCACAGTGCTGCTGTGCCCAGGACGTAACCATTACGTCCTGTCCACAGTACCCAGAGTGGGGTTCCCCCCCACCCTCCCAAGTCAGGGATGGAAGGGGAAGCCCTTCCCCTTCCACCCCGACCCCCCAAACCCCCCTGTGACGTCAGCACGTGAGCGCGCGCTGATTAGTCACAGGGTCTCCCCCATCGCGCTGGAAGCTCTGCTTCCAGCGCGATTGAAAGAGAAATGCAAAGCATTTCTCTTTCAATCCCATGGGGGAGGCCCGGAGGGGCCTCAAAGGGAAGGAAATGTATCTCCTTCCCTTTGAAGTCTCTCACAGGGTTTCAAAAGCCGGATTGCTTGCAATCCGGCTTTTGAAACCCCACTAGACACCAGGGATTATTTTTTATTTTATCTGAAACTGACAAAAGGGAGCGACCCCTTAGGCAAGGGTCGCTCCCAGGGGGGGCATTTTTTTGGGAAGGCCTTTTCTGCCCCCCCTGGGGGCAGATTGGCCTATTTTGATGAGGCCAATCTGCCCCCAAGGGGGGCAGAAACCATTAGACACCAGGGAGTTATTTTTTTTGCGTGAATTTCACGCAAGGGGAGCGACCCCTTAGGCAAGGGTCGCTCCCTGGGGGGGGGAATTATTTTAGGCCATATCTGCCCCCCTGGGGGGTAGATCAGCCTATTTTGATTAGGCTGATCTGCCCAGGCACCAGGGATTTTTTTTGTTTTACAGATGGGGAGCGACCCCTTGGACAAGGGTCGCTCCCCTGGAGGGGCAAATTGTATTTAGGCCATTTCCGCCCGCTTTGGGGGCAGATCGGCCGATTTTAGGTCAATCTACCCCCAAGGGGGACAGAAACCACTAGGCACCAGGGATCTTTTTTTTGCGCCGTCACGCAAGGGGAGCGACCTTGTAGGCAAGGGTCGGTCCCCGGGGGGGGGGGGGGGGGGGACAAAATTTATTTTAGGCCATCTCTGCCTCCCCTGGGGGCAGATCGGCCTATTGGTATTAGTCCGATCTGCAGAAACCTCTAGGCGCCAGGGCAAATTTTATTTTTGTGGTTTTTTGTTTATCTGCTTGTTTTTTTAGAGATGGGGAGCGACCCATCAGGCAAGGGTTTGAAGCTCACCTTCTGGAAAGGACGGCCCACCCTGGCTCTTGGGCTTGCAGGGATGGGGCGGGGCGGGGCGGGGCTGTGCGCTCAGAGATCCCATGGCGGAGGGGATCTGGAATCCTTCCTGGAGGTGAGCTGATGATGTGCTGGAGCGTGGTCTGTGTCTGACTGGGACGCGCGGTTTCTGTCTTCCTCTGCTGGAGACACAGAGTGGAGGGTTTCTCCCTTTGTGGAGCACCTGTGGGCTCCGCCCACTGGGCCACGCCCCGTCCACCCTCGAGGTAGGTGGGGGAGTTCCCGCCTTTTTACCAGGATGATGGATGGACGACTAAGTATTTTTTACCCATGTTTCTAATTATGTATTGTATGTGCAGATGTGTGTGTATAGTCATGTGTGTGTGTGTGTATAAATATATATATATATGTGTATATGTTGTTTCTGTGCCTGGCATGTTTCTATGAATTTCTGCTCTCTTTTTATCACACTTATCTACTCATCGCTCTTATGTCATGTCTCTATCAAACTATCCTCCATTCTCACTCGGACTCATCCCAAATCCCTTCGACCACTTCCATCTCCTAAATATCTCTGCCTAAGCTCATCCCTCCACCCCCACATCTAACTCACCAAACCTCACTCTACCTCTGTGACCTCCCACACAACCCTACTAAATTCTCCTGCATTCATCTCACCCTGCTACTATGCTCTCCCTAACCCTTCCACATCCTCTTTCCCCTCCGCCCCCCCTTTTATTCATCTCAAGCCTTTGGATTGAGCAAATGAAGGATAAACTCCCAATTAACACTTCTGGATTTCTTTCCTCCTCCACCCCTCCATTACTCCAGTCAATCTAACTAACAAACTCTCATATCCGCAACTCAAATTAACTCATAATAATACTAAAACTGTACTCCTTATTAAATTATACTAATCCATCACTAATTCTTGTTGGGTACCGGAGTAGCGTGCTACTCATCGAAAAGCGCTTCGACGCCTCGTCAGGGGTAGTAAGCGCTATATAAATACGATTACAATTACAATTACAATTACAAATTGTATTTAGACCATTTCTGTCCCCTTGCGGGCAGATTGGCCGATTTTAGGTCAATCTGCCCCCAAGGGGGCAGAAACCACTAGGCACCGGGGATTTGTTTTTTGGCGCCAATGTCACGCAGGGGGAGGGGGGGGGGTGAGTGGGGGATGGGGGGGCACATTTATTTTAGGCCATTTCTGCCTCCCCTGGGGGCAGAAACCTCTAGGCGCCAGGGCAATTGTTTTTTTTTTTTTTTTTGTTTGTTTGTTTGTTTTTTTAGAGATGGGGAGCGACCCATCAGGCAAGGGTCGCTCCCCTGGGGGGCAAATTGTATTTAGACCATTTCTGCCCCCCTTGGGGGCAGATTGGTTGATTTTAGGTCAATCTGCCCCCAAGGGGGCAGAAACCACTAGGCACCGGGGATTTGTTTTTTGGCGCCAATGTCACGCAGGGGGAGCGACCCCGTAGGCAAGGGTCGCTCCCGGGAGGGGGGGTGGAGGTTGGGGGGGCAAATTTATTTTAGGCCATTTCTGCCCCCGGGGGGGGGCAGAAACCTCTAGGCACCAGGGCAAATTTTTTTTGTGTGTTTTTTTTTAATTTTTTTTTTTTTAGAGCTGGGGAGCGACCCATCAGGCAAGGGTCGCTCCCCTGGGGGGGGCAAATTGCATTTAGACCATTTCTGCCCCCCTTGGGGGCAGATTGGCTGATTTTAGGTCAATCTGCCCCCAAGGGGGCAGAAACCACTAGGCACAGGGGATTTGTTTTTTGGCGCCAATGTCACGTAAGGGGAGCGACCCCGTAGGCAATGGTCGCTCCCGGGCAGGGAGGGTTTGGGGGGTCAAATTTATTTTAGGGCATTTCTGCCCCCCCCCCGCCCTGGGGCCGGCTGAGCTAGAGGCCAAAATCCACAGGTAGGCACTTTGCAAAAAACACCTCTGTTTTCTGTGAAAAAATATGTTGTGTCCACGTTGTGTTTTGGGCCATTTCCTGTCGCGGGCGCTAGGCCTACCCACACAAGTGAGGTATCATTTTATCGGGAGACTTGGGGGAACGCTGGGTGGAAGGAAATTTGTGGCTCCTCTCAGATTCCAGAACTTTCTGCCACAGAAATGTGGGGAACATGTTTTTTTTTAGCCAAATCTTGAGGTTTTCAAAGGATTCTGGGTAACAGAACCTGGTCTGAGCCACACAAGTCACCCCATCTTGGATTCCCCTAGGTCTCTAGTTTTCAGAAATGCACAGGTTTGGTAGGTTTCCCTAGGTGCCGGCTGCAAAAAAAACCTCTGTTTTCTGTGATGTGTACACGTTGTGTTTTGGGGCATATCCTGTTGCGGGCGCTAGGCCTACCCACACAAGTGAGGTATCATTTTTATCGGGAGACTTGGGGGAACATAGAATAGCAAAACAAGTGTTATTGCCCCTTGTCTTTCTCTACATTTTTCCCTTCCAAATGTAAGACAGTGTGTAAAAAAAGACGTCTATTTGAGAAATGCCCTGTAATTCACATGCTAGTATGGGCACCCCGGAATTCCGAGATGTGCAAATAACCACTGCTTCTCAACACCTTATCTTGTGCCCATTTTGGAAATACAAAGGTTTTCTTGATAGCTATTTTTTACTCTTTATATTTCAGCAAATGAATTGCTGTATACCCGGCATAGAATGAAAACCCGCTGCAGGGTGCAGGTCATTTATTGGCTTTGGGTACCTAGAGTTCTTGATGAACCTACAAGCCCTATATATCCCCGCAACCAGAAGAGTCCAGCAGACGTAACGGTATATTGCTTTCGAAAATCTGACATTGCAGGAAAAAGTTACAAATTAAAACGTAGAGAAAAATTGATGTTTTTTTCACCTCAAGTTCAATATTTTTCTTTTTCAGTTGTTATTTTCTGTAGGAAACCCTTGTAGGATCTACACAAATTACCCCTTGCTGAATTCAGATTTTTGTCTACTTTTCAGAAATGTTGCGGTTTCTGGGATCCAGCGTTGGTTTAATGCCCATTTCTGTCACTGACTGGAAGGAGGCTGAAAGCACAAAAAATCGTAAAAATGGGGTATGTCCCAGTAAAATGCCAAAATTGTGTTGAAAAATTGGGTTTTCTGATTCAAGTCTGCCTGTTCCTGAAAGCTGGGAAGCTGGTGATTTTAGCACCGCAAACCCTTTGTTGATGCCCTTTTCAGGGAAAACACCACAAGCCTTCTTCTGCAGACCCTTTTTCCCATTTTTTGGAAAAAAACGAAATTTTCACTGTATTTTGGCTAATTTCTTGGCCTCCTTCTGGGGAACCCACAAAGTCTGGGTACCTCTAGAATCCCTAGGATGTTGGAAAAAAAGGACGCAAATTTGGCGTGGGTAGCTTATGTGAACAAAACGTTATGAGGGCCTAAGCGCGAACTGCTCCAAATAGCAAAAAAATGGCTCGGCACAGGAGGGGGAAAAGGCCTGGCAGCGAAGGGGCTATAAAGAGACTAAGCAGTATGTCCTTTGTTGTGACATTTGTCAACAAATTAAAGTTTCCACGGCTAAGCGCCCAACGCAGACACCCCTCTTAATATCAAATAGACCATTACAATGTGTGTACTTGGATCATTGCGGTCCATTAACACCTGATAGTGCATACAAATATATATTAGTCGCTGTTGATTCTTGCTCCAGATTTGTGTGGGTATGGCCACAACACTCAGCTGACGCTCGGACTATTAAAGATTCGAGTCTTTGTCAGTAAGTATGCAGTTGCGGCATTCCATTCGGACCAGGGCCCTGCTTTTGCCTCAAGGGCATTAAGGGACACCATGGCTTAGTTGGGGGTCCAGCTCCAGTACTCGTCTCCATTTCATCCTGAGGGAAATTCTGTTGTGGAGCGATTAAACCGTGATTTAAAGCAATCCTTAACGGCCAGAGTCTTAGGTACGGGTCGTGGTTGGCTAACCCACTTGTATGGAGTTCAGAGAGCACTAAATAACCTGCCTAGAAGGTCCCTGGGGGGTCATACTTCATATGAGTGCCTGTTCAGAACACAAATGTTTGTTCCAGATCTTGAAGGTCCTGGTGTGGAGGCAGCGGAAACACCTTTTGACATAAATGATCGTGTCACTGTTTTACAGGAATTACAGCAGTTCAGTGCAGATAACTCTTCTAAAAGTGCTGCCTCCACAGGAATTAAGGATGTGCCAGTAACACCTACCGGCTGGTATCCCAGAGTTGGGGATCTTGTGCATGAAAAGGTTGCAGTAAAAAAAGAATTTGGCCCTTCTTATCGAGCACCAGTCCCTGTGTTGGGATACACGGTACCAGAACTGTTATTCTACCACCGTTGCCAGGTGCCAAAGAAAATCGCTTTGTTTCTATTGACAATGTCAAGCTACAACATGTGGCTGACTCTACACAGCCGACCAAGAGAAACGTCCAGTAGTTCCCAAATCCCTCTCACTACTGGGGAAAAAGTTCCGCTTCAAGCTGTTTATACTAACACTGATGCCTCTCCGAGCTTGGGGAGGGTGGATCATGACGATCTTGCATTAGTCCCACTAACAAGCAACTTAGAAACATTTGATCAAGTCACTATGACTACAAGCCAGATGGATGGTGCTGTCTACCGTTTACCACCACAGGAAACACCAACTCCTCCATTGACTACGGCAACGCCTTTTGCACGAACTGCCTCTGGTTACTTTGCCGACTATAACGACGGTGTATCGGACTCATTTGCCTCTTCGACTGCTAACCTGTAAGGTACACGTAAGCTGATACATTGGCTTAAAGAAACATACTTCATTTTTCCATGGAACTATGTATGGCTTTCCCTGACTGTCCTAGCCTTCCTGCTTTGAATTGGTTTTGTCGTTACTTTTTTCTTGTTAATACATGGTCATTTTCTTCCCGAAAGATCAGCGGTTGAACAGGTGGAGGAGGTTTTGAAACCACACTTTTCTTCACATAAGATTCAAAGAGAATTGTCTTTTGTGAACATTTCTGCAGTGCCAATTCCTGATGGGATTGTGTGGGACAAAGTAATGTTTGATATATATGGTCCAAGAGAAATCATTCAAATACCGTATGTGTTAAAGTTATCCCTGAACGATATAGTTATACCAGGCATTGTATCTGATGATTGGGATGTGAAAACAGTTGATTCAATGATGACAGAATTGCAATATTATACTTTCTATGAAAATGAAGATGTTTACCAGTTTAAAGAAAATTATGGTGACTTGTTTTGCTATAATTATTATGGGCACCACTTCATTCATAAAGCGAGCAGTCCAAAAATGATATTTGATTATACACAATGGGAACATTGTCCAACTCCCCGCAAGGAAGTTCAGAAACGTATTTAGAAAAGTTTGAGTATTTTTCTGGGCATCATCAAAAAAATGCTGAGTCATATTATTTTAAGGTAACTCTGACTAGGGATAAACATATGTTATTGACCAACACAAAATTTATATATTCGGACTCCTTTGTTTCCCGGTTATCAATTGAAGGTTATGAATATTGGTCAAAGAATGTTGACTTGAAAAGTGTTTGGGGAACAAAAAATTGGCCGACCAAGTGTAGAGAAACATTGTTTAGAGCATGTCTCATCCCCGTTCAAATGATCTTTTTAAATGAAACAGTACAACAGACTAGCTGTTTAGGCTTAGCAACAATTAGAGAATTAAACATGCTGAGTATACCTGCCCCTGCAAAATTTAATAACTGGGAAAAGTACACAAATGCAACATTTAGTGAGCTTAATGAGTCGGTCCAGAATGGTGCGTTTAATGCTTCACTGACACGTCCAGGCGGGTGGTTATTGTGGCCAATAGATACCAACGGGTGTCAATGTTTTGTCACGTTCTCGTGGGGTTTCCGAACGAGTAGGTCAGACCCTCGCTATATATCACAACAACATGCTGAAATAATTACAAAATATAGTGTAGGAAAATTGTGCCAACAGTGGCTAAAATCATCCTCACTAGATGCGGTTAAGACACATCTCAGTCTCCTGTCTAACAACACTGACTTACAAGATTTTTTGTCAGGTCCAAAGATACCACGTAGGAAGCGTTTCTTGTATGAGGTATACAATGAAATATGGAAACTTTCCCAACAAGAGGCTGCAGCCCGGTTAAGGCAGATAGATCAGGAAAATCTGAAAAAGGCATTAGCTGTTATGGATAAGGACGTTCACACCTTGTCCGACCGGATATGGAAAATGTCACTTACCCAGTGTACATCTGTTCGTGGCATTAGTCGCTGCAGATTCACATGCTGTGCACATCCCGCCATCTGGTGTTGGGCTCGGAGTGTTACAAGTTGTTTTTCTTCGAAGAAGTTTTTTCGAGTCACGAGATCGAGGGACTCCTCCCATTTCGTCTCCATTGCGCATGGGCGTCGACTCCATCTTAGATTGTTTTCCCCCGCAGAGGGTGAGGTAGGAGTTGTATATGCTAGTAATAGTGCCCATGCAATGGAGTGAATACGTATGTACATAATGTAGTTTAAAGTAATATATATATTTACAAATATACAGATGTTCAAGATCAACTTCTAAACGGCTACAGGCTCCCGGGGAGGCGGGTGGGCACATGTGAATCTGCAGCTACTAATGCCACGAACAGATGTACACTGGGTAAGTGACATTTTCCGTTCGGTGGCATGTGTAGCTGCAGATACACATGCTGTGCATAGACTAGTAAGCAGTTATCTCCCCAAAAGCGGTGGTTCCGCCTGTAGGAGTTGAAGTTGTCTGAAACAATGTTCGTAGTACTGCTTGGCCTACTGTGGCTTGCTGTGTTGTTAGCACGTCTACACAGTAGTGTTTGGTAAATGTATGAGGCGTAGACCATGTAGCTGCCTTACATATTTCTGTCATTGGAATATTTCCTAGAAAGGCCATGGTAGCACCTTTCTTTATAGTTGAGTGTGCCTTTGGTATAATAGGCAGTTCTCTTTTAGCTTTAAGATAACAGGTTTGAACGCACTTAACTATCCATCTAGCAATGCCTTGCTTAGAAATTGGATTTCCTGTATGAGGTTTTTGGAAAGCAATAAATAATTGTTTTGTTTTGCAAATTAGTTTTGTTCTGTCAATGTAGTACATTAACGCTCTTTTGATGTCCAATGTATGTAGTGCTCTTTCAGCTACAGAGTCTGGCTGTGGGAAGAACACTGGTAATTCTACTGTTTGATTTAAGTGGAACGGTGATATGACTTTTGGTAAAAATTTAGGATTTGTTCGTAGAACTACTTTATGCTTGTGTATCTGAATAAATGGTTCTTGTATGGCAATTAAAAATGCAACTTTCCATGTTAAGTATTGCATTTCACAAGAGTGCATGGGCTCAAAAGGTGGACCCATGAGTCGTGTTAAGACAATGTTGAGGTTCCATGAAGGAACTGGTGGTGTTCTTGGTGGTATAATTCTATTTAGACCTTCCATAAATGCTTTTATGACTGGTATTCTAAATTGTGGAGGGTTTCTATGACATACTTTGTGTGTTGTGAACACCGTTCTAGCGTGTTTGTTTTGATTAACCAATCGTCTAGGTACGGGAACACATGTATTTGCTGCCTTCTGATATGTGCAGCTACGACTGCTAGGCATTTTGTAAAAACTCTTGGCGCAGTTGTTATTCCGAACGGCAACACCTTGAATTGGTAGTGTACCCTTGGAATACAAACCTTAAGTACTTGCTGTGTGAAGGATGTATCGGTATATGGAAATATGCATCCTTTAGTTCTAGTGTTGTCATGTAGTCTTGTTGTTTGAGCAGTGGGATTAAGTCTTGCAATGTCACCATGTGAAAGTGATCTGATTTGATGTAGGTATTTAATGTTCTGAGATCTAATATAGGTCTCAGACTCTTGTCTTTTTGGGGTATGAGAAAGTACAGAGAGTAAACTCCTGTTCCTTTCTGTTGGTTTGGTACTAATTCTATTGCTTCTTTCTGTAGCAACGCCTGAACTTCTAGTCCTAGAAGATCCATGTGTTGTTTTGACATATTGTGTGTTTTCGGTGGGACGTTTGGAGGGAATTTGAGAAATTCTATGCAATAACCATGCTGGATAATTGCCAGTACCCAAGTATCTGTTGTTATTTCCTCCCAATGTTTGTAAAACTTGCTTAGTCTCCCCCCACAGGTGTTATGTGTTGGGGATGTGTGACTTGTAAGTCACTGCTTATTTTGAGGAGTTTTGGGACTTTGGAAATTTCCTCTATTTTTTGGGAACTGTCCCCCTCTATATTGTCCCCGAAAACTTCACTGCAGATATTGGCTCTGATAAGTGGGCCTTGTTTGTGAGGTTGTGGGTTCTGTGCTTTGCCCTCGAAACCCCCCTGGAAACTGTGTTTTTCGAAATGTGCCTCTGCTCTGTGGGGAGTAGAGTGCGCCCATGGCTTTGGCCGTGTCAGTGTCCTTCTTAAGTTTTTCGATAGCAGTGTCCACCTCCGGCCCAAACAACTGCTGTCCGTTAAATGGCATATTGAGCACAGCTTGCTGTATTTCTGGTTTAAATCCTGATGTACGCAGCCATGCATGTCTCTTTATTGTCACTGCTGTGTTGACAGTTCTAGCAGCTGTGTCTACAGCATCCATAGCTGACCGTATCTGATTGTTGGAGATACTCTGTCCTCCTTCAACTACTTGCTGTGCTCTTTTGTGGAACTCCTTGGGCAAATGTTCTATAAAATGTTGCATTTCGTCCCAATGAGCCCTATCGTATCTGGCCAACAAAGCCTGTGAATTTGCAATACGCCACTGGTTTGCTGCCTGTGCCGCCACCCTTTTGCCTGCTGCGTCGAATTTGCAACTTTCCTTATCTGGAGGTGGGGCATCTCCTGAAGTATGTGAGTTTGCTCTCTTGCGAGCTGCCCCTACTACAACTGAGTCCGGTGTTAGATGTTGTGTGATGTACACGGGGTCTGTTGGGGGCGGTTTATATTTTTTCTCCACTCTTGGAGTAATGGCCCTTCCTTATACAGGCTCCTGAAACACTTGTTTGGAGTGTTTGAGCATTCCAGGTAGCATGGGAAGACTCTGGTACTGGCTGTGTGTGGACGACAGTGTATTAAATAGAAAGTCGTCTTCAATGGGCTCTGCATGTAGGCTGACATTATGAAATGCCGCTGCCCTCGACACCACTTGTGCGTAGGCTGTACTATCTTCTGGTGGCGACGGTCTAGCTGGATAACAGTCAGGACTATTATCTGACACTGGTGCATCATAAAGGTCCCATGCGTCAGGGTCATCTTGACTCATCCCTGTGTGGGTCGGGGATTGCATCATAGGTGGTGTGGCTACCGGTGATGGTTGCGGAGAGCATTGTGGAGATGGTGGCGGGGTTACTTGTTTAGCCACCTTTGCCTGTGGCTGCTTTTCTTTCTCCTGGAAGGCAAGTTTGCGTTTCATCCTAATAGGAGGGAGAGTACTGATCTTTCCCGTTTCTTTTTGGATGTGGAGCCGTCTTTGGGTGTAGTCTGGCTCCATTGTCTCTAATTCCTGTCCAAATCTATGTATTTTTATTTGTGAGGACAGTCCTTGTTCCTCTGTGTAGGAACTTGATTTCGGTTCCGAAGCCGGATGTTTCTGTATCGAAACCTTTTCGGCTACTTTTTTCGGTTCCGACAAAACCTTTTTTGTTTTCGGCGTCGTGGTCTCTCGGTGCCGACTCATTTCGGTGCCGCTGTCTCAGTGCCGAACCTGCTCGGAGCAACTATCTCGAGCCCGAGATTGCTGTGTGGCGGTATCTCGACCGGAGTCGGATGACTTCGCCACCAGCGTGTCCTTTTTCGGTGCCGATGATCGGTCACCTATTTTTCGGGTTAAGCCATGGCCTGTTAGCGGTGGCGTCCCCTGGGCTTTTGTTGTCTTCTCGTGAGTTTTATGTTTTGACGTCTTACTCACGGTTTTCGGCGTTTCTTCGGGATCGAGCTCGTCCGAGTCCGATTCATGGATGGAGAAGCTTTCTTCTTCCTCCTGGAAACACCCTTGTCCTGTCGGCGCCGACGCCATCTGCAGTCTTCTTGCTCTTCGGTCTCTTAATGTCTTCCTCGACCGAAACGCTCGACAGGCTTCACAGGTATCCTCCTTGTGCTCTGGAGACAGACACAAGTTACAGACCAGATGCTGTTCTGTATATGGATACTTGTTATGGCATTTTGGGCAGAAGTGGAATGGGGTCCGTTCCATCAGCCTTGAAGAGACACGTGGCCGGGCCGACCAGGCCCCGACGGGGGGATTGAAAAAACCCCGAAGGGCCACCGGAGCTCTTCAAAAGTCGGTGTCGAACTAACCCGATACCGAACGCAAACAATACCGGCGATTTTTCTGAGATTCTAACTAACTTTCCGACCCGAAACACGGAGCGAAAAAAGGAACACGTCCGAACCCGATGGCGGAAAAAAAACAATCTAAGATGGAGTCGACGCCCATGCGCAATGGAGCCGAACTGGGAGGAGTCCCTCGATCTCGTGACTCGAAAAGACTTCTTCGAAGAAAAACAACTTGTAACACTCCGAGCCCAACACCAGATGGCGGGATGTGCACAGCATGTGTATCTGCAGCTACACATGCCACCGAACATTGTTTCTTCTGCTATAGACATTATACGATCTGATATGTCTTTTTTATATCATGGACAGAGTCAGACCAGGTCCATTATGCAGTTGGGCTGGACACTCCAGGCATTGAAGGCGGGTCGCGTTCCGTGGCAGCACATCAGTGCCAGGGAAATATTTTTTCCCTTTAATTTGACGCGACAACAACAACTAATGGCTAAAAAGGAGGCAACTTATGTCATGATTAACATTGAAAAGATAGAAAGATTGCCTTTTACCGTGGCCGAGATTCCTTCAGCAGAGTGGTTGATACACAGGGTTATTAATCTGCCTATTTCTACATTACAATTCACTTCTTGTTTGAAACATGTTCCGCTAGGCAGATATGAAAAGTTGGGAGATAGTTACATCCATGAGGTGTGGGAGCTTCCCTTCTCGTAAAAATGCCTCAATGGCATGAAAGAGGTCTTTCTTAGTGGTAGTGAATGCGAGACTTCAGTCAGCCATTCAATGATTTGTAAGCAGCTGTCCTTGCATGGGGTGTGTAATGCCTCGGTTACGAACTTGGCTTGCTATCTGAAGGGAGTTCCAGTCCCTTGATTAAACGCACGTTCCAGGTGCTTTCAAACGGCAGCTATGTCCTCCTCAATAGTGAAGACTGTTGTGGAATGCGGGCCGGAATAGCTTACGTTGTTTCGGTCTCTAAGGTCGTTACATGCTGCGGGAATGTGTTTCCCCTCACTAAATTTAGGGAGGTTGCAGATATCTGGCCTCACATTGCTACTTCCAAGGTGAATTTTTACAAGTTAAGTAGACTGAAGGCTTTATTGTTTCAGAAGCATATGGCCCTTACATCTGCACGCGAGACCTAAGCACTTCAGGTGGTAAGGTCATCGGCAGAAATACAGTCCCTGTTAAATACGAACTTTCCGAGACACTTTGGTGAACTCGTGGGACGTATATTTAATGCGTCCAGCATGGCTGGATTAGCAAATTTTTTCAAAGCTGTTGGTATTGGTTTTGTTCACACCTTTTCCTCTATATTCGGTTTAATACCTTCAGCTATTCATTCAATTTTCGGAAGCATTTTTGGGGGATTTCCAATAACTTTGGCTTTATTAGCCGGCATTTTGCTGTTGCTTTTCGGCAATGGCTGTCCCGCTGCAAAGAGGACAAGTGAAGGTGCTCCCATCAGCGCAGCTGTCATATGAACGCATGATGCAGCACTTTGGAGCAACACTCCTGGAACATTTGGGGTGTGACTGGTCTCTGTCATTCAGACCGGTTTTGGATTGTGTGCAGCCTGTGTTTTGGTGCCGTTGGTGCTCTTTTGAACATACACTGGAAGTTTGTCTCACAGCAACGCCCCTCAGTGATTGATGCTGATCTGTTATGTTCTCGTTGAGGGTTCATTACTAGACATGCACACTGCGGCTGCGTTTGCTCAGAGAAGCCGATTACGAGCTACCCTTCCTGGAGGAAGTTACCATTCACTGGTTCATAGGCATTGCACAGGATGCCGCCTTGGTTGACACTGGGGCTATGGAACACACCTGCTCCTTGGTAGTTTTTGGAGTGGATTTACCGGTTTTGTCATCTGCTGAGGTGGAGAATCTCCTGCTTTCCATGACTGATGCTTGATTTGGAACTGTGCTAAATTGACATTTTCCTTTGAATTCGGCTTTTGGCTGCATGCTCATTTTTTAAATTGCCTAATAGTATGCTTGTATGTCCTCTTGACTTGTTAAAATTAAGTAGGGTTTTAAATATATTTTAGCTTAGGCTTAAACCACTTTCTACCGACAAGGGGAGGGTGTAGTGTAGCCATTTTTAATATAGCTTCATGCACGTTGGTTTCACATACTAGGCCGCTGTGCACTTTGCCCTATATATATTTTATTCAGCTTCGCACTGTTATTTGACAATAATCAGTTTTACGGTCTTGTTTTAATTTCTTCTATCACACCGTTTAGCTTAGTTCAGCACTGTGTTCTCAAAGAATGCATTCTTGATCGCCCTGTGCTTCAGTCAAGGCTACAGTCTGGTACATTGCCGGTAAATGTGGTAGAAGTTTAGTCTCCAGTATTCGTAGAAATTACACATCCTTACGTAGGGACATTTTCTTAGAACATATGCGTGTTAGTTATAAAAACACTTCCTAGTCCTAGTAAACGTCAAGAGGGAGATTCCAGCCAGGGACCGACAACTAGATGCAGAATGCCCCGTTGCAGATGCAGATTACAGGCCTTTGCTCAGGTATGAGGGTTGATGTCCTCCCGGGGGAACCTGAAAGGCAGGCTTAGAGCTTCACATGCTGTGCTCGAAATATAACTTAGAGAGAAAATAATTTTACTGTGTTGTATAGTTCTGGTTATTGCAGCTCATGCTTTGCTATCTAAAATGCAGTCATTTTATTAAACCAATCTTTAAAACTTAAACTGCCTTTGTCATTTATACATGAGACCGTACTGTGTATGAGAGAACCAGTTGTGACCTGAGTGACCACGACTTCCCTGAGAGGTACTAAGATGTCATGCGCTCGGCTGCCCAATTGTCTCTACCATTTGGGAGAGATGAGGCACTGCTAGTTAGCCGGAGCAAACCCCGGATTTAGAGTGACAAGTGTCATCCACTGTGGGTCAGACTTAGTCCCCCACCCTGTGAACTATCTTGCCACTCAAAATCCAGTAGTCTCATTAGGATAGTGAGAACCTACGCGACACTGCTGTCCCACGCACAACGTAAAAGCTCGACTCACAGGTGGTGGTTCTGTGGTCCTCTCGGGGTTCAACTTGTCTTCTGACCAACTTGGTCAAAACAACAACAACTTGGTCAAACGGAGCCAGCCTCCTACATGGCTACTAAGAGAGCTACATGCCCCTGAAAGACAGGTTTGACAACTTGTTTGTCCCCTCTGTCCCCAGTGCAGGCCTGTCTGCCTAGGCAGCCCCTCTCTCAAGTGGTTCTCATTTGCCCTTCAAAGGCGGCTTCTCCTTTGAAGCTCATCTTTTGGGCCAACAACCGTCTGGCTTCATGTCCGGGAGATTTAACACCTCTCTCCCAATGTGTCCTTTCCTGGGAGCCATCTGGACTTCTCCCTAGGAGGCCAGAAAGCTGACTCAGGAACAGACTCCAAGTGCAGTTGTGAAGGAGCATAGGAGACTTTAAGCAACAAAGTGGAACTTTGCAAAAGTTGCACACTGCAAAAGGTTACATTAATTTCAACTTCAGCATCACGTTGGGCTTAATGTTATGTTATGAGTTGTTTGATACAGTGGAGAATCAACTTTGGCTGCATCATTTACAAGTTAGCACAGCGGAGGTGTCAGCGTGCTAATCCTGTATTCGGCTATCAAGTCATTTTACAGTAATGCCCCTCCCCCCCAGTCACAGAGGCCAATAAGACTTGGAAGCCCAGTTAGCTTGCAGTCAAAGCAGTCTTCACAGTCCAGGTCCTATGGCCGGCCCACCATAGCATTCAATGTAGTGGTCCTGATACAAGGGATACAGGATGCTGAAGATGCTAAAGGATGCAGCTCCGATGACTGGGTATTCCTGGGGCCACCCCTCAGTCCACAAACACAGTGGGGCAACGTTGGCAACAGGGGTTGATGTCCCTTAAAGTCCAGCTAAAACCCATTGCCACTGATCTACTGGTCTATGGTCACAGTGAAACCAGTGGTTCACTTTACTGAGGTTAGTGTCCGTCTTGGGTATCCGAACTGTACTTGGACGACTCTTCAAAGACAAGCAGACTTGGGTGCAACTGTTAAGCACTGAGACTCGATTGTTCAGCTGTGCTTCTGCGGTCAATGGAGAACAAGTGATTGTGCAAACAGCTCACCAAGGCAGGATTCTTCAGCTTTTGTGGCCCTGGAGCTGTAACAGAATGTTAGACAACTGACTCTTGAATTTCACCTCTTCTGTCTGGGGTGTCAGGATGACTTTTCCTCAAGCAGGGAATAACATTTGTTAGCCAACGATCAGCAGGTGCAGATCAATCATTGGTGCAGTCTCTCTTTTCCAGGTCCAGGAAAGAGCAGGGCAGATCCTTCTTCGGTCCTCTCCAGTGTAGACATGATCTGAGGTCTGGGTGTCACTCTTATGCCCCCAACTTGCTCTCAGGGGATGAGATTACTCCTAGCCAGTGGGCTACCAGGCCTCCTCCTGGCTCATCACCACATCCTGCAAAGGGTGGCATCTAGCTATCCCTGAGTGCACTATTCTCCCCACTCTCAAGATGGCAGAACCCCTCTCTTTGTGTGTGGAGCCTGGTAGGCCACCATAGAGGTGTGACTACACGAGGGGTACATGTCCACGGGACCACTGGTTTGGGAACTGTTCAAGCCCTCTCTGTCCTCAACCTTTCTACCAGAACAAAAGAGCAACCCTTCTTTGTGTGTCTAACATTTGCCCTTCAATGGAAGCTTCCTCTTTAAAGCTCACCTTTTGGACTGACACCCGGTTTGGCTTTCCCGCTAGGGGGAGGAAACAACTCTTCCAACAGCCAGCTCTCTATGTTCCTTCCTGAGAGTCGTTCACAAGCTGCCTTTTATTCAAAAGTTATATTAAATATGACTTGGGCATAAATGGATTTATTGTTACAATTCTTTTAATACCTACATTTTAGTACAAACTTTAGTAGTCCCAGTCACAGGTTAGCACAGATGAGTTGGTCAGCATCTAACCCTGCACTCTGTAATGGAACTACTAGCTGTTCTACTGCAAAAACTAGAATGTGGGGGATTTTACTGTTAGGACATAACAAACTGCTCTGCAATCCTGCAATTGCACACTGGGAGTCTTGCTTTGCTTTATTATACTAGTGGTGGCATAAAAAGTGCCGCAGTCCACAAGGGAGAATTTAGCTTACAGGTCCTGAGTATGCCTAGTACCATTTAATAGGGACTTATAAGCAAGTTAACATATACCATTGGGTATAAGCCAACTAAACATACACTTTGAAAGGATCAGAGCACTGGCACTGAGGTCTGGCTAGCCGACCTAAGTGCACTGTTGGAGTAGAAAAACCATCATCAGTGAAAATTGTGGAGATGGTCATGCAAATAGAAGCATTTCCCTTACAATTAGTTTTTACCTCCATGCTGGGGAGTTGGAGGTCAAGAACTTTGGCTGCCCTACGAATAACCATAGTGCAAGAGGCAGATTCCTCTATGTCTGGTCCAGGGAAGAAAAAAGAGCCATCACCGGAGTGATACTGTGGCCACTAGCATCCTGCAAGTCCTCAAACCAACTGTCATCATTGTGGGATTGAACGAACTCCCAGTCACAGGCATTATCAGAAACGGTGCCAAAGAGGGAATGCAGAGTGGGCTGTCACCCGAGAGGGGTTGGTATATCCAGTCAGCATTAGAAAAGACCAGGGTCAGAAGCGGGGTTGAAAGTGGAATAGGAGGCAAGATGGGTTCAGAGGCTTCAATTGGGACAAACGTTGAACACGTCAACTGTATCACAAATGAAGGACCTCTCAGCACACCTTGGGGTCTAAAGTGTGCCAGAGAGAGTCCGAAGGGATACAAAGAGCTAGAGCATGGCTATGCAGAACTCTTCTATCTGAAGCATCATCGCATTCAACCCCAGAAACTCAGGTTGTTCCAGAACAAGTTGCAGGATCAGCTACGAAGACAGCTGACTTCAGAAGGAAGATCAAGAGTAATGGTGTGTCACCCATACCTCTCATGCGAGTGGCTCAAGGGAGTGGAGTTCCAAGGCTTTCAGCTCTCATGGGGAGAGGTGTGTACGACGCCCAAGAAGTCTATTTCTTACAGATTGTTTTTTGATTTACCTAATGATGTGGGGCACGACAAAGACAGATGTCTCAAGTGGCTCCAACGACTGCAGGAACAAGAACAAGACCGAGAACGAACCTTGAACTCAGCCCACAACTTGGAAGCAGCCCTGAAAAGCAGGGTTTTTCTTTTGCTTTGTGATGAAGAGTTTTGCCTTGTTTTCTCAGATTGCCTTCGGGTTCATTGACGCAGTCGGTGCAGGCCTTAGAGTCATGCCCTACAGGACTTGCAGCGGTGACATCCCTGGAACACTGCAGAAAGTTTGAGGCAAAATGTCTCAGGGAGACACAAAGGGAACTCTGTATCAGCATCTGGTGGCTTAGAAAGAAAGAAAATGGCATCAGCGCTCTGGAGTGATGCTTTTCTAGGCCCTGCATATTAGTTCCAGTGCAGAACAGCACCCATGCGCAGTTGCAAGGGACCACCTTTCGGCTTGCAGAGATACTGCTGAAAGGTTTCTGGATCCAGTCTGACACCTGGGGAATATTCAAAAAGTAAGGAACCTGCAGATAGAATCATCAGAACATCCTTGTTGTTGAAACTGTCACTAAAGTAGCCTACTCACTTCATTGGAAATAGCCAAGATTCAACCAATGTGGTGATAACACAGTGAAGACCATGTAATTCAAAGGTTACTATCCCTCAGATTTCATAGCACTAGTATAAAATGTCAATGATAGGTGACCTGATAGGTGACCCTCTTGAAGGGAGATGGGTGAGTGCATATGAATCTAAGCAAGGTATCAAAGATGGAGAAGAATTGTTACAGGTAAGGGACTATTTTCCTCCCCAGCATAGGATCATTCATAGATTCACATGTTTGAATCAGAATAACAAGCAGCACAGTAAGGCAATATAAATGTGTAACAGTGAATAAAGAAGATCCGGCTCACCTTACTGAAACAGAGAAGAGACTGCCTACCACATTGCTGTGGCTCTTTGGACTGTTGCTTCTAGACAGTAGGACTGTGTAAACGTGTGTTAACTCCTCAAGGTTGTTGACCTGCATACGTCTGCCAGTTGCAGTCCTGCGAAAGGGGCTGTTAAAGTGGAGTCACTTTGTGGAGTGCACTGTAACAGGGCCTTGACGTGTTCAGCCTGCTTTTGAATGACATTAAGTTATTGCTGCTGCACCTCAGCAGGCTACATCTTGTTTTAAGGAGGGCACTGAGGATTTCCAAACGCAACCAATTTTTCAGCTGCACTTAAGAGATTCTGTAAAAAAGTCTTCAATATAATTGGCTCTTAAAGGTAAAGTCTGTAGGAACCTCATAAATAAAACAGGGGTTTGTTCTTACCAAGACTGCCTAAGCGAAACTATAGGAAAAGTTATTTCAATGTGAAAAGTTGTATAACACCAAACCTTCTTACAGATGTTCATGCTAGCAGAAGAGCAATTTTCCAAGGTGTAGGGAGGTGTGTTCTGGTTGCAGTAGCCCCCCACTTTTTGCCTGGGTTTTAGATGAAACTTTGACTGAAGTTGCATTGGGTTCCTGCTAACCAGGTCCCCAGTGCCAATGTTCCTTCCCTAAAACACGAAACCTGGTCACATGATCCCCAAGTGGCCAGGTCCTCCAGCCCCCTATAGATCCCCAGTAAATGGTACCCCTGGCATCTGAGGGTTCCTCAGAGCTGCAGTACAACTTGTGCTGCTCTGAGGGAGCCAGCACCAACCTTATGCAGATTGCCATTGCAGGCTGTGTGGCAAAGTCCTCCCAAAAATGAAAACCCAACATGGCACACAGCCTGTGTGCCATGTCCCCTAAACACTGCATGAAATATATGTAAGCCACCCCTCTAGAAGGCCTTACAGACCTAAGGCAGGGTGCATTGTATTACATTCAAGAGCATATCTGTATGAGCGGATATGCCTCTACTATGTCTTTGTCGATACTCAGACGTAGTAAATGACCACAGAAGCCATATTACACGCATGTGGTGGACACGAGCTTCCTAGCTACTTGATGGCTTCTCTGAATATAGGGATGTTTGGTAGCAAACATCTCAGATTAACAATTCCTCACTGATGCCAGAGAGGGATTTATTAATAACTGCACCCAGAGGGCATCTTAGAGGTACCCCTGAAAACCTACCAGCTACTAGTATGCAGACTGACTGGTCCTGACCAGTTCAGCCACCACCGACGCATTTCAGGTCCCCCAAGGTGAGAGCCAGCACTTTCAAGGGCCAGAGACAAAAGTCTGCACTGGGCAGAGGTGTTATCACATCACCCAGGCAGGATGGACATTGCGGGGTGGAAAGCTTCAAAGCGCTGCCCGTCTTTGTGATTCGACCCAGTTCTCTCCAGATGGTGGTCACCCACCATTTCTGACCCCACTTTTGGTGGCAGCACAGACGGGAAAATTAAAACTTTGTTAGTCCCACATCTAAGGTGGACAAGCTGAAGTGGACACTACTTTTCAAATTTCTCCATCTTGCTTGGAAAGGATTAGGACACTAGGGTTCAGGTTATGCCCACTTCCTTGCGGAAGTGGTCATAAGAAGGGTGTAGTCACCCTAGAGATGGTCAGCCCATTAGCTATTGCCTGGCCCTCCCTGTAACACCCTTACATTGAATATTTAGGTGGTGCCCCTGTACCCTACAACTCCGATCCTGACGACCTACTAAGAGAAGGACAAAGAAGAGTTGCAGCTGCAGAAAAGGAAAAAGAAGAAGCAGCTGACCATGCTGGACTGCCTGCTGACCTCAAAGGACTCTGTCCAAAAAAGCTGGCTTGTCCAGCCTTCAACAAAGACTTAAATCTCCCGTTAGCAGCGGACCTGCTCTGCAAAAAGAAAATCCAAGGAAAAGACTCTGCAGATGCTGGACCCCAGAAACCCGACACCAGGAGTGACCACTGCACCCGACGTCCACAACCGGAGGTGAAGGCAACCAACAGTGCCAATGCAGGAACCCAACTGCCCAGAGAACAAGAACATTGTGGTCTCAACCATCCTAGACTCACCCGAGAAGCTTGGAGCCTCTGCATGAAAACCCCCTTCTCCCACAGCCTTGTGGTGAAAGAAAACCATATACCTCCAGCAACCATTGCACCAGTGGCCCCTGACCCCATCTGATGTGGGTCACCGGTGCCCACAACGTCCTCCAGCTTCCGAGAGCCCTCCCTGACAACCCCTGCAGCCTCAACACACCAAACCCCCTTGACCGCTAGTGCTCCCAGCGGAGAAAACCCGACATCTAAAGACACCCCTGCATCCATCACCCCTGGGCACAGGAGAAGAGGACCAAAGGTGCACCCACGCCCCGAGCACCCCAAGTCTTCTACTGACCTGCTTCTTGTCCCTGACTGGCTTCCTAGCCAGAGCCTATGGCACATTGTCACGAGGTCCAACTCCCACAGATAATCATTGTGCACCCGATGCCTTACTTCACCTCTGCGCCTGGCCGCCCCAGTGCAGCCCGGTGTGACCTGGTGTGGTTCTGATAAGTGCCCAGTACTTACCTTTGCTCCCTGAGATTGGCTTTGTAATTCGTTGTTAACCCTGCATTTGCTGAACATTGTTTTTCCTCCATGGGATAACATTGAGAGAACTCTGAAAATTGCACTGTGTTGATTTCTGAAACCGCAAAATATTTATGCTTAAAGGTCTACTTAACGGATTACTAAATTTTTGGGTTTGAGACACATTTAAAAGGATTGTTACTTTTCTAAATTGGTCTCAGATTTATTCTTTAAGTATGTCTCATTTATTGCCTCAGAGTACAACAAATGCTTGGTAGTAACCGCTGATAAGCCTAACTGCTCGTCCACACTACCACAAAATAGAGCATTCGTCCTATCTTTTTTTGCCTCTGCAAAGCCAATTGGGGATAAACTTGACTCTCTGTACAGTGTACTTAATTTTAGTGCACTATATAGAAAGCCAGCTTCGTACACAAGGTATATCCTATATTTGTGGTTTACTGAATGGCTCAAATGCGCTTCTCATCAGTTGTAACACAATCGTTTTAGGTACCATAAAACTGAAGGATGAATGACTGAGGGGAAAACTTTGGTGAGCTCCACAAGTCTATTAGTGCATAGCATTGGTTTCTCTGTATACCTCTCCTATGAAAATGGAAAGCATCTGCAATTTGAAGCTTGTTGAGGCAAGTCTAAGCCCCAAATGTGCTAATTCAAGCAAATATGGGAGCATCTGGTAGGTCAGCACTGTTAACAGATGAAGCATCTGGTCCTAATATACAAAAGCAGAATCTTTTTCATTTCACTTTAAGTGTTATTTGTGGAAGAAGGACAGGCCTGCGAAAGTGCCCTTCTGGATTTCTGTGGGCTATCTCGGCATTGAAACACATTGTGCTCAGGAGCTATGATGACCAGTCTTTGAAACTGTATTGGAATGGAGAATGGGGCCACTATATCGAGACAGAAGGACCTCAGATTGTGCTAGTGGGATCTGTAGTGCTTCTGAGATCAGAACAAACTATGTGAATCAATACTGCCGGGGCAATGCTAGGGCTGTTAAGATTAGATTGGCATGCATGTTGTATAATACTTCTAACACATTTATAAGGAGGCACTGTTCTTCATGTGACCATTTGCCCCGGGCAGCTAACTCCTAAAGATATGCTCCCCCACCAACCACTGATGTGTTGGTGGGGATCATGAAATATGAAGACTCCTGATGAAAATTGAGTCTTATGAATGTATTCTGTTTTTGGACCTAGTAAGGAAACACTGACTTCATGTTTTTGATAATAGTGATGTTGCAGAATAGTCCTGAAGCCTAGGCTCAGAGGCAGGCTAGTTCCTCCTGCAAAGGAAATGTCACGGAGTTTTTCTTGCAACGGTTTAATTAAATTGGGCTGTCTGTCTCTCCCTTGAAAGGTATCTGGGATTGCTGCCAGGAAAAGAACAATAAGTTACTTAGCTACTGTTGGCCTTTTCTGGTAGGGACTCAATCTAACAATACATTTCTCACCTTAGAAGATTCATTAGGGGTCAGACAGGCTCTGGAAAATACAAAGCAGTTTCCCCCTTTATGTTGGCAGGTAGCACCGGCAGTTCTACGTCGAGGTCAGTCAATGCTTTAAGTGACATGTGCAGGCTTATATATGCATCATCAACTAAGGTGAGAAATTTGTTGTTAGAAGTCTCTATCAGAGTTCATCTACATGAAAATAAATGATGGATGATGCCTTTCTGAACAGCAGAAGACAAGCCTGCACAGATGCTTTGGTGGTGGGAAATGAATCTCTCTTCATTAATGACTCATCCAAGTAGGGGGAGAGTTGGTGAGCATGTTTCACGAGACAAGATGCCACTGGTGCCATGTATTTAGTGAAGATTCTTGGGGCAAATTTTAACCTGAGTGGGAGCACTTTGAAATGAAGACATTTTCGGTGTTTGATATGAATGGAGATGTGAACGTAAGAGTCCTGCAGGTATGCTGATGACATGAATTCTCGGTCCATTAGAAGTTGAAGGGGTTTCTTTTGAGGTATCTACTTTGGAAAATTAATAACTGGTCTCCAGTCCCAAGGCTCCTTTCTGATTAGGAAGAAACAAGAATAGAATCCTCCATTTTACTGGGATCTGGGAGCCAGTTCTAGAGAGCCCTTGTGTAACGTGAAGAATTCTGTCTTGAAGCAGACGTAGATGTTGGTGTGTTGCTCTGCTTGGTGCCGATGGAGTATGTTTTTGGATGAACTCCAATCTGTGTCCATCTCATATTAGATTGAGGACCCAATGAAGCATTGTAAATGATTCCAGATCTGACACAATTCGATCCCCTACATGGCTCTGAGTTCGTCACTGGGGTGGTGTGGACTGTGCCAACAGAGAGTCAGTGTCTGCTGCCTTAGTCTTGTGCGCTTGACCGGTTGCTTCTTTTGTCTTGCAGTGGTTTCCTAGAAAATGAAGCAGATGGTGCTCTGTATTACGCAGGGAATATGATTTCTTATATGATTGTTGATGCATCTGGTATGGTTGGTAATTTTAATTTGGTGACATTTTTCTCTGTTCTTTGTTTTATTTACTTATTTTTTGCCGTTTTACATAGCGCACACTTGCCCAAGAGTAATACAGCGATTCACATGAGCACCAAATTGCATTACACAAGGTCAAGTTCTTTATATATGTTCTTTTTTCAGGCACAAGAACATATATAGGACAGGACTAAAACCTGGATCCCCAGTTCGAAAGTCAGCAACTCTGGTCGTAGGGCTACATCTACTCCCTTCAACTTCCGTTATGGAGTTTGACCTCCACCTCTCCATCTCTCTAACCATAAAAGGGCTGTTGACTTCTCTTCCGCAGCACTCCCAGTGACCTTACAGTATTTAATTCCATTTTTATGTTCGGGAGCACATCAACATGTTTTCCAAAAAGCAAACCTCCATTAACTGGCATGTGCAGGACGTCTGGCTTCAAAGATGTGTATCAACAACCATCCTTGTCTGCGTAGGTCTGCTGCTCTAGATAATTATTTAAATCCAACAGTAGTTAGGTACTCTGCTGAGCCATCATTGAGGATATGGGTCTAGGAAAGGGGCAATGTCTGATCATATTTGCCTATTAAACGTCCCAAAAATGGCCTAAGGATTCACTACCTGAATCAAACTTGCAGCCATGGGCAGCTGATGTCTAGGTGCCTGACTTCCCTGTCTAGAGCCATGCAGATAGATCGAATTGATCATTATCGATTATGGGGCCTTCTATAAGCAAAAAGAACAAGTGATGGACAGAATGCTGAACAATGTCAAACATTCACCCCCAGTACAGAGATCTGGGCCTAAATCCATCGTTTTTTTGCTGCCCATGCCATTCCAGTTTAGACCCAGCCATATGCAAATCAGTCTTGACCCAGTTCCCCATGGGAACAGTCCAGCCCGAACTGCCAGGCCAGGTCTTCCCTGGACTGGAAACAAGCATCCTGGGACCAGTTTTGGGGTTTCACCCCTCATCAGCCAGGCTAGCTTGAACCAGGTGGCATGGGAAGCACGGGACCAACATCTGGGCATACCCTTCCCACTTAGGGCGACAAATGCAAAAAGAACAAGTGATGGACGGAATGCTGAACAATGTCAAACATTCACCCCCAGTACAGAGATCTGGGCCTAAATCCATCGTTTTTTTGCTGCCCATGCCATTCCAGTTTAGACCCAGTCATATGCAAATCAGTCTTTACCCTGTTCCCCCGTCCATCATCCTTTTGTGTTGCTAAAGTTGACCTGAGTGGGAAGGGTCAAGACTGATTTGCATATGGCTGGGTCCAACCTGGGGAGGCATGGTGAGCAAAATAATTGATGGATTAAACCCAGATCTGTGACTGGGGGTGAGTGTTTGCATTGTTCAGTACTCCGTCCATCATCCTTTTGTCCTTCTATAAGCAGCCCGCATTATAACTGTGCCAGCTGACAATGTCTAACTAGACATCAGCAGTATTATCTGGGGCTTTGAATTTTTTTGATCTAAGCGCTGAGCCATGCTGCTGCTTCTGTCTGCATTACTTTCAAGTAGTCCTTCCATATGGGGCCAATGATGGGAATGGTTTTAACTGAATTCCATGGTGCGTCTTAAAAACTGGATCGAAAACATGCATGTCTTTGGTTAGAACTAGTATCTTAAACCCTGCGGAACCCCTTTCAATCAGGACATTAAACCCTGGTAATATCGTTCAGCAGGGGATGAGTAGTACGGGATGGACTTGAATAATGCAAGTCATCGACTGTCTCTCCATCCTCCTAATCACCCACAGTAATGCATTCTCTACATTCAGGTGGTACAAGTGCAGAAGGTATGGATGGGTAAGGTGCAATCGACTTCCGCAGCTCAGAAGGCCTGATGGCAGCCACAAATCCAATAGTACAGGCCCTGGTGATGACGGTGGTGGCATGGGTTGTGGTGATGGGTGTTGTGTAGCTAGCATTCCAACTATTCTGGGAATTTGGCACAGCAGTAAGTCAAACTTTGCCTCAAGTCTCTAACAAAAGGTGTTGAAATCTGTATCTCTGAAGGTTCATTGTACCCTTCAACTTCGTAGTTTGGCTCATAATGAGGTTCACAGCATGAAGACAGATGTCAGAGATCTTGTTCAGGTTCACTGAGAAAAAGCTAATAAGATTTTCTTAAGCTCTCCTTTGTCCTACTGGTGATCTGTCTCTAGAGGAATGGGGAGTGTTTCGTCTTCCTCAGTATTTTACCTTCAGTTGAGTAGGACCATAAGCTGGATGAAATGGACCTTCTTCCTTGAGTACTCCACATCAAATCATGCAAAAGGCTAAGAAGTAAATGGGGGTGGGGGGACGTAGGGGTAGGGAAGGAGGACGACTAATGGCAACTAGTATAAGTGAAACAGTTGGTAGACTAGTACAGTTGATATTGTAGATGCCCACTATACAGAGATGAAGATTGGTGGCAGTGTGATTAAGATTTTTCTGTCCAGACCAGATTCACCATGTCTCTTGCACTGGAGTAAAACGTCAGGCTAGATTATCATTTCAAAGGTGCTACTGTTATCTCATGTGTATTTATAGAGTGCACAGTTCATCCAGGAAGGTATCCTGGTACCGAAAGCTGGAGCTACAAAGGCAAAGAGGGCTGGGAGCCAGCGGAGATCTGAGGTGGGGGTGATGTGGATGCAGGTGTCCGAGTGCGAATCTGGTTGTTGAGTTCTGTATAGTCTACAGTTCTGGTTATTTCTGTGTTGATTTCTACATTGAAGGTCTTGGCATAGTCCAGCTTGCTGGTGATGAGGGCCTGGGTGAGAGTTCCGAGTGTTGACAGGAAGCCACTTGTGTGGAAATGGGTGGAGGAAACTAGATTTGCTTGGCTGAACATTGCGAGCTGGTTGTCGACTACTATTCTAAGGTTCTTTGCATGGTTGACCGGTTTGGGTGTGGATCTGAGCTCATCCAGCCACCATAGTGATTTGCCTTTGCCAACGATGACTACTCTGGTCTTGTCTGTGTTGAGCTGAAGGCTGTTATTCTTTTTCATCCATGTAGCCACTCCAGACACGGATGCGGCGAAGAAGTTGGGCTGGGTATTTGGTGCATTGTCAGAGAGGGAGAGGATGAGCTAGGTGTCATCAGCGTAGGATATTACATTGATTTTGGGGGCACAGATAACGCAGGCGAGTGGTGCCATGTAGGCATTGAACAGGGTGGGGGGACTGAGCAAGGATCCTTGTGGTACTCCACATGAGTCTGGTGGTGGCTGAGGTGAAAGGACTCCGTCTCACTGACCGGGTAAGACTTATAAGGAAGGAGCAGATCCAGTGCAGCAAAGGTCCTTGAATGCCAGCTTCATATATATGTTGAATCATGCTGTAATAGGAGACTGTGTTGAAGGCAGTGGATAGATCCAGTAGGATGAGGGCCAAGGTGTCTCCTCTGTCCAGGACCAGTCGGATCTCGTCCATGGTGGCAACAAGGGTAGTCTTAGTGCTGTGTTTGGGTCAGACTCTGGATTGAGTGGAGTGTCAGGGTAGTGGTTGTCATTGAGATGGGCATCTAGATGTCTGTTCATGATTTTCTCAATGACTTTTGCAGGGAAGGGCAGCAGGCCAATGGGCATGTACTTGGCTAGTTTGTTAAGATCTACTTGGAGTTTCTTTATGCAGGGGTGAACTGTAGCGTGTTTGCAGATGTGATGAGGCCAGGGGTCCAAATAGCATGATTGCTGCATTTTCTTGCATGGTGATCCAGGTGGTGGTTATCAAGGTGGTCCTCTGGATGTTGCCAGTGACAGGCAGGAGGGTTGCACAGATGGGTGGGTCTTGTTGTGACTTGAAGTTATTGTAGATGCTGGTGATCTTGCTGCTGAAGAAGGAAAGCTGGGTGCAGAGGTCCTGTGAGGGAGTGACGCTAGAGGAGCTTGCTGCTGAAGATTTTTGATTCTCATAACAGCGAAGATCTCCTTGGAGCTGTTGGTGCTGCTTTTGCTACAGACAGTGACTGCAGAATGTTTTGTAGCTCTGATCTGGTGACAGCCTCTGATGCTGAACTGTAGGTGCTCTTGTCAGTGTTCTGGCTTTGCCTCCATCTGCTTTCTAGCTGCTTGGAGTGGGGTTTGGTGAGCCTGAGCCTTTTTGTGTACCAGCTTGCTTATGATATGTTCTGGTGGACTTGGTGGTTTTGAGTGAGGCTGGGGTGCCTCTGCAGTGGGTGATCCATGTGTTACAGTGGGAGATGGATCTGGGGACGTCACAGAGGTATTGTGGTTGATGGTGTAGGAGCTCAGATAACCAGGATTTTCACAGCAGCACTAGGAGGGGCCTCCGGGCTTCAGGGCAAGGAGGGTTTTAGTGGAGTAGCCTCTGAGTGGTGAGTGGGTGAGAGGAGGACGGTAGGAAGCTGGCCTGGTAAGAGGTGGGTACCTGAGATACTTACACCTTATACCAGGCACAGGTATCCCCTATTAATGTACTGTAGGCAGTGTCTAGAAGCCAGGCTCTCTAGAAGTAGCTGTGTATGAGCAGCCTAGGCTTATTTAGGAGACATGCAAAGCTCATGCAATACCACTGTAGTCACAGAGCACTTATACACATGAAAGAAACCACTCAGTGTTACCAAAATAATGGCACTTTATTTTAGTGACACAATACCATAAAGTACTAGAGAGGCAACCCTCCAACAGGAGGTAAGTAAACACACTAAATATGTACACTAGTTATCAGCAATAGGTATAGAAAGGATAGAAAATAGTGCATATACTAAAAAAAAATGAAATGCAAACACAGGACCCCCACCTAGGTAAGTGGAATGTGTAGAGGAGACCTGGGGGTATTAGGAAACCCTAAACCTAAGTACACCAGTGCCTCCTAGCAACCAGAAGAAAATAAGTAAATTACTAGATTTTCCCCAAACCACCCAAAAGGAAGGAAAAGAAGAAAATGCAACACCCAGACAAGACTGCAAGAAAGCAGCAGTGGATTCTCAAAGAGGAAGACCTGTGGAAAAAGGAGACCAAGTCCAGCAGTCACAGAAGAGTCCAGGAGAAGGAGCTACTACTCACCCAGCTGTGGATGCAAGAGTTGGTCGACGGTAGGACGAAGACGGTCAGGAATGCAGCCCTGGAGCAGGTGAAGAGTTCCTGGAGGGTGCAGTCCACGTACCACGCCGGATGGATGATTGCAGTCGGTCAGTTGCGTGGAAAAGACCCCAACAAGCCTTGGCAAAGGCAGAATTCACAATGAAGCAAAAGTGGAGCTGCCGGGGACCATCAAGATCCAGGAGAACTCAACCCATGGGGGGAGTCCTAGGGGGACCCGCAGCAAGGCAGAGAGTCCAACGAAGTAGAGGCAGCCCCCACAGGAGACCCACTGGACGAGGAACCAGGAATCACAGAGCAGACCATGCAGCACAACAGTAGAAGGGTCCTACACCACAGGAAAAGCACGCAGGGGGCTGTGCGTTGCAGGAAGGATTGCTGGGGCTACTCGAAGCCTGAAGGTCCCTTGGAGGAGATACAAACAAGCCTTGGTAGCTGCAAGAGACACAGTGCATGGCGGTACTGTCCAGCGTGGTAAGGCAAGGGCTTACCACCAGCAAAGTTGGACAGCTGGCAGACAGGACCAAGAGGACTACTCCGGACCACCACCTGTGATGCAGGATCTACGCAGCTCATGATGAGAGGAGATCCACGCAGCCAGTCGTCGATGCGGTTGGTGCCTGCGGATGCAGGGGGGTGAATCCTTCACTCCAAGGGAGATTCCTTCTTCCTTCTCGTGCAATCTGAAGACTTGCTGCTCTCAGAGGATGTACAGCCGGGGAAATGTTGCAGAAGCTGGAAGAAGTATTGGAAACAATGTTGTAAGTAGAGTCTTCGTCATGGATGCAGATTGACGGTTCCTGGAGGGTCCAGTCGCGGTTCCAGTGGTTAGAAGTCAAAGTAGAGGTTGCAGAGGAGTACTGCCGATTCTGAGGACCCACCCAAGAGAGAGACCCTAAATAGCCTTGAAAGGGGGACTGGTCACATAGCCAGGTTAACATCTATCAGGAGGCTGTGACTTCACCTGCCTGACCTGGCCACTCAGATGCTCCCAGAGGACCCTGCCAACCTTGCATTTAAGAGGGCAGAACCCAGGGACCCTCTGGAGGAGCTATGGGCACCACCCAAGGGGAGGTGATGGACAGGGATGTAGTCACTCCTCTTTCCATTGTCCAGTTTCGCACCAGAGCAGGGACTGGATGACCCTCAACAAGTGTAGACTGGTTTATGCACAGAGGGCACCAAATGTGCCCTTCAAACCATACCAGTGGCTTGGGGAGGCTACCCCTCCCAAGCCATGTAACAGCTATTTCCAAATGCACACTGTCTTGCAGCTTGTGTGTGCTGGTGGGGAGAAAAAGACTAAGTCGACATGGCACCACTCTCAGGGTGCCATGCCTCCAAAATCACGTCCTGTGGCATAGATAAGTCACCCCTCTAGCAGGCCTTACAGCCCTAACGCAGGGTGCACTATACCACAGGTGAGGGCATAGCTGCATGAGCAATGTGCCCCTACAGTGTCTAAGTCAATTCTTAGACATTGTAAGTGCAGGGTAGTCATATTGAGTATATGGTCTGTGATTTTGTCATCACGAACTCCATAGCACCATAACGGCTGCACTGAATACTAGGAAGTTTGGTATCAAACGTCTCAGAATAATAAACCCACACTGATGCCAGTGTTGGATTTATTTAAAAATGCACACAGAGGGCATCTTAGAGATGCCCCCTGTATGTCAGCCAGCTTGGTAGTGTAGGACGGACCTGTCTCTGCTAGCCTGCCAATTCCAGATTAGTTTCTGGCCACATGGGGTGAGTGCCTTTGTGCACTCTGTGACCACGAACAAAGCCTGTCCTGGATGGAGGTGCCTCACACCTCCCCCTGCAGGAACTGTAACACCAAGCGGTGAGCCTCAAAGGCTCAAGCCTGGTGTTACAATGCCCCAGGGCACTCCAGCTAGTGAGGATGCCCACCCCCAGGACACAGCCCCCACTTTTGGCAGAAAGTCCGGAGGAGATAATGAGAAAAACAAGGAGGAGTCACCCTCCAGCCCTAAGGTGTCCAGAGCTGAGGTGACCCCTTCCTTAGAAAATCCTCCACCTTGGTATGGGGGATTTAGCCCAATAGGATTAGGAATGTGCTCCCCTCCCCAAAGGGAGGAGGCACAAGGAGGGTGTAGCCACCCTCAGCCCCAAACACACCCCTAAAATCTAGTATATTGGGGTGACCCTCAACTCAGGAAATCAGATTCCTGACGACCTAACAAGAAGAAGGACTGCTGACCTGAAAACCCCGCAGAGAAGATGATGACAACTGCTTTGGCCCCAGCCCTACCGGCCTGTCTCCAGATTCAAAGAACCAGCAACATCGATGCATCCTGCGGGCCAGGCGACCTCTGCCGACTCAGAGGACTGCCCTGCAAACCCAAAAGACAAAGAAACTCTAGTGGACAGCAGCTCTGTCCAAAGCAACAAAGAAGAAACCGTCTCCAAAGGGACTCCCACCTCACTCCTGAAGCGTGAGTCCCCAACACTCTGCACCCGACGGCCCGGCCCGTGTCCAGAGAAACTACCACGCAGAGAGGACCCCAGGCAATTCCAATGACATGTTCACCCTCCCTGCACCCGATGACAACACAGCAGAGAGAATCCAGAGGATCCCCCGACCGCGTCTGCCTGGTGACAAAGAACCAGACGCCTGGAAGAAGCACTGCCCCCACAGCCCCCCCGGCCCGAGAGTAACTAACTACCGGTGCAGGAGTGACCAGCAGGCGACCCTCATCTTTGCCCAGTCGGTGGCAGGCCAGAGAAGCCCTCCTGAGCCCTGCCTGCATCGCCAGAGTGACCCCCGGGCCCCTCCATTGATTTCAATCACAAACTCGACACCTTGTTTACACACTGTACCCGGCTGCCCCTGTGCCTATGAGAGTGTATTTTTAGTGCCTGTTTAGGACCCCCCCCCCCCCCCCCAGTGCTCTACAAAAAAACCCTGGTCTGCTCCCCGAGGACGTAGGTACTTATCTGCTAGCAGACTGGAACCGGAGCACCCCTAGTCTCCATAGGCACCTATGTTATTTGGGCCCCTCCTTGACCGCTTCACCTGACTGGCTCTGTGTTGCTGGTGTTGGATGTTGGGTGTTTGGGGTTGATTTGAACCCCCAACGGTGGGCTCCCTATGCCCAGGAGACTGAACTTGTAAGTGTATTACTTACCTGACAAACTAACCTTTACTTACCTCCCCCAGGAACTGTTAAATTTTGCAGTGTCCACTTTTAAAATAGCTTATTGCCATTTTATGCTAAACTGTGTACACTACCGTTTTGATTCAAAGTTCTACATTTACTTATGCCAAGTACCTTACAATTTATGTACTTACTTGATATCTGAATCTTGCGGTTCTAAAATAAATTAGGAAAAAAATGTTTTTCTATATAAAAACCTATTGGCTTGGAGTTAAGTCGCTGAGGGTGTGTTCCCATTTATTGTGTGTACAACAAATGCTTAAAACTGCCCTCCGATAAGCCTAACTGCTCGATCACAAAAATAGAGCCCTAGTATTATCTATTGTTGCCACTATCAACCTCTAAGGGGAACTCATGGACTCTGTGCACACTATCTCTCACTTTGAGATAGTACATACAGAGCCAGCTTCCTACATTGGTGGCAGCGGTGGGATCTAAGATGTTGCATTTGCTGGACTACTCAGCCAATAACTGATCATACAATTAAAATTCCAAAATTGTCATTAGAAACTGATTTTGCATTTTTGACTATTTTTCTAAATGTTAAAAGTCCTGATAGGGCCTTGTGTAAGTCTCTGTTAGCATTTCTTTTGAAGTTTAAAAGTTTGTTAAAGTTAGGATGTAAGTACTAGAAGTAGTTTTTAGTTTCTTAAAAAGTAATCCCAACTTTTAGAGAGATAATGAATAGCCCAGAGGAGATATTGATGGAACTCAACCTCACCCCTTTCCTGCATCTAGGGATGTCAGAGCTAAGGTCCCTCTGTAAGATAAAAAAAGATCAAATCTGGGTCCAATCCTAAAGCTCCAGGAGCTCTTGGCAGAGAATACAAGGGGCCACCCTTCTGAGCTGGAGGATCCTCCATCAGATTGGGAAGAAATTAGTTAACAGGAGGAAGAACTCACCCCTCCTGCCCTAATTAAGGAGAACAGGGCTCCTAAAACCCTGTCTCCACAAATCATAGTCAGAGAGCCTGGTTCTTCCACAGGGGAGTCCAGTCCCTCTGTAAGCATTGAGGGCAGCCTCAACGAAGAGGACATCCTTCTACCAAGGATGGCCAAGAAATTAGCTTTGGAGAAGCAGCTCCTAGCTATAGAAAGGGAAAGAAAAGAAATGGGATTAACACCCATAAATGGCGGCAGCAATTTAAATAGGGTCAGAGAGAATACTGACATCCTAAAAATTCCCAAAGGGATTGTAACTAAATATGAAGAAAGTGATGACATCACCAAATGGTTCACAGCTTTTGAGAGGGCTTGTGCACCAGAAAGTAAGCAGATTTAACAGGGTGCTTTCCTCTGAGAAATGTTCCCTGGGAAGTGTAGGGATAGACTCCTCACACTCTCTGGTAAAGATGCCGAATCCTATGACCTCATGAAGGCTACCCTGATTGAGTGCTTTGGATTCTCAACTGAGGAGTATAAAATTAGGTTCAGAGGGGCTCACAAAACTTCGAGCCAGTCCTGGGTTGATTTTGTTGACTTCTCAGTCAAAACACTAGACAGTTGATTAACTGGCAGTGGAGAAAGTGACTATGATGGGCTGTATAATTTATTTATGAAACAACATCTGTTAAGTAATTGCTTCAATGATAAGTTGCATCAACATCTGGTAGACGTAGGTCCAATTTCTACCCAAGAATTGAGAAACAAGGAAGACCACTGGGTCAAGACAAGGGTGACCAAGACTTCCACATGGGGTGACTAAAATAAAAGGGTCACAAAGCCTCCCCAGGGGAAGGGTGGTGAGTCATCCAAGGACAAAAACAAAGAGTCTTCGCAAGGGCCCCAAAAATCTGCTCATGAGGGTGGGCCCGAGCCTCTTCACAGTCCACAAATGGGTACAAGGGTAAAAACTTTGATCCCAAGAAGGCCTGGTGTCACAACTGTAAACAGCATGGACACCAAACTGGTGACAAGGCCTGCCCCAAGAAAAGTCCCACAACTATTACCCCAGTTAGCACTGGAATAGCCAGTCTCCAGGTGGGATCAACAGTGTGCCCAGAGCTAATCAGGGTTCACACTGAAGCTACTTTAGTCTCAAAGGGTGGGGTGGATTTAGCCACACTAGTTGCCTGGCTGCCTAACATGCAAAAATACAAGCAGCAGCTCTTGATAAATGGGAATAAGGTAGAAGCCCTGAGAGATACAGGTGCCAGTGTCACCATGGTGACAGACAAACTGGTTTCCCCAGGACAGTATCTGGCTGAACAGACATGTCCAGTCACCAATGCTGACAATGAAACTAAAGTCCATCCCATGGCAATGGTGACTTTAGAATGGGGAGGGGTTACTGGCCTTAAACAGGTGGTGGTCTCCTCTGCAATTCCAGTAGAGTATTTGCTAGGGAATGATCTGGAGTCCTCGGCACGGGCTGAGGTAGAGCTCAAGACCCATGCAGCCATGCTGGGTATCCCTGAACTGGTATGTGTTGAGACAAGAGCACAGAACAGAGCAGAGGGTGAACAAGAAGTGTTGGAGTCTGGAATAATGGCCCAAACTTCCAAGAGAAAAAGGTAAGAGGACTGGGGGAACCAACCTCTACACAGCACAAGAAACAGGACCTCTATATGAAGCTGGAGCCTTACCAGGTAGAGCTCTTGGGCCCAGGAGGATCCTCAAGGGAACAGCTGTGCCAGGGACAAAAGACTTGTCCCACTCTTGAAGGCGTGAGACAGCAAGCTGCTGACCAAGAAAAAGGAAGTGTCAGTGGATCCCACAGGGTCTATTGGGAGGATGGACTCCTGTACACTGAGGCAAGAGATCCCAAACCTGGTGCCACTAGGAGAGTGGTAGTGCCTCAGGAGTTTAGAGAATTCATCCTCACCTTAGCCCATGACATTCCCATTGCTGGACATTTGGGAAAAATCAAGACTTGGGCGAGATTAGTCAACCATTTCTATTGACTCAATATGTCCCAGAAGGTAAGGGAGGTTTTGCAGTTCCTGTGTCACCTGTCAAGCAAATGGCAAGACAGGCGGCCATCCAAAGGCCCCCTCATTCCACTTCCAGTGGTGGGGGTCACCTTTGAGAGGGTTGGTGTGGACATAGTAGGTCCACTTTAACCTCCCACAGCATCAAGGAACCAATATATACTGGTAGTAGTGGATCATGCTACCAGGTACCCTGAATCAAATCCCCTTGGGTCAACTACTGACCCTGCCGTAGCCAAGGCACTCAGGTATATTTACCAGGGTGGGTTTTCCTAAGGAGGTGGTTTCTGACAGAGGTACCAACTTCATGTTGGCTTACCTGAAACAGATGTGGAATGAGTGTGGGGTGACTTACAAATTCACCATACTATACCATCCACAAACCAATGGTCTTGCGGAAAGATTTAACCAGACATTGAAGGGCATGATCATGGGGCTCCCTGAAAAACAAAAGGAGATGGTATGTCCTCCTGCCATGCCTGCTTTTCACCAACAGAGAGGTGCCACAGAAGGGAGTAGGCCTTTTCCCCTCTGAGCTCCTGTTTGGCCATACTGTAAGGGGACCACTGGCACTTGTAAAAGAAGGCTGGGAGAGACCTCTCCATCAGCCTAAACAAGATGTAGTGGACTATGTACTAGACCTTCGCTCAAGGATGGTAGAGTACATGGAAAAGGACAGCAAAAACCTTGAGGCCAGTCAAAAACTCCAGAAGTTGTGGTATGACCAAAAGGCTGCAATTGTTGAATTCCAGGACAGATTGAATGGCCCTCACCCAGTGTTAGAAAAGAAGTCAGGTCACTTACCTAGTGGACCTGAGCACTAGCAGGATACCCAAAAGGGTGATCCATGTTAACCGCCTGAAACTCTACAATGAAAGGGTAGACATAACCATGCTGATGGTTACTGGTGCAGATCAGGAAGCAGAGAGTGAACCTCTCCCTGACCTCCTCTCAACTGACCCTAAAGATGGCTCAGTAGATGGAGTTGTCTACTTAGACACCATCTCTGGCTAACAGCAAGCTGACTGCAGGCAAGTCCTATAGCAGTTTGCTGAGCTCTTTTCTTTGACTCCTGGTCAGACACACTTGTGTACCCATTATGTGGACACAGTTGACAGTTTACCTGTCAATAATAAAATATTCAGAGAGTCCGACCAAATCAAGGAAAGCATCAAAGTGGAAGCCCACAAGATGCTGGAATTGGGAGTGATAGAGCACTCGGACAATCCCTGGGCTAGCCCAGTGGTCTTGGTCCCCAAACCTCACACCAAGGATGGAAAGAGATGAGGTTTTGTGTGGACTACAGAGGGCTCAACTCTGTCACCAAGACAGATGCTCACCCCATACCAAGGGCGGATGAACTAATAGACAAATCAGGTGCAGACAATTTCTTAAGTACCTTTGCCTTGACAGCAGGGTACTGGCTAATCAAAATGGCACCTGGAGCAAAAAAAGAAAACAGCATTCTCAACACCTGATGGGCATTATCAGTTTACTGTTATGCCCTTTGGCTTAAAAAATGCCCCTGCCACCTTCCAAAGGTTGGTGAATCAAGTCCTTGCTGGCTTGGAGTCCTTTAGTGCAGCATATCTAGATGATATTGCTGTCTTTAGCTCCAACTGGCAGGATCACCTGGTCCACCTGAAGAGGGCTCTGCAGGCCCTGCAAGCAGCAGGCCTCTCTATCAAGGCATCCAAATGCCAGATAGGGCAGGGTACAGTGGTTTACTTGGGTCATCTTGTAGGTGGAGGCCAAGTGCAGCCATTATAACCCAAGATCCAGACAATTCTAGACTCGGAAGCTCCAAAAACCCAGACTTAAGTCAGGGCATTCCTTGGCTTGACTGGATACTATAGGAGGTTTTTGAAGGGATATGGCTCCATAGTGACTCCCCTCACAGAACTCCCCTCCAAAAAGATGCCCAAGTAGGTTAACTGGACCTTGGACTGGCAAAAGGCCTTTGACACCCTGAAAGAAGGTATGTGCTCAGCACCAGTTCTGAAAGCTCCAGATTATTCTAAGCAATTAAATGTGCAGACAGATGCCTCTGAACATGGGATAGGAGCAGTCCTATGCCAAATCAATGATGATGGCCTTGACCAGCCTGTTGCTTTTATTAGCAGGAGGTTACTCCCCAGGGAGCAGCGTTAGAGTGCCTTTGAGAGGGAGGCCTTTGCTGTGGTTTGGTCCCTGAAAAAGTTGAGACCATACCTGTTTGGTACTCACTTTATAGTTCAAACTGACCACAGACCTCTCAGATGGCTCATGCAGATGAAAGGAGAGACCCCTAAACTGTTGAGGTGGTCCATATACCTGCAGGGAATGGACTTTGTAGTGGACATAGACCTGGGACTGCCCATTCCAATGCAGACGGCCGTTCCAGGTTCTTCAACTTAGAAAATGAAGATTCTCTTGGGAAAGGTTAGTCTCGTCCTCTTATGTTTGGGGGGGAAGGGGGGTGGTAGTTACCCCCTAAAGTTTTGCCTTTTGTTGAGGCCGGCTTTGACTGAAAGTAGGCTGGGACCCTGCCAACCAGGCCCCAGCACCAGTGTTCTTTCCCTAAACTGTACCTTTGTTCCCACAATTGGCACACAGGTAAGTCCCTTGTAAATGGTGCCCCTGGTACCAAGGGCCCTGTGGCCAGGGAAGTTCTCTAAGGGCTGCAGCATGTATTATGCCACCTTGGGGACCCCCTCACTCAGCACATGCACACTGCCTCCCAACTTGTGTGTGCTGGTGGGGAGAAAATGATTAAGTCGACAGGGCACTGCCCTCAGAGTGCCATGCCCACAACCCACTGCCTGTGGCATAGGTAAGTCACCCCTCTTGCTGGCCTTACAGGCCTAAGACAGGGTACACTATACCACGGGTGAGAGCATAGATGCATGAGCACTATGCCCCTACAGTGTCTACACCAATTCTTTGACACTGTAAGTGCAGGGTAGCCACAAAGAGTATATGGTCTGGGAGCTTGTCAAACACAAACTCCACAGTTCCATAATGGCTACACTGAATACTGGGAAGTTTGGGATCAAACGTCTCAGCACAATAAATCCACACTGATGCAAGTGTAAGAGTTATTAAGAAATGCACTCAGAGGGCATCTTAAAGATGCCCCCTGCATGCCAGCGCAACTGCTAGTGCTAGCTGACTTGTTTCGGCCAGCCTGTCACTTCCAGACTAGTTTCTGGCCACATGGGGTGAGTGCCTGTGTGCACTCTGTGACCACGAACAAAGCCTGTCCTGGGTGGAGGTGCTTCACACCTCCCCCTGCAGGAACTGTAACACCTGGCGGTGAGCCCCAAAGGTTCAAGCCTGGTGTTACCACGCCCCAGGGCTGCAAGTCCAGAGGAGATAATGAGAACAACAAGGAGGAGTCACCCTCCAGCCAGGACAGCCCCTAAGGTGTCCAGAGCTGAGGTGAGCCCTTCCTTAGAAAATCCTCCATCTTGGCATGGAGGATTTAGCCCAATAGGATTGGGGATGTGCCCCCCTCCCCAAGGAGAGGAGACACAAGGAGCGTGTATCCACCCTCAGGGACAGTAGCCACTGGCTACTGCCCTCCAGTCCTAAACAACCCCCTAAATCTAGTATGTAGGGGGTGACCCTGAACCCAGGAAATCAGATTCCTGACAATCTAACAAGAAGAAGGAATGCTGACCTGAAAACCCCGCAGAGAAGGAGACAGCAACTGCTCTGGCCCCAGCCCTACTGGCCTGTCTCCAGATTTAAAGAACCTTTAACAGCAACGCATCCTGCGGACCCAGTGACCTCTTCCCTCTCAGAGGACAGCCCTGCAAACCCAAAAGACCCCCCTGCGAACCCAAAGGACCAAGAAACAAAGAAGAAACCATCTTTAAAGGGACTACCAACTCACTCCAGAAGTGTGAGTCCCCAACACTCCGCACCTGATGCCTCAGGCCCATGTCCAGAGAAACTAACACCGCAGAGAGGACCCCCAGGTGACTCCGACGACTTGAGCAACACAAAACGATGATAGACGGAGTGTTGAAACTTTTCAACCAGTCACAGATCTGGGTTTAATCCATCGTTCCGTTGCTCACCATGCCACCCCAGTTTGGATCCAGCCATATGCAAATCAGTCCAGCCCGAACTGCCAGGCCAGGGCTTCCCTGGACCAGAAACAAGCATCCTGGGGCTGGTTTCAGGGTATTACCTTTCATCAGCCAGGCTAGCTTGAATCCAGTGGCACAGTGAGCAAGGGACCAACGTCTGGGCATACCCTTCCCACTTAGGGCAACTTTAGCAACACAAAAGGATGATGGACGGAGTGTTGAAACTTTTCAACCCCTCACCCCTAGTCACAGATCTGGGTTTAATCCATTGTTCTTTTGCTCACCATGCCACCCCAGTTTGGACCCAGCCATATGCAAATCACTCTTGACCATGTTCCACTTGGGAACAGTCAAGACTGAACTGCCAGGCCAGGTCCTCCCTGGACCGTAAACAAGCATCCTGGGACTGGTTTCAGGGTATCGTCCTTCATCAGCTGGGCTAGCTTGAATCCAGTGGCACAGTGAGCAAGGGACCCACGTCTGGGCATACCCTTCCCACTTAGAGCAACTTTAGCAACAAAAAAAGATGATGGATGACATGTCCACCCTCAGAAGACCTCCCTGCACCCCCACCACGACGCCTGCAGAGAGAATCCAGAGGATCCCCCTGACCGTGACTGCCCGGTTACAAAGAACCCAATGCCTGGAAAAAGCACTGCACCTGCAGCCCCCAGGCCCAAGAGGAACCAACTACCGATGCAGGAATGACCAGCAGGCGGTCCTCATCTGTGCCCAGTCAGTGGCTGGCCGAGAAGCCCCACTGTGCCCTGCCTGCATCACCAGAGTGACCCCAGGGCCCCTCCACCGATTTCAATCACAAACTCGACACCTTGTTCACACACTGCACCCGGCTGCCCCTGTGCCGATTAGAGTGTATTTTGAATGCCTGTTTAGGACCATCCCCCCCCCCCCCCCCACTGCTCTACAAAAAAACCCTGGTCTGCTCCCCGAGGACGCAGGTACTTATCTGCTAGGAGACTGGAACTGGAGCCACCCATGTCTCCATAGGCGCCTATGTTATTTGGGCCCCTCTTTGACCTCTGCACCTGACCGGACCTGTGTTGCTGGTGCTATGTGTTTGGGGTTGACTTGAACCCCCAACGGTGGACTGCCTATGCCCTGGAGACTGAACTTGTAAGTGCTTTACTTACCTGACAAACTAACCTTTAGTTACCTCCCCCAGGAACTGTTTAATTTTGCAGTGTCCACTTGTACAATAGCTTATTGCCATTTTACGCTAAACTGTGTACATTACAGTTTTGATTCAAAGTTCTACATTTACCTATGCCAAGTACTTCTACAATTTATGTACTTACTTTATGTACTTACTTGATATCTGAATCTTGTGGTTCTAAAATAACTTAAGAAAATAATATTTTTCTATAAAAAAACCTACTGGCCTGGAGTTAAGACTGAGTGTGTGTTCCCATTTATTGTCTGTGTGTGTACAACAAATGCTTAACAGTCCCCTCTGATAATCCTAACTGCTCAACCACATTACCATCAATAGAGCATTAGTATTATCTATTATTGCCACTATCAACCTCGAAGGGGAACCCCTGGACTCTGTGCACACTATCTCTCACTTTGAGATAGTATATAAAGAGCCAGCTTCCTGCAGGGCGGCACTGGGGTCATCCCGGGTGCAGAGGTGTAGTACGGGGTCAGGTGCCCAATGTTAGTCAATGAGAATCAATGACAAAGATGCTGCAGGCTTGGACTGGGAGGCCAGTCGGGCTGAACGAACACGTGGGCTCAGCTCTCAAGGTCCTCTTCTCCATGGTCCAGGGGCAATGGGTGCAGAGGTGTTCTGAGGCGCCTGGTTTTCTCCATCAGGAGAGCTCACGGTTGAAGGGAGCTGCAGGAAGAAGCTGCAGGCAGCGGTGGTGAGTCCAAGGTGGGATTTGTCTCTGGAGAGCTGATGGACCAAGCTGCCACTGTTGGTGCACTTCAACTCGGGCTAGGCGGCACAGGTGCAGAGGTGCTTTCAGGTGTCGAGTTCTCAGCAGTCTGGAGTTCTTGTAGTTCTCTTGGGGTGCCTGCAAGATGCAGGGAAGCAGCTCCGCTGCTCCTCTTGAGTTCCTGGGTCTTTGTGAAGGCAGGCAGTCCTTCCAGGCTTTTGGAGGTACGTCAGCTTGCAGGACGAGACCACTTTAGTGCAATTTGACAGAAGACAGGCCGGCAGGGCTGGGTCCATGTCAGGAGTTCTTCCTCAGCCTTTGCTTTTGCTGCTCTTGAGTGCCCTTCCTCGTAGGTCAGCAGGAATCGGATTTCCTCGTGCCAGGTGCTCCCCTAAATACTGAATTTAGGGGTGTTTAGTGGACTGTAGGGTTGCAGCCAATGAGTTACTTATCCTTGGGGTCACTACCCCCTAAATGACCACTTCCTGTGGAAAGTGGGCAAAACCCGGTCCAATATTTCCTAATTCTGCTGACACCAAGATGGCAGATTTGTAATTGTTGTGTCCAGATCAGGCAGCTCAACTTAGGGGTGGGACTGACTTAAGGGGAGGAGACACCTCCCTAAATACTAAATTTCCCACCTGTCCTGTCTCTTTTAAACAAATACAGATCGGCATACCATGAGTGGTGGGCTTCTTTGAAACCTCCTGCCTTGGAATGCAGACTAGCAGGTCATCCTGTTGGGTGGGGTGTACAAACCCCTTTCTTAGAGCAGGTTTTGTTCCTGACCGCCTGAGAGCAAAGGCTCTCACCCTTAGAGGCCAGAAGCATGTCTGGTGGTGGCAGGCTGGCTAAAACTAGTCAGTCCGCACACTGGTAGTTGGTAGGTTTTCAGGGGGTACCTCATAAATGCTCGCTGGGTGCATATATTAATAAATCCGTCACTGTGAACAGTGAGGGTTTATTAATATGAGATGTTTGATACCAAACATCCCTATTTTTAGTGAAGCCATCATATAGCTGGGCAACTCGTATTGACCAGCGTCCACCACATGTACTTAAAATGGCTTCCCTGTTCACTACCTACGTCTAAGTATCGTCAAAGGCATAGCAAGGGCATATCTGCTCATGCAGATCTGTCCTCACATGTAATATAATGCACCCTGCCTTAGGGCTGTAAGCAAGTGTTAGAGGACATGGCACACAGGCTGTGTGCTATGTTGTGTTTTCACTTTTAGCTGTACCAACACATGCACCCTGCAATAGCAGGGTGTATGTGATAGTAAGTGGTCCCTGAGAGTGGCACAGTACATGTTGCAGCCCTTGGCACCCTCTTTGGTATGCACGCCCTAGGTACCGAGACGTTCCGTTTATCAGGGTCTTGCAGGGTTGCCAAAGGTACTGCCAATTGGGGAACAATTGTACAGTTTTAGAGAAAGAGATTTTGCACTGGAGACCTAGTTTGCAGAACCCAGTGCACTTTCAAAATTGCATCTATTACCATGCAAAAAGTGGGGGCGATCATGTCAAAAACGGGCACTTTCCTATAGGGAGATCAGCACCGGGAACAGCACCAGAGAAAGTTGACATGGTACGACCGGCATCGGTCCGGATCCAGGAATGGATAGAAAGGGCCCTTTTGCCGTTGAGGCCGGACCTGTAGGAGTGGAACAAGATGGGGCCCTTTCTGAACACTCAGGGCTCAAAGGCACACCCGGTGAAACAGGCTGCCCAAATATTGCTCCGGCTCCAAGAAACTCAGGGAGGCACAAGACGGCCCGGGCGCTGGCTCAACCGTGGAGCTAGGTCTCGATGCACAAAACTCTCTTGCCTCATCGACTGATGGACGAGGCGAAGTTCAAGATCCCTTTGATATCTTCTAGTGGTGGGAATACCTGAGAGGCCTGACAACTAAGTGCAACAAAGATCTTGAGCTCCGCAACTGCTCCCAGGACCATCCTCTCAACCACGATTTAGATCGTCATGGCGACAGACATTGAGCTGCCAGGAGCTTGAGGGATCGCTTTCTCAAGACCTTCAGGTTCATGTTGCTGCAATCAGCACGGGCCTTCCGGTCGTGGCCATGCTCGAGGCACTACAGACATACAAGGTGCGGGTCTGTCACCAACATCGATCTGTGACAGACGCTGCAGGGCCTGAATCGGACCTTCCTGCCAAAACAGGAGGAAAACAATTCAAAAAGAGACAAATCGTTGAAAGAAGTTGGTCAAAAAATGAATCTGGGTAGCTCTTCTTTGAATCTGCACAGACTGGCACAAAAAGAAAAGAACTGACATCAGCACGCCTGGGTGGCACTTGTAAGTACCACGTCACGTCCGGTGCAGAGGACGCCACACAGAGCCGAATGATGCCACCTACCAGTGCACAGGGATACTCCTCTAAAAAAAATCTTCCAGATCCAGTCTGATGCCCGGGGATAATTCTAAGGTAAGGCATCTGCAACTAGAAGTCTCCATCAAACAGTGGTTAAATGAGAGAAAGAGCGCAGGACTGCAAGAGAGGGCAGGCTTTTGGAGAGGCGGGAGACGCAGGGAGACTTGAGTCAGCAATGGAGCCGGGTCTGAAAGGGCTAATACTGGTCAGAGGACCAGGCACAGGTAAGTGTGCAGGCAGAGGCCAGGCAAAGCCTGCTCAAATGTTAACTGGATGGCAATTAATGTTGAGGAGAGGAAATCTGAGGGACTCCACATGAGAGATATAGGTCTTAGACTGGAAAGGATGAAGACCAATGATTTGGTGACTGACTGAATGGAAACGAGATCCAGGTCACTGCAGTTACCTTTAAGTGGTCAATGAGAACATGGTCATAAACTTCATTGTAAACTCTATTGAATGCAGCTAACATGCCTGGGTGATTAAGGCCATAGTTAACTCTGTGCTTCTGAGGGATAGGGGTGTTGCCAATTGTCACCGGGAAGAATGGCTTACAAATAGCAAATTGCAATGTGTTTCAAACGTTTAGCAAGAGGTGGCAGGTTGGAGGTAAGACTACAGTTTTATAAGAAAGAGGATTCAGCAGAAAGTGTACTCAACAGAGGAGAAATGACTGCAACTTTAAACAATGGAGTTCCTGATGTGAGGAAAGAATTGTGGAGTCTCAAGCAGTTTGAGAGAAGAACTGCAAGTGCCTCGAAAAGTGCAAATCAACAGGACCTTGCAGAGATCTCGCACTCTTGGCTGTGTTGAGGTCATTTAAGAAGTCTAAGAGTGATATAAAACTGAACCCAAGCAGAAATGTAAGATAAGGACTGAAGTAAGGGGTGCAGTGATAGGCAAGGAAGGATTAGAGGAGCTAAGTTGATGTCTTATGTGACTGTTGCATTTCTGTCAATGAAAAACTTCAGAGAGGCAGTGAAAATGTAAGGAGTTTATTCAATACCCTGTCTGGTAATGCTGCAGACCCTTGTAAATGGGGTTGGCTTTATGCTACTTTTCTTTTTTGTTTTTTGTTTTAATGGCCTTGGAGTTCGGCAGCAGGGGTATAGGTGATAAACTTTAAAGATGTGACTGTCCAAAACATAGCTGAGACTGCAAAATTAAGTTCACAACAATTGGATTTGGGCCCAATGCTGATTGGAGTGGTCAATGTCTACTGGAAAGAGGGTGACAGAGGAGGAGACTGACAGAATTTTGTGGAGCTAAAGTGGCAGATCTGGAAAATTAGTCAGAGGTTGAGTGATATATGGTGAAAACTAACCCAATGTTTTTAGACTAAGGGATTGTATGTGGTTAGCGGACACACATCTTCTGGTGAAGGATGCAGTCTCTTGACAGGATGGAACCCAACACAAGACCTTTAAGACTTAGCACATCCATATGTTACATGACTGTTGGAGGTAGATATGTCGGGTTAAGTTACAAAACTATGGCCCTCAATATGAGTTGCCTGTTGGAGAATGAGCTATTTATCAGCCCCCTATAAAAAAAATATTGTGAGCATTGTTATTCATCAGGCTCAATAAATAACTGCTGTTACATGTTTTTCACATCCAAATAAGAAATATGAAAATTCTGGTTCTTTATGTACTAAAATCCACGTACACTGATATTCACAAGGCATTTTCCATGGTAAATTTTGGCAGGTATGTCTTGTTGAAATTCACCTGGGGAATACTGAGTGGGATGTGGTTAGTTACCACTAAACTTGAGATTCTGAACCCTGCTCAAACAGGTATTAGCACATGGTTCGGTAAAAATAGGTTACTCATAACGAGGGACAACATGTCTCTACTTTTCATTAGGTTTGATGCTTACAGCTGTCACAATGCTACATCTCTTACCTTCCTCATGGCTTTCGCATGAATGAAATGCTCATTGCACCAGATGGTTGAATAGTTGTTGTTCTTCCACTGTAGATACACATTCAGATAGGTCAGGTGATCGCTCTCAGGAATAGCAAACTTCTCCCTGATCTGATCACTTTCTTCCTCACGGCCCTGCACAGGAGAATATATTAGAATAAAGCAGTTAATTCTGCTGTAAGAACATTGATAGCAGAAGCCATGTAGAAATATGGATCAGCTGGGCACTGCATAGCATGAGAAATCACCCAGAGTAGAAATTTACACCAAGTCGAACATGCACTCTGAAAACAATGCAGACTCCACTACACAAGAATGGGATCTATTCTGAGAAATGACGTGGAGAATCACATACCAGGTTTGTCTATTATCCAGTACATGTAGGATCTTAGTAGATACTCACTACGGACTTACATCACCTATACCATTTACCACAAAATGTCTACATGAAGGCTACCTAAAAATTCTCCATCTGCTCTGAGCTTACACCTGAGTTATCTTTTACCTTAGGTCTGTAGAAGATGGCAGGCACAGAAAGCATGGAAACAATAATGAGAATCTCAGAGCTGCAGCCCATGTCACATGACACAATCAGCATTTTGGAAAGGGCTGGATCCAAGGGAAACTCCACCATCAGCCGCCCAGTTGCAGTTAGGCTCCCTAGTGAAAAAAAACACACAAACCACATACAGTTAAGGGGGACACTAGGGCACTACCACATGTAACAGAGAAATGCTGCACAGCAGAACAACATACAAAACATAGTAGCCAAGTTGACTTTAAAGACCTGTGGCAAAACTACCATTTTTTTATTAAAGGGTGCTTTCTCAACATCATACATTTTCTTGTACCTCTGCCCCACACCATCACTTCCTGCTCTCTCTCAACGCCTCCCAACCCCCAATTGGTTTTGTAGAACACATTCTTTCTCTTCTCCAGTCTGTTTTACTTACTTTGTGCTCATATTCACCATGCCACCAACTAAGGTGGTCCTGTAAAATAGGTCATTCGATGTAAATGGATGCATAAAAATTTGTCAACTTTGCCATTTCATTCCACACACACACCTTTCCTCGTATGTTCACTTTAAAACTCTCTGTGCATAAAAGGCTAGTGTAAAACAACTTTCAAGGTACTTATTCACCAACCCAGTCTATGCTCATCCATCACAAAGGTATTTCTACCTGTATTGTCCATTGCTCCCAGGATCCACAGCTGATACATGGAATTCAGCATGTTGTCCTCGGGTGGCGGGTCCATGAAATGGAACTGCAATAAATCCTGGACACCAAGGGATTTGAGCAGCAGCACTACATTGGCTAGGTTGGTGCGTTGGATTTCTGGAACGGTGGTGGTTAGCAGCTCATTCTTGAAGGCACTCTGTGTGTACAGCCTGTGAGAGAGCAAGAGAAGGGTTTTGTTTTAGGTGTCATCATACTGCAAAGGGCTATGTCTCTCAGTCCTTCTCCCCAACATCACATATAAGAGCCAGGTTTCAAGAAAACCATTTAAATGGAGCAATCTGTCTCCCTCACTGAAATACCGAATACCAAGAGCAAGCATTAGAATGTGCAGACATTTCCTATGTGATCTCTCATGAGAAGAAACCTTCTGTGGATCTGTAGCTGAATTTAAGCACTTAGCCAACAAGAGGTGAAATTGGAATAACGTGGGCTTTGGTAATGTGCAGAGGGTGACTAACTGTACCAGAGGGAGGAAATTAAATATATGGAAATATCAGTATTTTCGGGCCCTTTACCATTAGTCACATATAACAAAATAGGTTTACCCTGTAGCAGGACAGGCAACTGCTTATTTCAAAGATAAAAAATATAACAAAAGCTGGTCAGTTCCACTGAAGAGAAACACCCTGTGCAGCAGGTTTTACATCCACACCCATGCATCTTCCAGGTTCCAATCATAACACAAATAAATCTACACTGCACCATTCTCACATGAGAGGGTCATGATGACCGCTGGCAGCAAGCCCAAGGACTAAAGTAGTAACAGCAGAAACTATGGGGTAATAACCTCTCCCACATTCACCAAAACTTACATTTGACATACTACCATAGCTGTGGTGGCCTGGTCCAAATAGAAGACACCTGTTTGGGATCAGTGACCCAATCCTCATCCCAATGACTAAATAATGATTCTTGTGAAGGGCTCCCCATCAAAAGAGATCTCGGAGACTGCAGAGAAAGGTACAAAGACTTTCCCTGTGACTCATCCTGACCCCCCAAAACAATCCACCCATGACCATGCTGGTCAGGCTGACGTCGTGCTTCGGGCCTATTGGGAAAGTACACAGACACCAAGAGTGATGACCCTGGCAAAGGGGATGATGGAGCACGCTGTGTGCATGTCCCAGTGTTATATACAAGGGAGGTCTTGATACCCCACCCAGTGTGATGACTAGGCCTGGCAACACATATCTGCAGAGTAAGAGAGGCCTGCACAGCAGCGCACTGTCTACTTTGTGCAGAACAATGAGACCCTGAAGGATAAATCAACAGCAGAGTTGTATTGTGGTGTGGGACCAAAGAAAGCACCTGCAGAGAGTGGTGGAGAGACCTAAGGGTGCCTCATGGTCTGCAAAGTCTGGCAAGAGCAAGGCCTGAAAATCCTAGAGGTGGGGGCAAGCATGCAGCACTGTGGACCTTCGATCCTCCTACCCATGTTATTCTCCAGAGCCAGGTCTCCAGTATGTGGGTGGCTGGGCCCCATTGGATGTGCCCCCAAAGGACTGATACGCCCCTGCCAGCAAAGGCTTGATGATGCCCCAAGAGTAGGCCCAACTGGGTTCTGTCCTGTAATTTCTTTTTAAAAAGTCCATTGTGGATGGGGCAAACCAAGGGGCCGCAAAGTGCGCTGCCAAGGGTGGTGAAGGTCTGTTAGGAACGGGTGGATAGTACTGACCAAGACATACCACCCTTGCACACTTGGGCAAGTGATGACAGTGACCTAACATCTTTAAGGAACAGCCCTTGGTGTTTGTGGAGTGGGGTGGTAGGCATTGATGAGCTCCTGAAGAAAGTGGGTTAGCTTGTATGGGGTGACTCACAATGCAGTGTGTTTTTTTTAGTATGGATTCCTCTCTGGGTAATTGAGGAGGGGACAACCGGGCCTACCATAACAAACTGAACAAATATTTCTTCCTATGATCAGACTTAAGAGATGAACCTAAAGTCATGCATGACCAAGGGGCCTTCGTGCAACTTGTTCCTCTGGAGCCTTCAATAGTGGAAATACTGCTAGCAGTGAGCGAGCCAAGGTCTGCCTTAGGAAAGAAAATTGATACAGTGAATTTGGAGATCACTGTCCTGACAACAGACATCCAAAAAAAACGTTAAAAGAGGCAGCTACAGAAATCCTAGAAACAACTCCAAATTGACACAAAGTTATAAAATGATTCTTTAAAAGTTCTGACATCTCCTTTTGGGGGTAGGTGTGAACACAGCTGAAATAAGGAAACTGTCCATCCTTAAGTAGCATGTAGCTAATTCTACAGCAGAGGACTGGGCAAAATGAAGCATAAATGAATGCCCTTAGAAAAACTTTTCTACACAATAGAATGGCATTGAATTTTGTTTTCACCAGCAAAGGGGGGGAGGTGTCTGTGGATTGATCAGTTCAGAATAGTGTACCTTAATTGTTGATAATTCTGAAAATATCCATAAAATAATAAGCCATATTAGGATGAAGTAGGAAAATTGGATGAAATGTCAACACCAGGATTATGGGAATAAGTTAGTGGTCGGTTTCAAAGCTGGGCAACCTAACATTTAGAGGGAACACTTCCAGTGACCAGAGGAATTATAGCTATTACAGTGATTGTTCAGCTGTTTATAAGTGTTGCATTTACAAAACTGGCAAGAAAATTGAGGGACTGGAAATGAAAGTAACATAGCAGACGTAGGGAAATATTTAAAGAACAAAACAGAACAGGAAGAAATGAATGCACTGAAATACCGTTTACTAAAAGTGAGTGATCTTTTCTTCAGGATAAAATGAGGGAAAGTAGAAGAGAAAAATTACAGTGGCCTAGCACTACAATGCTGTGCTGAAGGCCCAACAGTGGTAGATGCAGAGAAGGGGGTATGTGGTCAAAAAGGACAGTTACATGATGTGGCTTTGCTCGCTTACGAAAGAACAGGCAGGGAAGACTTTACTGATGGAACAATAATCCTGCTAGAATTGAGAATTCAACTGGGGTTGCTCTTTAACAGCACAGCTCCTGCTGGTTACAAGGGCAGTGACCTAGAATAAAGGATCAGCTAGACCTTACTGGAACATCTCTGCTATATACAATGTTGTATCTCTATATATAGGAAAATATGCATGTTTGTATACAGATAGAGATTGCTTTATTTCTGATGCACCAATGACTAATGATACTATATGATTGGTGGATGGTTTGCGCCTGTTGCAGTAAGGCTAAGTTACTTACCTGTAATCCTAGTTCTCTTCCTCAAAGGAATGAGCACTGAACATTCCTGCCCATGCACAGGGACCCCAGAGCACATACATATATAAATATGGAAAATGTCACTTACCCAGTGTACATCTGTTCGTGGCATGTTCCAATGCAGATTCACATGCTGTGCATACGTCTGCCATCTAGTAATGGGCTCAGAGTGTTACAAGTTGTTTTTCTTTGAAGAAGTGTTTTCGAGTCACAGGATCGAGTGAGTCCTCCTCTTCGGCTCCATTGCGCATGGGCATCGAGTCCATGTTAGATTTTTTTCCCACAGAGGGTAAGGTAGGAGTGATGGATTATAAAGAAAAGAGATGTCCATGCTAATGGAATGGTAAATATAAATATATATATATATATATATATATATATATATATATATATATATATATATATATATATATATATATATATATATACATATATACACACAAATGTGGTTAACTTAAACTACTTCAGGCTTCCGGGGAGGTGGGAGGGTGCATGTGAATCTGCAGTGGAACATGCCACAAACAGATGTACACTCGGTAAGTGACATTTTCCTTTCGATGGCATGTGTAGCTGCAGATACACATGCTGTACATAGACTACAAAGCAGTTAGTCCTCCCATAAAAGCGGTGGTTAGCCTGTAGGAGTTGAAGTTGGTTGAAATAAGGTTCTGAGTACAGCTTGACCTACTGTGGCTTGCTGTGTTGCTAAAACATCTACACAATAGTGTTTAGTAAATGTATGTGGTGTTGAACAAGTAGCTGCTTTACATAATTCAGCCATTGGTATATTTCCCAAGAAGGCCATTGTAGCACCTTTCTTCCTTGTGAAATGTGCTTTAGGAACAACTAAGAGTTGTCTTTTAGCTTTAAGGTAACATGTTTGGATGCATTTTACTATCCATCTTGCTAAACCTTGTTTTGAAATGGGGTTACCAGTATGATGTTTTTGAAAAGCTACAAATAGCTGTTTAGTCTTCCTGAGTGGTTTTGTTCTATCTATGTAGTACATTAGAGCTCTTTTAATGTCTAATGTATGTAGAGTTCTTTCTGCTACAGGATCTGGTTGTGGGAAGAAGACTGGTAGTTCCCACTGTTTGATTGATATGAAAAGGGGATAATGCTTTAGGAAGAAATTTAGGGTAGTTCGTAGTACAACTTTATGTTTGTGTACCTGTATGAATGGTTCTTCAATAGTGAAAGCTTGAATTTCACTAACTCTTCGCAATGATGTAATTGCGACTAGGAAGGCAACTTTCCATGTTAAAAATTGCATTTGACATGAGTGCATAGGTTCAAATGGTGGGCCCATAAGTCGCGTACACACTATATTTAAATTCCAAATAGGAACTGGAGGTGTTCTGGGTGGAATGATGCTTTTTAAGCCTTCCATGAAGGCTTTGATAACAGGTACTCTAAATAAAGACATCCACTGTATATTTTGCAAATATGAAGAAATTGCAGTGAGATGTATTTTTATAGAAGAGAATGCTAGATTTGATTTTTGCAAATTAAGCAAATAACATACAATATCTTGTATTGATGCTGAAAAAGGGACAATTTGTTTAGACTGACAGTAATATACAAATATTTTCCATGACAGTAATATACAAATATTTTCCATTTGTTGGCATATCACTGTCTGGTAGTGGGTTTTCTTGCTTGCTTAATTACTTCCATACATTCAGTTGGAAGTTGTAAATACCCAAATTCTATGATCTCAGGAGCCAAATCGCTAGATTAAGAGTGTTGGGATTTGGGTGCCTGATCTGCCCTTTGTTTTACGTCAACAGATCTGGCCTGTTTGGGAGTTTGGAGTGTGGTACTACTGACAGGTCTAGTAGTGTTGTGTACCACGGTTGACGTGCCCACATTGGTGCTATGAGTATCAGATTGAGCGTGTTTTGACGCAATTTGTTGACTAGAAATGGAACGAGCAGGAAAGGGGGAAAAGTGTAAGCAAATAGCCCTGACCAAGTCATCCATAGAGCATTGCCCATGGATAGGGGATGTGGGTATCTGGATGCAAAGTTTTGGCATTTTGTGTTTTCGGGCTTGTGGCGAACAGATCTATGTCTGGTGTTCCCCACTGTTGAAAGTATTTTTGGAGTACTTGAGGGTGAATCGCCCACTTGTGTGTCTGTTGATGATTTCTGCTGAGAACATCCGCTAGCTGGTTGTGTATCCCTGGAATGTATTGTGCTACCAGGTGAATTTGATTGTGTATTGCCCATTTCTAAATCTTTTGAGTTCGGAGGGAAAGTTGGGACAAATGTGTCCCTCCTTGTTTGCTTAGGTAATACATAGTGGTCATGTGGTCTGTTTTCATCAGAACATTCTTGTGAATAAGGAGAGGCTGAAAAGCTTTGAGTGCTAGGAAGACAGCTAACAGCTCTAAGTGATTTATGTGTAGCTCTTTGTGTTGTGAATCCCATTGTCCTTGAATGTTGTGATTGTTGAGGTGAGCTCCCCAGCCAATCATTGATGCATCTGTTGTAACTATGGTCTGAGGCACAGGGTCTTGAAACGGCCGCCCTTTGTTTAGATTTGTGGAATGCCACCACTGAAGGGACATGTATGTTTGGTGGTCTATCAACTCTAGATCTTGAAGTTGACCCTGTGCTTGTGACCATTGTTGTGAAAGGCACTGTTGCAAGGGCCGCATGTTTAGTCTTGCATATGGAACACTTGCAATACACGATGCCATCATACCTAATAGTCTCATGACAAATTTGACAGTGTATTGTTGACCTGTCTTTATTTGTGCTAATATATTGTGGAATGCTTGTATTCTCTGCGTATTTGGACTTGCAAGCACTTTTTTAGTATTTAGTATTGCCCCTAAATACTGTTATATTTACGCAGGCTGTAGTTGTGACTTTGAGAAACCTAGCATGTGCAGAGTTTGTATTACATAATGCGCATGGTTTTGACACTGTGTTCGACTGTTTGATTTTATTAGCCAATCATCTAGATATGGAAAGGCATGTATGTGTTGTCTTCTTAGGTAGGCTGCGACTACCGCTAGGCACTTTGTGAAAACCTTTGGAGCTGTTGTTATTCCAAAGGGTAACACTTTGAACTGATAGTGCTTTCCTTGAATGAAAAACCTGAGATATTTTATGTGTGTGGGACGGATGGGTATGTGAAAATACACATCTTTGAGGTCTAATGCTGCCATGAAATCGTGTTGCTGAAGTAGTGGGATAACATCCTGTAGTGTTACCATATGAAAGTGTTCTGACAGAATGTAAAGATTGAGGGTTCTGAGATCTAATATTGGCCTTAAGGTGCCATCCTTTTTCGGAATGAGGAAATACAGTGAGTAAACTCCCGTTCCTACTTGATTTTGTGGCACGGGTTCTATTGCTTTTTTGAGTAATAGAGATTTGACCTCTTCCTGTAACAGAGTGATATGGTCTGTGGATAGCCTGTGTGATTTTGGTGGAGTTTTTATCAATTCTAGGCAATAGTCATTGCGGATAATTGATAATACCCAGTTGTCTGAGGTAATGTTTAGCCAATTGTTGTGGAACATTTGCAGTCTTCCGCCACAGGGGAGGTGTGAATTGGGAAGGAATTATACAAGTCACTGTTTACCTTGTGAGGCTTGTTTTGATGTCTGATATTTTCCCCTGCCTCTGGGATACTGGCCTCAATAACCTCTGAAACTACCTCTTTGATATTGGGGTTGGTAGGGTGATTTTGGCTGTGATGTGGATGGCTCTGTACTCTGGGGCCTAAATCCACCACTAAACTGTGGTTTCCGAAAGGATCCCATGTATTGTGTGGTGTATAGCGCACACATGGCCTTTGCGGTGTCTGAGTCTTTACGCAATTTTTCAATTGCAGTGTCCACATCTGGGCCGAAAAGTTGTTTTTTTATTGAACGGCATATTCAACACCACTTGTTGAATTTCAGGTTTTAACCCGGAGGACCCGAGCCATGTGTGCCTCCCTGACTGTTACAGCAGTGTTGACGCTCCTGGCAGCTGTGTCTGCGAGTCTAGGGCAAACCTAATTTGGTTATTGGAGATAGCTTGCCCTTCCTCTACTATCTGCTGTGCCCTCTTTTGGTGTTCCTTGGGGAGATCCTGAATTATATCTTTCATCTCATCCCAATGGGCCCTATCGTATCTAGCCAACAACACCTGAGAGTTGGCTATTCTCCATTGGTTGGCTGCATGGGATGCCACTCTCTTCCCTGCAGCATCAACATTTCTGCTCCCTTTGTTTGGTGGGGGTTTTACAACCCCTCTCCCAAAGGAAAACTTTTGTTCTGCCTCCTAGGCTTGAGCTGCTCAAGCAGCAGGAGGGCAGAAACCTGTCTGAGAGGTGGCAGCAGCATGGGATGCCCGGAAAACCCCAGAAAGTTGGTAGGAACAATGCTGGTGGTCCTCTAACGAACCTCAAGACTGCATGGAATAATACAACCAATACTGGCAACAGTATTGGGGTATGATTCTGCCATGTTTGATACCAAACATGCCCAGGTTTGGAGTTACCATTACGTAGCTGGACTTAGGTAGTGACCTATGTTGAGAACACGCATAAAATGTCATCCCCGTTCTCACCAAGTCCAGGACAATGGAGCTGGAGTTTGTGAGGGCATCTCTGCTCATGCAGGGGTGCCCTCATACACAGGTACATGCACCCTGATAGAGCTGTGCCTTGTCTGATCACAAGTCTTGAACTTGTAGAGAACCCATGGGAGCCCCCAACCCTGGAGGAAAGGGTCCGTGACAAGAGTTTGTTTGGGAAGCTCCCAGTGAAAAGGCATTACGATCCGTACGTGCCGATTGTTCATCCACCACTTGAGTGACTGCCTGGAGTCTTGTGTGATGACAACTCTGTTGTCCCATAAGTATGGATACTGATACCACTGATCTTCCAGTGCTAGTTGTAGAGGTTTCATGTGCAGTCAGGCATTAGGGAAGATAAAGATGCAGGAGGCCATCAACACCAGCAGCAATGCTACTTGTCTGACCAATGGACGATGGGTGAGGAGAAGAAAACCACATTTCATATTGATTGAGGATAATCTCTCCTCGAAGGATACACTTTTGCATGGCTTGTATCCAGAGTCAATTCCAGGTAGCATAGTGTTTGAGTCAGTACTGGTGTTGACCTTTTGAAGTTTGCTTGTAGACCCAGATATTGTAGAGTTTCGAGTCGGGTCTGATAGTGAGTTTGCGTAAGCGCTGGAGAGGAGCTCTTGATCAACCAGTCGTCTGAGTATGGGTAGATGAATATTTTCTCCCTCCACAGTTACGCAGCAACTAACGCCGTGCATTTCGTGAATGTCCGATGTGCGGATTTGAGCCCAAAGGATAATACCCTGTACTGGTCATGCTTGGATGACCCTCTGAAGCGCAGAAACCTCCCATGTTTTTTTGCAAATTGGAATGTGGAAGTAGGCGCCCTGAAGATCGATGGAGCACATCCAGTCCCCCTGAAGGAGCTGGAAGTAGAGCTAGTGAAAGGCAAGCATTCTGAATTTCTCCTTGAGAATTAACTTGTTAAGAAGCTTCAGGTCTAGAACGGGTCTAGAAAGCAGCGTGAGTATATTCCTGTTCCCCACTGCGAGAAAGGGACCTCCTCTATTGCTTCTTTTTGGAGCAGCATGTCTACTTCGTTTCGTAGTAAGGCGTGTAGATGACAGAATGTTGTTTTTGGTGGGACAGCCGGAGAAGGTGACTTGAACCTGAGTGAGTAACCATTTTGAACAATGTTCAAGACCAATTTGTTGTTTATTTTCCGCCTCATCTAGATATTTGACAATATTTCTCCCACCTAAGCGGGAAACGGAGAAGAGGGAAGCAATAACTCGTTGCTTTGGCTGCGTTTTAGAGAAAGATGCAGAGGGCCAAGGAGTACCTTTCCCTCGTTCTATCCTTCCCTCGTTCTGGGGGTGGTAGTGTGGTTAGGCGTGATGTTGCTGGTATGGAACTCAGTGAGGGGTTTGAACCCTCTGCTGGTACGGTTACTGGTCATAAGGCCTACATTTGCACAGGAATTCTTTTAACTTCTCGAGGCCCACTGCTTTAAGAGTATCCAACTCTGCTTTATGTTTGCCATTTTATCAGCATGTGTGCCGAAAAGGGATGTTCCAGTGAAGGGTAGATCTAAGATTCTTTGCTGGGCCTCAAGTTTAAGGCCTGTAAGTCAGAGCTAAGATGCAAGCATGTCTTGCACACATTCCATGCAAATAGCCATGGGCTACGAGGTGAGAGGCGTCAGTTGCAGCACTGATCACCTGGTTTGCAACCAAGCGCTTACCTCCAGAATTTCTTGAAAATCCTGTCTGCCCTCCCTTGGCAATTTTTCCGTAAATCTGCACAGGGAGTCCCATAATGATCTGTCATACCTCCCAAGTAGTGCAGATGAGCTGGCAACCTTCATGAAAGAGGCAAAGGTGTGGCACATCTACTTCCCTACCAAATCAAATTGTTTACTATCCTTATCTGGAGGCTCTGCGGATGATAATGATGATGATGCACCAGCACCCACTATTATAACCAAGTCTGGAGGACGATCCAGAGAAAGTGAGGGTGCTGGTCAGGAGCTTTGTATTTTTAAGGATTCTTGATGGTGCAGCATGCAACAAAGCTGGAGTCAGGAAGACTTGCCTAGCTGGCTCCAAAAAACCAGGAACCAGTAGTACAAGCGGTCTGGAAACCAATCTGTGGTGGAGCGTTTAAAAAAAATCACAGATTTTCTGCCACTCTGACGAGAACATCATTGAAAGTAACAAGGTTTGTCCACTGGAGAGACCCTCACGGGGGTGACTCAGATAATGCTGGTGAATAATCTCTCACCAAAGACCGAGATGTTGTAGAACAGGAAGGAGATCTATGCATTCGGCAAGATGTGGAGCAGTAGGAATGGCGAGACCTTGATTGTGAACTCCTATGTGGTGTCCTAGATCTTGTTCTGTGCGTCATAGCTGGTGATTTCAGTCTCTGCGGACTTCTGGATTTTCTCTGCGGTAATTTGTGCATCAGAGGAGTTGCAAGTTCAGGTGAAAACATACACTATGGAGTACATCTCAGAGTAGGTGTATGCCTGGAAGGCGAGTAGGTTTGGAAAAAATCAGATCCTGAACTTTGATGGAGATGAGTGAGAAATGGCGATTGAGCTGGAGATCTTTCTGTCACTGGTGTGCTCACTGTAGGTAAAATTCTAATTTCTGAAGAGAGAGATCTATTTCTCAACGTCGAGAGTATTGATCCTGACATTGACCTAGCTCTCTCTCTCTGTGACATCGTCCATCTTTTGATGTTGATGAGTGTCTTCACGTTGACTGACGACGGGTGTCTTTCGACATCGGTCCAGGTTTTCCTGTAGCCGATGGTGACGTCGACTGCCGGGACGAGCGCCTCGACATCAAGCCTTGCTGGCCTGACACTTGCTGCATCGACCTCTTGTGCGACATCATTTGGGTCAACGGCAATTTCCATGCAGTCGAACACTGTCTCAATGTCAACTGTCCGTGCATTGTCAAGTGTCTCGTCAGCGACTTCTCCACCATTCGTCTCTTCGGCGTCTTCTGCCCTGGCACACTTGACGACGATCCTGACGCCAACGACAAACAGATAGGAATTCCTTTCGCTGTAGTACTCCCACCTGTCTTCAGCGATGCTGAACGATGTTTTTCTCATGGCTTTTATGGGTTTTCTCTGTGTTCTTGAGAGAAGAGTTCTTTAAAAGAGACTTCTGACTATCCAAAGCCTCTTGAAGGTCTTACCTTTCCTCTCTCCTGGATTGCATGAAGTCTGCTCTTTTCTCTGTCCTTCAGAGTTCTTTTAGAAAAATGTTTACAATGTTAGCATGTTTCAGAGTGATGTGTAGATGGCAAACAGACAATGTAGACAGTGTGCGTCAGGTAGTGCCATCTTTGTCCCACAAAGGGGCATTTGTTAAAAAGAGATGGCATTTTAAGACTGATAAAATATATGTACTTAAAAATGTCAAGTGAAGAGACAATTCTGCTGTTTTTATAGTATTTTTTCCTCAGTAAGTCGAAAGACTAAAGAGATAATGCTCTGGGATCCTCACTGAAGGAGCCCAAAAAAAGAACTGATCCAACTGTCACCTCTGGGGCATGATGGGATACAGGAGGTCTAGGAGGTCTAGGAGGTCTTAAAGGCATGAGTGCCAGTTTTTTCTTTGTTATGCTTTTAAATGCAGCCTATTGGCTAATAATGCCTTTGGATTTCTCTTCAGTTTTCGCCTGAATAAAATCTGCAGTTTTGCACTCTATGCTCTCTCTTCTGTTTTACAGAAATGTTTTGTAAGGAAATGCCTCCTTGGCATGTTTACCCCCTAACGTTTTGCCTTTGCTGATGCTAAGTTTTGATTGAAAGTGTGCTGGGACCCTGCTAACCAGGCTCCAGCACCAGTGTTCTTTCCCTAAACTGTACCTTTGCTTCCACAATTGGCACAGCCCTGGAACTCCGATAAGTCCCTTGTAACTGGTACCCCTCGTACCAAGGGCCCTGATGACAGGGAAGGTCTCTAAGGGCTGCAGCCTGTCTTATGCCACCCTGGGGACCCCTCACTCAGCACATACACACTGCCTCACAGCTTGTGTGTGCTGGTGGAGAGAAAAAGATTAAGTCGACATGGCACCTCCCTCAGAGTGCCATGCCAACCTCACACTGCCTGTGGCATTGGTAAGTCACCCCTCTAGCAGGCCTTACAGCCCTAAGGCAGGGTGCACTATACCACAGGTGAGGGCATATGTGCAAGAGCACTATGCCCCTACAGTGTCTAAGCAAAACATTAGACATTGTAAGTGCAGGGTAGCCATAAGAGTATATGGTCTGGGAGTTTGTCAAACACAAACTCCACAGTTCCATAATGGCTACACTGAAATCTGGGAAGTTTGGTATCAAACTTCTCAGCATAATAAATGCACACTGATGCCAGTGTGCACATTATTGTAACATACACCCAGAGGGCATCCTAGAGATGCCCCCGGAATACCAATCTGACTTCTAGTGTAGGCTGACCAGTTTCTACCAGCCTGCCACACACCAGACATGTTGCTGGCCACATGGGGAGAGTGCCTCTGTCACTCTGTGGCCAGGAACAAAGCCTGTACTGGGTGGAGGTGCTTCTCACCTCGCCCTACAGGAACTCACCCCTTTTGTTACAGCACCCCAGCTAGTGGAGATACCCGCCCCTCCGGCCACTGCCCCCACTTTTGGCTGCAAGGCTGGAGGAGATAATGAGAAAAACAAGGAGGAGTCACCCACCAGTCAGGACAGCCCCTAAGGTGTCCTGAGCTGAGGTGACCTCTGCCTTTAGAAATCCTCCATCTTGAGTTTGGAGGATTCCCCCAATATGATTAGGGATGTGCCCCCCATCCCCACAGGGAGGAAGCACAAAGAGGGTGTAGCCACCCTCAAGGACAGGAGCCATTTGCTACTGCCCTCCCAGACCTAAACACCCCCTAAATCTAGTATTTAGGGGCACCCCAGATCCCAGGAAATCAGATTCCTGCAACCTGAAGAAACAAGAAGGACTGCTGACCTACAAGCCTGCAGACAAGACGGACGACGACAACTGCTTTGGCCCCAGCCCTACCGGCTTGTCTCCAACTTTGAAAACCTGCAACCAGTGACGCATCCAACAGGGACCCGTGATCTCTGAAGCCTCAGAGGACTGTCCTGGACTAAAGGACCAAGAAACTCCCATGAGCAGCGGCCATGCTCAAAACCAGCTACTTCTTTGCAACAAAGAAGCAACTTTCAAAGACTGCACGTTTCCTGCCGAAAGTGTGAGACTTCACACTCTGCACTCGACGCCGCCGGCTCGAGATCCAGAGAACAAACACCACAGGGAGGACTCTCCTGCGACTGCTAGCCCGTGAGTAGCAAGAGACGACTTCCCTGAACCCCCACAGCGACACCTGCAGAGAGAATCTGGAGGCTCCCCCTGACCGCGACTGCCTGTAACAAGGGACCCAACGCCTGGAACCAGCACTGCACCCGCAGCCCCCAGGGCCTGAAGGAACTGAACTTCAGCGCAGGAGTGACCCCCAGGCTACCCTCTGCCTAGCCCAGGTGGTGGCTGTCCCAAGAAGCCCCCCCCTGTGCCTGTCTTCACCGCTAGAGTGACCCCTGGGTCCCTCCATAGAAATCAATACTAAACCCGACGCCTGCTTTGCACACTGCACCCGGCCACCGCTGTGCCATTGAGGGTGTGATTTGTGTGCCTACTTGTGTCCCCCTCAGTGCTCTACAAAACCCCCCTGGTCTGCCTCCCCCGAGGACGCAGGTACTTACCCGCTGGCAGACTGGAACCAGAGCACCACTGTTCTCCATAGGCGCCTATGTGTTTTGGGCACCTCTTTGACCCCTGCACCTGACCGGCCCTGAGCTGCTGGTGTGGTAACTTTGGGGTTGCCTTGAACCCCCAACGGTAGGCTGCCTATGCCCCAGAACTGAGACTTTTAAGTGTTTTACTTACCTCCTAATCTAACCTTTACTTACCTCCCCCAGGAATTGCTGATTTTTTGCACTGTGTCCACTTTGAAAGTAGCTTATTGCCATTTTTACAAAGACTGTATATGATATGGCTTTTATTCAAAGTTCCTAAAGTATCTAAGTGAAGTACCTTGCATTTAAAGTGTTTACTGCAAATCTTGAACCTGTGGTTCTTAAAATAAACTAAGAAAATATATTTTTCTATATAAAAATCTACTGGCCTGGAGTAAGTCTTTGAGTGTGTGTTCCTCATTTATTGCCTGTGTGTGTACAACACATGCTTAACACTACCCTCTGATAAGCCTACTGCTCGACCACAATACCACAAAATAGAGCATTAGAATTATCTAATTTTGCCACTATCTTACCTCTAAGGGGAACCATTGGACTCTGTGCACACTATTTCTTACTTTGAAATAGTATATACAGAGCCAACTTCCTACACGTTTTATTCTGGTAAGAGGCTTATTAAAGGAAAATCTAATATAAGTGGCATTTTCAGCCTTTCCTTAGGCTGCATACATGTATATAAAGATAATCTTTTTACATATATATGTGTGTGTGTGTGTATGTATGTATGTATATATATATATATATATTTATGGAAAATGTCACTTACCCAGTGTACATCTGTTCGTGGCATGAGACGCTGCAGATTCACATGCTGTGCATTATCCTGCCATCTAGTGTTGGGGTCGGAGTATTACAAGTGGTTTTTCTTCGACGAAGTCTTTTCGAGTCACGAGACCGAGGGACTCCTCCCTTTCGGCTCCATTGCGCATGGGCGTCGACTCCATCTTAGATTGTTTTTCCCCGCAGAGGGTGAGGTAGGAGTTGTGTATATAGTAAAGGTGCCCATGCAATGGAGTAAGTATGTATGTATGTACATAATGTGATTAAAAGTGATATATATTTACAAATTTACAAGTTTTATCAACATATAATATATATTTTTCATCAACTTAAAACGGCTACAGGCTCCCAGGGAGGCGGGAGGGCGCATGTGAATCTGCAGCGTCTCATGTCACGAAGAGATGTACACTGGGTAAGTGACATTTTCCGTTCGATGGCATGTGTAACTGCAGATACACATGCTGTGCATAGACTAGTAAGCAGTTACTCCCCACAAGCGGTGGCTTAGCCTGTAGGAGTTGAAGTTGTTTGAAATAATGTTCGTAATACTGCCTGTCCTACTGTGGCTTGTTGTGTTGTTAACACATCTACACAGTAGTGTTTTGTGAATGTATGAGGCGTAGACCATGTGGCTGCCTTACATATTTCTGTCATAGTTATATTTCATAGAAAGGCCATTGTGGCGCCTTTCTTTCTAGTGGAGTGTGCCTTTGGGGTAATAGGCAGGTCTCTCTTTGCTTTAACATAGCAGGTTTGAATACATTTCACTATCCATCTGGCAATGCCTTGTTTGGATATTGGATTTCCTGCATGAGGTTTTTGGAAGTCTACAAACAATTGTTTTGTCTTGCGAAATTGTTTTGTTCTATCAATGTAATACATTAGTGCTCTTTTGATGTCTAATGTATGTAAGGCTCTTTCGGCTACTGAGTCTGGTTGTGGAAAAAAGACTGGGAGTTCCACTGTTTGGTTTAGGTGGAACGGTGATATAACTTTTGGTAAAAATTTTGGATTTGTGCGTAGAACCACTTTATGTTTGTGTATTTGTATAAAGGGTTCTTGTATAATAAATGCTTGTATTTCACTTACTCTTCTAAGAGATATGATAGCTATTAGGAAGGCTACTTTCCAGGTTAAGTATTGCATTTCACAAGAGTGCATGGGTTCAAATGGTGGACCCATGAGTCGTGTCAATACAATATTGAGGTTCCATGAGGGAACTGGTGGCGTTCTTGGGAGTATGATTCTTTTTAGACCCTCCATAAAATGCTTTGATGACTGGGATTCTAAACAGTGATGTGGAATGTGTAATCTGCAGATAGTACTGTGAGATGTATTTTAATGGACGAAAAAGCTAGATTAGATTTTTGTAAGTGTAATAAGTAGCTTACAATGTTTTTTGCGGACGCATGTAGTGGTTGAATTTGATTATTATGGCAGTAATAAACAAATCTTTTCCATTTATTTACGTAACAATGTCTTGTAGTAGCTTTTCTTGCTTGTTTAATGACCTCCATACATTCTTGTGTAAGGTCTAAATGTCCAAATTCTAAGATTTCAGGAGCCAGATTGCTAGATTGAGCGATGCTGGATTCGGGTGTATGATCTGTTGTTTGTGTTGAGTTAACAGATCTGGTCTGTTTGGTAGTTTGATATGAGGTACTACTGACAGATCTAGTAGTGTTGTGTACCATGGCTGGTGAGCCCAAGTTGGTGCTATTAGTATTAGTTTGAGTTTGTTTTGACTCAATTTGTTTACTAGATACGGAAGGAGTGGGAGAGGGGAGAAAAGCGTAAGCAAATATCCCTGACCAACTCATCCATAACGCGTTGCCCTTGGAGTGAGGGTGCAGATACCTGGACGCGAAGTTTTGGCATTTTGCGTTTTCTTTTGTTGCGAATAGGTCTATTCGTGGTGTTCCCCAGCTTTTAAAGTAAGTTTGTAGTATCTGGGGATGAATTTCCCATTTGTGGGTTTGTTGGTGATCTCGACTGAGATTATCGGCTAACTGGTTTTGAATTCCTGGGATGTATTGTGCTATTAGGCGAATGTGATTGTGAATCGCCCAATGCCAAATCTTTTGTGCTAAGAGACACAGCTGTGATGAGTGTGTCCCTCCCTGTTTGTTTAGGTAATACATTGTTGTCATGTTGTCTGTTTTGACAAGAATGTGTTTGTGGGCTATTAACGGTTGAAATGCTTTCAATGCTAGAAATACTGCTAGCAGTTCCAGATGATTTATATGAAGTTGGCTTTGTTGTGCGTCCCATTGTCCCTGTATGCTGTGTTGTTTGAGGTGTGCTCCCCACCCTACCATGGAAGCATCTGTTGTGATCACGTATTGAGGCACAGGGTCTTGGAATGGCCGCCCTTGGTTTAAATTTATAGGATTCTACCATTGAAGTGAGTAGTGTGTCTGGCGGTCTATCAACACTAGATCTTGAAGTTGACCCTGTGCTTGTGTCCATTGTGTTGCTAGGGACTGTTGTAAGGGCCGCATGTGTAGTCTTGCGTTTGGGACAATGGCTATGCATGAAGACATCATGCCTAGAAGTTACATCACAAACCTCACTTGATAGTGTTGGTTTGGGTGCATGTTTAGTATTACATTTTGGAATGCTTGTACCCTTTGTGGACTTGGAGTGGCAATCCCTCTTTGTGTGTTGACTGTTGCTCCTAAGTATTGTTGTATTTGACACGGTTGCAGATGTGATTTTTATTAGTTTATAGAGAACCCTAGCTTGTGAAGGCTTTCTATGACGTATTTTGTGTGTTGAAGACACTGTTGCTGAGTACTGGTTTTTATTAACCAATCATCTAAGTAAGGGAATACGTGCATGTGCTGCCTCCTGATATGAGCAGCTACTACCGCAAGGCATTTTGTGAATACTCTTGGTGCTGTTGTTATCCCGAACGGTAACACTTTGAATTGGTAATGCACGCCTTGGATTACAAACCTTAAGTATTTCCTGTGTGAAGGATGTATGGGTATGTGGAAGTAAGCATCCTTGAGATCTAATGTTGACATGTAGTCCTGTTGTTTGAGCAAGGGAATCACGTCTTGAAGTGTCACCATGTGAAAGTGATCTGATTTGATGTAAAGATTTAGTGTTCTGAGGTCTAATATGGGTCTCAGTGATTTGTCCTTTTTTGGAATTAGGAAATACAGGGAGTAAACACCTGTTCCTTTTTGATGATTGGGTACTTGATCTATTTCTTCTTTTTGTAACAACGCTTGGACTTCTAGTTGTAACAGATCTAAGTGCTGTTTGGACATGTTGTGTGCCCTTGGAGGCACATTTTGTGGTATTTGTAGGAATTCTATGCAATAACCATGTTGGATAATGGCTAGGACCCACGAGTCCGTAGTTATGTGTTTCCAATTTTGGTAATAATCTGTGAGTCTCCCCCCCACTGGTGTTGTGTGTTAGGGGTTTGTGACGTTGGAGTCACTGTTTAGTTTGTGGGGTTTTGGGGCTTTGGAATTTCCCTCTTGTTTTAGGGAACTGTCCACCCCTATATTGTCCCCGGAAGCCTCCTCTTTGGTATTGGCACTGGTATGTGGGTCTGGCCTTTGAGGTAGAAGGCTCTATGGTTTGGGCCCGAAACCCCCCTCTAAAGTGTGGCTTCCTAAAAATGCCTCTGCTCTGTGGGGAGTAGAGCGCGCCCATGGCTTTGGCCGTGTCAGTGTCTTTATTTAGTTTGTCTATTGCTGTATCCACCTCCGGCCCAAACAATTGTTTTCCGTTGAAAGGCATATTCAGCACAGCCTGCTGGATCTCTGGCTTAAATCCGGAGGTACGTAGCCACGCATGTCTCCGAATGGTGACCGCCGTGTTTACTGTTCTGGCCACCGTGTCTGCTGAGTCCATAGCCGACCTTATTTGATTGTTGGAGATGGTTTGGCCCTCCTCTACAACCTGTTGGGCACGATTCTGGAACTCTTTGGGAAGGTGTTCAATTAAATGTTGCATTTCGTCCCAATGTGCCCTGTCGTATCTTGCCAATAGAGCCTGCGAATTCGCCTGTGCTGCCACCCTTTTGCCTGCAGCATCGAATTTCCGACTTTCTTTGTCGGGTGGTGGTGCGTCCCCAGAAGTTTGTGATTTTGCCCTTTTCCGGGCTGCTCCCACTACCACTGAATCAGGAGTCAGCTGTTGCGTAATGTATACAGGGTCCTTAGGGGGTGGTTTATATTTCTTTTCCACCCTAGGTGTGATGGCTCTGCTCTTGACTGGGTCTTGAAACACCTGTTTGGCGTGTTTTAACATGCCTGGTAACATTGGCAAACTTTGGTATTGGTTGTGTGTTGATGACAGGGTATTGAACAAGAAGTCATCTTCTATCGGTTCTGAATGCAATGCTACGTTATGAAAAGTAGCTGCCCTGGAAACCACCTGCATGTAAGCAGTACTGTCTTCTGGTGGTGATGGCCTTGCCGGGTAGCAATCCGGACTATTATCAGAGACTGGTGCATCATACAGATCCCATGCATCTGGGTCACCAATTGATCCATAGAGCATTGCCCTTGGATAGGGGATGTGGGCGTCTGGATGCAAAGTTTTGGCATTTTGCATTATCGGTTGTTTCAAATAAGTCTATTTCTGGTGTTCCCCACTTTTCAAAGTTCTTTTGAAGTACCTGAAAGTGAATCTTCCTTTCGTGTGTCTGTTGGTGGTTCCTGCTTAGGAGATCCGCCAGCTGATTGTGTATTCGTGGAATGTATTCTGCTAATAAATGAATGTGATTGTGAATTGTCAATTTCCATATTGTCTGAGCTAAAAGGGATAGTTGAGATGAATGCGTCCCGCCTTGTTTTTTCAGGTAATACATGGCCCTCATATTGTCTGTTTTTATCAGAACAATCTTGTTTTTGAGAAGGGGTTGAAATGCTTTTAGGGCAAGGAACACAGCTAATAATTCTAAATGGTTTATGTGGACATTTCTCTGTTTCGAATCCCATTCCCTTGAATGGCAAGGTTGATACGATGAGCTCCCCAACCTATCATTGATGCATCGGTTGTTACTGTGGTCTGAGGACCAGGGTCTTGAAATGACCGCCCCTTCAGTAAATTGCTGAGATTCCACCATTGAAGGGACGTGTGCGTTTGGTGGTCCAACAACACTAGATCTTGGAATTGACCCTGTGCCTGAGACCAGTTATGAGAGGCATTGGTGTAAAGGCCTCATATCAAATCTTGCATGCGGTACTATTGCTATGCAAGATGCTATCATTCCTAGAATTCTCATGATAAATCTTACAGTGTATTGTTGATTTGGCTGTATTTGTGGTATGAGATTTTGGAAAGCCTGTATGTATCCTTTGTGTATTTGGATATGCTATGGCTTTTTGCGTTTTTAAAATAGCACATAGGTAAGGTTGTACTTGTGCTGGTTGAAGGTGAGATTTCTGGTAATCGATTGTGAACCCAAGTGTATGTAGGGTCTCTATTAAGTACTGAGTGTGTTGTTGGCAATGTATAAAATTGCTTTATTTTATTAGCCAATCGCCTAGATATGGAAAAACATGAATGTGTTGCCTTCTTAGGTAGGCTGCCACTACTGCTAGACATTTTGTGAGCACTCTTAGAGCTGTTGTTAAGCCGAATGGCAGAACTTTGAACTGATAATGTTTTCCTGCTACGACAAACCTGAGGTATTTTCTGCAAGTTGGATGGATGGGTATGGAAATATGCATCTTTGAGGTCTAAAGCAGTCATGTAATCATGTTTTTGTAGTAGTGGAATGACATCCTGCAGAGTTACCATTTGAAAGTGTTCTGACAGTATGTATAGATTCAGAGATCTGAGGTCTAGAATGGGCCTGAGAGTGCCATCCTTTTTGGGGAGAAGGAAGTATAGTGAGTATGCTCCTGTTCCTTGTTGAGAATGTAGGACTAATTATATTGCTTGTATTAGTAGTAGCGATTGTACCTCTTGTTAGTAATAGTTGTGTTCGGGGGACAGCTTGTGGTAACGTGGAGGAATGTTTGGAGGGGAAGAAATCAATTCTAGGCAATAGCCATTGCGGATAATTGACAACACCCAATGGTCTGTGGTGATGTTTTGCCAATGGGAGTGGAATTGCTGCAGTCTCCCCCCCCACAGGAGATTTGTGGGGTTGAGGGATGGCAAATAAGTCACTGTTTAGATGGTGTAGTGGCTTGTTTTGAGGTTTGGAACTTTCCTCTGTTTCTAAAATATTGGCCTCTGCAAGACCCTCTAAATCCCCCTCTCTGATATTGTTTCTGTTGTTGTCCCTGCTTTGCCTGGGAGGTAGAAGCTTCAGAGGACTGTGGTTTGAATCCTCCCCTAAATTGTTACCTGTGAAAAGAGCCTCTATACGGTGTTGTGCATAATGCTCCCATTGCTTTGGCAGTGTCTGAGTCTTTCCTCAGTTTTTCTATGGTCGTATCTACCTCAGGACCACACAAATGTTTTTTGTCAAAAGGCATGTTAAGTACTGCCTCTTGGATTTCTCGTTTAAAACCAGAAGAAAGTAGCCATGCATGTATAGTAATGGCAGTATTGACACTTCCTGCTGCTGTATCCGCAGCATCAAGGGCAGAACTTATCTGATTATTGCTTATGGCCAGATGCTCTTCTACAATCTGCTGTGCCCTTTTCTGATGTTCCTTTGTGAGGTGCTGTAGGAGTTCTTGCATCTGGTCCCAGTGGGCTCTATCGTATCTCGCCAGCAGGGCTTGCGAGTTTGCAATTCGCCATTGATTGGCCGCTTGTGTGGCCACTCTCTTGCCAGCAGCATCAAATTTCCTACTCTCCTTATCAGGAGCATCCCCTGAGGAATGGCTATTAGCCCTCTTTCTAGCGGCACTTACTACCACTGAATCTGGGGGAACTTGGTGTGTGTGATGAAATCAGGGTCTGTAGGAGCAGGTTTATATTTTTTGTCAATACGCGGTGTAATTACTCTAGCTTTGACTCGCTCACAAAAAATTTGTTCTGCATGTTTAACCATACCAGGTAACATAGGAAGGCATTGATATCTAGAGTTGGTGGAGGATAGTTTTAAACAGGAAATCCTCTTCTAGAGGCTCAGTGTGCATAAGCACTCCATGGTATGCAGCTGCCTTGGAAACAACATGCGTGTATGCAGCAGTGTCCTCTGGTGGAGAAGGCTTGGAGGGGTATAAATCAGGGTCATTTTCAGGAATAGGATCTGGGTCGTAAAGAGCCCAAGGATCCAATGTATCAGCATGTGAATACTGCAAATGCGTTGGTGAAGGTAAAGGTGGTGAGCTAGTGGGTAGAGGCGAAAAAAGAAAGCTGTGGTAAATGAGGGGGAGAAGCAGGGGCAGGTGCTGGCTTCTCCTTCTGTTTATACATTTTTGCTGGTGGTTGAGCAGTGTCTAATTGTTCCTGAAAGGCCACCTTACTTTTGGTTTGCAGAGGAGGTGCAGTAACTATTCCGCCAGTCTCTTTGTGACTGTGGATCCTGGATTGTTTCTCATCCATAACCTCAAGGATAGGCTGAATCTCAGTGTCCTCATCGGAAGGTCTATAAGATTGTTCATGCAGTGATTTCGAAATCTGTTTGAGATGGCTCGAAAGTCCTTGCTGTTCTGAGTAAGATGATTTTTTTTGTTCCGAAGATGGAATCTTTTTCGGTCCCAAAAATGGAGTTGGTTGTTTCGGCTCCGAAGCAGGGTGTCGAGGCTTCGGCTTCGACTCCGAGGAGTGAGAACACTTACTCAAATCTGAAGCAGAACTCTTCAATGATTAACTCAACTCCGATGTCGAGAGAGGAGTGGCCCTTTTTCGGCGCCAAACACGAAGGTTGGTCGACGATAGTCTTGTTTCGGTCAAACCATGGCTCTCTGGAAGTGGTGTACCCAAGGCCTTCGATGGTTTTTTATATGTGGGCGTAGGGGAAGACGTACTCATGTGCTGTCCGCAGTGATAGGCCTGTCTTCTTTCGATTCTTGTTCAGAGTCCGTGTCTCTGTTGGAGACAGCTGTCTGCCCCTGTTCTTCATCCATGATGTCAAGATGTTCTGTACTCTGGCTCCCCGATCACGCAGGGTCTTCTTGGATCGAAACGATCGACAGGCCTCACAATCTTCTTCTTTATGATCGGGAGAAAAACACAGATTACAAACAAGGTGTTGGTCTGTGTAGGGAAATTTTGCGTGGCATCGAGGACAAAATCGAAATGGAGTCCGATCCATCAGGCTTCGACGCGGTAGGCCCGAACAGGCCAGAGTCGGGCGCACGCGCCCAGAAGGGCAAAAACTAGATTCCGACTGTACTATCGGTTGGAGGCTATATATATTTGTTTTTATTTATTTATTGTTTTTATTTCTATTTCTTTATTTCTCAAAAAAAGTTAAAGTGACGTTTGTTAGGCCTTGCAATAATATAAACGATAATTAAAATAAAAAAAAAACACTAAAATTCCCAATTTCTAGTTTACTGAGCTAACTATAACCTGTGTCCCCGTCATGCACCGATTATGATATCATATAATATATCATTCATGACATGTTAAATTACCTTTTTATTTTTTCAACCTTAAGTAAGATCTTATTACCATACCCAGCTATAACGGCATGTTAACCTTTGGGTCTTTCAGTTAATTTCTAGGTCGTTTTGACCATATTCACCCAATTCCATCAGTGAATGATTTTTACTCTAGGGGATTGGACGCAGGGCCCCCCATGAGCAGCCAAGCCCCATGAGCAGCCAAGCCCCACGACCACCCACAGTCCTTCATGGCATGGGGCTGACTGCAGGAGCCTCGCCTTTGGCTAAGCTTTGAGCCCAACTACCTGCGAGCGACCAACCAACTACAGACACCTACCACCCCACATTTTCCATTTTCTCACAGTGCCACAGTACTCCTGTTCAAGAGGCAGTCCAAGGGACCATGGGCAGGGCAAAACTCCCTTTCAAACGCTTGTGGGTCCCTCTGGAACCACCCCCTCCTCCTACTATGGCCAGAGGATAGCCACACCCTGAGCTACTGCATTCTTTTTATTTTTAAACTCAGGACCTGGGGACAGTGTCCCAGCGTCCTAAAAGGGCAGGCACAACATCCCTAATGACGTTGTGGCCAGCCAATCAGACTGCTAGGTACCGCTACTAGTTCTGCGGTACTGAACAGGCTAATGGGAGAAAAAAGCCCTCTCTGTCAAATCAGAATACTTTATTATTTTTTTAATTTGGAGTAGGAGTACTGCGGTATACTTGCAGGATCACACAGATGTCACTATATTTCGAAGCTTAATTTCTTAAAAAAGGCTTTACAGGTTGCAAAAACATGCTTTCAGAGTAAATATCTAGCCTTCTGCCAAATTGGGTGCAAATCTTTTTAGCAGTTCTTTCTAGAACTTGTCCCAAAATTCTTATGGAAAATTGCAAAGGAACATGCATTTTATGACCACCACTCCACTTTTGTTTCAGCTCCTGATTGACGGATTACCCCAAAACCTTCCACAAAGGAGCAGAGGTTGATAGAAAGGAATGCTACCCAGAGTGACTGCCAGTTGTTAGACTTATTGCAGGCATTCCTCTCATCACTGTTTGCATGATAGATCCTCCAAATGCAACATAGCAACTGAACATAGGTTGATGCGATGGCCATTGGAGTCTATACTTGTGCCTGGAAAAATGGTAAACTGAACTTAACATTTTCTGGCTATCCAGGTACCTTCTGTTCTTTGGGAGGTTTACTAGACATTTAAGACTGTTTTCACACATGCCTGAATGAGGCTGAATTTTCATTCTAGGCTACACCAGCACATACAGAGACTAGCCTAGGCGCTAAAGCTACACTTGCACAAGTGGAGGCTGACTGGATCTTTAAGTCTAAACTTCAAAATTTAGAAGCTGCACCAGTCCTTTGAGGCAATATCCTGACATGTGTTGACTGTACTTGGGCATTTGAAGTGTTGTTGAGCCAGCAAGGCTGTTGCAGGGCAACTGGGTCAGTGCCTGCAGATTTGGAGCTCTGCCAAGTATTTAGAACTTAACTTTAGCATTTGAAGAAATCCCTACACATATGAAGCTGTAAGATGGAAAAAGGACAAAGAACCTCAGCATTTGGGGTGTGTGCCAGAACTCTGAGACTCTACTCCAAAATGTGAGGTTGTAATTTAGTTGAGCACACTATTACTGTATCTGAGCATATAAATGCTGCAGTTGAGTAGGCAACAGCTATGCTCATGGCACTCCTTGATACATTACTGGCATGACTTACTACGTGAAAACATGTTGGGCGTGGCCTCCCAGCACAGGGCCAATGAACAACGGACAATGTCACCATTGGTTGGATTCTGCTTGGCAAAAAAAACACATTCCATACTCCTGAAAGGATCAATTATTCAGCCAATCTTCAAAGGGGTCGAAATCTGAACCTTGCAACTACAGCCTCATCGTGTTTATCAATAACGATGCCAGACTGTTTGCCAGCCTTCTTGGGCAGATGAAGGTCAGATCATTCACAGAAATCAGTGCAGCTTGAGAGAGAATTGCGTGACCACAAAAAAACTGATGGCTCTGGCCCTAGTGAGTAACAAAACTCTCAGGAGTGGATCTGTGTGCTACTCCTGTTTCATGGACTTCAAAGCCGTTTGTGATAGTATCCCCAGAGCCTCCCCTGTGGCTTGAACTGGGAGGTAGGGGCCTCTCAGCCAATTTACTGGGACCAACTGAGTATTTGTACTTATAACCTAGGAGACGGCACAGGCATCTCAAGAAAGAGTCCCACAAACTCAGGGCTGAAAGAAGGCTACATACTCTCCCCCATGCTTTTCAATCTTAACATATGTTAACGTATGGCACACCTGCTCGACAGGGGCAATCATGTACTTCCGAGTCAAGCAAAATTGGCCTTCGGCGCGAGCTCTCCACCCTACACTCCTTCACCGCCAGGAGCAGACTTGAGATAAACCGTATGAAAACCATGACAGTTACCTCCTGGAAGAAAAGAGAATGTTGTGGCAAGTGGCACCTCAACAGTGAATGGCTCCAGCACTGCACAGATTATATATATATTTATGAGCATCCACCTGGACAGTCAAGGTATGTTTAAATCTCATTTGCTCTCCCTGAGTAACAGAAGCACCAGCCCCATGCTCACCCTCACGATGCCTGTCTAGAAAAACTCTGGGGACCAAGCTTAAACCCCTTACTTCAGGGGATGAAAGCAAAGGTCATCCCCACACTATCTTACAGGAGTGTAATCAGTCTGGGCATGGAGATAAATCCATCACCCGAATCCATGAGGCATCTCTTCGTCTGCCAAATATAGCACCACAGGCTCAAATAAGCCTCGAGTTTAATATAACTAAGCAGTCCTGGGCCAGATGCAGTTCATTCTGAAATTTCTGTCATAGGCTTCAACTTGCCCTGCAGGACACCATGAATGGCATGCTTTGGTGAGACCTAGAGAGCACGGGATCCTCGTACAAGCGCCATCTCCATGACAAATGAAACAAACTTTCACTCATGGAGCCATGGGGCAAAAACCTCCTACAGCTGGCATCCAAAAACCTCACTGCAGTCATCGCAAAAAAGCTGTGAGGGCTATCAGATGTTGCAGCACTGAACAAGCATTCACGTCTGAGCAATCAACTCCTATACCTACTGGAACTAGCAGAAATGCATCACTTGTACCTATCGACTGTGGCTAAAAGTCAGAATAGTGGCACTTAAGACTGGGGGACAGAACTTCCAGGGTCACCTCCCAGCATACTGGAATACTGCAGCTCAAGGTGCAATGTGGCACCTTTGTGGTCTGAGCGAGGAAACTATCACCCACATAGTATGCATTTGTCCCTCTTTACTACAGCTAAGAAAATATTTACTTTGCAGAGACCTGCTGCCAGGTCGCAATCATCAGCCTCTACTCGGAGAATACCACACTAAGGTGGTCATTGCAACTCTGGCTGTGGCAGTCTGACAGCCGCCAGAGCGGTGGTCCCACCACTTTGGAGGCGGTCCAACTGTCACATTATGACAGTGGCGGTTGCGCCACAGTCGGACCACCAGCTTTTCTCCACAGGAGGGACTGATGGTCCTAATCCGCTGAGGCAGCACTGCATGCAGTGCTGCTCTGGGGATTACGACCCCCCCCCTTTGCCAGCTTTTACATGGCAGTTGCACTGCCATGTAAAAGTTGGCGAAGACTGGGTGCAGGAGGCCCCGCGGGGGCCCCTGCACTGCCCATGCACTTGGCAAGGGCAGTGCATGGTACCCCATAGACAGCTGCATCGCACTTTTCACTGTCTGCATTGCAGATAGTGAAAAGCACGCCGGGTGCTGTTGCACCCTATGTACCGCAACATTACCACCGGCTCAATTATGAGCCAGTGTCAATGTCGTGGGCTGTTCCATGCCGGGCCAGTGGGTGGAAACACCGTTTTGTCCCGCTGACTCAGCGAGGAACTCCTAATGAGGCCTGTGGGAAGGTGGCCACACTGGCAGCAACCTGGCCGCAGGAGTTTGGCGGGTGGCCTTTTCTGCCCACCAAACTCTTAATGACCCCCTAAATGTCAAAACAGTTAAATTCCTCTGGACGCTACAGCGAAACAGGGCTCTGCAAACACAATCCTTGCTGCAGAACTCAGTGCTTAAAACTGCCCATCTCATTTCACAGCTGCTATTGAACATCTGAGGCTTCCTAGGGATAATCCATTGTTCCCATGCACTTTGCACTTTCTACATGCTTGAGCCCTCAAGAAGAATGTTGCACTGCTGCTACTAAATATCATACATCCGCAGCAACCTTGGGACAATTGCCTTTGCATCTGCACTTTACACATCGGCTCCAGTCTTTCAAATTAATGCCATATGGAATCCTTAGACCAATTATAACAACTTTTCCACAGTCTAAAATGTTGTTTCTGCACTTCCTCTTCCTCTTCCTCTTGCATTTCCTCTTGCGCTATTTGGCACTTAGGGGGTCATTCCGACCCTGGCGGTCCATGACCGCCAGGGCCGGGGACCACGGAAGCACCGCCAACAGGCTGGCGGTGCTTCCAGGGCCATTCTGACCACGGCGGTAAAGCCGCGGTCAGAAAAGGGGAACCGGCGGTTTCCTGCCGGTTTTCCCCTGGCCCAGGGAATCCTCCATGGATTCCGACCCCCTTCCCGCCAGCCTGTTTCTGGAGGTTTACACCGCCAGAACCAGGATGGCGGGAACGGGTGTCGTGGGGCCCCCTAACAGGGCCCCATGAAGATTTTCACTGTCTGCTCTGCAGACAGTGAAAATCGCGACGGGTGCTACTGCACCCGTCGCACCCCTGCAACACCGACGGCTCCATTCGGAGCCGGCTTCTATGTTGCAGGGGCTTTCCCGCTGGGCCGGCGGGCGGCCTTTTGGCGGTCGCCCGCCGGCCAAGCGGGAAAGCCAGAAAGGCATCTGCGGTCTCCTGACCGCGGAGCGGCCATTTGGCGGTGACCGCATGGCGGGCGGCGACCAACGCCCGCCGCGGTCAGAATGACCGCCTTAGTGTTAGCTCCTTCACCTAACATACTGCTATTAATCAGGATCTGATTAATAAGCACTGCCTCTCTAGCTTTGTTGTCTATATAAAGCACCTGTCTTATACTTCTGCCTCTTTCAATATCTAAACTAACTCTCTCTGGTGTCATGGGGTTTATTTTATTCTTTTTTTTTTTAACAGAGGTTTACACTCAAATTACTGACCTGAAAATATGCATCGAGATGCCTGCTTGTAAAGGTTTTAATGAACTGTACAATAAATTGTTATGTACTTGCATGGTATAATGAAGGCACTCTACTTAATAAGTGGATGGGAGCTAAACTAGATTATATTTTGTTTTAGTAACCTACTATTATTGAACTTGTTGTAGATATTTGTAAACACCAGTGAAATACCTTCCTGCGAAGTAATCGAGGTTAGAGGTCACTTGATGTCTTTTCCACTACCCTTTGTATTTCAGTGACTTGATGTCCAGTGACTTGGCTTTGCTTACCCTAAAAGCTTACGGAAAAGGGCTTGGTTTACTACTGTAGAACGCCAATGGGCTGGGGTGAACAGTACACCAAGTATATGAATGATGGGTCTGACACAGTTCTCTTATTATGTGCCAAACACTGTTTTGGCTAAATACACAAAGATTGCTTATTTAGGAACTACTTCATTTCCACTAAAATATGAATAGACAATCTGGTCTGTTTTGTAGCTGCATAAGGGTAATGAATTGGGAATCGTTAATGGCGGCCTCTGTCTACCGGACCCCAGCCTTCAGAGTGCAACAGTAGAACAAACTAATGTTGCAGCTCCCTAATGGCATTCTTGTGGTGGGAGACTAAACATCAACCTGTTCCTTGGCAAGGGTTTGGATAGGCGCACTGGCAACTTATAAACCATCCAACAGGTTCTGTGTCCAGTTATTACTACTACCTTTTCAGCAAGATTGCCAATTAATGGTCGGACAGTGATCCTCAGAATGATAGCCTCTTCTGTTGCTATAGTTCCCCATCCCTGGTTACACATGCATTATTTATAAGAGTGCCTAGCAACACAATGGTCACAAGTGAAGGGTCACAGGGATGATACGGTGTTGATATGGGCCAGTACCCATCGCTCTCTGCATTGGGGGAACACCAACAATCTATTGCAGGGCTGGCCCTTTCTTGACTCAGGCCCGCAGGTGACCATCACCACAGGTACCTCTTTCACGAGATAGGGGCCACTTCTGCACAATATGACTGTCCAAGAGATGTAAGCACCCAACCAACTGGGTTTCCACATCAACTACCGGAAACTACTGCCCATTCAACTAGCTCTCAAGGCTTTCTTCTAGGTACAACACAAGGTAGTCCTTGTCAGAACAGACAATATGACTGACATGTACTACCTCCAGAAACAAGGAGGCATGCACTTTCTACAACTGTCAGTGTCAGCACAGAGCATTTGGTGCTGGGCACTTTATCAAACAATATCTACTAGTGGAGTACCTACCAGGGTTGGACAACAACTTGGTAGACCGGCTTAGCAGGAGGCAGAAGAAGCCCACTAGTGGGAGCTTCACTAGCAAATCCTACTCCTGTACTTTCTTTGTTGGGGCTTCCCAGACATAGACCCCTTCTCAACTACTGAATACGCCAAACACCTAGACTTAGCTTCCAGGTTCCAATATCCACAGTCCAAAAGTAATACGCTATGGATGAACTAATCAGGGATATTTACTTAACTTTTCCTCCTCTCCCATTCCTTCCATACGTGGTCTGGAAGCTTCAGCAAAGATCCCTCACCCTCATTCTGGTGGGTCCCACATGGATCACACAATCCTGGTTCACCAGCCTCATCAACTTGTCTGCAGTCCCCTGTGAGAAAATGCTCAGTCGCCCAGACCTTCTAGTACAGAACCAGGGCACTGTGAGACACCCCAAGCAGCTCAATCTTGTGATTTGGCTCCCGAGGTATTTAAAGTTTGGCTATCTAAACTGCATCCAGAATGTATGTCCATCCTCAAAGAGGCATGCAGGCCTACTACATGGGCCTGCTATGCAGCCAAATGGAAAGGTTTGTTCATTACTGTCTCCCTAAACACATTGACTCACTGAAACCAGGGGTCAAGGACATAGGGCCTGATTTAGATGTTGGCGGTATTACCGCCAATCTGTCACCTTGGCCGAACAAAGTAACACTATCAAGCCGATAGTGGTCCACCCGTCGTATTCAGATGTTAGAGTCCTGCAGGCAGTATACTTGTGGCAGTTTGCTGATGGAGGGAGCCCATCCTTGGACCCAATGGACATTGTACAATGCACACAGCAACACAATACACAACGTACATAACATCAGAGCCATATGCTAGCGGCACACATACTGGCAAACCACACCACCCACTCCAGCTCAATCCACCTCAACCAGCCAATCCACTCTCACACACACACACACACACACGTACTGACTCATACACAACAGGAAGCACACCATTAGATGTTCAGGTCCCCTTGCAATGTCCACATAGGGACACAGTTGACAAGTATGATTGTAACATCATTATGGTGCCAGCATTCATTTGGCAATGAATACTGACACCAGAATGACAGCTGTGTATATGTGCCATATGTGTCTTGTACCAGTAAGTCCCCATCCATGTCTGACACCATTGTTTCCCTCAACATATGCATGTCACAGTAAGTTTTGAAAATCACTGTGACATGTATACAGGGAGTGCAGAATTATTAGGCAAATGAGTATTTTGACCACATCATCCTCTTTATGCATGTTGTCTTACTCCAAGCTGTACAGGCTCGAAAGCCTACTACCAATTAAGCATATTAGGTGATGTGCATCTCTGTAATGAGAAGGGGTGTGGTCTAATGACATCAACACCCTATATCAGGTGTGCATAATTATTAGGCAACTTCCTTTCCTTTGGCAAAATGGGTCAAAAGAAGGACTTGACAGGCTCAGAAAAGTCAAAAATAGTGAGATATCTTGCAGAGGGATGCAGCACTCTTAAAATTGCAAAGCTTCTGAAGCGTGATCATCGAACAATCAAGTGTTTCATTCAAAATAGTCAACAGGGTCGCAAGAAGCGTGTGGAAAAACCAAGGCGCAAAATAACTGCCCATGAACTGAGAAAAGTCAAGCGTGCAGCTGCCACGATGCCACTTGCCACCAGTTTGGCTATATTTCAGAGCTGCAACATCACTGGAGTGCCCAAAAGCACAAGGTGTGCAATACTCAGAGACATGGCCAAGGTAAGAAAGGCTGAAAGACGACCACCACTGAACAAGACACACAAGCTGAAACGTCAAGACTGGGCCAAGAAATATCTCAAGACTGATTTTTCTAAGGTTTTATGGACTGATGAAATGAGAGTGAGTCTTGATGGGCCAGATGGATGGGCCCGTGGCTGGATTGGTAAAGGGCAGAGAGCTCCAGTCCGACTCAGACGCCAGCAAGGTGGAGGTGGAGTACTGGTTTGGGCTGGTATCATCAAAGATGAGCTTGTGGGGCCTTTTCGGGTTGAGGATTGAGTCAAGCTCAACTCCCAGTCCTACTGCCAGTTCCTGGAAGACACCTTCTTCAAGCAGTGGTACAGGAAGAAGTCTGCATCCTTCAAGAAAAACATGATTTTCATGCAGGACAATGCTCCATCACACGCGTCCAAGTACTCCACAGCGTGGCTGGCAAGAAAGGGTATAAAAGAAGGAAATCTAATGACATGGCCTCCTTGTTCACCTGATCTGAACCCCATTGAGAACCTGTGGTCCATCATCAAATGTGAGATTTACAAGTAGGGAAAACAGTACACCTCTCTGAACAGTGTCTGGGAGGCTGTGGTTGCTGCTGCACGCAATGTTGATGCTGAACAGATCAAAACACTGACAGAATCCATGGATGGCAGGCTTTTGAGTGTCCTTGCAAGGAAAGGTGGCTATATTGGTCACTGATTTGTTTTTGTTTTGTTTTTGAATGTCAGAAATGTATATTTGTGAATGTTGAGATGTTATATTGGTTTCACTGGTAATAATAAATAATTGAAATGGGTATATATTTTGTTTTGTTAAGTTGCCTAATAATTATGCACAGTGATAGTCACCTGCACACACAGATATCCCCCTAACACAGCTAAAACTAAAAACAAACTAAAAACTACTTCCAAAAATATTCAGCTTTGATATTAATGAGTTTTTTGGGTTCATTGAGAACATGGTTGTTGTTCAATAATAAAATTAATCCTCAAAAATACAACTTGCCTAATAATTCTGCACTCCCTGTATGGCTGCAGTAGTTCCGAGCTCATGTGCAGTGACCACACAATGAACACATGTAATGCGGGTTTACCTATCATGTCCGGCTACTGGGGATTGGAGGGAACCGGCAGATGGGTTTTCCATCGAAAAAGTTGCAGCAGACCCATTATCGCCAAGATCGAAATCAGGCCCTTCGTTTGTTATCTCTTTCATGTACATACAACAGGCCTTGTCTGCACTTTCATCCGCGTGCATTCGGCTGTGGTTGCAGCTTATCTACAAAATAGATAACACTCTTCTTTATTCAGAGATCCAGTCAAAGCCTTCATGGAAGGACTTAAATGAGTTTTCCTACCCAGAGTGCCCCGGGCCCCTGTCTTGAACCTCAATGTGGTCGTAACTTGACTGTAAGGGCCTTCTTTGAACTCCTTCACTCACACCTCTACAATATCTCTTTTGGGAAGTGTCCTTCCTAGTTGCCATAGCATCTCTCAGACGCAGGAGTGAGCTTCAAGCTCTTACTCTGGGTAAGAAAGTCTCTCTTTTTGGCATGGTTACCCCCACTTTTTGCCTGCTGTCAGTGTGCGTAGATGTTTTTCACTGGGATCCTGCTAACCCAGTGATTGTGCTCTCTCCTCTAAATTCGGTTGCCTTAGTACTGTTTAGACCCCACAATTGTCATAATGGTGTATCCCTGTAAGTCCCTAGTATATGGTGCTTAGGTACCCAGGGCATTGGTACAAAGCCAGTGCAGAGCCCCACGCCGACACCTAGTGGCATGCAAGAGAGCTGCCAAAAAGTATCCAGATCCAGGATAGCATCTGAGAAATATTCTAAAGGAAAACGTTCTACAGTAATGTAGGAAGTTGGCTCTGTATGTGCTATTTCAAAGTAAGGAATAGCATGCACAGAGTCCAAGGGTTCCCCTTAGAGGTAAAATAGTGGTAAAAATAGATAATACTAATGCTCTATTTTGTGGTAGTGTGGTCGAGCAGTAGGCTTATCCAAGGAGTAGTGTTAAGCATTTGTTGTACATACACATAGACAATAAATGAGGTACACACACTCAGAGACAAATCCAGCCAATAGGTTTTTATATAGAAAAATATCTTTTCTTAGTTTATTTTAAGAACCACAGGTTCAAATTCTACATGTAATAGCTCATTCGAAAGGTATTGCAGGTAAGTACTTTAGGAACTTCAAATCATCAAAATTGCATGTATACTTTTCAAGTTATTCACAAATAGCTGTTTTAAAAGTGGACACTTAGTGCAATTTTCACAGTCCCTAGGGGAGGTAAGTATTTGTTAGTTTTACCAGGTAAGTAAGACACTTACAGGGTTCAGTTCTTGGTCCAAGGTAGCCCACCGTTGGGGGTTCAGAGCAACCCCAAAGTCACCACACCAGCAGCTCAGGGCCGGTCAGGTGCAGAGTTCAAAGTGGTGCCCAAAACACATAGGCTAGAATGGAGAGAAGGGGGTGCCCCGGTTCCGGTCTGCTTGCAGGTAAGTACCCGCGTCTTCGGAGGGCAGACCAGGGGGGTTTTGTAGGGCACCGGGGGGGACACAAGCCCACACAGAAATTTCACCCTCAGCAGCGCGGGGGCGGCCGGGTGCAGTGTAGAAACAAGCGTCGGGTTTGTAATGGAAGTCAATGGGAGATCTAGGGATCTCTTCAGCGCTGCAGGCAGGCAAGGGGGGGGTTCCTCGGGGAAACCTCCACTTGGGCAAGGGAGAGGGACTCCTGGGGGTCACTCCTCCAGTGAAAGTCCGGTCCTTCAGGTCCTGGGGGCTGCGGGTGCAGGGTCTCTCCCAGGTGTCGGGACTTTGGTTTCAAAGAGTCGCGGTCAGGGGAAGCCTCGGGATTCCCTCTGCAGGCGGCGCTGTGGGGGCTCAGGGGGGACAGGTTTTGGTACTCACAGTATCAGAGTAGTCCTGGGGTCCCTCCTGAGGTGTTGGATCGCCACCAGCCGAGTCGGGGTCGCCGGGTGCAGTGTTGCAAGTCTCACGCTTCTTGCGGGGAGCTTGCAGGGTTCTTTAAAGCTGCTGGAAACAAAGTTGCAACTTTTCTTTGGAGCAGGTCCGCTGTCCTCGGGAGTTTCTTGTCTTTTCGAAGCAGGGGCAGTCCTCAGAGGATGTCGAGGTCGCTGGTCCCTTAGGAAGGCGTCGCTGGAGCAGGATCTTTGGAAGGCAGGAGACAGGCCGGTGAGTTTCTGGAGCCAAGGCAGTTGTCGTCTTCTGGTCTTCCTCTGCAGGGGTTTTTCAGCTAGGCAGTCCTTCTTCTTGTAGTTGCAGGAATCTGATTTTCTAGGGTTCAGGGTAGCCCTTAAATACTAAATTTAAGGGCGTGTTTAGGTCTGGGGGGTTAGTAGCCAATGGCTACTAGCCCTGAGGGTGGGTACACCCTCTTTGTGCCTCCTCCCAAGGGGAGGGGGTCACAATCCTAACCCTATTGGGGGAATCCTCCATCTGCAAGATGGAGGATTTCTAAAAGTCAGAGTCACCTCAGCTCAGGACACCTTAGGGGCTGTCCTGACTGGCCAGTGACTCCTCCTTGTTGCTTTCTTTGTTCCCTCCAGCCTTGCCGCCAAAAGTGGGGGCCGTGGCCGGAGGGGGCGGGCAACTCCACTAAGCTGGAGTGCCCTGCTGGGCTGTGACAAAGGGGTGAGCCTTTGAGGCTCACCGCCAGGTGTTACAGCTCCTGCCTGGGGGAGGTGTTAGCATCTCCACCCAGTGCAGGCTTTGTTACTGGCCTCAGAGTGACAAAGGCACTCTCCCCATGGGGCCAGCAACATGTCTCTAGTGTGGCAGGCTGCTGGAACCAGTCAGCCTACACAGATAGTCGGATAGGTTTCAGGGGGCACCTCTAAGGTGCCCTCTGGGGTGTATTTTACAATAAAATGTACACTGGCATCAGTGTGCATTTATTGTGCTGAGAAGTTTGATACCAAACTTCCCAGTTTTCAGTGTAGCCATTATGGTGCTGTGGAGTTCGTGTTTGACAGACTCCCAGACCATATACTCTTATGGCTACCCTGCACTTACAATGTCTAAGGTTTTGTTTAGACACTGTAGGGGTACCATGCTCATGCACTGGTACCCTCACCTATGGTATAGTGCACCCTGCCTTAGGGCTGTAAGGCCTGCTAGAGGGGTGTCTTACCTATACTGCATAGGCAGTGAGAGGCTGGCATGGCACCCTGAGGGGAGTGCCATGTCGACTTACTCGTTTTGTCCTCACTAGCACACACAAGCTGGCAAGCAGTGTGTCTGTGCTGAGTGAGAGGTCTCCAGGGTGGCATAAGACATGCTGCAGCCCTTAGAGACCTTCCTTGGTATCAGGGCCCTTGGTACTAGAAGTACCAGTTACAAGGGACTTATCTGGATGCCAGGGTCTGCCAATTGTGGATACAAAAGTACAGGTTAGGGAAAGAACACTGGTGCTGGGGCCTGGTTAGCAGGCCTCAGCACACTTTCAATTGTAAACATAGCATCAGCAAAGGCAAAAAGTCAGGGGGCAACCATGCCAAGGAGGCATTTCCTTACAAGTAAGAAATATCCATCAGAATCTAGAAGTCTGGGAGATCAAGAATTAAGAGACTCAGGATCACCTGGGTCAATCTACTTCCACGCATTATTATGGGAAGCTTTGAAAGCTCTGCTCTCGGGATGGGCTAATTTTGGCAGTGACACATTACAAACATGGGGGTGTTTGAAGGTATCTGGTGATGAGCCAAAAGAAGAGACCGAGAAGGTCTAGAGCTTTGTGGCTCATCTCCAAGTGGCGATTCAGTGCTCAACTGATACACTTGAGTCACAAGGACATCTCAAAGTCAAGGAGGTGGCTGAAGCAAGAGTGCTGCAACCACCAAACTGTATAAGTGGGGAGGCTCCTAAACGAAGGGGTTTAAAGCAGAACTGTTCCACTGCTTGATCTGAAGAAAGCATTACCAATCAGTTACACACCATATGTACTGCTAGAGGGCTCCCCTGGACTAGCACATGGCCACAATAACACAGATTAAAAACCCTAGTATCATGCTAGCCATTATGCTTTCTATAGGCTGATCTTGTTTTTAAACATAGAAACTAAAATCCTAAATTAAAGCTAACAAACTCTTGAACCGATGCACAAATACACTCAGACTAGAATGTCACAGCAGGTACAGCAACAAAGCACAACTTCAGCAGTTTGAATTTAACCCTGGATAGTGCACAATTGTATGCTGAAGTTGTCCTTGCGTTGTCCCTTGATGCAGAATTTGATTTGGCTGAATGGTGCTTTTTGTTTGACACCCTTCGGAGGATAGGCTTTGGAGCGGACATTGTCAGCTGGGTAAAATTCCAGTATGCGGGCCAATGGCACACAGCAGAATTAATGGGGAGTAGTCCTCACTTTCACTTAACTCCTGAACCTAACAGGGATGCACACTGTCACATCTTCTGTTTGCCTTAACAGTAAAACTACTGCCATGTTCGATCAGGAGAGAAATCCTCTTTAGGTGGCTGAACTGGGAGGGTGACTGGAACTTCAGAATTTTTCTGTATTGAGATCATATACTATTTTACTTGCAGAACCCAGAGGACTCACTTAACAGGATGCTTAAAGTGTCTGAAATACAGGGCCTGTGTTTGCCTTAACAGGCCAAAGTTCACCCTGCATCCCTTGAGATTCGAGGTAAGCTTTCACAGTAAACTGCAAATGACGACATCCGGAGATTCTGGTTGGTATGCCCATTGAGAGGTTTGAACCTTCTCCTAGTGCTGTGGCAATTGCTTCAGTTTTCATCTTTACATTTTGTCAGCAGCACAAGAGTCAAAGAGGACTTCTGCAGGAAATGGGAGCTTCGCGATTTCAATGTAGGGGTCATTTTTCAATGTTGTTGAATGGAGCCAAGGAGATATTCTGAGTGAAACCATGACAATACTCAGGGATTGCCAGATTTATTTAATCCAAAGAAGCACTGATCACCTGATCAATAGGCGTTTGAGTAACAATTCAAATACATTTTGCCTATTCTCCTGCATGATGCCCTATGAAAATGAACTGAAGGAATTCCTTTGAGTTACACTATAATGACATTCAAAAGCACCGACACAATCAGCTTTTAAGGCCGTTCTACATATCATCCAACCAATGAAGTCCCAGCTATAGTTTTTTGAGGGCACTGAGGCCTCAGGAGCTGATGCATTACTTTCCCTATCGAAAGTCTTGCTTTAGTTTCAGAACTGAGAAAAACTGAATCTTGCGCTGAGGCTCGAATTTTCAAGTAGTCTAGTAGCTGCCATTTTTGGTAGTTGCTACAGTCAGTAACTTTTCTTCAGCTGTTCAAAGAAAATCGGAATCCAAGTCAGTACAGGTTCTGGCTGTGACCTTGTTTCTAGTATTTGTTTTATTAACAGTTATAGTCTTATCTCCAGTGCTCCAAAGCTCTCCCCATAAACATATTGTGAAAAGTACAATTGTCATTTACAGGCAAGATCTTCCATGGAGAGACTTAAGTGTGCAGGAAATGGGCTTATCTGCACCTGTGCTCTCTCCAACTTCCTTTGTGATGGAGACAGGTTAGTCAGACATCAACCACTTGGGCTAGCTTCTGATGCTGATCTGCTTGGAGGCAGAGCAAGAGGGAACTTGCAGGATGATTGTTTCAGAGGACGACATTGTTGTTTAGGGTGTGAGCAGAAGCAGATGTCTTCTGTGCAGAAAATTGTTATGTATCTAAACACACTGTAGAGAGTTACGAAGCAGATTCAGAGGCTGCAATGGTGTCTACTTTAGGTCAATAAAAACATAAAAACAAGTTATTTACCTGTACACTGTGGTTCTCCAGTATTGATATCTTTCACAGATTCACATGCTTGAATCTTCCACGTTGTCATGGTGGAAACCTCCAGTATTTAGAAATAAGCAGCACTATGCCAGTTCATTACAAAACACAGATAAAGCAATTGACATTGTTAACCAATTCACATTGTTCAAATAGATCCAAACATCAGCCAATCAGAGACCAGAACCTGAACCACTGCCTCAGATTTTGAGCACAAGTGTATCAAATAGTACATCAATGAGGCACATGAGTGGTGAGCCAAAACGGGGAGGTGGGCGGGCCACATGTGAATCCATAAACGATATCAATACTGGAGAACAACAGTTTACAGATAGTTTTTTTCTCCCGCAGTATTGAATTTTTCTTAGATTCACATGCTAGAATCAGAATAGCTAGCAGTTAAGTATAATAAAAAAAAAGGAGGGGGGTTAGGTGAAAATAATACCCAAAAGAGGATGAAGTATGTATAGACCCAACTGATGACATTAGCAATAACTATGCTTCTTGTAAATATACTGTAAAGTAAGAAATAAGGGGGGGAAATAGTTGTACCTTAATTAAAGAGTTGATGTAAAACTGCCAGTCCAACCGCTGCATCAGCTTTCCGTGCTGAATCCAAACAATAATGCTTGGTGAACATATGTGCATTCAACCATGTCACTGCTCTACAAATGTCTGAAAGTGATACTCCTGCAAAACCAAGTAGTGGATGTAGTCATCTTTCTGGTTGAATGTGCATTGATTTTTGTAGATGGAGGTCTTCCTGATTTGCTGTGGCAAAATTCTATTGACACCGATACCCAATGGCCTAACCTGCTCCTTGAAAGTGTGCAACCTTTTCAGGGAGGTGCAAAAGAGATGAAAAGCTGCTCTGATTTCCTGAAAGCTTTCTTTTGTGAATACAGAACTTCAAGCAGTGCCTTACATCCAAATAAGAGAGAGCTGTCTCCACCTCAGAAGAGTTTCTAAAAAAACGTTCAGAGAACAACAGGTTAGTTAAAATGAAAAGAGGTTTCTAACATTCGGTATGAACTTGGGGATTCTGACTGTAAAAGTTTGTATTTCGCTGAGGCTCCTAGCTGATATAAGTACCAATCAGAGTTCGGTCTTCCAGGATACACACTTTAAATCTGCTCTATGGATTGGCTCAAACTGTGCCCTCATAAGTAGGGAAAAAACTGTATTGCGCTGCCAGGATATTGCTGGAGGTTTTACTGGTGGGAAGCCTCTAAATAAGCCCTTCATGAGCTCTTTGACAAGTTTAATGGACCACAGAGAAATGTTTCCCCATTTTCCTTCTGAACCTCGTAACAGCTACTATATTTATCTTTATTGAAGAATGAACCAAACCTGACTTAGCTAGGGAATGAAGATATGGTAGCAGCTGTTCCGGAGAAGAGCGAAAAGGATGCTGTTTATTCCTGATACACCAACAGCAAAACTGGTTCCACTTTGCCACATAAGATGTATTTGTTGAACCAGCTTGTGGATGTTCTAGCAGAGCTTTGGAATCCGGTGGAATAAAAATGCATTGTCATGAGGTGCCATGCAGACAAATTGAGAGAGGTCAGTTGGGGGTGCAGCACTTGACCGTTGCTCATTGAGATCAGGTTCTCCATCAGTTGAAACTGGAAGAGAAGACACACCGAGAGGAGGAGGAGTTCTGTGTACCAATACTGCTTTGGCCACGCAGGTGCTATAAGGATGAGGTAGCATGGTTCTGACTTTATCTTGCATATTACTCTGGGAATTGGAGGGAAAGGAGGGGAAGGCATAAGTGAACATTCCTGTCCACCGTAGGTGAAAAGCATTCTCCCAGGACCCCTTCTGAGGGAATCTGCTTGAGAAGTTTTTGCATTTCCTGTAGACTTGAGTCACAAGGAGGTCCAGATTCGGAGTACCCAATATGCTAAAGACTTGAGACAATTGATATTGATTCAGTTCCCATCCGTGCCATAAACTCGTTGTTCTGCTTAGCGAGTCTGCCCGTTTGTTCTCTATGCCCAGTGTATGAAAATACCCTCTTTTTAGCATGGTGACCCCCACGTTTTGCACACCCCACAATTGTAATATTGGTGCCCCCATATAAGTCTTTAGTATATGGTACGTAGGTACCCGGGGCACCAGGGGTTCCCCATGGGAGTGTACGCAAAATGTGTCTGCAGGCCTGCCATTCTAGCCTGAGTGAAAAGGTGCATGCAACCCTTTTACTACAGGTTACTGTAAGTCACCATTATAGCAGCCCCTCCTAGCCCAGAGTGCAGGGTGCATGTACCTGTGTGTGAGGGCACCCTTGCATGAGGAGGGGTGCCCCTACAAATTCCAGTCCCATTACATTGGCATAAGTGCGGGGAAGCCATTTCACCTGTGTATTGGTTACAGGTCACCACTACCTGTGTCCAGCTACATAATGGTATCTCCGAACCTGGGCATGTCTGGTATCAAACATGTTGGAATCATACCACAATACTGTTGCCTGTATTGGTTATATGATTCCATGCACTCGGGCTCCTGCATTACTCCTACTAGGCTTCTGGGGTTTTCCAGGCAGCCGGCACTCCTGCCACCCCTCAGACAGGTTTCTGCCCTCTTGCTGCTTGACCAGCTCAGGCAGAGGAAGCAGAATAAAGGATTTCCTGTGGGAAAGGGAGGTAACACTCTCTCCCTTGGGAATAGGTATTACATGGATTGGGAGGGGTAGCCTCCCCAAGCCACTGGTATGCTTTGAAAGGCACATTTGGTGCCCTCCTTGCATAAACCGGTTTGCACCAATCCTGGGACCCCCTCATCCCAGTCTCTGCTCTGGTGGGAAACTGGACAATAAAAAGGGGTGTGGCCACTCCCCTGTCCCTCACCACCACAGAGGTGGTGCTCAGAGCTCCTCCAGGTGGCAAGAGGCCCCTGGGAGCATCTGAATGGTCAGGTCAGGCAGGTGAAGTCACAGCCCCCTTCTGTTAGGTGGTCACCCTGTTAGGTGACCAATCCCCCTTCCTGGGCTATTTAGGGTCTCCCTCTCAGATGGGTCCTCAGATCCAACATGAAAGATCCCAGCAGGACTCCTCTGCATTGTTTACTTCATCCTCTGGACACGGGGACTGCAACTGGACCCTCTAGGAACTGACAATCAGCAACTCCAGCGATGACTCCGCTCTGCAACATTGTTTCCCTAGCTCCTTCCAACAACTGCAACATTTCTCTGGCTGTGCATCCTCTGAGGGCAACAAGTCTTCAGCCTGCATAAGAAGGAATCTCCCATGGAGTGGAGTTACTCCCCTGAATCAGCTGACAGCAACTGCAACGACGACTGGCTGTGTGGAACCTCTCCTCCGGAACTGCGCGGATCCTGCATCACAGGTGATGGCCTGGAGTGGTCCCCTTGGTCCTCACTACCAGCTGTCCAATTTGGAAGATGGTAAGCCCTTGCCTCTCCTTGTAGGACAATACCCCTGTGCAACACAACACTTGCAGCTACCAAGGCTTGTTTGTTCCTCCTTCAAGGAATCTTCAGGCTCCATGTAGCCCTGGCCTCCAGCACACTTCCCTGCAAAGCACAGTCTCCTGCCTGCTACTCCAGAGACGTAGGACTCCTCTTCAGGTGTGCTGAGTGGGCCTCACTGCGACTCCTGTGCCAGCTGCCCGTGGGTTGCCTGTGGGGGGTGCCTCCTCTTCTTGCGACTCTCCCAGTTGCTGAGGGTCACCTTGGACTCCCCTCCTTGGGCTAAGTCCCCTGGACCTTGCTGGTCCTCGTCAGCCTTGCAAAACCTTTTCTCCGACTCTTGCATATGTCAAGGATTTTTGGTGGTTTTCCAGCACCACTGACCGACTGCATCATGACCACCAACACTGGACATCACTTACATCACTTCTGGAACACCACTTCTGCTCCTGTGCTGCACTGCTGACTTTCTTCATCCACCGGCGACCTGGTCCTGCATCGAAAGAACGGTGGGTAATGGCTCCTGCCACAGCCGAATACTCCAACTCGAAGTGGACTTGATCCCCTTCTTTTGCAGGTCCTCCTCTGCCAGGATCCACCTTTGACTTCTTAGTCTTGTCTGGTTCTTGCACAGTCCTTTTCCAAAGTTCTCCTATGGGTTTGGGGAAAATCCAGGTACTTACCTCTTCTCTCCTGGTCGCTGGGGGCACCCTGGTACTTACCTTTTGTGGTTTCTAGTTCCTCCAGCTCCCCTCTACTGATTCCACTTCCTTGGTTGAGGGTCTGCCTTTCACATTCCACTTACTTAGTATATGTTTGGTTTCCCCCTAGGGCCATCACTATTTGCTATTGCTTTTACTATTTGCTATTGCTTTCTATGCTAATCACTGACTTCTAATGTGTACATAATAGCGTGTTTATTTACCTCATAATAGAGTATTGCCGATACAGTATTTTAGTATTTGGGTTACTATAATAAAGTACCTTTATTTTTGGAACACCGTGTTGTTGTTTCATGTGTGGAAGTGCTATATGACTGTAGTGGTATTGCATCAGTTTTGCATGTCTCCTAGATAGGTTTTGGCTGCTCCTCCAAAGCTACCTCAAGAGAGCCCTGGCTTCCTAAACACTGTCTACACCTCACTAATACGGGATACCTGGACCTGGTATAAGGTGATAACTCCATAGGTGCTCACCACACACCAGGCCAGCTTCCTACACCCGGGACATGCTATATTTGTAGGGAAATGCCATGAACCAATAACCACTTCCAAATCTGCTGATCTTGCAAGGAAAGACTCTTTGAACATGTTCCCCACTGTTTGGCAAGATAGAACATGGTGGGTGTTGTCCATCCTCACCAGGACAGAGGAATTGTGAATCCTGGGCAGGAATGTGTGGAGGTCCAAGAACACCACTTTTAGTTCCAACAGGCTGATGTACTTCTGCAATTTCTGGAGCAACCATTTTCCATGAATTTCTAGTTCCTGAAGATGCATTCCCCAACCCGTTACGGAGACATCTGTCGCCATTATGAAACATGGTCATTTCGTCTCGAATGAGACCTGGTGTGATTTTCTCTTTCTTTCCCCACTATGAGAGTGTCTACTTCATTGTAGGTATGTCTATGATGTCCTCAAATGTCCCATTAATCTGTACCCATTGTGCTTCCAGTTGCTCTTGCAGTGGTCTCATGTGGAGACGGCACAATGAGATGCACGAAGATTGAATCCCCAACATGGGCTTGAATGTTCCTACTGATGGGGACTTTCCCTTTGAAAGGGAAGCCGTGATCTTGATTATATTCTGAGCCCGCCCTGCTGCAGGATATGCTTTTGCAATTGTGGTGCCTAAAACAGCCTGTAGAAATATCAGTGATTGGGAAGGAATAAGGGAGGATTTCTCTAGGTTCAACCTCAGTCCCCAACAACTTTGACATCTGCTGACAGGCCATGGTGGATTTTTGCACAGACAGGATGGTTGATCCCTTTACCAACCAGTCGACCAAGTAGGGAAAAACCTGGTGGCCCTTCCTTCATAAGAAGGTGGCCACCAGCGCCATTCACTTTGTGAAGTCTCCGGGAGCTGAACCCAAGCCGAAGGGAAGGACTCTGAACTGATAGTTGCACCCTGCCAACACGAACCTCATGAACCGTCAATGTTTCACATGGATAGGAAAGTTACAATAAGCATACAAGAGTCGGAGCAATGTTATGAAATCTTCTCTGTTGAGCAGCAATAGAATATCTTTAAGGGACAGCATCCGAAAAGGCTGTTTTTAGGTATATTTGCTCAGCTGCGTGAGATCCATGATCTGCATCCATTGCCCAGATTTCTTCTGAATGAGGTACACATTTCAATAGAATCCTTTGCCTCGGTGTTGAAAAGGAACTTCCTCTATAGTCACCTTTGAGAGTAGTAGATCTAGCTTCTGCTTCAAGAGAGTAAGATGTTGATGCCTTCTCTTAGGAGGGGGGTGACTGTGAGGCTTTCGACACATTCCAGGGTGTGACCATGATGGATTAAGTCGAACACCCATTTGTCCGAAGCAATGCTCTCCCACTGATCAGAAAAGGCGGAGAGATAGGACAACTGTTGATGGTGAGTTTGCGATGTGACTGGTGAAAGGTGCCTGTGAAAAGTACTGTCTTCTTGAAGAATCCTGGGTCTTTCCCCCACCTGGGAGACGTCTTCATGCTGGTTGCTTTGCAGAGGTATTTCTGTACATCTGTTGCCCAGGTGTAGTGTGAATGATAGCACTACTGCCAGCACAGCATTGTTGCACTTGCCATCTGTCTAAATGCAGTGGAGGCACTGTCCATGGTCAAGTCTATAAGTTTGGAGGATGTTTTGGCACCTTCTTGTAAAATCTCTCCAGCCTCCTTGTCTTCTGGAAGGAAATGCACAAACGGAGCTAAGTCATAACAAACTTGATGGTCATAGCGACCTCGGATGGTCAGTGCATTAGAAGCCCTTAGAAAAGTAGCGGCCATTGCTGCAAAATGCTTCCCAATATTATCCAGCTTCTTAAAGTCCTGTGGTGGCACAGAGCAGAGTGCCATAGGATTTCTGGAACGTCTCTGTGCCACTTGCATCACTAATGAATCCAGATGAGGATGTCCAACAAGACAGGCTGGGAAAGAGTCTGGTGCTTTATATTTCCTGACTAGCTGGGGAATGACCGCAGCAACAGATGCTGGGTTTCTCCTAAGCTTAAGGCCTTCTACCCAAATATAATTAATGATCGGGATGGATCTGACAGACTTCCTGGCTGAGTCCTTAAAATCATAGAGGAAGCATTCCATCTGCTTCGTTGGGAGAGGCAGATCAAACCACTTAGAGGCACGCTCCAGCAACTTGTGAAAGCCACCTATGTCCTCTGGTGAACTTTTTGGCGAAGGAGGAGGTGATGAAGGGACAATATAATCATCCCAAAACCCACTGTAAGAGGGTCTCCAAGTAACTCCCCTTCCTCTGGTTGCTCATACAGGTCGCTGTTGATGTAATAATCCCTGATTGTGATGCGAGCTAACACTGTTCTGCCGTCCTGTTGACCAACAGACACTGGGCGTTTAGGCAAAGGAGCAATAGGCGGAGCTCCTTAATGGGCTGGGGTGGCAGGAGCTGGCGCATTTAATTCTGGGAAATCTTCCGTAATAGTCCTTAATCATATGTCTCAAGTCAGTGACTAAAAAGATGGGCACTGAAAGTGTCTTGCTCTGATCCTTGTTGCTCTTCACCCAGATATTGCTCCTGAAAAGAGTCCTATCGTGGAGACAAAGCGCTTTTCCTTCAAGATAAGTAAGGGTATGCCTTTTAGGATCACCACCTTCGTCATTCGAGTCCTGGCACTTTACTTTTAGCTGTGAAGGTCTATACGCTGGACTAAAGAGTCCTTCATCTCCTGATTCTTCTATATCTAGTAGGTGCGCAGGAGGCAGCGGAATGATATTAGTTAGGGATGTAGAGTCCAGTTTTGAGATACAGAAATTACTTCTCTGCTGAAAGCATCTCTTTTTTCTGTTGCGTAGACGGGCTCGTCCACAGTGCCATCGCAGAGGAGGTAGATTTCTTTGAGGAAAAAGTCACTGACAGCTTTGACGACGGAGATGTAAAAAATCCTAGTCGATGAGGCTGTCATCATCACAGGTGCCGTCATCATCAAATGGCTGGAGTGATCGTCATCACCGTCGTCATTGGAAGTGATCACGTACGTACTGTTGACGCTGGTCTCCTCAATGACAGCATAGCTCCGTTGATGATTTGATTTTCATCGACAATGATTTTTCCTGTGGAGCCACCAGCACAGAAGAAGTGGAAGCCTCTTGTGAGAAGAAACTGAGGAGGATTCCTTATAAGAGGTACCAGATTCAGGTAGTTTTTCAGCAGACTTTGATCTCTTTGCGTCCTTCACTCCTGTGGTAGAGCCCTCAGTTTTGCATTTGCGCTCAGGTGGACAGCGACTTGGATCTTCCGCCTCCTCAAAGTCAGATTCCAATCTGGACTTTCTTTTGGAGCCAACACAGCAGTCTGGCATTCCGGTCCTTGAGCGTTTTGGCACAAAAGGTTCCGCAGTACTTGCTTTCCTTAGGCGAATGCTCTGGATATAGGCAATATAGACATCCTTTATGAGGGTCCTCTGAGTCTTTTCTTAGAGCCTTCTCACAAGGTGATAAAATGCTGAATGTAACAGTACCTTGAACCAGAAGAAGTCCAATGGTGTCCTCTGAGAGAAAAAATGAAAGGTCAAAAGTTGACAATAATGGAACTAAAACTAAGCAAAGCTCAGGGAAACTCCCTCACACATGACGTGTGGTTAGAAATCTGAGGTATTGTGGCCCTGCAGGGAAGGGTGGTTCAGGGCCAGTCCTCTGACTGGCTAAAGGTTTCTATCTTAACAATGTGAATTGGTTAACAATATCAATTGCTTTCTGGAATGTACTGGCATTGTGCTGCTTATTTCCAAATACCGGAGACTCCCACCATGATGACGGGGAAGATTCAAACATGTGAATCTATGAAAAATTAAATACTGGAGAACTAATAATTAATGAAGCAGGCTATTTAAGACAGCCCACTGGAGATGTCAATTTTTGTGGGGTACATACATCCGTTGGTGAGAGTTGGACTGTCTAAATGTCCATAGGCAGGGCTCCTAATATACAAGTTACTTACCTTCGGTAATGAAATATCTAGTAGAGACATATTCTAGTTGCAGATTACTTACCTTCGAATTTTCCCCCAGGCGTCACACTGGATCCGGAGATTTTTCAACAAGGAATACCCTTGCGCGTCCGTAGGTGGTGTCAGTCGACTCTGTAGGTGTCGTGGTCACCATGACGACGTCTGGAGAAGTACATATATGCCGTCCTCGCGCATTGACGTCAGTTTCTTTTTCCAACTTTCCACGCCAGAGCGTAGTCACTAAGAACACTGAGATCGGGGGGCCAGAGCGAAGGACCTGAAAGGGGGAATCCCTGTCCCTAGAAATCAGTTCGCAAGCAGGGAGGATGGGTGGGCGGTAAGGAATCTGCAACTAGAATATGTCTCTACCAGATATTTTGTTACCGAAGGTAAGTAACTTGTACATCTGATAGAGACTTCTAGTTGCAGATTCCTTACCTTACCATAGGTACCCAAGCAATGTCATCCTCGGTGGTGGGCTGCGGACTAAGATCATACTAGAAAGTCCTGTAGGACTGAACGACCAAAATAGCCATCTCGATGGACCCGACTGTCCAGGCAGTAATGCTTAGCAAACGTGTGCAGGGATGCCCACATAGCTGCCCGGCAGTGATCAAGGACAGGAACTCCGCGTCCTAACGCAGTGGAAGCAGCAGTTGCTCTGGTGGAATGAGCACGCAAGCCTTGAGGAGGTTGCTTCTTGGCCAAAGCATAGCACATTTTGATGCAAAGAAGCACCCATCGAGAGATGGCAGACTTTTGGACCACCTTCCCTTTTTCGCACCCACATAGCCAACGAAGAGTTGATCGTCCACCCGGAAATCTTTAGTACGATTGAAGTAGAACACCAACGCTCTTTTTGGGTCCAGACGGTGGAGTCTCTTCTCCTCATGGGAAGGATGTGGGGGTGCGTAGAAGGTAGGCAAAGTGATGGACTGGCCTACATGAAATGGTGTAACCACCTTAGGAAGGAAGAAAGCTCTAGTGCGTAACCCTACTTTGTCAGGATGTAAAGACAAGTATGGAGGTTTTGAGCAAAGGGCCTGAAGCTCACTCACTCTGCGAGCAGAGGTGATAGGACCAGAAAGACAGTTTTGGAGGTGAGGAGCCGCAAAGGGACAATTATGCATTGGCTCAAAGGGGTACTCATCAAATAAGTAAGTACAAGATTAAGGTCCCACTGAGGCATGATAAATGGAGTGGGAGGAAATTAAGTGGGTGAGCCCTTTTAAGAACCTACTCACAATAGGAGATTTAAAGAGTAAAGGCTGATCAGGTAGCCTAAGAAAGGTGGAAATGGCAGATAAATACCCTTTAAGGGTGCCAAAAGCAGAGCCCTGCTTGGCTAAAGAAAGAATTAACAGAAGAACCTCTGACAGAGTAGCAGAAAGGGGATCATCAGATTTGTTGGTACACCATGTCACAAATTTATTCCAACAACAGGCGTATATAGTTTTAATCTATGGATGCCTGGCTGCCAAAATAACATCGCAGACTTCAGGTGGAAGGGCAAAAGCCGTCAACTGTTGCCATTCAATCTCCACACATGAAGGCAGAGATTGGACAGGTTTGGGTGAAGAACCGTCCACTGTTGCTGCGACAGAAGATCCACCCGAAGAGTCAGTCTGAGTGGAGGATCGATGGACATGCTTAATAGCTCTGGATTCCACACTCTTCGAGCCCAGTCCGGAGCCACCAAGATGGGCCCTGTCGTTGTTGAGAACTCTGGGCAGAAGAGGGATAGGCGGGAAGGCGTAAAGGAGGCCAAAGCTTCACTCAAGACGAAAGAGTCTCTGAGCGAGTGCCGCCTTGGAAACTACAACGCGCAAAACAGCTGACATTGCGCGTTCTCTGCGGAGGCAAACAGATCTAACCAAGGCTCTCCCCACTGCTGAAAGAGAACTTGCGCCACCTCCGGATGGAGATGCCATTCATGATCGGCTGTGCATCAACGGCTGAGTTCATCTGCTCTGGGGTTGCGGGAGCCTGCCAGATGTTGAACCATCAGGGTAATGCCCTGATGTTCCAGCCATGTCCAGAGGAGTAGTGCCTCCTGACAAAGGGTCCAGGACCCTACTCCGCCCTGTTTGTTGGAGTACCACATGGCGGTAGTATTGTCCGTGAACACCTGCACTACTTTCCCTTTGAGAGAGGGAAGAAATGCTTTCAACGCAAGCCTGATCACCCGGAGCTCCAGCAGATTTGTATGGAGTCCGGACTCCGCCAGAGACCAGAGGCCTCTGATCGCCACCTCTCCCATGTGGCCTCTCCAACCCAGAAGTGACGCAACTGTCACTATAGAGGGATCTGGTTGGGGAAGGGAGAGGGATCTGCCATGGACCCAATTTGGATACGAAAGCCACCACTGCAGGTCTTTCGCAGTTCCCTTCGAAATCTGGACCAGGTTGGATAGATTCCCCTGATGCTGTGCCACTGGAACTTCAGGTTCCACTGCTGAGCCCGCATATGCCATCAGGCATGCGTTACTAGCAGGATGCAGTAGCCTCAAAGCCAATCTCACCGAAACCCAAGACCAAAGCCGAAAGATCGGAATCATAGTCTGAATGTCTTGGACTCGTTTGTCGGGAGGATAAGCCAGATACTGCACTGTGTCCAGAATTGCCCCAATAAAAGGGAGCAACTTAGAGGGAGTCAGGTGTGACTTCGGCACGTTGATAGTGAACCCCAGAGTGTGCAGGAGATTTGCCGTAGTCTGAAGGTGGGAGACAACTTTCTGGGGCGAGTTCACCTTCAACAGTCAGTCGTCGAGGTGGGGGAAGACTGAGATCCCTAACCTGCGCAGAGGAGCTGCAACCACTGCCATCACTTCCGTGAACACCCGCAGTGCGCTGGTAAGGACGAAGGGGAGCACGGTAAACTGAAAGTGCTCGTGACCTACCACGAATCGTATGTAACGTCTGTGGGCAGGCAGGATGGGGAAGTGGAAATAAGCGTCCTGCAAGTCCAACGCTACCATCCACTCTCCTGGGTCTAAGGCAGACAGAACCTGAGCCAGGGTGAGCATTTTGAATTTCTCCTTCTTGAGGAAGTAGTTCAGGTCCCGAAGGTCTAGGATAGGACGTAAGCCCTTATCTTTGTTTGGCATCAGAAAGTAGCAGGAATAACAACCACAACCTACTTCTAGCACAGGGACCTTTTCTATAGCTCCCTTGGCCAAGAGAGTTGCGACTTCCTGGCAGAGAAGCACCAAATGATCCTCCGGAAGGTGATTGAAGGATGGTGGCATGTGTGGTGGAGCAGATTCGAAAGGGAGGGAGTACGGGAGAACGATCTGCAAAACCCACAGTCCGTGGTGATATGTTCCCAGTGGGGCAGGTGATGGCGAATCCTGCCACCAACTGGGCGGGAGTGAAGGGACGGACTCTGAGGGTTTGGAGGCTGCAGCAGGGGCAAAGGTGGACAGGACAGACCTCTGGTTCCCGGTCCCACGGCCACGTGGGATTCCGCGTCCTCGGCCATGCATAGGCTGGCCAGCGTGCGTGGCACGGTGGCTGTGTGGAGGACGCGACAGGGCGCACCTTCCGTATCCACGAAAGGGGTGAGAAGCGGACTGTGGTGGGCGAGAGGCAGAGGAAAGACCGAGGGACCAAGCCGTAGCCCGGGAATCCTTGAATCTCTCCAAGGCCGAGTCTCCTTGATCTCCGAAGAAATGGGTGCCATCAAAGGGCATGTCCATGAGTGACTGTTGGACATCCCCCGAGAAACCAGAAGTGCGTAACCATGCGTGGCGCCGTAAGGCCACTGTCGTTGCAACCGATCTGCCCAGAGAGTCGGTCGTATCCAGCCCACAACGGATTGTGAACTTTGCCGCGTCTCTCCCATTGTTCACTGCTTGGGAGACGATAGCACGGGCCTCCTCTGGTATCTGCGGCAGGACTTGCGCAATTGTTTCCCAAAAGGAGTGGGTATAACGGCTCAAAAAGGCATGCAGTGTTCACAAACCGCAGCGCTAGACAGGAGGAAGAAAACAACTTCTTGCCAAACTGTTCCAGCCTTTTGGATTCCCTATCCCCGGGTGCCGAAGGGAACACACCTGAAGAAGAGGAAGCCTGGATAACAAGACTCTCAGGCATGGGGTCTTGGCACAGGAATTTAGGGTCGTTCAGAGCGGGCCGATGGCGGCGTGCGATAGACCTATTCACAGGAGCCCCTGTGTTGAGTTTGGACCATGTACCCAAAAGGACATCTGTAAGGGCTTCATTAAATGGTAAAAGGGGTTCTGAAGTAGAAGCCCCAGGCTGAAGCACCTCCGTCAGGAGATTAGTCCTGACCTCTACAGCAGGAAGCTCAAGGCCGAGGACCTCCGCTGCCCTTCTAACCACCATACCATAAGTTGCTCCCTCCGCCGTAGCCACAGTATGAGACAGCATGCCAGCATCAGGAGAAGTATCCAGACCACTGGCTTCGCCCAATTCCTGTGTCCAGTCCATAGCAGATTCATCCTGGTATTCATAAGGGTCCAAGGACCCCTCCAATTCCTCCCCATATTTATAACCATAGGAAAAAGGGTCCAAATCCGACCTGGGGTGAATAGGCACCACCGAAGCCGGCGTCGGCCAATGCCGCTCTGACTCCGAGTCGTCTGGGATAAGAATTGGGTCGATGTCGATAGTGGGTACCACAGACGTCGGGAGCATCGATAATCGACCAGGCAAGGTCTCGAAGGTACGACTGACGCCAGTGCGGATCCACGCACGGATCCGGAGGTAACCTCAGTGGCTGAGGCCAAAGCCGCCGGTGCGGAACCCCTTGGGCCCAAAGGCACCGTACCTGGGTCGGCCTACCCAAATATGAGGCGCATGGCCTCGTAAAACCTTTAGTTGGGCGGGGGTCAAACCGGCTCCGGGAAACTCGGGGAAGCGCAGAGCCGACCCAGACACAGGCTCAGAGGATGTAGGCCTAGTCCGCAGACGCTCTTCCCGCTTCACGTCGGCCAAGCGACGGGACAAAGTCGGAGAGCAATGGGACTTTTTCTTACCTTGACCAGGGGATTTAGAAGAAGACGAGTGGTGGTGACTCCGCGACTGATCTCGAGACCAGGACCTACGCGGAGTCGAGTGCCAGGCCGCCTTTAGCTTTAGGGACCGCTCCCTCAAAGCCTTCAGGTGCATGGCCTGACACTCTGAGCACGACTTCGGGTCGTGGTTGCCCCCGAGGCACCACAGAAACGCGATGAGGATCAGTCACCGACATTGTCCGATGGCAGTCCTCACAAGGCTTGAACCCGGGCTTCGGGTACATTCTCAACGCACCAAAGTCGCACACAAAAAACTTTGACAAAACGGTCGAATTCGGCCAAAAAATAGCCTATGGTAGCTCTTCGCCAGATCAGCGTGTGGCGTGGAAAGAAAAGAATTAAAGTCACTGTGCGAGGGTGGCGTCTAAGTACTACTCTCGACGTCATCACTGCGACCATGATGCCTACCACGTTGACCGACGCCACCTACCGATGCGCAAGAGTATAGCTCAAAGAAAAATCTCCAGATCCAGTCTGACACCTGGGGGGAAATTCTAAGGTAAGGAATCTGCAACTAGAAGTCTCTATCAGTGTAGGAAGTTGGCTCTGTATGTACTATTTCAAAGTAAGAAATAGCATGCACAGAGTCCAAGGGTTCCCCTTAGAGGTAAGATAGTGGCAAAAAGAGATAATTCTAATGCTCTATTTTGTGGTAGTGTGGTCGAGCAGTAGGCTTATCAGAGGGTAGTGTTAAGCATTTGTTGTACACACACAGGTAATAAATGAGGAACACACACTCAAAGACAATTCCAGGCCAATAGGTCTTTATATAGAAAAATACATTTTCTTAGTTTATTTTAAGAACCACAGGTTCAAGATTTACAAACAATACGTTAAATGAAAGGCATTTCACTTAGGAACTTTGAATTAGCAAAATAGCATATACAGTTTTCACACAAATGGCAATAAGCTATTTTAAAACTAGACACTTAGTGCAATTTTCAACAGTTCCTGGGGGAGGTAAGTGTTTGTTAGATTTGCAGGTAAGTAAACCAACTACAGGGTTCAAAGTTGGGTCCAAGGTAGCCCACCGTTGGGGGTTCAGGGCAACCCCAAAGTTACCACACCAGCAGCTCAGGGCCGGTCAGGTGCAGAGGTCAAAGTGGTGCCCAAAACACATAGGCTTCAATGGAGAAGGGGGTGCCCCGGTTCCAGTCTGCCAGCAGGTAAGTACCCGCGTCTTCGGAGGGCAGACCAGGGGGGTTTTGTAGGGCACCGGGGGGGACACAAGTCAGCACAGAAAGTACATCCTCAGTGGCACGGGGGCGGCCGGGTGCAGTGTGCAAACAGGCATCGGGTTTGCAATAGGATTCAATGGGAGACCAGGGGGTCTCTTCAGCGATGCAGGCAGGCAAGGGGGGGGGGGCTCCTCGGGGTAGCCACCACCTGGGCAAGGGAGAGGGCCACCTGGGGGTCGCTCCTGCACTGGAGGTCGGATCCTTCAGGTCCTGGGGGCTGCGGGTGCAGTGTCCTTACCAGGCATCGGGTTCTTAGAAGCAGGCAGTCGCGGTCAGGGGGAGCCTCTGGATTCCCTCTGCAGGCGTCGCTGTGGGGGTTCAGGGGGGTCAACTCTGGCTACTCACGGGCTCGCAGTCGCCGGGGAGTCTTCCCTGTAGTGTTTGTTCTCCACAAGTCGAGCCGGGGGCGTCGGGTGCAGAGTGCAAAGTCTCACGCTTCCGGCGGGAAACGTGTGTTCTTTCAAAGTTGCTTCTTTGTTGCAAAGTTGCAGTCTTTGTGGAGCAGAGCCGCTGTCTTCAGGAGTTTTTGGTCCTTTTAGATGCAGGGTAGTCCTCTGAGGCTTCAGAGGTTGCTGGACCCTGTGGAAAGCGTCGCTGGAGCAGTTCTTTTGAAGTGGGGAGACAGGCCGGTAGAGCTCGGGCCAAAGCAGTTGGTGTCTTCGTCTTCTCTGCAGGTTTTTCAGCTCAGCAGTCCTTCTTCGTCTTAGGTTGCAGGAATCTAGTTTCCTAGGTTCTGGGAGCCCCTAAATACAGAATTTAGGGGTGTGTTTAGGTCTGGGAGGGCAGTAGCCAATGGCTACTTTCCTTGAGGGTGGCTATACCCTCTTTGTGCCTCCTCCCTGAGGGGAGGAGGGCACATCCCTATTCCTATTGGGGGAATCCTCCAAAATCAAGACGGAGGATTTCTAAAGGCAGGGGTCACCTCAGCTCAGGACACCTTAGGGGCTGTCCTGACTGGTGGGTGACTCCTCCTTGTTTTTCTCATTATCTCTCCTGGACTTGCCGCTAAAAGTGGGGGCTGTGTCCAGGGGGCGGGCATCTCCACTAGCTGGAGTGCCCTGGGTCATTGTAACACGAATTCTGAGCCCTTGAGGCTCACTGCTAGGTGTTACAGTTCCTGCAGGGGGAGGTGTGAAGCACCTCCACCCAGAGCAGGCTTTTGTTTCTGTCCTCAGAGAGCACAAAGGCCCTCACCACATGGGGTCAGAAACTCATCTCTCAGCAGCAGGCTGGCACAGACCAGTCAGTCCTGCACTGAACAACTGGGTAAAATACAGGGGGCATCTCTAAGATGCCCTCTGTGTGCATTTTTGAATAAATCCAACACTGGCATCAGTGTGGGTTTATTATTCTGAGAAGTTTGATACCAAACTTCCCAGTATTCAGTGTAGCCATTATGGAGCTGTGGAGTTCGTTTTTGACAGACTCCCAGACCATATACTCTTATGGCTACCCTGCACTTACAATGTCTAAGGTTTTGCTTAGACACCTGTGGTATAGTGCACCCTGCCTTAGGGCTGTAAGAGGGGTGACTTACCTATGCCATAGGCAGTGTGAGGTTGGCATGGCACCCTGAGGGGAGTGCCATGTCGACTTAGTCATTTTCTCCCCACCAGCACACACAAGCTGGCAAGCAGTGTGTCTGTGCTGAGTGAGGGGTCCCTAGGGTGGCATAAGACATGCTGCAGCCCTTAGAGACCTTCCCTGGCATCAGGGCCCTTGGTACCAGGGGTACCAGTTACAAGGGACTTACCTGGGTGCCAGGGTTGTGCTAATTGTGGAGACCATGGTACATTTTAGGTGAAAGAACACTGGTGCTGGGGCCTGGTTAGCAGGGTCCCAGCACACTTCTCAGTCAAGTAAGCATCAGTATCAGGCAAAAAGTGGGGGGTAATTGCAACAGGGAGCAGTTTCCTTACAATCAGGTACTATAATTTCAAATGCACGTGGACCGCATTTATACGCCTTGTACGCTTCTGTAGAGAACATCAGCAAAATGTGATGGTGCAGTGCAATAACCCAACATGAACATTTTTTCATCCTTTTATATTTTAACCATTCTTTGGAATGAGGAGGTGGGAATGATTGATGAGGCATATACAGTTAGACACAGTACCCATCATAAAGATCGTTACAACAAGTAAGTAAAGTTTTTTTCTGATGGATACTTCTTTCTGCAGATTCCTCTTTGAATAGATTACAAATCAGAATCTCCTTAGGAAATGGGTCTGAAGATATGGTTATATTTGGAAGTCCTGCAGCTCTGAATATTCAAAATTGTCTTCCTTTCTGAGCTCCAAGTCCAAACAATGTTTGGCGTAGGTGTGAAAAGAAGCCACTTTCACCACCTGACAGATCTCCAACACAGGAACATCCCTGATCAAAGCCAAAAGAAAATGTTTCACGGTGGAATTAGCCTAGATTGCCCCACTCAGTTTTTTCTTTCCAAAGGAATAGCAAATTGTGATGCATAAAATTATCCTGCAGGATACGGTGCTCTTCAGAACTGCTGTGTTTGTCTTTCTGCCTGTAAAGAACAAGTTACTTACCTTCGGTAACGAGGTATCTGGTAGAGACTCTATCTAGCTGCAGATTCCTTACCTTAGAATTCCCTGGCGCCAGTTTCGAATCCGGAGTTTTTTGTGAGCAGTACCCTGCGTGCGCGCCGTCGGACGGCTTCATTCAAATCTGCGTGCGTCGACCTGCTCTGCGTGCGTCGTCAGCGTCGTTGGAGTTGTCTATGACGTCATGGTTGTCTATATAGACGCCGTCTCGGCGCGCGTACGTCAGTTCTTTTCCACAAATTCCCACGCGAGAAACAGAGAGTCATGGAAGAACCAACTAATACACTTTTTTACCTCTTTGACTGTTTGTAGAAAAACACTATCATGCCTGTAAGAAAGGCAAAAGTTGCCAAAATGACACACACACACATATTATATATATATATATATATACATAAATATACACATATGCATATGAGAAAAAATTTCCCCAGAGCGGGGAGGCTTGGGCGGGTGTAAGGAATCTGCAGCTAGATAGAGTCTCTACCAGATCCCTCGTTACCGAAGGTAAGTAACTTGTTCATCGGATAGAGACTTCTAGCTGCAGCTTCCTTACCTTAGAATAGATACCCAAGCTATAACCCATGGTGGTTGGTCTGAAGGAGATTTTTTTTTTTTTAAGCTAGGAAGTCCTGCAAGACAGAACGGGCAAAATGTCCCTCTCTTCTCACCTGGCTATCCAGGCAGTAGTGCTTCGCAAACGTGTGTAAAGAAGCCCACGTTGCGGCCTGACATATGTCCACCACCGGTACGCCACGTGCTAACACAGTGGTAGCAGGTTTCCCCCTAGTGGAATGAGCTCTCAAGCCCTCGGGAGGCTGCTTCTTCGCCAAAGCGTAGCATATTTTTATACAGAGAACGACCCAGCGCGAAATGGATAGTTTCTCTACTGCCCGACCCTTCTTTGCACCAACATACCCCACAAAGAGTTGGTCGTCCATCCGGAACTCTTTAGTGCGGTCAAGGTAGAATGATAATGCTCTTTTTGGGTCCAGTCGATGGAGACGCTCCTCTTCCTTAGAGGGACACGGTGGTGCAAAGAAGGTGGGCAGGGTGATACTTTGACCCAGATGGAAAGGGGTCACCACCTTGGGGAGAAAAGAGGCACAAGTTCTTAACACCACCTTGTCAGGATATATCATTAGATAAGGAGGTTTAGAAGATAAAGCCTGCAGCTCACTCACTCTCCTGGCCGATGTAATTGCCACCAAAAAGGCTGTCTTAATAGTGAGCAGCCGGAGAGGACAGTTATGCAAGGGCTCGAAAGGCGCACACATAAGGAAGGTAAGAACCAAATTAAGATCCCACTGGGGCATAACGAAAGGCACAGGCAGGAACAGATTTACAAGCCCTTTCAAAAATCTCTGTACTATAGGTGATTTAAACAGAGATGGTTGATCAGGCAACTGAAGAAAAGCCGATAAGGCTGCAAGATAGCCCTTGAGAGTCCCCAAGGAGGAACCCTGCTGGGCGAGAGACAAAATAAACAAAAGGATGTTAGACAGAGAAAAAGAAAGAGGATCAATAGACCTCTCTGAACAATAAGAAACAAAACGTTTCCAACGGCAGGCGTAGATCGACTTAGTAGAGTGACGCCTGGCTGCCAGAATAACATCACAGACTTCGGGAGGGAGGTCATAAACCATAAACTGTCGCCGCTCAATCTCCAGGCATGAAGGCCCAGAGTTGACAGGTTCGGGTGGAGAACCTTCCCCTGCTGCTGCAACAGAAGATCCTCCCGAAGAGGCAGCCTGATTGGAGGACCGATGCTCATTTTGAGAAGCACTGGATACCAAACTCTCCGTGCCCAATCCAGAGCCACAAGGATTACTTGGGCCCAGTCGTTCTTGATTTTCTTGAGAACTCTGGGCAGAAGTGGTATAGGCGGAAAAGCGTACAGGAGGCCTGAACTCCACTCGCGACGAAAAGCGTCGCCTAGCGATAGCCCCCTTGGAAACTCCAACGTGCAAAACTGCCGACATTGCGCGTTCTCTGCGGAGGCGAACAGATCTAACAAAGGCTCTCCCCACTGCTGAAAGAGTCCTTGCGCCACCTCCGGATGGAGACACCATTCGTGATCCTCTAAGCATTTTCGGCTGAGTTTGTCTGCTCTGGCGTTCAGAGAACCTGCCAGGTGTTGAACCACCAGGGTCATGCCCTGCTGTTCCAGCCATGTTCAGAGATGTAAAGCCTCTTGACAAAGGGTCCACGACCCCACACCGCCCTGCTTGTTGCAGTACCACATTGCGGTAGTGTTGTCCGTGAACACCTGCACCACCTTCCCTTTCACAACAGGAAGAAATGCTTTTAATGCTAGCCGGATCGCCCGAACCTCCAACAAGTTGATGTGGAGCCCGGATTCCGCCGGAGACCAGTGACCTCTGATCTCCACCTCCCCCAGATGGCCGCCCCATCCCAGAAGTGACACATCTGTCACCACCGTTAGATCTGGTTGGGGAAGGGAGAGGGGTCTGCCCTTGACCCACTCGCAGTTCACTAACCACCACTGCAGATCTCCCGCAGTCCTCTCCGAGATCTGAACCACGTTGGTAAGATTTCCCTGATGCTGTGCCCATTGGAACTTCAGGTCCCACTGCAGAGCCCTCATGCGCCATCTGGCATGCTTGACCAACAGGATGCAGGAAGCCATGAGTCCCAGCAGCCTCAGAGTCTGTCTCACCGAGATCCAGGATAGAGGCCGAAACATCGGAATCATAACCTGAATATCCTGAACCCGCTGATCGGGAGGATAAGCCCGATACTGCACTGTGTTCAGAACAGCTCTGATGAAAGAGAGCTTCTGACAGGGAGTCAGGTGTGACTTCGGCACATTTATAGTGAACCCCAGCGAATGCAAGAGGTCCGCCGTCGTCTGGAGGTGGGTGACGAGAGCCTAGGGCATAGAAGCCTTCAACAGCCAATCGTCCAGGTAGGGAAAGACTGAAATCCCTGACCTGCGCAAATGAGCCGCCACTACCGCCATCACCTTTGTGAACACCCGAGGGGCACTGGTGAGACCGAAAGGAAGCACGGTAAACTGAAAGTGCTCGTGGCCCACCTTGAACCGCAGGTAACGCCTGTGGCTTGGCAGGATAGGAATATGGAAATACGCATCCTGCAAATCCAACACTACCATCCAGTCTCCTTGGTCTAGGGCAGACAAAACCTAAGCAAGAGTGAGCATCTTTAATTTCTCCTTCTTGAGGAAGAGATTGACGTCCCTTAAATCCAAAATAGGGCGAAGGCCTTTTTTCTTTTTGGGAATCAGAAAGTAGCGGGAATAACAACCACTGCCTACTTCTGATATCGGGACTCTTTCTATGGCTCCCTTGGCCAACAGAGCCGAAACTTCCTCGCGGAGCAAAGTTAAATGGTCCTCCATCAGCCATTCCTTTGTCGGAGGGATAGAAGGAGGGAAAGACTGGAAGGGAAGGGAGTAGCCCTTCCGTATGATCTGCAGGACCCACTTGTCCGTGGTGATGGCAAGCCAGTGAGGGAGATGAAAACGAATTCTCCCTCCAACTGGACGGACGTGATCCCGCAGAACCACATTAGGAGGGCTTGGGCGCAGTGGAGGGGGGCTTTGTGGCGGTCGACCTCTGGGTCTGATGGTACCACGACCACGTCCTCTTCCGGGATGCCGTGAAGCCTGAGGACGGTGGCTAAATTGTGGCTGGCGTGGCACCACGCCCCTCCCGAAGCCTCGGAAGGGGCGAAAGACAGACTGCTGTCGTGCCAGCGTTGAAAGGCCCAAGGATCTGGGCGTGGCTCGAGAATCCTTGAACCTCTCAAGCGCGGAGTCTGCCTTTTCGCCAAAAAGGCGAGAGCCATCAAAGGGCATGTCCATCAAGCTGGACTGGACATCCCCTGAAAACCCAGTAGAACGTAGCCAGCCATGGCGACGAAGGGCCACTGACGATGAAATCGCTCTGCCCAGCGAGTCAGTCGTATCCAAGCCACACCGGATTGTAAACTTGGCTGCATCTCTCCCATACTTTACAGCCTGGGTGAGAGTGTCCCGTACGCCCTCCGGGACCTGGGGCAGCACTTGCGCCACCGTATCCCATAAAGTATGGGAATAACGGCCCAATAGGCAAGAGGTGTTAACAGACCTCAATGCCAGGCTGGAGGAAGAAAACATCTTCTTAAGCTGATCCAGCCTCTTGGATTCCCTATCCGGGGGAGCGGAAGGGAAGGCACCACGTGAAGTAGAGGCTTGGACAACCAAGCTCTCAGGAGTGGGGTGTTGTGTCATGAAACTAGGGTCGCTGGGAGCGGGTCTATGGCAGCAGCCGACCGTCCTATTCACAGGAGACCCTGTGCTGGGTTTGGACCACGTACCCAGAAGGACGTCTGTAAGAGCCTCATTGAAGGGCAACAACGGTTCCGATGTTGACACCCCCGGCTGAAGCACTTCTGTCAGGATATTTGTCCTTACTGGCACCGTAGGTAAATCTAGGTCCAAGACCTCAGCTGCCCTACGCACCACCATAGCGAAAGAAGCCCCCCTCCTCCATAGCCACATTAGGAGGAGAGAGCATACCAGTATCTGGAGATGTGTCCAGTCCACTGGCCTCCCCTAGATCCACATACCAGTCCTGCTGCAAACCTGATTCTAAAGGGTCCTCAGACCCCTCCCATTCCTCTCCTGCGTCTGTCTGTTCCAAATAATGCTCAGACAATGATCTGGGCCGATTCGGCTCCGTCGACGTCGTACGGCGTCGCTCCGGATCATCCAGAATAAGGATGGGGCTGCCACCGGTGGGCGCCGGTGGCGGAATCGTCGACGTCGGATCTGGCGCAGAAGGAGGTCGACTGAGAAACCGGTGCCGGTCCAGATCCGTTATCGAATCCTGAGGTCCCCAACGGTGCCGAAGCTGCAGGCGTTGAATCCGAAGGGGCCCCCCTGCTGACCCCGCGGGGCCCGAAGACCCACCCGAGGGTACAGCCCGCTCAAAGACGAGACGCATGGCCTCGTAAAATTCTTTAATTTGAGCGGGGGTCGATCCGGTCCCCGGAAAGGGGGAAGACACGGAGTCGACCCTGGTGACGGCTCCGCAGAACTGCGCTTGGAACGTCGACATTCCCGAGACGCCTCGCCGGTCGACGGGCGTGGCGAAGACGAAGTCCGCTTGGACTTCTTCTTCTTCTTGTGCCTCTTACCTTCCGATGACCTCGAATGCGAGGAAGAGGACTTGGGGCTCCGGGAGCGGTGCCGCGACCTCCTCCTACTGCGAGACCGTGACCTCCGCGGAGTCACGCCGACCGAAGACTAATGTCGGGCCGCAAGAAGCTTAAGGGATCTCTCCCTCAAGGCCTTCGGCGTCATGGCCCGACAATCGGAGCACGAGGTGGAATCATGGTCCTTGTCAAGCACCAAAGACAAACTCGGTGCACCACACTGCTTGAATCCTGTATTTCTCGAAGACATGACTCCAAACAGTCAAAAAAGCGTCGACAAACCATCGAAGAAGGGTAGCTCTTTCCAAAACTGCGCTTAACGGCGCGGAAGTAAAAGAACTGACGTACGCGCGCCGAGAAGGCGTCTATATAGACAACCATGACATCATTGACGACGCACGCGGAGCTGGTCGACGCACACGGATTCGAACGACGCCGTCCGACGGCGCGCACGCAGGGTGCTGCTCACAAAAAACTCCGGATTCGAAGCGGACGCCAGGGAATTCTAAGGTAAGGAAGCTGCAGCTAGAAGTCTCTATCAGATTCCTACAAACAGCTGGTCGTCAGACCTGATCTCCTTACTGTAGTCGATGTTATAAATAACCACTCATGTGGTGTCCAGTCTGTGTAGCCTCTCCTCTTTGACATTCTGTGGCAGAGTATTAAACGAAGCAAAGGTAATGGATTGTCTCAGATGGAAAGGGCCATCACCTGTCTCAAGGAAAATGAAGAACCAACTTGCTTGAGAAAAAGTATTGATTACTGAGGATGGATGCTCAGCGCTTGCAACTCACTGACATGTCTTGCAGAAATAACAGACATAAATACAGGTTAAACATCAAAAGCCTTAACCGACATATATGAAGAGGCTAACAAAGGAGAACCAATCAGAAAAGTCAACATTAAGTTCAAATTACAGCGCAGCATGGCAAACAAGGTAGAGGAAACATTTTTCGTGCCTTCAAAATCTTATCACAGGAAACGTAAAAAGGGACAGTTGGTCTGGAAGGGAGGGAAATGCTGAAAGGGTTTTGCATACATCTTTGGAAAGAGCTAGAAAGAGTGCAAACCGAAGGAACCATGATAGGCGAGTCTTCAAGGGTTCACGCAGCACACCAGACAACAACTATATTCCATCTTCCAGAGCAGACCATGTTAATGGAGGGTTGACGTGTGGTCAAAATGGCACTAAGCACCTCTAGTGGCAGTAAGAATGTACTTATGTGCCTACCCACAACTTTTGATAGTAACAACATACCTCTTCTGCACCTAATAGAGCTACGTGATAAATCTTTTTAACGATGGAGACTGTAGCAGTTGGGGAGCAGAACCTCTCACTTTGACTGGGAGAGGAGGTTTACTCTCAGAGGCAATCGAGGTGGGAAACCCAGATGAGCCGGAATTCCGCATACCAAACCCTTCCCAGCCAGTAGAGGGCAATAAAGATGACTTGGGCTCAGTCATGATGAACCTTCCTCAGGACCCGAGTAATGAAGCATGTAAGAGAAAACAAATAATGATGTGGAAAGATCTACCTTAAATAAAATGTGTCCCTAAGGATCCCTCTAGCAAATACTGAAGGGCACAGAACTAATGACAATAACCACTGGACAGAGTGGCAAAATAATCCCTGTGAGGGTGCCCTACAAAGCAAAGATTTCTTGAACAACCTCCAGATGTAGACACCAGTCGTGTTCGACAAAATGGTGCAGATTCAAGCTCTTGACCCTGATGTTCAGAAAGCCAGCTTGATAGTTAGCGACAATCCAAATTTCATGCTGGTGTACTCATAAATGGAGCAGAAACACTTCCTGACAGAGAAGGCGACACGCCGTCCAACCTGCTTCTTGACATACCATATTGCAGTTGTATTGTCAATCAAGATCTAGACAGACTGACCGAGAAAGGATGGGAGTAAGTCCGTGAGCACCAGCTGATTCACCCTTAGTTCAAGCAAGTTGATGTGAAACAACTGCTCCTCCGGAAAGCAGATGCAACTGTTCCCCAGTTTCTACAGATGAATGCCCCCACCCAAAAGTCGAAGCATTTATCACCACTGTGGCAATGGCTAGTGGAGAGAAGAAGGACATCCCTTGTAGTAGGTCCTCCTCCACCAACTACTATGTCAGATCCTCTGAATGGTAATGGTGTCTGCTGCATCCCCCTCATGCTGGAACTGCTGCATGCAGTCATCACTGGATAGTGTTTATATGCCAGCGTGTGTACATACATGACCAGGTAGAAGCAGGAAGCCAGCAGATGTAGCAAGCACAGTACCATCAGGACTGCCATCCAACTTCTCTTCTAAACCATCGGAGACATAACCTGACTCCCTCAACCTGGGCAGGAGGAAAAGCTGGAAGCAATGTTGTGTCCAATACTGCCCCTATGAACAGAAAGCGGTTACAGAGCTCAAGGAGCAACTTGGGTATGTTGATGAAAAAGCCAGTCAAACAACAAATATTTTGTGTTTAGAAATGAGGCAACATCATTTTCAACAAAACAGCTTTGAGCAGCCAGTCGTCCAGGCTTGTGAGACTGCAAGATTGGTATGTGAAAATACTTTCCCTGCAAGTCAAAGATACCATCCTGTTTCCCACTCCCAGCACCAACAGAACCTGGCCAAGGATAGCACATTTAATGTCTCCTTGCAGAGCTAGAAATTCATGTTTCTGAACTTTAGGATCAGACAAAGACCTTTGTCATTCTGGGGTACCAGGTAGTACAGAGATTAGCACCCCTGCCCCATTTGCTTCTCAAGCATCAACTCTACCACTCTTATATGCAGTACAAATGCCAGCTCTCTCTACAGTATGCAAAGATAATTCTCTGCCTGAAGGGGCTGTGGGGTGGGGTCTGCTGATGGGTTAAGCACAGCCTGTTTCTACAATCTGAATAACCCATTGGTCTGGAGTTATGCCACTAGGCTTGTAGAAAAGAGGGCCCTAACCGTCTCAAGGCCTCACATGCGTAGGCAAGGGCAAACAAGAGCTGCTTTTCTGGTGGCGCAGGAAAGGAAGAAATGGTTGCCTTTTGGGTACTGCATCCTCTACCCATGCCCCTGCCTCTCTACTGCTTGAAGTTGCTTCTGGAGTTGCTGATTAGGTTGTGCGACATGGCGCTGCCAAAAGATAAACCTTTTGAAGAAACCACACAACTTCAGGTATTAGCAGCAATCCATTTGAGGAAATTGAGGGCCAAGACAATGAAATTGTAATGTACCTGTGTAGGAGTAGTTTTGCAGTTTGAAGAATTTTCTTCATTACCATGCTGTGCATTATTCTGCCATTAAGTGCTTAGGTCCGAATTGTATCTTCTTTAATTTTCTTCTTTCTTAGTTTTTTTTCTCATTGTGGGCATCGCCGTCTAGCATTATTTCATGGTAGGTCTATCCCCGCTGTGATGTCAGACATGTGCCTTTGAGTTTTGAGACTTTGTAGATGTTTGAATTTCCTCTTTCTCTATGGTACTGTTGCAGAAAAATACTTCCTGAATACCCCTGCAATTTCGGGAAGCCGAGCATACTGCTTGTGAATCCAGAATTTTGTAAGCTGCAAAACCACTTCAATTGGTAAGAAACCATTTTATGTTACAGCATGAATCTTTTCTGGAATCACATACTGTGCATTGACTTTGTAGTGGTATCTGTCATCACTGAGACAATGGGCTGAAAAGTGCTTGAATTCGCAAACAGGTGTTTCAGTACTCTGCCTTTCTCTGTATATGGATGTTCCCACAGTAGTGTTTAGTGAAGGTGTACATGAAAGATCATAGTGCAGCCATACAGATGTTGATGAACAAGTTTGCCAGTGTTGCTCCCTTATTCCAAGGGAAGTGTGCACTTGGTTGGTAAACTTTCCCTTGCTTTTTCATAGCAGATTTGGATCATTTGCACTATTGATCATGCACTGATCTCCTTTGTCACTGTTGAACACTTACATGCATTTGCACAGGAAATGAAGAGTTTGCTTTCCTTTCTTAAGTTCTTTGTTTTGTGGAGGTAGTACATGAGTGTCCTCCGTAAGTCTAGTGTATGTAAGGCCCTTTCAGAGTGCATCTTTGGCTCCTCAACGAAAGCTGGCAATTGTATATCTTGGTTAAATTGGAACTGCTGGACCACCTTAGAAAGGAGCTGGGGGTTAGTTCTTAAAGCCACTCTTCCTTAAAGATTTGGAAGTAAGCAGTTGCAGATCAGTGACTCTGCAAAAAGACGTGATGGCTGTTTTTAACATTAAGAACTTAAGTTCTGACTTGTGTGTGGGTTTGAAGGATCTGCTATGACCTGAGTGAGCACAGTATTTAGGTTCCACATTTGTGCCGGTGCCATCCTTGGCTGGGAGGGCACTTTTTTGCTCCCTCTAGGAATCTATTTACCACTGGTAGAGAGTGATGAAGCGATGCCTTGTGGTTTCCACTCGTGTAAGAAACAATAGTGGCCGGTTAAACCTTGAGCGATTCATAGATTAGGATGGTATCCAGTACATAGGACAGATACTTTAGGACAGTGGTGCTTTCTGTCCTTTTATCTACGATGCCTTATGTCTTGCAGCAGTGGCAATATTCGTTCCACTTGGCAGCGTAGCATTTTGTGTACTTGGTCTTCTTGCCTCTTTAAGAATCTCCATTGTTCTCGCAGGAAGGTAGAGGTGGCTGAATTATAGGTACTCAGGACCCAGGCCACTAGGCTGAAGATTTCTAACACGTTTGAGGATCAGGCTTGTCTGGCCCATTAGGGTTCTATAAGAATAAGAGTCATGTCTGAGTGCCTGAATTTGTTTACTGCCATCAGCAATAAGGAAGTCGGACAATGACTCAAACAAGCTTATCAAGAGGACATTCTACTCGGACTGTTGGTGATGGTACCTGGAGGTGAAGTCTTGGCTTTGTGTATTCTCCTGACTTGTGAACATATCAAGGTCTGTAGTACCCCATCTCCTGAAGATGCATTCTAGTATTTCTTGTTTTAGCTCACATTCTTGATATGCGTTTGCCTGTCTGTTTCAGTGTTTTGTACATTTGGTAGGTGTATTGCCACCAATGCTGTTTCTCTATGGAATGCCCATTTCCATGTGACTGGATCTAGTTGTGGTGAGAGTGGGTAGGAGTTTGTCCCCCCTTGTTGGTTGAGGAAAAAGACTGAAGCCATGTTGTCTGTTTATATTAGCACGGTTTTTCCCTTTACATATGCTTGGATTGCCTTCAGTGCAAGAAACACGATCTTGAGTTCTAATAAATTTATGGTTCACTGCTTCCGTCAGGCCCCCGATTTTTATGAATCCTATGTGTGCTCCCCATCCTTTGTGGGATGCGCTCCTAGAGATGGTCACCACTAGAGTTGGTAGCCTGAATAGTCTCCCCATAGTAACATGTTGAGAGTTCCACCACCCCTATCTCTTTCTGAATTTTCCGTGTGACAACCACTAGATCTTTCCAACTCCCCTGTAGCTTGTGACCATCTGCAGCTCAGCCACTCCTGGATTATGGTCCTTCGGGTGGCACAGATTGCAACTCTTGTCTCGGTCTTTTTGCACAAATTTGTTGTGGCAGTGGACAGAATTTAAAGGTATATTTTTTTCATCTTCCCTCGCTACATCACCTTCCTACATTCTCCAGCCATGCGCTCCTGGGCAGAAAGGTCCCCGTCAATGCTGTGACAAGGACCAGTGACGTTCTCCACTTTTCAACTTCCTCTCAGTGACTGTATCCCGATGGTTTAAACTCTACTTTCTCAGTGTCTTCATCAACAATCCGTTACCATTTCTTTGATTCTTTTTGAGCTTTTCTGTTCTGCCTCCAGGCCCAATGGCAGAAAAATGAATGGACGGATATACCACCAAATGGCGGTCAACGACAACACCAACAACAACAACAAAAAAAGAAGAAAGCGAAAGAACCTACAATTCTGGACCCAACCACTAGATGGCACAATAATGCACAGCACGTGGATCCAAAAGAGATTCACACTGTTAAACAGGTCATTGATCTGCTCACTTTAAATCTCTCTAAAGCACAGTCCGTTTTGCCATCAAGAATTTGGCTCAATAAAGGAGACATCATTTGAGAATTCTAACAACCTCAACCAGGCGTGCCAAAGTAGAGCCACTGAAGCACCCAAAAATGTTGTGACAGAGCCTGCTGTTCCAGACCCACTTTAATAATGTGTCTGGATGGATCTAGCCCAACCTGCACAATCTCTGCAAATTGGCCCTGAAGTTGTTCTGGTAGGTGGGATAGAAACATATGGGCCATGTAAACAAGGCATGACTAGCTAGCAGACAGATGGCACGGAGCAATTTTATGGCTCAACAAACTACTGAATAGGCTGTTTAACCAACAGTGGTGTGAACTTCCTATAGCCCGACACCCACAACATATTGTTTGGGGACCATGACAACAAGTTTTCATTCTTATGTTGTCCTTGGGACATGTAGGCCCAAACCCTGCAGCACAAACCCTTTGGCTGCCAGTTTGCAGAACCACATTATGCAATAGGGACAGCATTGTCTACAGTTAAGGTAATGTATGTCCATATGTTAATGCCATTTGAACTTGTATACATGGTTCATTAATGCAAAGCCTTTACTATAAGAGTGAGCACTCTAAGAAAAAGTGGTAAGCTCAGAGTGCATTAATGATGGTGGTTCCTGTTTAAAAATGTGTACACATATTTGCAAAGTTTAACAATCTGAGGCTACGTATAATGCTCCCAGAATGCTATTTGGTTAGATGTAAATATTTGCAGAAGACTGAAAACAAGATTGACGATTCTTTGCTATCAAAATAAAATGTTCACAAAAAATGCAACTGAAAAAAAAAAACGTTTTGCTAAACTACTGTGAAATTTTAGGTACCATTTCTTTGAAACATCACTTGGTAAAATGTCTTGATACATGCTAGTATTTCTAAAGAAAAATATTCATAATGGAAACATCAGTGTAACCAGTTTGAATAAGATTATGGAAAAATGAAAATAAACAAGCAATGGCAATAGCATTTTGGTTTTGTCAACGTGTGTCTTGTTTTGACATTTTTTTGTAAAACTATAGGGGGAGCTGCTGGGCACTCACCATCATAACAAACACTGGCAAAAAGCAAAAGTGTTTTTTTTTTTTTTTTTTGGTCTCATAAAGTACACATTGCCACAGTCTCTCCTGGATCTGAACAAAACTACTTTGTGTGCCACCAGCCCCCTTGTGAAAGGGCAAAATGCTGTCACAGTGAAGCCAGCCAATAAATGGGGAAATATAATTAAAAACAAAAACAAAAGGTCTTGGATAACAATTAGGGGCACAATTCTTAAAGAAAATCACTAAAGTGCACCTTTGGTATATGTGCTCGCATTAGTGAATATTTTGAGCTTTCATGAAGTTACAGAAGTAGGGCAGAAAAGCATACTCATTGAAAATATTTGTAAACTGCATTTTAGCACGAGCAAATATGCATGTGTAAATTTGCTCATGCGAACATCTGTTGAGAGTTTACAAGTTCACTTTCCCTCCACCCACTTTTGTTTTCACCAGCCCTTGTTAGGGGTAAAATTCCAACCTTTCTCAGTATGGGTAAAGTTTAGGGAAGAGCTGATGGAGACCCCTAAAACATGCAAGTTAGTAGGTTTGCGCAGACTCAAAAGGACTTTCGAACTCTGGAACTATTGTTTTCCCTTATCCCCAGCCCCAGGATGAAAATCTGCTGAAAGGTGGCAAAATACAGGCATTGCTAGTATTCAAACCCTACAGAAATTTGAGCCCTGACATAATCAGAGAGACTAGATAATCTGAACTATTGAATAACAAGATTGCCATAATATGGCGCTGCACTATATGGCACCAAATGGACAAGTGGATTTTTTTTTTTACAGGACAAGTAGATGTATGACACAGCCTGTCCCATGGACAAGGTGATATTTTTTAAAATTCCACACCCCTTCCAATATCCTCCAGCTTATTCAATGCTCAATCCATCTGGAGACTAAGGAATGTTCCGAAAAACTGCTTCTAGCAGCACAAGGCCTGAACCATCAAGCTCTCTGGGGAAGGAAGTGCGAAAAAGAATGGAGGATCACCTGAGGCAGGTCTGTACCTTCTCACCACCAACCTACTGACAACCAGAATGGAAGTAGATCTTTTCTAGGCAGCCATCTGTGGGTCCAAAAGAGCCTCACTAAAAGGAAATAGCACTTCAGACAACAGCATGGAAGGCTGCATCACCTGCATTGAGTTAGCTTTGCGCTCCACCAAGGGCAACTGGAGCTCCAGAACCTCTGCTGTTTTGTATATTACACACTGGCACAATGCCGTCTTAGAAGGTGGAGACCCTAAAGGGAACTCCATCTCACTCTCCAGAGAGCTATCCATTCCATACACCTTCTTTAGAACCAAGTAGTCAGCAGGGTCTGTGTAAAGGGATGGAAATAAGAACGCTTCCTGAGTCCTATCATCTGTGCTGTGATGGACTAATTCAGGTATATCAATGAGGTCAAAGTCCGGCAAAAAGATACTGTGGCTTGTGTGTCCATATTGTGCCTAAGCCGCTGCTCCTGCTCTTTCCTAAATGGCTGCTTCTTTCTCTGGCACTGAGACTCCTTCCCAGACCTTTGTACATTCTCTTGATATTTCGATTGGGGTTGTTCCCCAGAAGAGCCTACTGGAACTGGCATCTAAGGCGCTGGCGTTGTAGTGCCACAATCTACATCAGAGGCCTCGGCTAAGGAGCCACCTGCAATGCCGGAAAAGGAACAGTAGGAGAAAGCCTCTGCACCAGCACCACTTCAGGTAGTGCCGGAGGCTGAGGAAGAGTAAAATTATGGCGCAAGGGCAGGACCCACCAAAGTGAACCCTAATGGGCCCCAAAAGGCCATACAGTGCCCGAATATGTTCCACAGTGAATCGCTGCCCACTTGAGCATCTGAACCATTGCATTGAGAAGGAAGGTCAGATCTGTACCAGATGTTGGCAACTAAGGGTAGGACTAAAACACACTGGGTACCAAGGCAGTGCCTGAAAGTACCTCAAAGGCTATGGGTCCGGTGGAGGTCCTGGCAGCAGAGATGAGGCCAAAGGCGCCAGCTGAACTGTCTCTTCAGGGAGAGGTATCACCAGCAATTTCTGTTCAGATGGTGACTCTGCAGCACAAGCACAGGGCAGATATGGAGCTAGCACCCCAAAACAAGCGTGGAAGAGCTACTGAAAGTTAGGTATATCCTTGAGGTGAGGAAGAAATATCCATCAGAAGTGACAGTGTTTACACTTAGATGTCGATGTCCTACTAGACCAATATCTGCCCGTGATGGTGACCACATGCATATTAGTGTTTAACCAGTTGTGTGCCTTGGATGAGGTCACCTCGTCCAAGGCACGGTAACTGGGGGGAGCGCTAGCGATCACCCCCCTGTGCACCCCCCCCACCCCCCCCCATGGCGGGGATGGAAGGGGAAGCCCTTCCCCTTCCACCCCCGACCCCCCCGACAATCTCATGACGTCAGCGCGCGCACAGCGCGCCGACGTCATCAAGTGTTGCCGGGACGTGGTGGAAGCCATTTGCTTCCAGCGCGTCGAGGGAAGAGGACTTCCTAAGGTAAGTCCTTCCCTTTTTGGGTGTTTGGGAGGGGGGGGAAAACAGACACAGGGGAAAGGAAAGGGTTTCTCCTTTCCCCCTGTGCCTGTTTTCACTAGATTCCTGCAGGGCCCGCAATCGTGGAGCAGGAATCTCCACTAGACACCAGGGATATTTAGGGGTATGTTTATCTTGGGGGCGACCCCTTGGGCAAGGGTCGCCCCCCACCTGGGGGGCTATTTTTTTTTTGTATTCCCCCCCCCCACCCACCCGGGGGCAGGCGAAATCCACTAGACACCAGGGATTTTGTTTTTATTGTTTATTTTGGGGGTCTATTTTATTTAGTATTTCGCCTCCCCCCCCCTCTGGGTGCAGATTGCCGATTTTACGGCGGATCTGCCCCCGGGGGAGGCGGGGGTGAAATCCACTAGACACCAGGGATTTACTTTTATATGTTTATTTTGGGGGGCGACCCCTTGGGCAAGGGTCGCTCCCCTGGGGGGCTATTTTTTTCTCTGTTTCGGCCCCCCCCCCCCCCGAGGGCAGATCAGCCATGTTTTTGGACGATCTGGTCCCCCGGGGGGGGGGTCGAAGCACACTAGGCACCAGGGATTGTGTGGTGTGTGTTTGGGGGCACCCCTTGGGTGTGTTTGGGGTCGCCCCCCCAAAGTGGGGAAAGTTCGTATTGGCCATCTCTGCCCCCTTTTTTTCCCCTGTTTTTTGTTTTGTGCCGGGGGTGCCCCCTTTGGGAAGGGTCGCCCGCTAAAGGGGGCACAGAGCTGTTGTCCATTTCTGCCCCCCTTGCGAGTATTGTAATGTGATGGGCCCTTGGCTGGCGGCGTGAATGGTCTTGTGCAGGTCATGTATGAAAGGTGTGTGAATGGACTGTAAAGCGGTTGGTGCCTTGTCGTGGCTTTACAGCTCACGAGCTGTGAGTCATTGGTTCAGTTTTTTGGCCTTTCAGTTATTACCAGTGCATTTCACTTTTGTGAAATCTCTTGTTAATAAAATTTGATCTACTGAACCATCACTCACCCTCGTGCCAAATCCAACCAGTATATGTGGTACAAATGACAAAACCTGCTCCGCTGTAATCAGGCATCGCAGCACACTTGAGACACGCTAGGTGTCTAAGGTGGGACCCCGATGATGATGCATGCTACCAACTTGGTTGGTGGGTGAGGGGTCTTTTTCACATAACCTAAGTGCGTTTCTTTTCAAAATTTTAGTGTTTGGCACATCACAGACGTATGTGGACACATAAAAATGATATATTACAAAACTACCTGTGTTTGGGGGGGAGGGGCCACCAATGTTTTTGGTCCTGGGTGCGGTCTTCATCTAGGGAAACCTACCAAACCCAGACATTTTTTAAAACTAGACACCCCAAGGAGTGCAGGGAGATGTGGCTTGTGTGGATCCCCCAACATTTTCTTACCCAGCCGCCTCTGCAAACTGCAAAATTTGCTTAAAAAAGCATATTTTTCTGACTTTTGTTTGTACAATCACCGCTCCAGCACCAAATTCCTACTCCTCAGCGTTCCCCTCAGTCTCCCAAGTAAAATGACACCTCAGTTGTGTGGGTTCCCAAAGCAGAGTAAGCCTAAAGATGTATAAAAGAAGAATATGTCCTTATCAACTCGCTGTGCTATCCCCTCTATCTCTACAAGTTTTTGGCCTTATTCTGTTGCAGGCACCTGGCCCACCCACACAAGTGAGGTATCATTTTTATCGGGAGACTTGGGGGAACGCTGGGTGAAAGGAAATTTGTGGCTCCTCTCGGATTCCGGAACTTTCTGTCACCAAAATGTGAGGAAAATGTGTTTATTTTAGCCAAATTTTGAGGTTTGCAAAGGATTCTGGGTAACAGAACCTGGTCAGAGCCCCACAAGTCACCCCATCTTGGATTCCCCTAGGTCTCTAGTTTTCAAAAATGCACAGGTTTGGTAGGTTTCCCTAGGTGCCGGCTGAGCTAGAGGCCAAAATCTACAGGTAGGCACTTTGCAAAAAACACCTCTGTTTTCTTTAAAAAAAAATGTGATGTGTCCACGTTGTGTTTTAGGGCGTTTCCTGTCGCAGGGGCTAGGCCTACCCACACAAGTGAGGTATCATTTTTATCGGGAGACTTGGGGGGAACATAGATTAGCAAAACAAGTGTTATTGCCCCTTGTCTTTCTCTACATTTTTCCCTTCCAAATATAAGAGAGTGTGTAAAAAAGACATCTATTTGAGAAATGCCCTGTAATTCACATGCTAGTATGGTCACCCCGGAATTCAGAGATGTGCAAATAACCACTGCTCCTCAACAACTTATCTTGTGCCCATTTTGGAAATACAAAGGTTTTCTTGATAGCTATTTTTCACTCTTTATATTTCAGCAAATGAGTTGCTGTATACCCGGTATAGAATAAAAAAGCACTGCAGGGTGCAGCTCATTTATTGGCTCTGGGTACCTAGGGTTCTTGATAAACCTACAAGCCCTATATAGCCCCGCAACCAGAGGAGTCCAGCAGACGTAACGGTATATTGCTTTCGAAAATCTGACATTGCAGGAAAAAGTTACAGAGTAAAACGTAGAGAAAAATTGAAGTTTTTTGCACCTCAATTTCAATATTTTTCTTTTTCATTTGTTATTTTCTGTAGGAAACCCTTGTAGGATCTACACAAATGACTCCTTGCTGAATTCAGAATTTTGTCTACTTTTCAGAAATGTTTAGGTTTCCGGGATCCAGCATTGGTTTCACGCCCATTTCTGTCACTGACTGGAAGGAGGCTGAATGGGGTATGTGCCAGTAAAATGCCAAAATTGTGTTGAAAAATTGGGTTTTCTGATTCAGGTCTCCCTGTTCCTGAAAGCTGGGAAGATGGTGGTTTTAGCACCGCAAACCCTTTGTTGATGCCATTTTCAGGGGGAAAACCACAAGCCTTCTTCTGCAGCCCTTTCTTTGCATTTTTTTTTTTTTTAAAACACATTTTTTGCTGTATTTTGGCTAATTTCTTGGTCTCCTTGAGGGGAACCCACAAAGTCTGGGTACATCTAGAATCCCTAGTATTTGGCTTGGCTAGCTTATGTGGACAAAACGTTATGAGGGCCTAAGCGCGAACTGCCCCAAATAGCCAAAAAAAGGCCTGGCACAGGAGGGGGAAAAGGCCTGGCAGCGAAGGGGTTAACATAAAGTCACTGCTTGGGAATTGTTCATGTTATGAATGTTTATGCCTCCTGTGTTTCTTCCTTTTTCTGTATCTCTTTGTCCTAGATGCTCATCGCATTCCTCACCTCATTGACTCTCAGGTCCTCCTGCTTTCATCGGGTCTTTAAATATTCTGTGTGACATTCTCCTACAAAACTCTAATTCTTTGATAAAAACAAGAGGCAAAAAAGTAAACCACACTCCCACAGTCAATCATTTGCAGCTCTCCTTTTATAAGAAAGCCAATCCATAAACCATACAAGGAATGTACTGCTCTTTCTGCTGGAGTTTGGGGGTTTGGAAAGAAAGTCTTTAAAATTACTGGTTCATTCAGATGAAAGTTCGAGGGAACTTTAGGAATGAATTTTGGATTAGCTTTAAGGATGACCAAGTCTGGTTTAAATTGAAGAAAACGTTGGGAGATTGTAAATGCTTGAATGTGACTGACCCTCTTTGCAGAGGTAAGCGCTAGAAGAAGCGCGGTCTTCCAGGAAATATATTTAAATTCTGCTTTGTGAATCGGTTCAAAAAGATGTTTAATCATTTGCTAAAGTACAATATTGAGGTGCGAGGGAGGAGGAGGGAGTTTAACTGGAGAAAACAATCTGAATAATCCCTTTAGGAATTGCTTTACTATTCTTGAGGACCATAAAGATGATAGAGTTGCAGTGCGGCGGAAATGAGAAATGGCTGCCAGGTGAACCCTGATAGACGAGTGAGAGAGATCTGATTTTACCAACTGAAGAAGATACAGAAGAATCTGTTCTGGAGAAGAGGTTAGAGGGTGGATACTGAAAGCTTTACATCATATACAGAATCATTTACATTTGAGTTTGTATGTCTTACTTGTAGACTGGACTCTGGCATTGGTGAGCACTTCTCGAAAGCCTGGTAGAATATTTAGGTCGGCAAATATGAGCCAGGCCAATAACCGAAGAGAAGTTGGGTTGGGATGACGGACGGGGCACAGAGTCATCGTTAGCAAGTCCGGAATTGATTTCAACCGAACGGGAGGTTGTTCCGAGAGGAGAAGGAGATCTGTGAACCAAACCTGGCGTGGCTATCTGGGAGCTATCAGTAATAGTCGGCAAGGGTCCTTCATCTTCTGTAGAATTCTCAGGATTAGCGGAAGGGGGAAAAGTGTAAGCATAGATTCCTGACCATTTGATCAAAAATGCATTCCCCCTCAACCTTCTTTGCGTTTGCCAGCACACATAGTATTGGCATTTTTTATTTTGTCGCAAATAGGTCCAGACTGGGCTTGCCCCAGCGAAGAAAGAGATGATCGAGAGTTGCCTGGTTGAGCTCCCACTCCTGGCAGGTCGGTGAGGTTCTGCTTAATGAGTCCGCCAAGGTGTTGGATATTCCTGGGACGTGTTCTGCTCTGAGAGTTATGTGATGTTCAAGTGCCCAATTCCATATCTCCTGCGCTTGAAGAGACAGCGCCGGTGATTTTGTACCACACTGTCTGTTGAGGTAATGCATACTTGTGGTGTTGTCGGTTCGGATCAAAACGGAAGAGTCTGATCTTGGTGAGGAAGGCTTTGAGCGCCACGAACACAGCTTTTAATTCCAAAAGGTTGATGTGGAGCATTGCTTCCTGGGTGTTCCATTTCCCTCTCACTTTCAGGTCTTCCAGAGGCACGCCCAATCCCTCAAGAGAAACGTCTGTGGTCAGAACATGTTCTGGGCTTTGACTGTCTAGCTGTTGCTGAAGTGACAGCAGTTTTGTATCAACGGAATGCACGAGGAGAGCATCCACAGAAGAGGACTTTCTTTTGCTGAGGCAGAGCGCTAGACTTCGAATCCTCTTCTGCCTGTCCTGAGAGGCAAAATCTTTTGCTTGTTCCGTATCTAATACGGCTCCTAGAAAGGTGATGTTGTTTGACAGCATTAGGTGTGATTTTTGGTAGTTGACCGAGAGGCCTAATCTGTGGAAGAGGGTCGGGCATGTTGCAGTTTGTGCTTTTATTAGCTAATAGTCTAAGTATGGAAACACTTGAATTCCCATTTGTCTGAGGTGGGCTGCCACCGGAGCTAAGACCTTTATGAAAATTCGAGGAGCAGATCTCAGGCCAAAAGTTAACACTCTGAATTGGTAGTGGGCGCCTGCAACCCTGAAGCGTAAGAATTTCCTGTGACTGGGGTGGATAGGGATATGGAAATAGGAATCTTGGAGGTCCAAGGTCGTCATGAAATCCCCTTGATTGAGTAAACTTAAAACATCTTGTAGAGTGATCATCCAAAATGACTTTTTTTTTCAGGAATTTATGTAAACATCGAAGGTCTAAAATGGGTCACCAGTCTCCTGTCTTTTTCCGGAAGGGGAAGAAGTGAGAGTAGAAGCAGGTTCTCCTCTGAGACTTTGGTACAATCTCTATTGCTCCCTTGTCTATCATATTGGAAATTTGTACAAGGAGGTCTTTTAAGTGGGCAGGTGGGGGTCATCGTGATGGTACCTCCGGAGGAGATTGTTGAAATTCCAGGATATGCCCTTTGGTGATAATATCGAGGAACCATCGGATGGGGGGTCTGGGACCATAGGGGGCAGAATTTTCTGCTTCTCCCACCAATCAGAGTGTTGGGATAGGGGTTGGATGCAGGCACTTGATGGAGGTCAGTGTTTTGTGGCTGTGTCCTTGCCTCTATAAGTAGACTTTCCTCTTGAGGTATGTCTGTAGGTTGCAGATGGAGGTTGACGATAGGGCTGTTGCTGTTGTTGACTGGTGGTTGGACGAAACTGGCTCTGGTAAGGTTGGTACTGCAAATACTGGTACAGGCCGCCTCTGTAAGAATACAGTCCTCTTCTTCCTCTTGCCCCTCGAAAGGGCTGCCTTTTGAACTGCAGAGTACCCAGCGATCTAGCTGTGTCCGTGTCCGTCTTTATAGATTGAATCACATCATAGACGTGCTTGCCAAATAATAGTTCTCCATCATATGGCATATCCAGGACCTTCATCTAAACCTCTGGGCGGAATGATGTGGCCTTTGTCACCACTTACGTCTTAATACTGCCGCTCCGGCTAGCTGGCGGAAACCTGTAGATTACACATCTATTGCACCAGTCTATGATCTTGGCAGAGATCTTTTCTCCCTCTTGCAACATCTTCCGAGCTTTAGCTCTAGCATCATCGGAAAGAAGATCGATGAATTAGGAGATGTCCGACAACATTTGTCGGTCGTATCTGCCTAAAATCACCAAGGAGTTTGCTGCCCTGACTGCTGTAGCTGCCATTGTGGAACATTTTTTCCTTATAGAATCTAAGCGCCTTCCTTCCTTATCCAGGGGTGCAGAAAGCAGAGAGGATGGATTTCTGGATCTGCGCTGGACCACATGAGAAATTACTTAGTCAGGTTTAGGTTGACCAATTAAACAGGCTGGTGAATTTTCCGGGGCTTTGTATTTTTTTCCAACCTAGGAAGCACCGCTGGAATGGAAGATGGGGTCTGCATTACTTTAAGGCCCTCTTCCCAGATAAAGTCTACAATCGGGACTGCACAAACCGATTTCCTGGTGTCTTCCTTAAAGTCATAAAGGAAACAATCCGACTGTTTAGATATAATAGGGAGCTGGAACCTTTTAGCTGCTCTTTCCATTACACTATGGAATCCACCAATATCCTGTGGTGGAGAATCTATTGGTGGCGGCGTAGAGGGCGATGGTGTTTGCATTTGGTAACCATCAAATTCAGTGAGGAGTGATTCAGTGTCTTGAATCTCACCTTCTTCCTGTTTGTCTTCCGAAGAAGGCGGATAGTTTTCGGGAAGTTGCGATGGAGTTGGTATCAGTACCGTAGTTACTTGAGAGTCTGGGGGTTGGTCTCTGGGAGGAGGACCCAACGGCATTTGCAGATGGTGCCGAGGAGTGGTTATTCCTGGTGGCAGGAATCTAGTATAATAATCTTGCATCATGTGCTGCAAATTGGAAATTAATGACATTGGCATCTGCACTGCTGGCTTGTGCTGTTGCATTTGGGTGAATGAGTGTTGCTGTTCTCGAAATAGTGCTGAATGTATACTTGTTCACTCTCTTCTTCCGCCTCTTCTTGGCATTTTATTCGTAGGTCTGAAGGACTACGTGCCACCGGAAACAGACCATTGTCAAAGTAGTCATCTCCATATTCCTGATGGTCCTCATAAAGGAGATGCTGTGGAGTTATGGGTGACACCTTACTAGGCGAGGTATGTGAAGGCAGTAATGTTTGTTGAGTGGATTTATGTTTAATTGCTATAATTCTTACTGGCAAAAAGGAAGATCCTCCAGAATCCACTGCTGTCGACAATCGGAAATGGGCCGTCGAAGCTGTTGTCAACGGTCTCGTCGACGGTGTGCTCGTCGTCGGAGTGGTTGTTTTTGTAGTTGTCAACAGAGCTGGTGTCGACAGGGTTTTCATCGATGGGGCTTTAATCTGTGGCTCATCTGTCGATGGAGTTGTCGACGATGTAGATTTTAATTTCTTACCTGTCGACTATGCGAACTTCTTTGATATTTTTTGCCTGGGTAGAAAAAGAAGAGCCATACTTCAAAGCTCACTGACGTTATTGTCGATGACAACAGTGACGACGTTATGATCATGGGCGACGATGGAGCTGTGAACGTCACCGTGGTAGTAGATGATGTGAAACCTATTGTCGACAACGCGCTTGTTCATGAGACTGAGATTCTTGACGTCGACTAAGAGCTAGATGGCTTCTCAAGTTTCATTGAAGTTGCTGCTGGAGTGGAAGGTTCAGAACAAACTTTCTCGCCATGTTTCTTTGAAAGTAGTATGAAGTTCTTCAGCTTTTCCCTTCAAAGAGTGCAATTTTTTAGATGTCTTACTTCTTTTTAGAGAAAGACTCTCAACAGATCTTTTCCTTTTTCTTGATGTCACAGAGGCATCGCTGTCATCATCAGACAGAGTTTTTCTGGTTTTACGTTTTTGAAGACAAGGCAGGAGGAGCCTGGCTTTTCTGTCCCTCAATGTTTTGCTAGGAAAGGTTCTACAAATGTTACAGTCTTTCACCTTGTGCTCTGGGTGAAGACAGTAAATGCACTCCTTGGGAGGGTCCTCACAGTGAATACTTAGCTTACCACAGGTTTTGCAAGGTCGAAACAAACCTTTCTTTGCTGTAGACATGTTATAGAAATCACAGCTGTCGATGTAGAACACAATATTTAGAAAAATCTCCTGTCAGGAAAAGGTCAAATGAGCAGAGTTCAGGGAGACTCCCTTACACACGTCGTGCGGTAGACAATCTGAGAGACTGGAGCCACTGTGCTGAGGGTTATAAAGGGTGGTCTCGCCTGATTGTCTGGACTTTGGGTCTTTTATAATGGCACTAATAAGCTGTAAAAGTGAATGTATTTTTCCATTGATTACAATGTTAAAATGTAATCTACTGCTTTCTATGTACTGTGGGACTCCCACTTTGACGACAGGGAATGATTCAAGCATGTGAATTAATGAAAGATAACCCAATATTGGAGAATATGAAATTGTTTGGCTCTTTAAAGGTGCGTGACATTTCTGAAATATGTTTCCTGAGATAGGCACCAATATATACATATTTAAATGCTGAAATAAATATAAATAAAGAAGTCATATTAGGACGTTCACCTTTTCTGTGTTGTCACCCTGTATTTTTCACCTTTTTCTGGACTTTGTTTAGAACTCTGTGCACTTATCCCCTGCTAGACAGTAGTAAAGTGCCTATGTTCCCCTTCAAACTGGTTGAATTGGCGTACTCCAAATTGGCATATTTAACAAGCTAAAAAGTTATAGTATATAGCAAAAGTGTACCCAGTGTCTGAAAGTTAAATATCACTATTGGACTGCAGCACCTATTGTGATATCCACTACAGTGCAGGAGCAAACATCGTTGCAAGTCTTAGATAGATACTTTATTGCTCGACTAAACCATTGCAATGTAAAACATGGTAAAACATACTAGACAAATAAAAAGTTAACTCTTAAAAAATGACTGAGGTCAATTGGAACTGAGGCTGCTTAAAGTCATTGTCATGCTCATTACAGTCATTAATGTGTCTGCATCTACGATCCTAGATGGGTTTTAAACAGATATCAAAAGAGAAAAGGAAACATTTAAGCTTGCATTTATAATTTGACAACTAAGACACTATTTTTTCAATGAGACTGCCTGTTCTTGTACTTGTAAATCATAGGTGAAGTTTAAATCTGACTATACATGTCAAGCAATTATCCCTTCAAGTCTACTATTCATCCTGAACGTATCAGTGTAAAACCCATAATTCAACCTTTCAAAATAAAACATTTTAACAAATAATCAGCCCCATGTAGGCCTTTCTAGCACACAAGGTTAAGAGCATGGCCTTTAAAAGTAGGGCATGTAGAAATTTAACATTAACATGTCCTTACAGGGACTAGTACTCACAAGATGTTTACACTGGGCAGGCCTAACTGTCCTATTTAGAAAACCAGAGTACAGATTAAAATCCTAGTAGTGGGGACTGCTGGTATCATTTTTGAGACAGTGTCAAATCCTGCTTGAGTGCCACATTCTGCTTGATAGATCTGATGGGTTCACATACAACATTTGGGGCGCCCCTGAAAGGAGAGAGAACATGATGTAAAGCCGATTCCTATGGATCATCTGTCTGGTTGCTGAAGGTCTCTGCTTTGTCCTACCAGACTTCTTTGTCAGGGTTTACATATAACCACTCGGGCACATTTGAAGAGGGAAAGAATAGGAACCAGGAACTTTAACCACATTGGTTAGGGTGTGCCCAGGAGTCATCCTCACCCCCAAGCTAGTGCCAAGCATAAATGTGGTATCTCCAAACACCCACTTCAGAAAACTCCTGGGCCTGAGGAAGAACAAAACAGGACTGGACCGGCTGGCTGTGACCTGAGAGAAGTCCTGCATGAATGGACCTGCTCCTTTTGGTACCCAGGACATAGAAGTGGACTCCAAGGGTCAGTTATATGACCTCCTGTGTGGCTTCAGAGAGAAGATAAGCTGAAAGAGGCCTTTTGCTAGAAGTACCCTGCTGAGCAGTGACTACTGGAAGTGGACTGGACCTTCTTGTTGGTCCCTACCTAGCACCCTGTGAGTCTCCGAGCACCTCCCTTGAGTTTTGAGGTTTGGGACACAAAGGACTAAGTAAGAAGGTCAAATCTTTGACTAAAATAAACATGGTGGTGTAACAATCGTACTCCATCGTAGTCAGTCTCAAACTGCCTTCAAGTCCCAAATCTATTGCGACTGTTGACTATCTGAGATTTTTTGTTTTTGGCACTAATTCTACATACAAAAAATAAAATTCATGTCTTAAGTTTCCCTTATTGATTTTTTGTGTTTTTGGTGTAATTTTGTTTATTTAATTTCACTCGATTTTTCTATTTCAGTGTGGGATTTTTATTGGTTCGTATTTTTACTTTATCCCTGTTTGTACTGCATGAATACTAAACACATTGTCCTATGTGAAGCTTATCCGCTTTGTGCCATAACTACCACAGGGTTGAACACAGGTGAATTTAGTGACTTTGAGGGTTCACCCTGATGAGGGTTGTGATTAATCATTGAGGCAGGTAGTCTCCCACCTCCCAATAATACTCCAATTTCTTACAGTCAGCATTTAAAAAATAAATGTCAATTGTATACCATTCGATTTGGTTTTGATAAATGTTCCAGCAAGCAGAAATACATTTTCTATTGTTTTTAAGTATCAATTAGAATTTTACAATGCAGAATTCTTTTTTTGCGCTTGCTCAGTTCTCTTTCTCAGAGCATACCAGGCAATACTCACATAAATTGAGCAATACCGGACTGAGTTAATGAGCCATGTGCATCACAGGCAGGTTACATATAAAAAGGGCTTATGAGCTGCAGGTGGGTGGTGGCTTAATGGAAGTACAGTGAGAACTAGCTGCATAGTGCGGCTTCTTCTGTGACTCATTCATAATTCTGTAGCAATCCGGAAGGCATTTTAGACACTTCCCTGGGTCTCAAAATGCAGGTGGAATCTCAACAAGCTGGCAGTGTGAAGGAAATGCTTTCAAAAGCACCAAAGGCAGAGCTATATCTGGCACTTGAATTATTTGTCACATTCCACCAGTTTAGGCTAAGGGAGGACTGTACTTAAGTCACTATCGTAACACTCTATGGCCAGCTCCTCTGGAATAGCAATGACAGGTCTTGAGCAAGTTAGTTGCTTCCATGAGGGCCTGTGACAAACGTATCCTGGAAGCCCACATGGTTACTTCCATGTCAGCGCAGAAGCAAAATCACATTTCAAATTTGCTGCTCAGGCCATTGAAACCTGTTTGTAACACCGTCTTAGTTTTGTGCTGCCTACCCATCAATGCTGTACTTAACTTTTACCTAAAACATTGTCATGATGAGCTCTCAATTCTCAAGTGGCCCTGGTCAGTGCTGGTCTGTCACCTGAAGCGCAGCCATGTTGGAGTCATGCCTGAATAACCAAGCACATGCTGACCTTTGATTTGTAGAACTGTTTCACTTGGTCTTCCCTTCAAAGATGCTCACTGCTAATTAGTTTATTCATGTCTATCAGGACCAAACTATTTAACAATGCTGGAGTTCAGTGCTCTCTTTCCACCATACCTTTGCAATCTCTCATATGAAGCACATTAATGATACATTCTGGCAGCCATCTGCAGACAATGCTTCTCATCTACCAGTAACTTAAAAGGTTGATCCCTGCCTGAGCACAAAACTCAAAACAGTTTTCACTGGATCCGTTGAAAAGTGAATCACTTACATTAATTATGGTCACAATTTGTTCCTGACTGCATAAAACACTCATGGTAATATCTCACCTAAAGCACTGTCCTGGTCCTGTCCTTCCAGCACGTCCTGATCGTTGGTTGGCATTGGCTTGACTAATGGGGTAGATCTGGAGGGCATCCATGCCTATTCTAGGGTTGAAAACCTGAGCAGCAGCAAAGGCACAATTAAAAGAGGAAGACAAAGAGAGAAAGGATGAAATGAACAAAGGTAAAATAAATACGTCATTCAAGACTAAATGGAAATATCAGAGAAGTGATAAGAAAACAGGTGATCTAAGTAAAGCAAAGTGAAGGGACAAAAAGATTGAATGAAGAGGAATGTTGGAGCGAATGATGAGGAATGTTGGAGCGAACAAAGTAATATAAAAAGGAAGGGAGTAGGAGGGTGCGTAAGCACCAGGGTGACAAAGAGAGGAAAAGTGGACAAGTAGTTGGAGAAAGGTCAGTTCTCCCCACATATCAAGTGTGAGAATCAGTTGAGATCCCCCAGCTAGAAAAACAAAGAAAAACAAACTCAAACAAAATCCTCAGATGTAGCTGAGATAATACCTCCAAATCGTCCCCTCTAGCCAGGAATGAGTCGGAGCCATCATTCCATCACAACAGATTGGACAGGTCAAATTTTTAACTTAAAGTCAAGTCAACATGAAATTAAGCCAAATAATCACCTGACTACCGTTCTACTCACAAAATTGTGTATCAGGATAGCTAAACCAGCAGTCACATGTATATTTTCAACTGCAATAGGAAGATCAAAGTTAGCTCAGTTGTCAGCACTCATAAGATACACCAAGGGTTAAATCACCACAGTATCTACTTTACCAAAGTTGACCCGGTGGGATACTGGTATAAAGTCTACAACACCATGGAGCACTTAGTTCTTTCATATTTTTAATTCATCATTATGCAACTACTCAACCACCTTTAAATCTAGTGCAATATACTCTTTTGGGGTTGAGACCGAAGGTCAGCAGGCTGCACCAGACAGAAAATGCATCAGAGCATCTAGACTCAGGACACCACACACTCATGAACAGATAAATAAACCCCAGATAGGTTTGATCACATGCACCTATTCTCAGACTTCACTAAATCAAAAATACATAATGCACACATTTAAGCAGAAACAACGTATTGACAGAAAGTTAAATATACATTATCAATAAATCTTCACAGGAGCAGTGTGTTAATGTTCCATATTCTAGAACCGACTAACAGTCCTATTGCTGCCTCTGAGATAAAACAGTTTACCAGCATACACTCCTCAAACACACTGCAATGTTTTGTTTTAGTTATAAAACTTCTGACATCTAAACTAGATTATTGCTTTCACACATTTAGAAGCAAGTGAACTCAAAGAAAGTCCACCGAACTGATAAGAACTGGATTTTTGCCAAGCATCAGACTTCATTTCACTTCTCCAAAGGAAGCAAATTAGACAAAAGATTATTCTCCCACCTCTTTGCATGGAGGACAGCCCTCTGCATTAAATGTGGACTTCTCTGAACTCACCTTTAACTTGCAGTAACCAGAATCAATAACAAACATGATCCCATCCACTGTCAATGACGTCTCTGCAATGTTAGTGGCAACAATGCACTTCCTAACACCATCTGGAGCCTGGGAAGAGAAGGAATTACGCTATTATGGTCATCAGCTACTAATCACACTTGCTTGTGCCTCAAGGGAAGAACACATTGAAAGGATGACAAGGTCGTCATCATAAGGACTAATCACTTACTTTCTGGAAAATCTTGGCCTGGAGGTCAGATGGAAGTTGGGAATAGATGGGGAGCACAGCCAGCGCAGGAGCGTTCTCCAGTTCTTCCAATCGTTCCACAATCTGATCAGAAGACACCTGAGAAAGAAAAAGTAGTAGGATTAAGGAAATTACTTGAGGCGAGCTTTTAAATGCAAATACCAGAAACTTTGACTTTAGTCAAAGTTGCCTGTAAGAGTTTGCTGGTGATGGATGAAAAAAACTAATGAGAAAGGAAAAACAAGACTATGTTTACAAGGCTGCAGAAAGATTAGCTAAATTAACAGAAAACAACTTCAGTCAAAACAGAGGTTAAATGGAAGAGAAGGTATAACAGATATCAAAACGAAGTTCATTATAAAGAAGGTTGAACAGAGAACTGAACCACTTTCGTGATAAGGACACAGAGATAATGTTCGCAACTTCTACATTTTAGTACTATGAACATAAAGTATGTGTGACTGACCTAGCCGGACCTGACCGGAATATATTTCATCACTGATCCAGGACCAACCGATATTGGGATGGAGGACTAAGGTGCTTATCATGAAAAAAGTGAGTGTAACAGTAGCTTCAGGAACAAGAATTTGCTGAAAGCAGCAAGAGGAACTGCATTGAAAACTGAAGAACCTTTCACTACAATAATGTCCCCTCTTCTGGCAAAAGCATTGGCTGGCAGAATACAAAGCTGATTAAGCTTTATGTGAGAGATCATCAATTTAGTTGTAGCAATTGTTCAAATGAATCTTGAAGAAGGTGATAAAACATAAAACTACAACGCCACAATAAATAGGCTTAATCAATAATCATATATGAGTAAATGAAGGTGTGCACAGACATGTTAGTTCACTACTCAGAACGTAAGGGGTTCTGTTGCAGCCTATGTACATATATGTCCAGAAGTAAAACAGTAAAGGCATGCACAATGATCAGGCAAAGATATGTGTTACTCCACTCAAGCACAGTTTAGTGTTCATAATTATCCATGAGTTTTTGTCAAGTTGACATTTAACATCGATCATTAGAGGGAAGCCAACGACACATCTAGTGACACTATGAAAGAGGATGGTTGCAGATAAAAAAAAAAAAAATCTAAGCAGAAATGTGGTTTCTTTATTTACGATCTATATTTTGCTACAACTGTGTACAATCTATTGTGTTCACAGTGTAGACTGATCTATTTGTTTTTTCTTTTTTTAAATTTAGAAATACGGATCGCTCATTCTGCCCACGCATACAATCCAGAGGATGACCTCTAATGTATATTTCTGTAGGAACCGCAACATCGAAGCACACCCCACATATGCTTTGGACATATTTATGTGCCAGCTTCACACCAACTCAAACCACTTACCTATAGTTATGAACACAAAAAAATGCGGTTGAGCAGAGTTGCACATATATATGCCTGAGCTTTGTGCACAGCATTATTTTGCTGCTGAATCTAAATGTGCCTATGCTGCAGCCTAACACAAGGTTTTCAATACTTAATCAACATTATGTCTAAGTGACTGAAATTATTTGTTCTTATACAGAAATATATGCCTTCATTCATTAGTCATATATAATTATTGAGTAAGACTACATTAATTTTTGTTTGGGGTTTGATGTTTAATCAGATTCTTCGTCAGGATGCATTCTAAAAACTGCTAAGTTGCTGTACAATCCTTTTGGGAGCACCTCTTTATACTGTATTCAAATACCCAAGCTCTCCAGGGGATAGTGAGTTGAATTTTGTTATTAATTCATGTAAGAGATCAGCTGAGATACCAACATTGGTGCTGGATGTCAGGGGGTGTGAAAGCACTCCCATATATTCCTGGAATTGAGATGGAGGTTTAAAAATAAAGATGCCCTTGTCTTGTTGTTTATACTTATACATCTAACATTCCATTTCAATAGGTCTTGAGACAAGTTCTAGAATGCGCTTTTCGTGTTTATAAAATTTATGAGTGCATGATAACTGCACTCATGACCTTCTGAATGCACCTTTATGCTTTGGAACACATTACCAGTAAATGGGCTGGCATGTGTCTAGATTTTGGCATGGTTTAAAAGGTAGCTGTTTGGCAGTTTGATAGATATAGAAACTCATGGTCTGCACACCGTACACGGTTATGTCGATTTTAAAGTACTTGAGTTGTTTCCTTTTTCTGCTCATTTCTCATTCTAGTTTATTGGTTAATAGTAGCACCTTGTTAGCTATATCATGGACAGTTTTGGAGATGCTTGAAAGGGTTTACATAAGGGTTGAGTAAGGAGTAATAGAGGGTGGTGGGCTCATAACCAAACAACATTTAGGGACTTGTGCCCTCTTCATAGCTCTATTTTTATGAACAGTGTGGACTGATGAAAATACAGACCCGTTTTAAGATGGCACCACCGTAAGAGCACTAATCAGAATGTTTTACCACAAGGAGTGCTCTGTAGAGGTCCATTGGGGAGTGCTCTGTAGAGGTCCATTGGGGTACCATTAAACAGTGGCATAGTTATTTACTTTTCATATTGAAACACAATATTGGGATAGATGTGTTTGCTCTGAAACTTAGCAATTCAATATATGCTATATATAAGTTTATACTGATATCATAAGTATAATTGTTTCTGAAGTGAAGATTGGTTGATGCATAATTTGGCCCAACTAGAATTTGTGGTGGCATCTCAGATCTTGTCTGTTCATTCTACACTAGTAGATGACATACTGTGAGAAAAATTAGATTGTGTGTGTTACGTTTGATTACCTTAGGACCTGTTCCGTGCTCTTATTTTCACTTCCATACGTTTGTGACTACAGCGATCACATATATTAAGATGGAGGATTTTCCCATTGAGATTGCGTCTTGTTGTTTTTATCCTGATCTGGATAGCGGATGACCACATACAGTTTGTTTGAGGACTATTTGTAGATTACAAAGTAATTAATATTTCTTGTGAGCTTAAAACAACATTCCATACCAAAACTGTTGGGATATTCAATTATTATATAAGTTTGGTCTCACATTAAGTTATCACACCACACGTATGATTGTCAATAAGAATAGTACAATACTATTACGACCTTGAATGTGTTGATGTATTGACTTCTATTTTATGACTACGGATTGATCTGTTAAACATTACTTCATTGTGCTACTTCAAATGTAATGAATGAATTCCATTTTAGAGTGATTGTCAGGCTCAAGTGGTTTTGTCTGTACTAAGTGATAAGGATTTGTAAATGCAATGAAGCAATTTTGTTCAATATCAAAGTTAGGCCCAAACTGCTTATGCCTGCAGTAAAGCATATAGCATTGCACTTTCCTAAATGATTTACAAGAAAATAAGTTACTTACCTGTAACTGTAGTTCTACAGTATTGGAATCTTTCATAAGATTCACATGCTTGAATCATTCCCTGTTGTCGAGATGGGAGTCCCACGGTACCTTGGAAAAAGCAGTGCAATGATAGGCATATACTAGAAAGGCCATAGGCCGTTCAGTTTATTAACGTCCTAGTTGTTTTTAAAAACGAGACTAAACTTACGTTCCAGGCGATGAGGCTACACCAGCCTCTGGCACACTTCCGTGAGAAGCTTCAGTCCCTCAGAGTTTCAGTCACAAGTGTAGATAAACACCCATTGAGAGATAAGGTGAGCTTGCCAGGGGAGGAGGGTGGGTTGAATGTAAATCTATGAAAGATTCCAATACTGTAGATCTAGAATTAGAGGTATGTTACTTATTTTCTTACTCCAATATTGGATCTTTCATAGAGTCATATGCTTGAATAGATGAAACAGCAGTTGTATGGAACATTTTTTAATGATGTTTAAAATATAGTCAAATATATACATACACACACAAACACAGACATTCACTTAAAAACCAAACTTTACAGGGACTTTAAAGTTAGGAAATAGATTTAGAAAAACATAGAAATTCACTTAAACACAAAGGTTACAGAGATGTTACACTTAGACTCGCACTTTAAATGTACAAAACCATAGAAATTCACCTGCTGTAATTAGAGTTTTTTCAAGTAACCATAACTCATGGCCTAAAGTAACTATAACTCGCACCCCTCCATGCACAGTTTTTTGCTTCAAGTTGTTTACAGCAAATATTACATTGACATTATCAATGATGGTATCTAAGATGTCATGAGTGTTGTAATATGTGAGGTAATTAGCAATGCATGGCGAGGGCGCAAGTTACAGTTACATTGGGGCACGAGTTATAGTTGCTTGAAATAACCAACTATAACAGCTGAAATTCTATGACTTTGTATGTTTAAAATGTGACCCTAACTATAATGTCCCGGTTACCTTTTTTTAAGTGAATTTCTATGTTTTTTTAAATTCTATTTTCTAACTACAATGTTACTGTAACCTTTGGTTTTTCAGTGAATTTCTATTGCTTTTTCCAAATGTAAAATAAATTGAATTACTGTACATTAATCCAACCTGGCCCACGCACATCCTTTGCGTAGTGGGGGTTAGCTGCAACTAACTCCCTATAACCACCCAACTCTGAGCAGGCCTCAGACGTGCACGGCGGGGGTTGGCCGCAGGGCCAGGCTGCACAACCTACCACATATAACCACTGACCCCACACCACGCAATTACAAAACCCCTCCATCAAGCTTTATTAATAACTTTTCAAGGTGAAAATGCAGATAAAAAACATCTGCACTGCCTTCACCATTCGCAAGAAATTTGGATTGTTAGTACTTTACAGAAGTGGAGCTTCAACTTCGGCACTTTGTTTATATCCGTGAATGCTGGGGGGAAAAAGTATGTTCCCGTAGCATGTAACGACCTTAGAGACCGAAACAACGTAAACTATTCCGGCCCGCATGCCACAACAGTCTTCACCATTGAGGAGGACGTAGCTGCTGTTTGAAAGCACCTGGAACGTGGGTCTAATCAAGGGGACTGGAACTCCCTTCAGATAACAAGCCAAGTTCGCAGCGGAGGAGTTACAAGCCCCATGCAAGGACAGCTGTTCACAAACCATTGAATGGCTGACTGAAGTCTTGCATTCACTAAGGCTAAGAAACACTTCTATCATGCCACTGAAGCATTTGTACGAGAAGGGACGCTCCCACACCTCATGGATGTAACTATCTCCAGCATTTCATATCTGCCTACCGGAATGTATTTTAAACAGGAGGTGAATTAAAGTGTTGAAATAGACAGATTAATGCCCCCATGTATTAGCCACTCAGCAGATGGTATTTCAGCCACAGTAAAAAGCAACTTTTCTAATTTCTCAATGTTAAGCATGACATAAGTTGCTTCCTTCTTAGCCATCAGTTGTTGTTGTTGCGTTAAATTGAAGGAAGAAAATATCTCCCTCGCACTGAAATGCTGCCGGGGAACGTGACCCGCCTTCAATGTTTGAAGTGTCCAACCCAACTGCATAATGGACATTAGTTGACTCGGTCCATGGTGTAAAGAAGACATATCTGTTTGTATAATGTCTGTAGCAGAAGAGACAATATTATTTAAAGTATATATCTTGTCGGACAAGGTATTAATCCCATTATGTACAACAGATAATGCTTTTTATTTTTTAGATTTTCCTGGTCTTTTTACCTTAACCAGGCAGCTGCTTCTTGTTGGGAAAGCTTCCAAATTTCATTATATGCCTCATTAAAAAACACTTCCTACGGTGTTTTCTGGGTCCTAACAGGAAGTCCTGTAAGTCAGTGTTACTAGACAGGAGACTGAGGTTTTCGCTAACCGCATGTAGTGAGTATGATTTTAACCATTGCTGGCACAATTTTCCTACACTATGGTGGTCATTCTGACCCTGGCGGTCTTTGACCGCCAGGGCGGAGGACCGCGGGAGCACCGCCGACAGGCCGGCGGTGCTCCAATGGGGATTCCGACCGCGGCGGTAAAGCCGCGGTCGGACCGGCACCACTGGCGGGCTCCCGCCAGTGTACCGCCGCCCCATTAAATCCTCCACGGCGGCGCAGCTTGCTGCACCGCCGCGGGGATTCCGACTCCCCCTACCGCCATCCAGATCCTGGCGGTCCGACCGCCGGGATCCGGATGGCGGTAGGGGGGGGTCGCGGGGCCCCTGGGGGCCCCTGCAGTGCCCATGCCACTGGCATGGGCATTGCAGGGGCCCCCGTAAGAGGGCCCCTACATGTATTTCACTGTCTGCTGCGCAGACAGTGAAATACGCGACGGGTGCAACTGCACCCGTCGCACAGCTTCCACTCCGCCGGCTCGATTCCGAGCCGGCTTCATCGTGGAAGCCTCTTTCCCGCTGGGCTGGCGGGCGGTCTGAAGGCGTCCGCCCGCCAGCCCAGCGGGAAAGTCAGAATTACCGCGGCGGTCTTTCGACCGCGGAACGGTAATCTGACGGCGGGACTTTGGCGGGCGGCCTCCGCCGCCCGCCAAGGTCAGAATGAGGGCCTATATGTTGTAACTATACCCGCATGTTCAGATGATATATAGCGAGGGTTCGGCCTACCAGTTCTAAAACGCCCAAGGATTCGATAAAACGTTCACAACACCCACTGGTATCTATTGGCCACAATAACCACCCTCCAGGACGTGTCAGTGAAACATTAAATGTACCATTCTGGACCCATTCGTCGAGCTGGTCTTCAGTTGCATTTGTATATATTTTCCATTTATAAAACTTTGCAGGGGCAGATATGCTGGGCATGTTTAATTCCTTAATTTTAGCTAAGCCTAAACAACTTGTTTGTTGTAATGTTTCATTTAAAAATATAATTTGTACAGGAAAGAGTCATGCTCTAAATAAAGCTTCCTTTCCCCTAATTTGCCAATTTTTTGTTCCCCACACACTTTTCAGATCGATCGACTTCAGCCAATATTCATAGCCTTCTATAGACAACCGGGAAACAAAGGATTCTGAATATATAAATTTTGTATTTGTCATTAATATATGTATATTCTTAGTAGGTGGTACCTTAAAATAATATGACTCAGCGTTTTTTACATTGTGCCCAGATAAATATGTAAACTTTTCAGAATATGTTTCGGAACTCCCCTGTGGGGGAGTCGGACAACGTTCCCATTGTGTATAATTAAAAACAGTTTTAGGGCTGCTCGCTCTATGTATGAAATGGTGCCCATAACAATTATAGCAAAACATAGCACCATAATTCTCTTGAGATTGATAAACATCTTCATTTTCAAAGACAGTACAATACTGCAATTCAGTCATCATAGAATCAACTGTTTTCACATCCCAATCATCAGAAACAATGCCTGGTATTACAATATCATTTATTGATTATTTGAACACATATGGTATTTGAATTACTTCAGTGGGACCATATATATCAAATATTACTTTGTCCCAAACAATCCCATCAGGAATTGGTACTGCAGAAATGTTCACAAATGATAAGTCTCTTCGGACCTTATGTGATGAAAAATGTGGTTTTAAGACCTCCTCCACCAATTCAAATGTTGATTTTTCAGGAAGAAAATGACCATTAGTAAGAAAAAGGTAATAACAAAACCAATCCAAATTAGGAAAGCTAGGACAGTCAAAGAGAGCCATGGAAAAACAAAATATGTTTCTTTAAGCCAGTTTTTTTAGCTTACGTGTTCTTGACAAGTCAGCAGCTGAAGAGGCTAATGAGACTGAGAAGTCATCACTGAGGTCGGCAAAATATCCAGAAGCAGTTTGTGCAAATGGTGGAGCCATGGTCAGCGGAGGAGTTGGTGTTTCCCGTGGTGGCACACTATAGATAGCACCATCCGTCTGTGTTGGAGTTGAGTCAACTCGGTCAACCATTTCTATATTGTGTGATGTAAGTGGAACCAATGCAAGATCAACTTCCACCCTCCCCAAGCTCGGAGAGGTGTCGGTGTTGGTATAAACAACTTGTAGAGGAACTTCTTGACCAGTAGTGAAAGGGATTCGAGAAGAACTGGACGTTCCTCTTGGCCGGCTGTGCCGCATCAGCCACATGGTGTAATTTGACATCGTCGATGGAGACAAAACGATTTTCTTTGGCACCTGCCAATGGTGGTAAAATTACAGTTCTGGTACTGTGTATCCCTAATATTGGAACTGGTGCTCTGTAAGAAGGGCCAAATTCCTTTTTCACAGGTACTTTCTCACGTACGAGATCCCCAACTCTGGGAATCCAGCCGGTAGATGTTACAGGCCCATCCTTGACTCCTGTGGAGGCAGCACTGATAGAAGATTTATTGTCACAGAACTGTTGCAATTCCTGTAAGGCAGTGACACGTTCATTTATGTCAAAAGGTGTTTCTGCTGCCTCCACACCAGGACCATCAAGATCCAGAACATACATTAGAGTTCCGAACAGGCACTCATATGAAGTACGACCCCCAAGGGACCTTCTAGGCAGATTATTAAGTGCTCTCTGGACTCCATATAGGTGGTTAAGCCAACTACGACCCGTACCCAAGACTCTGGTTGTTAAAGACTGCTTTAAATCACGGTTTAAATCGATCCATGATACCATTTCCCTCGGAATGAAATGGAGACGAGTACCGGAGTTTGACCCCCAACGAAGCCATGGCGTCCCTGAATGCCCTTGAGGCGAAAGCAGGGCCCTGGTCCGAATGGAAAGCCGCAACCGCATATGTACTGATAAAGACTCGCAAATCTTTAATAACAGTCCCAGCGCCAGCCAAGCGTTGTGGCCACACTCATAAAAATCTGGAGCATGAATCAACAGCGACTAAAATATACTTGTATGCACTATCCGGTGTTAGAAGACTGCAATGATCCAAGTACACACACTGTAATGGTTTGTTTGAAATCAAGAAGGGTGTCTGCGGTGGGCGTTTGGCAGTGGAAACTTTAATTTGTTGACAGATGTCACAACAAAGGACATACTGCTTGGTCTCTTTATAGAGACCTGGCCACCAATAACGAGCCTGCAAGATCGAAATTGTAGCCGCCACACCAGCATGAGCAGATGAAACCCCCATGCGCTGCTTGAATCAATTGTGATCTTATATCTCTATTGGGGATGTCTTGTACCCCTACGCCTAGTATCTAAACCTCAGCGTTCAGCATACCTCCCATTCGGTAGGAATATTTGTCTGGAAATCCTTTAGGATAGGGCGCACCATCAGCCGTAGCGGTCACGGCAGCCCATATGTCTGCGTCTGGTTTTGAATTCAAACGAGACACTGCAGCTACAGCAGCTACAGCCACTGCTGACTTTGCAGCTTCATCAGCCAATGTATTTCCAGCAACGTGTATCCCAACGCGCTGGTGTCCAAGTGTATGTACAACATGGACATTTGGTAGCGTTTCTTTCAGATCTGCTACTTTCCCCCACAGAAGTCTGTGTTTTATGGTGTTGCCTTTGGAATCCCTGAACCCATTCTGGCGCCAATAATGCAGGTATTCATTAAAGGACTGTACACAATAATATGAATCACAAACAATCAGCGTAGGCTGTGCAGGATCTGTGTGCTCCAGTGCCATCAGCAGAGCCTTTAGCTCTGCCAACTGTGCTGTGCAATCCACTAGGGTTTGCGTAAAGGTATGTAGAGGACAACATTTATCGCCCTCCATGTAGCCACTTATGACTGCGCAAGCAAAAGAATATTGGTGTTCTGTGCCAACTGCAGGTTGTGCTGAGCAATCGGTGTACATGACTCTATGATATTGTTCAAGTGGCAATGTATTTGCTGGAACTGGGTATTCTATTTCGTACTGTAAAAATTCTTGTGTTTGTAACTTTGGGTAAAAAATGATGTCTATCAGTGGCTGTCAAAGACGTAGCCCATTGCACCCAACGTGGGTGTAATGCTTTTGCGTTCGGAACACTGGCTTTTGTAACAGCCTCTAGGTCTGAGATTGGAGAAACGTCAATAATGTGCTTTCCTTGAGCAAGAGGTCTTTCTTTAATGACAGCCATCTGTACAGCAGTGAGAATTTTCTCAGTGGGAGCAAAGCATTGTTCTGCCGCTGAATCCAAGTGTGATTTGTATGCAATCGGGACTGTCTCACCTTCATTAAATGTCACGTAGGTGAAACCGATGGCACCAGCTATTACTCTGATGACCAAATGTGTTTTATTGTCCCACATGTGTAAGTGTTGTGCTGCAAGCATGTCTGTTTGCAAATCTTGAAGAATGCGTGTATGTTCAATTGTCCAGAAGTTACTTGAAAAATCGGGACGTATCAGATCATATAAAGGTTTTATGCGTGTAGCACAATCTGGAATGTATGTTCTGCCAAAATTTAGGAAAACCAATAGAGATTACAGTTTTTTAAATTGTATCTGGTGGTTGTAACTGTGCACATTTCTCTAAGAATTGTGGCGGCAGACTCTTTCCTTCACTTGATAACTCATATCCCCAAAACAGGAGGCTGAGGAAGGCATTTTTTTTGTTTTTTAATTGAATTTGTAGCCAAATTCAGCTTATCCTACAACAATGCGGGTTACCCATCTTAGATGTTGTAGTATTTCATCATCCGTAAGATAGATATCATCTACATAGGACAATGCTTAAGGATCAATCTCGTGCAAAATTGCAGTCACATGAGCTGCAAACAGTCCTGGACTGTTCTTATACCCCTGAGGTAATCTGAATTATTTCTGGGAGCCCAGTGCGCTGAAACTTGTTAAGTCTCTACTCTCAGGCGCTATATTCTGGAAGAAAAAAACATTGGAAATGTCCAGTGCTGTTTTGCATTTTTTACGCACTATATTGTTCATTAGTGCTGTGCTAAGTGAATTTTGTATCGCAAAAGTGCGTGTATGACTGTTTAGGTGTCTGTAGTCTAAGACTATTCTATAGGAATGGTCTGGTTTAGCTACTGGGAATAATGGATTATTCATTGGGGGGACACAGGGTTCAATTACGCGCTGGTACTCTAATTGCGTGAGTATTTCTCTAACAGCTGCTTTTGCTTCGTGTTTTATAGGATACTGAGGTTGGGGTTGAGGTTCATTTTTAATTTTAATTACATGGTAGGGGGATTCTTTATCCCATCCTACGTGATTTCGGTATAACTCAGGTGCCTGTGCCAAAGCCCAATCAATGGCATAGGATTCAGCGAGATCCTCTGGAACAAGGGGCGAGAAGGAAGGCTTAATAACGTCTTCTCCATTTGGGTAGGTGCAAATTCAGGTGGCCAATCTTGTTCGGCCAACAAAACATCATATATGTTTACTACACAATCCCAAAAGATTGCGTTTATTATGCGCTCAATGTCTTCTTCTAACTGTAGCGTTACTTTATATACCCTATCAGGCGTGGAGACACACATGTCAGCAGTTTCTATTTGTATAAAGTCATCAGTTGCTTTCACCTCCAGGTGCTCTAGAAGATTCCGACGAACTATTGTGACCTCTGCCTCACTGTCTAGCAGTGCTAGAGCCCACTTCTTGTTCTTCAAGAGGACCCTCTTCCTGAGTGGCATGTCGAACTGTGACTGCTGCCACTTGTTTCTTTTTAAATTGTGGTTTTTGTTGGGTGGGTTTCTCTTCCTTTTTAACAGAAACCTCTAAAGAGCGTTGTGATTCCTGTCTCGGTTTCATGTACTCTGTCCTTCGCTCTGATCGCCCAACTCTCTCATTTTGTTTTTCCGATCAGTCCCGAAAGGAACGAGATTGGCGTGTATCAGTATATTGATATCTATCAGGCAATTTTATATTATCTCTATTTCTGAGATTATATCTGTTCTGCGGGGTCTCCATACACGGAGATTCTCCCCTCTCTTTTTTAGGAGTTTGTTGTTTTTTATCCCAGTGTTTCTTATTGCCCTCAGGAGCTTGCTTGGGAAAATCTTTGGTTGATTTGCCCTGAAATTGTGGTTTAGATGGTCTGGCCCCTAAACTGTCTCGACCTATGCTAGAATAAGTTTCTGCGATTATTTTAGGCAGCTCGCGTTCCTGATCCTGTTGCGTAACGTCACAGAGACGCATGCGCACTGCAAGTGCGACTGCTTCCCCTTTAAGGTTACTTAAAATGATTGAGGAAACTGTGGCAAAATTGCCCATAAATTGCATACCCAAATCTAGGGCCGGAGCAGCCCCATAATCATCTTGAATTTGTTTAAACACATCCGGTAAATCTGCAAGTGTCGGTGTACCGTGTGCGGTTGCATAGAGCGCGGCAAATACCGTGCCCTAAGTATTACAGTTATCTACTGTAGGGACCATCCCAAAAGGCAAGCACATTGTTAATATTCTATGTTTATCCTGAGGTCCCGTATGGGGAAATACTGCCTCCAGCGCATTACTCTTTTGTGCTAACCAAAACAGAGTTTCTTCCCGTTTGGCGGGTACTTTACCCATTATTGAATGTACTGTTGCAGGATTTATACCTGCCGTTGCTGCATGTGGATGTGCTGGAGCAGCACATGCTGGGTTTGTATTTAATGTTTGCATTACGAATTGTACTAATCGTCTATATATCGCTGTTAATTCAGTATATAAACGACGAACCTCAGCCACCGCTAAGTTTTCAACTTTAGGATGTGGTGTATAAGTGGCCAATAAACGCCAGGTAGGACCATCATTACTTAGAGGACCTAACCTTACTGGTAATATTGTGTGGGGTAAGGAACCATCAAGCCAACTGTTATGTTCTTGATTAGATAAAGGTATTTCTAAATATGCGTATGCTCTGTATTGTCCAGGCGCATTCGCAAATGTATAATGATGAAATGTATTTGTGGTCCCATCAACTGCTGGAAATGTGACCCAAGAATAAAAAAAGTTCTGTTCTATAAGCTGCAAGGGCGTCCACCACGAATGTGACTGGACCACCCCATGGTGTTAGGCCATTTGCTAATAAATGTGTAGTTAGAGGTTGTCTCATATTAACTTCTATTTGTACCTGCTGTGGATTCACCATTATAGACAGACTATAAGTTCAGAGAAGGTACACCAAATAGAGTTTTCCTTTTAAAGTTCAAGCTTGAACAACCTCCAGCTGCAAATAGGATAGCCTACGTAGCTGCGTAGCTAGGGTGGAAATCTTCAGTACCACGGACGTCTCCATATACGGTATTGAGGCGTTATTATATATAATGGGACATAGATACTCCTGAGGACCTGAAAATTACAGCCTGACCAAACGTTGGCGGCGCCATGTCGCATAGGCTCTCATTATATTAATGAGACTACTGGATTTTGAGCGGCAAAATCGCCCGCGGTGTGGGAGAGTAAGTCTAACCCACTGCGGGTGACACCTGTCGCTCCAATCCGGGTTTTGCTCTGGCTAACTAGCAGTGCCTCATCCCCATCAGAGGATGTGATGATTGGGCAGCCGAGCGCATGACATACTTGGCTTCTCAGGGAAATCGTGGTCACTCAGGTCTCATCCGGTTCTCTCACTTACAATTCAGTCCCATATATAAATGACAAACAGAAGCAGTATATGTTTCAATAATGAGTTTAATAAAACAACTGCATCTTAGAGACCAAAGCGTGAGCTGCAATAACCAGGACGACACAACATGACAGTATTAAAATTGTGACGAGAAGAGTGAAGCGTAAGAACAACGCTATTATATTGTCACTATTTTCGATGGACTAATCCCTATCTAGGCTAGGATAGAGCACAGCATGTTAAGCTCTAATTCTGCCCTTAAGGTTCCCCTGGGAAGACATCAACCCCCATACCTGAGCAAAGGCTTGCGGTCGGCGTTAGCATCTGTAGCGAAGCATTCAGCAATCAGCATACAGTTGTGGTTCTCTTGCTGGAATCTCCCTCTAACTTGTAAAGGACAAGGAAGTGTTTTTTTAATAACACAGATGATATTCTGAGAAAGTGTCCCTACGTAAGGATGTGTATTTTCTACGAATGTTGAAGACTAAACTTCTACCTCGTTCACTGGCAATGTACCATGCTGTAGCCTTGGAAGTGGCACAGAGTGACCAAGAATGTCTTGTTTGAGAACAGTGCTGGCCTAGGCAAAAACAGTTAGATAGACGGAAACAAAATAAGACCGTAAAAATGGTAACAATAATAAGACAAAGCTGAATAAAATATATCTAGGTTAACGTGCACACCAGCCTAGTGTGTTAAAATAACGTGCATGGATCTATAACTGAAATGGCTACACAACACTGGCCTGTGGAATGAGAGTTAGTTTCACTTTGACCAAAAGGGGTGTAGAGTTCACTGATGAGACTCTTGACATTGGTCTTGAGCACTAGCTATTTTTCAAAGGGTGTCAAAGGTCATTCGACGTAGGGCCTAACCAAAGCTGCAACACCCAATGGCGGTCCTGAAGGTAGGAGAGACGATCTGCCTCCTCCAGGCCATAGTCGTGTTGTAGGAAGCTGGCCTGGTGTGTGGTGGACACCTATGGTGTTGGCACCTTATACCAGGTCCAGACAACCTATATTAGTGAATGAAGACAGTGTCTAGGAAGCCAGGACTCTCTAGAGGTAGCTGTGGATGAGCAGCCAGGACTTATCTAGGAGACATGCAAAGCTTATGCAATACCACAATAGTCACACAGTAACGTATCACACATGATTGGAACCACACAGTGTTACAAAAATAAAGGTAATTTATTACAGTAACACTACACTAGACAAGTATGGTATATATATATATATATATATATATATATATATATATATATATATATATATACTGTATATATATATATATATATATATATATATATATACACTGTATATATATATATGGAAAATGTCACTTACCCAGTGTACATCTGTTCGTGGCATGAGACACTGCAGATTCACATGCTGTGCATTATCCTGCCATCTAGTGTTGGGCTCGGAGTGTTACAAGTTGTTTATCTTCGAAGAAGTCTTTTCGAGTCACAAGACCGAGGGACTCCTCCCTTTCGGCTCCATTGCGCATGGGCGTCGACTCCATCTTAGATTGTTTTCCCCGCAGAGGGTGAGGTAGGAGTTGTGTATATAGTAAAGGTGCCCATGCAATAGAGTAAGTATGTATGTACATAATGTGTCTAAAAAATAGTATATATTTACAAATTTACAAGTTATGGCTACAGGCTCCCGGGGAGGCGGGAGGGCGCATGTGAATCTGCAGCATCTCATGCAACGAACAGATGTACACTGGGTAAGTGAAATTTTCCGTTCAATGGCATGTGTAGCGCAGATACACATGCTCTGCATAGACTAGTAAGCAGTAATCTCCCCAAAAGCGGTGGCTTAGCCTGTAGGAGTTGAAGTTGTTTGAAATAATGTTCGTAATACAGCCTGTCCTACTGTGGCTTGTTGTGTTGTTAACACATCTACACAGTAATGTTTTGTGAATGTATGAGGCGCAGACCATGTGGCTGCTTTACAGATTTCGGTCATAGGTATATTTCCTAGAAAAGCCATTGTGGCGCCATTTTTCCTAGTGGAGTGAGCCTTTGGTGTAATAGGTAGATCTCTTTTTGCTTTGATATAGCAGGTCTGAATACATTTTGCTATCCATCTGGCAATGCCTTGTTTTGATATTGGATTTCCTGCATGAGGTTTTTGGAAGGCTACAAACAATTGTTTTGTTTCGCGAAATTGTTTTGTTCTATCAATGTAATACATTAGTGCTCTTTTAATGTCTAACGTATGTAATGCTCTTTCGGCTACTGAGTCTGGTTGTGGAAAAAAAAACTGGGAGTTCCACTGTTTGGTTTCGATGGAACAGTGATATAACTTTTGGTAAGAATTTGGGATTTGTACGGAGAACCACTTTATGTTTATGTATTTGTATAAAGGGTTCTTGTATAGTAAATGCTTGTATCTCACTTACTCTTCTAAGTGATGTGATAGCTATTAGAAAGGCTACTTTCCAAGTTAAGTATTGCATCTCACAGGAGTGCATGGGTTCGAATGGTGGTCCCATGAGTCGTGTTAATACAACATTAAGGTTCCACGAAGGTACTGGTGGTGTCCTTGGGGGTATGATTCTTTTTAGACCCTCCATAAATGCTTTGATGACTGGGATTCTAAAAAGCGATGTTGTATGTGTAATTTGCAGATAGGCAGATATTGCAGTGAGATGTATTTTAATGGAAGAGAATGCTATCTTAGACTTTTGTAAGTGTAATAAGTAGCTTACAATGTCCTTTGTGGAAGCATGCAGTGGATGAATCTGATTAGTGTGGCAGTAGTAAACAAATCTTTTCCATTTGTTTGCATAACAATGTCTTGTAGTAGGTTTTCTAGCTTGTTTAATGACCTCCATACATTCTTGTGTAAGGTCTAAATGTCCAAATTCTAAGACTTCAGGAGCCAGATTGCTAGATTGAGCGATGCTGGATTCGGGTGTCTGATCTGTTGTTTGTGTTGTGTTAACAGATCTGGTCTGTTTGGTATTTTGATGTGAGGTACTACTGATAAGTCCAGCAGTGTTGTGTACCATGGTTGGCGACCCCAGGTTGGTGCTATGAGTATCAGTTTGAGTTTGTTTTGACTTAGTTCGTTTACCAGATAACGAATGAGTGGGAGAGGGGGAAAAGCGTAAGCAAATATCCCTGACCAACTGATCCATAACACATTGACCTTGGATTGAGGGTGTGGGTACCTGGACGCGAAGTTTTGGCATTTTGGGTTTTCTTTTGTTGTGAATAGGTCTATTTTTGGTGTTCCCCAGCATAGGAAGTGATAATGTAGGATCTGGGGATGAATTTCCCATTTGTGTGTTTGTTGGTGATCTCGACAGATTGTCTGCTAACTAGTTCTGAATGCCTGGGATGTATTGTGCTATTAGGCGAATGGGATTGTGAATTGCCCAATGCCAAATATTTTGTGCTAAGAGACACAGTTGTGACAAGTGTGTCCCTCCTTGTTTGTTGAGATAATACATTGTTGTCATGTTGTCGGTTTTGACAAGAATGTGTTTGTGGGCTATTAGTGGTTGAAATGCTTTAATGCTAGAAACACTGCCAACAGTTCTAAATGATTTATGTGGAGTTGTTTTTGTTGATTGTCCCATTGACCCTATATGCTGTGCTTGTTGAGGTGTGCTCCCCACCCCATCATGGAAGCATGTGATCACATCTTGAGGCACTGGGTCCTGGAATGGCCGCCCTTGGTTTAAATTTATAGGGTTCCACCATTGAAGCGAGAAGTGTGTCTGGCGGTCTATCAACACTAGATCTTGGAGTTGACCCTGTGCTTGTGTCCATTGTTTTGCTAGGCACTGTTGTAAGGGCCGCATGTGTAATCTTGCATTTGGGACAATGGCTATGCAGGAAGACATCATGCCTAGAAGTTTCATTACAAACCTTACTGGGTAGTGTTGGTTTGGCTGTATGCTTGATGTTATATTTTGGAACGCTTGGACTCTTTGTGGACTTGGAGTGGCAATCGCTTTTTGTGTGTTGAGTGTTGCTCCCAAGTATTGTTGTATTTGGGATGGCTGCAGATGTGATTTCTGGTAATTTATAGAAAATCCTAGTTTGTGTAGAGTTTCTATAACGTATTGTGTGTGAAGAAGACACTGTTGTTGAGTGTTGGTTTTTATTAGCCAGTCGTCTAAGTATGGGAATACGTGCATGTGCTGTCTCCTTATGTGAGCGGCTACTACTGCAAGGCATTTTGTGAATACCCTTGGGGCTGTTGTTATCCCGAACTTTAACACTTTGAATTGATAGTGTACGCCGTGTTTTACAAACCTTAAGTATTTTCTGTGAGAAGGATGGATGGGTATGTGAAAGTACGCATCCTTGAGATCTAATGTTGACATGTAGTCCTCTTTTTTTAGTAAGGGAACCACGTCTTGAAGTGTTACTATGTGGAAGTGATCCGACTTGATGAAGAGATTCAGTGTTCTGAGGTCTAATATAGGTCTTAACGTTTTGTCCTTCTTTGGAATCAGGAAATATAGTGAGTAGACGCCTGTTCCTTTCTGATGGTTGGGTACTAACTCTATTGCTTGTTTTTGTAATAATGCTTGGATCTCTATTTGTAATAGGTCTAAGTGTTGTTTGGACATATTGTGTGCCCTTGGGGGCACATCTGGCGGGAAATTTGTGAATTCTATGCAATAACCATGTTGGATAATAGCTAGGACCCATGAGTCCGTAGTAATGTGTGTCCAGTTTTGATAGTATGCAGTAAGTCTCCCCCCCACTGGTGTTAAGTGTTGGGGTTTTGTGACATTGAAGTCACTGTTTGGTTTGGCTTGTTTTAGGTGTCTGGAACTTTCCCCTTCCTCTTGGGAATTGTCCACCTCTATATGAGCCACAAAACCCTCCCCTCTGGTATTGTGCCTGATAGGTGGGTCTGGTTTGCGAGGTGGAAGGCTCTGGTGTTTGCATTCGAACCCCCCTCTGAATTGTGGCTTTCTAAATGTTCCTCTGCCCTGTGGGGAAGAGAGCGCGCCCATGGCTTTGGCCCTGTTCATGTCCTTCTTTAATTTTTCAATTGCTGTGTCCACTTCCGGCCGAAACAATTGTTCTTGGTTAAAAAGGCATGTTCAACACTGCTTGTTGGATTTCTGGCTTGAATCCAGAGCTTCGTAACCATGCATGCCTGCGAATGGTTACCGCAGTGTTGCCCGTTCGTGCTGCCGTGTCTGCCGAGTCTAATGCGGACCTTATTTGGTTGTTGGATATTGCTTGTCCTTCTTCCACAACCTGCTGGGCACGTTTCTGGTGTTCTTTGGGCAAGTGTTGTATAATGTGTTGCATCTCGTCCCAGTATGCCCTGTCGTAGCGAGCAAGTAGGGCTTGTGAGTTTGCGATCCGCCATTGATTGGCTGCCTGTGCTGCCACTCGTTTGCCCGCTGCGTCAAACTTCCTACTCTCTTTGTCAGGCGGTGGAGCGTCTCCTGACGATTGAGAGTTTGCCCTCTTTCTTGCTGCTCCTACAACCACTGAGTCTGGTGTAAGTTGTTGTGTTATAAACACAGGATCCGTTGGGGGAGGCTTGTATTTTTTCACCACCCTAGGCGTGATAGCCCTTCCTTTAACTGGCTCCTGGAATACCTGTTTTGCATGTTTGAGCATGCCCGGGAGCATTGGTAGACTCTGGTAGGAAGTGTGGGTGGATGCCAAGGTGTTGAACAGGAAATCCTCCTCTATTGGCTCAGAGTGCATTGTTACATTGTGGAACGTAGCTGCCCTTGATAGTACCTGCGTATATGCAGTACTGTCCTCTGGTAGTGACGGCTTTGTTGGGTAACAATCTGGACTGTTATCTGATACTGGTGCATCATACAAGTCCCATACATCAGGATCATCCTGTGTCATCCCTGTATGCGTAGGTGACTGCATAGGAGATGTTCCTACCGGAGACAACTGTGGTGAGTGTAGTGGGGAAGGTTGTGGAGAAAAACTTGGTGGTGGGGTATTTTCTCTGGCCACCTTCGGCTGCATTTCTGACTCTTGAAATGACAGTTTTCTTTTTGTTTTAATTGGAGGAAGTTTGTATTTTCCCAGTCTCTTTCTGGATATGCAACCTCCTTTGCATATGGTCTGGCTCAACCATACTTATTTCCTGCTCAAATCTGTGTTTTTTATGCATTTGGCTGGAAAGTCCTTGCTCTTCTGTGTAAGAGCTTCTTTTTGGCTCCGAAGCTGCTTTTTTCGGTACCGATGGTTCCGATAAAGTATTTTTCGGTTCCGACGTTATTTTTCTCACCTTGGGTGAGTCGAACTCTCGGTGTCGAGATCGTTCGGTGCCAGAATCTTGACCGGAGTCGGAAGTCTTCGGCAAATCCCTGGTCTTTTTCGGTGCCAATGTTTGGTCACCTTTTCGATGGGTTAAGCCATGGCCTGCTGGCAGTGGCGTCCCCTTGGCCTTAACGATCTTTGTGTGAGTTTTGGACGGGGCAGTTTTACTCACTTTTTTCTGCATCGTCGTGGTTCGCTCACTTTCAGAATCGTCTGAGTCCGTCCCCTGGATGGAAATTCTTTCCTCCTCCTCGGCATCAAGTTGTTCTCTCGGTGTCGACGCCATTTGTAGTCTTCTCACTCGTCGATCACGAAGGGTCTTTTTTGATCGAAACGCTAGACAGGCCTCACAAGTATCCTCCCTGTGTTCTGGTGATAAACACAGATTACAGACCAGGTGTTGGTCTGTATAAGGATACTTCGAGTGGCACTTCGGACAGAAGCGGAAGGGGGTCCGATCCATTAGTCTTCGCCGATGGATGCGTTCGGGCCGACCAGGCCCCGCTGATGAGCGGAAGCCCCGAAGGGCCGCCGGAGCGCTTCTGCGATCGGTGCCGATACGATAACACTAACCCGGTACCGAGCGAGAACAATACCGTTGAATTTTCGATATTTAGCTAACTTTCCTGATTCAAAATACGGAGCGAAGAGGAACACGTCCGAACCCGATGGCGGAAAGAAAACAATCAAAGATGGAGTCGACGCCCATGCGCAATGGAGCCAAAAGGGAGGAGTCCCTTGGTATCGTGACTCGAAAAGACTTCTTCGGAAAAAAAAAACTTGTAACACTCCGAGCCCAACACTAGATGGCAGGATAATGCACAGCATGGGTATCTGCAGCTACACATGCCACCGAACATATATATATATATATATATATATATATATATATATGGAAAATGTCACTTACCCAGTGTACATCTGTTCGTGGCATGAGACGCTGCAGAGTCACATGCTTTGCACATCCCGCCATCTTGTGTTGGGCTCGGAGTGTTACAAGTTGTTTTCTTAGAAGAAGTCTTTTCGAGTCACGAGATCGAGGGACTCCTCCCATTTCGGCTCCATTGCGCATGGGCGTCGACTCCATCTTAGATTGTTTTCCCCGCAGAGGGTGAGGTAGGGGTTGTGTACTACAGTAATAGTGCCCATGCAATGGAGTAAACATGTATGTACATAATGTAGTTTAAGGTGATATATTTACAAATTTACAAATGTTCAAAATCAACTTCGAAACGGCTACAGGCTCCCGGGGAGGCGGGTGGGCGCATGTGAATCTGCAGCGTCTCATGCCACGAACAGATGTACACTGGGTAAGTGACATTTTCCATTCGATGGCATGTGTAGCTGCAGATACACATGCTTTGCATAGACTAGTAAGCAGTTATCTCCACAAAAGCGGTGGTTCAGCCTGTAGGAGTTGAAGTTGTTTGAAACAAAGTTCTTAGTACTGCCTGGCCTACTGTGGCTTGTTGTGCTGTTAACACATCCACGCAATAGTGCTTGGTAAACGTATGAGGCGTAGACCATGTGGCTGCCTTACATATCTCAGTCATTGGAATGTTTCCTAAAAAGGCCATGGTAGCACCCTTCTTTCTAGTGGAGTGTGCCTTTGGTGTAATAGGCAGTTGTCTCTTTGCTTTGAGATAACAGGTTTGAATGCATTTAACTATCCATCTAGCAATGCCTTGTTTGGAAATTGGATTTCCTGAATGAGGTTTTTGGAAAGCAACAAATAATTGTTTTGTTTTCCGAATTTGTTTGGTTCTGTCAATGTAGTACATTAACGCTCTTTTGATGTCTAATGTATGCAGTGCTCTCTCAGCTACAGAATCTGGTTGTGGGAAGAACACTGGTAGTTCTACTGTTTGATTCAAGTGGAACGGTGATATGACTTTTGGTAAGAATTTTGGATTTGTTCGAAGAACTACTTTATGCTTGTGTATTTGAATAAATGGTTCTTGTATGGTAAATGCTTGGATTTCACTTTCTCTTCTTAGAGATGTGATGGCAATTAGAAATGCAACTTTCCAAGTTAAATATTGCATTTCACATGAGTGCATGGGCTCAAAAGGTGGCCCCATGAGTCGTGTTAAGACAATGTTGAGGTTCCATGAAGGGACTGGTGGTGTTCTTGGTGGTATATTTCTTTTTAGGCCTTCCATAAAGGCTTTAATGACTGGTATCCTAAACAATGAAGTTGAGTGGGTAATTTGCAGGTAAGCTGAAATTGCGGTAAGATGTATCTTAATGGATGAAAAAGCTAGTTTTGACTTTTGCAAATGTAGCAAGTAGCTTACGATGTCTTTAGCAGATGCATGTAAAGGTTGAATGTGATTATTATGGCAATAATAAACAAACCTTTTCCACTTATTTGCATAGTAATGTCTAGTGGTTGGTTTCCTAGCTTGTTTTATGACTTCCATACATTCTTGTGTAAGGTCTAAGTGTCCGAACTCTAAGACCTCAGGAGCCAAATTGCTAGCTTCAGCGATGCTGGATTGGGGTGTCTGATCTGTTGATTGTGTTGAGTTAATAGATCTGGTCTGTTTGGTAGTTTGACATGAGGTACTATTGAGAGGTCTAGTAGTGTTGTGTACCAAGGTTGTCTTGCCCAAGTTGTTGCTATGAGTATGAGTTTGAGTTTGTTTTGACTCAACTTGTTTACTAGATATGGAAGGAGTGGGAGAGGGGGAAAAGCGTATGCAAATATCCCTGACCAACTCATCCATAATGCATTGCCCAGAGACTGATCTTGTGGGTACCTGGATGCGATGCTTTGGCATTTTGCGTTTTCTTTTGTTGCAAATAGGTCTATTTGTGGTGTCCCCCAATTTTGGAAGTACGTCTGTAGTACTTGGGGGTGAATCTCCCATTCGTGGATTTGTTGGTGATCCCGAGAGAGATTGTCTGCTAATTGATTCTGAATTCCTGGAATAAACTGTGCTAATAGGCGAATGTGGTTGTGTATCGCCCAATGCCATATTTTCTGTGTCAGGAGACACAACTGTGTTGAGTGTGTCCCTCCCTGTTTGTTTAGGTAATACATCGTTGTCATGTTGTCTGTTTTGACAAGAATGTGTTTGTGGCTTATTATTGGTTGAAAAGCTTTTAACGCTAGAAATACTGCCAATAGTTCTAGGTTATTTATGTGAAACTGTTTTTGCTGAGTGTTCCATTGTCCCTGAATGCTGTGTTGATTGAGGTGTGCTCCCCACCCTATCATGGAGGCATCTGTAGTTATTACAAATTGAGGCACTGGGTCTTGAAAAGGCCACCCTTGGTTTAGATGTATATTGTTCCACCATTGAAGCGAGGTGTATGTTTGGCGGTCTATCAACACTAGATCTAGAAGTTGACCCTGTGCCTGTGACCATTGTGATGCTAGGCACTGTTGTAAGGGCCGCAAGTGTAATCTTGCGTTTGGGACAATGGCTATGCATGAGGACATCATGCCTAGTAGTTTCATTACTATCTTGACTTGTATCCTTTGGTTTGGATATATGACCTGTATTACATTGTGAAATGCTTGCACTCTTTGTGGACTTGGCGTGGCAATCGCTCTTGCTGTGTCGATTGTTGCCCCTAAGTATTGCTGTGTCTGACATGGCTGAAGGTGTGGCTTCGTGTAGTTGATTGAGAAACCTAGTTTTTGTAGGGTTTCTATGACGTACTTTGTGTGTTGTGAACACCGTTTTAGTGTGTTGGTTTTGATTAACCAATCGTCTAGGTACGGGAACACATGTATTTGCTGCCTTCTGATATGCGCAGCTACTACTGCGAGGCATTTTGTAAAGACTCTTGGCGCAGTAGTTATTCCGAATGGCAACACTTTGAATTGGTAGAGTACCCTTTGGAATACAAATCTTAGGTACTTTCTGTGTGAAGGATGTATTGGTATATGGAAATATGCATCCTTTAGGTCTAGTGTTGTCATGTAGTCTTGTTGTTTGAGCAGTGGGATTACGTCTTGTAATGTCACCATGTGAAAGTGGTCTGATTTGATGTAGGTATTTAAAGTTCTTAGATCTAATATAGGTCTTAGTGTTTTGTCCTTTTTGGGTATGAGAAAGTACAGAGAGTAAACTCCTGTTCCTTTCTGTTGTATTGGTACTAATTCTATTACTCCTTTCTGTAGCAATGCCTGGACCTCTAGTCCTAGAAGATCCATGTGTTGTTTTGACATATTGTGTGTTTTCGGTGGGACGTTTGGAGGGAATTTGAGAAATTCTATGCAATAACCATGCTGGATAATTGCCAGTACCCAAATGTCTGTTGTTATCTCCTCCCAATGTTTGTAAAAATTGCTTAGTCTCCCCCCCACAGGTGTTATGTGTTGGGGATGTGTGACTTGGAAGTCACTGCTTGTTTTGAGGAGTTTTGGGGCTTTGGAACTTCCCTCTATTCTTTTCGAATTGTCCCCCTCTATATTGCCCCCGAAAACTTCCCCGCTGATATTGGCTTTGATAAGTGGGCCTTGCTTGTGAGGTTGTGGCTTCTGTAGGTTGACCTCGAAACCCCCCCCTAAATTGTGTCTTGCGAAATGTGCCTCTGCTCTGTGGGGAGTAGAGTGCACCCATGGCTTTTGCCGTATCAGTGTCTTTTTTGAGTTTCTCAATAGCAGTGTCCACCTCCGGCCCAAACAACTGCTGTTCATTAAAAGGCATATTAGGCACGGCTTGTTGTATTTCCGGCTTGAATCCTGATGTACGCCACCATGCGTGTCTCCTTATTGTTACTGCAGTATTTACTGTCCTTGCAGCTGTATCTGCTGCATCCATTGCTGACCGTATCTGATTATTTGAGATACTTTGTCCTTCCTCCACCACTTGTTGTGCCCTTTTCTGGAACTCTTTGGGTAAGTGTTCTATGAAATGCTGCATTTCGTCCCAATGAGCTCTATTGTATCTTGCCAGAAGTGCTTGTGAATTGGCAATGCGCTATTGGTTGCTGCTTGTGCTGCAACCCTTTTCCCCCGCAGCGTCGAATTTGCGACTCTCCTTGTCTGGAGGTGGAGCGTCTCCAGAGGTGAGAGTTTGCTCTCTTGCGAGCTGCCCCAACAACCACAGAGTCTGGTGTTAATTGCTGCGTAATATAAACAGGGTCTGTTGGCGGTGGCTTGTACTTTTTCTCCACCCTTGGAGTTATTGCCCTGCCTTTCACAGGATCCTGAAATACTTGTTTGGAGTGTTTTAGCATTCCAGGGAGCATAGGTAAGCTTTGGTATTGGCTATGAGTGGAGGATAGTGTATTAAACAAAAAGTCATCCTCAATCGGTTCTGCATGCAAGGTGAAGTTATGAAAAGCAGCAGCTCTTGAGACGACCGGCGTGTAGGATGTACTGTCTTCAGGTGGCGACGGTCTCGCAGGGGAACAGTCTGGGCTGTTATCTGATACCGGAGCATCATAAAGATCCCATGCGTCGGGATCATCTTGACTCATTGCAGTATGAGTCGGGGATTGCATCAGTGGTGGAGTGGCTACCGGTGATGTGTGCATTGATGGTGGTGGAGATGGTGGCGGAGTTGTTTGTCTTGCCACCTTTGCCTGTGGCTGCTTGTCCTTTTCTTGAAAGGCAAGTCTTCTTTTCATTTTAATTGGGGGAAGAGTGCTTATCTTCCCTGTGTCCTTTTGAATGTGGAGCCTCCTTTGAGTGTAGTCTGGCTCCATTGATTCAAGTTCTTGTCCGAACTTATGTCCTTGCATTTGGGAGGACAACCCCTGTTCCTCTGTGTAGGAACCTGTTTTCGGTTCCGAGGCTGGATGTTTCAGAATCGAAACCTTTTTGGTCGCCTTTTTGGGCTCCGACGATACCTTCTTTATTTTCGGCGTCGTGGTGTCTCGGTGCCGACCCATTTCGGTGCCACTGTCTCGGTGCCGAACTTGCTCGGAGCCGCTGTCTCGGGCCCGAGATTGCTGTGTGCCGGTATCTCGACCGGAGTCGGATGACTTCGACACAAGCGTGCCCTTGTTTGGTGCCGATGATCGGTCACCTATTTTTCGGGTTAAGCCATGGCCTGTTGGCGGTGGCGTCCCCTGGGCTTTTGTGGTCTTCTTGTGAGTTTTATGTTTCGACGTCTTACTCACGGTTTTCGCCGTTTCTTCGGGATCAAGCTCGTCTGAGTCCGACTCCTGAATGGAGAAGGTTTCTTCTTCCTCCTCGAAACGCCCTTGTCCTGTCGGCGCCGACGCCATCTGCAGTCTTCTCGCTCTTCGGTCTCTTAATGTCTTCCTCGACCGAAATGCTCGACAGGCTTCACAAGTATCTTCCTTGTGCTCTGGAGACAAACACAAGTTACAGACCAGATGCTGATCTGTATACGGATACTTGTTGTGACATTTTGGGCAGAAGCGGAATGGGGTCCGTTCCATCAGCCTTGAAGAGACACGTGGCCGGGCCGACCAGGCCCCGACGGGGGATCGAAAAAACCCCAAAGGGCCACCGGAGCTCTTCAAAAGTCGGTGTCGATCTGTTGTAAATAACCCGATACCGAACGCAAACAATACCGACGATTTTTCCGAGATTCTAACTAACTTTCCGACCCGAAACACGGAGCGAAAAGGAACACGTCCGAACCCGATGGCGGAAAAAAAAATCTAAGATGGAGTCGACGCCCATGCGCAATGGAGCCGAAATGGGAGGAGTCCCTCGATCTCGTGACTCGAAAAGACTTCTTCGAAGAAAACAACTTGTAACACTCCGAGCCCAACACTAGATGGCGGGATGTGCAAAGCATGTGTATCTGCAGCTACACATGCCATCGAACATATATATAAATATATATATATAGAAAATGTCACTTACCCAGTGCACATCTGTTTGTGGCATTTAGTGCTGCAGATTCACATGCTATGCATATCCATTCTGACATCTAGTGTTGGGCTCTGAGTGTTTCAAGTTGTTTTCCTTCGAAGAAGTCTTTTCGGAGTCACGGGATCGAGTGACTCCTTCTCTCGGTGCCATTGCACATGGGCATCGACTCCATTATTAGATTGTTTTCCCGCAGAGGGTAAAGAAAGGAGTGATAGAGTATATAAAATAAAAGAGATGTCCATCCAAATGTAAATGTATATACATATGTACAAATGTTAGTAACTTAAACGACTGCAGGCTTCCGGGGAGGAGGGAGGGTGCATGTGAATCTGCAGCACTACATGCCACAAACGGATGTACACTAGGTAAGTGACAGTTTCCGTTCAATGGCATGTGTAACTGCAGATACACATGCTATGCATAGACTACAGAGCAGTTAGTCCTCCCAAAAAGTGGTGGCTAGCCTGTAGGAGTTGAAGTTGTTTGGAATTATGTTTTTAAGGCAGCTTGGCCTACAGTGGCTTGTTGCTGTGAGAAAACATCAACACAGTAGTGTTTTGTAAATGTCTGAGGGGTTGACCATGTAGCTACTTTATATACATCAACCATTGGTATGTTTCCTAAAAAAGCCATTGTTGCACCCTTCTTTCTTGTAGAATGTGCTTTAGGAGTGCTCAAAAATTGCCCTTTGGCTTTGATATAACATGTTTGTATACATCTAACAATCCATCTTGCTATACCTTGTTTTGATATAGGATTGCGTGTATGTGGTTTTGGAAAGCAACAAAAAGTTGTTTTGATTTCATAAAATCTTTAGTTCTGTCTATGTAGTACGTAAGAGCTCTTTTGAGATCTAGGGTATGAAGAGCTCTTTCTGCCACAGAATCTGGCTGTGGAAAAAAGACTGGCAATTCCACTGTTTGATTGATGTGAAAAGGAGATACTACTATTGGTAGAAATTTTGGATTTGTTCTTAGTACAACCTTATGTTTGTGCACTTGGAAAAAAGCTTTTCCAAGAGTGAATGCTCCTTCTTAAAGAAGTAATAGCCACAAGGAAGGCAACCTTCCATGTTAAAAATTGAATTTGGCAAGAGTGCATGGGTTCAAAAGGTGGTCCCATGATGCTGATAAGTACAATATTTAAATTCCATGATGAAACAGGTGGTGTTCTGGGTGGAATGATGCATTTTAATCCTTCAATGAAAGCTTTGATAACAGGAACTCTGAATAGTGAAGTATGTTGAATAGTTTGTAAGTATGCAGATATTGCAGTAAGGTGTATTTTTATTGAGGAAAAAGCCAAATGTGATTTTTGTAAATGAAGTAAATAGCATACAATATCTTGTATAGATGCTGTAAGTGGATCTGTGGTCTTAGATTGACAATAGTAGACAAATCTTTTCCACCTGTTTGCATAGCACTGTCCAGTAGCAGGTTTTCGTGCTTGTTTAATTACTTCCATACATTCAGATGGAAGATTTAAATAACCAAATTCTATGACTTCAGGAGTCAAATCACTAGTTTGAGAGCATTGGGGTTTGGATGCCTGATTTGACCTTTGTTTTGTGTTAACAAATCTGGTCTGTTTGGGAGGTTGGAGTGAGGTACTACAGATAGGTCTAATATTGTTGTGTACCAAGGCTGACGTGCCCATGTTGGTGCAATGAGTATCATGTTGAGTGACATTTGAAGCAATTTGTTGACTATAAATAGAAGGAGTGAGAGAGGGGGAAAAGCGTAAGCAAATATCCCTGACCAACTGATCCATAGAACATTTCCCTTGGATAGGGGATGTGGGTGTCTGGATGCGAAGTTTTGGTATTTTGTGTTTTCGCTTGTTGCGACTAGATCTATGTCTGGTGTTCCCCACTGATTGTCTATTCCTGGAATGTATTGTGCTAGTAGATGAATTTGATTGTGAATTGCCCATTTCCAAATTGTTTGGGCTAGAAGGGACAGCTGAGATGAATGTGTCCATCCCGGCTTGTTGAGATAATACATGGTTGTCGTGTTGTCTGTTTTTATGAAAACATTATTCTGTTCGAGAAGAGGTTGAAATGCTTTTAGGGCAAGGAACACAGCTAATAATTGTAAGTGGTTTATGTGTAGCTGTTTCTGTTAAACATCCCATTGCCCTTGAATGGTCTGATTGTTTAGGTTAGCTCCCCAACCAATCATTGATGCATCTGTTGCAATTATGGTCTAAGGCACAGGGTCTTGAAACAACCGACCCTTCATTAAATTGCTGCGATTCCACCGCTGAAGGGACATATGTGTTTGGCGGTCCATCAACACTAGATCTTGAAGTTGACTGCGTGCTTGTGACCATTGTTGTGCAAGGCACTGTTGTAAGGGCCTCATGTTTAATCTTGCATGTTGGTCTATTGCTATGCAAGATGCCATCATTCCTAAAATCTTCATTATAAATCTTACAGTGTATCATTGATTTGGCTGTATGAGTTGTATTAAATTTTGGAAAGCTTGTATCCTTTGTATATTTGGATACGCTAGAGCTAGTTGAGTATTTAGTATAGCACCTACATACGGTTGTACTTGTGCTGGTTGAAGGTGTGACTTTTGGTAGTTTATAGAAAACCCTAGTGTGTGCAGAGTTTTTATCACATAACAAGTATGTTTTTGGCATTGTGTAGGATTGTTTGATTTTATTAGCCAATCGTCTAGATATGGAAAGACAAGTATGTGTTGTCTTAAGTATGCCTCTTCTACTGCTAGACACTTTGTGAACACTCTTGGAGCTGTTTTTATGCCAAATGGCAACACTTTGAACTGGTAGTGTTTTCCTGCTATGACAAATCTGAGGTACTTTCTGTGAGCTGGGTGGATGGGTATGTGGAAATACGCATCTTTGAGGTCTAGAGCAGTCATAAAATTGTGTTCTCCAGTAGTGGAATAACATCTTGCAGAGTTACCATGTGAAAATGCTCTGACAAGATATACAGATTGAGGGGCCTGAGGTCTAATATGGGCCTGAGGGAGCCATCTTTTTTGGGAATTAGGAAGTATAGTGAGTACACTCCTGTTCCTTGTTGGGACTGTGGAACTAATTCTATTGCTTGTTTGAGTAGTAGAGATTGAACCTCTTGTTGTAACAGAACTGTATTTTCTGGGGACAACTTGTTTGGAGGGGTGTTTATCAATTCCAGGCAAAAGCCACTGCAGATCATTGATAATACCCAGTTGTCTGTGGTAATATTTTGCAAATGAGAGTGGAACCGCTATAGTCTTCCCCCCACAGGAGATGCGTGGAGTGGAAGGGAGGGAAGGAAGTCACTGCTTTGATTGTGTTGTTGTTTGTTTAGAGGTTTGGAATTTACCTCTATTTCTAAAGTATTGACCTCTATATGTTCCTCTAAACCCACCTCGTTGATACTGGGTTAGATGTGGTTGCTTTGTTTGTGAGGTAGAAGCCTCTGAGGATTGTGCTTTAAAAAGTCCTCTAAACTGTGGTCTGCGAAATTAACCTCTATATGGTGAGGTGAACGAAGTGCCCATTGCTTTCGCAGTATCTGAGTTCTTTCTCAGTTTTTCAATTGTAGTGTCCACTTCTGAGCCAAAGAGGTGCTTCTTATCAAAAGGCATGTTAAGTACAGCCTGTTGAATTTCTGGTTTAAAACCAGAGGAGAGTAGCCATGCATGTCTTCTGATTGTGATGGGCGTGTTCACGCTCCTTGCAGCTGTATCAGCAGCATCCAGGGCAGATCTTATTTGATTATTACTAATGGCTTGCCCTTCCTTTACCACTTGTTGTGCCCTCTTTTGGTGTTCTTTTGGGAGCTGCTGTATAATATCTTGCATTTCATTCAAATGGGCCCTATCATAGCGGGATAGCAGTGCTTGAGAATTGGCAATTCTCCATTGATGTGCTGCCTGGGACAACTCTTTTCCCCGCTGTGTCAACTTTTCTGCTCTCTTTATCAGGAGGAGGTGCATCTCCTGAAGACTGGCTATTTGCCCTTTTTCGTGCTGCACTGACTACTACTGAATCTGAAGGCACCTGATGAGTAATATAATCTGGGTCAGAAGGTGCAGGCTTATATTTTTTCCCTATTCTAGGTGTGATAATCCTAGATTTTACAGGCTTGCTAAAAATTTGGTCTGTGTGTTTTACCATGCCTGGAAACATTGGGAGGCACTGGTACTTGGAATGCGCTGAAGATAGTGTATTAAATAAAACAAATCTTCTTCCAATGGCTCTGAATGCATTGTTACCCCCATGGTAAGATGCAGCCCTGGATATGACCTGGTTGTATGCAGTGGTATCTTCTGGTGGAGATGGTTTTGATGGCTAAATATCTGGGTCATTATCTGGGATGGGATGGGATCAGGGTCAAAAAGATCCCATGGGTCTGCTATATCTTCTTGTGAATAAAATGAGTGTGTTGGAGAAGGCATTGGTGGAGGGCTGGTGTGAGGTGAGACAGATAATTGTGGAGGATGAGGAGGCGAAGTGTGAGGAGGTACTGGCTTCTCCTTTTGTTTTGCACTTTTGCTGGTGGCTGGAAAGCCAGCTTCCTTTCTGTTTTTAAAAGAGGGGCAGTAACAATCCTTCATGTGTCTTTATGGATGTGTATCCTGGATTGTCTCATCCATAATTTGTAGAATGGGCTCAATGTCTGACTCTTCCTCAGAGGTTTTATGAGTTTCTCTCAATTTGTTTGAAAGTCCTTGTTCCTCTATATATAAGGTTTTTTTCGGTTCTGAAGTTTGTTGATTTTTCCGTACCAAAAATGTTGTGGAAGGTCTCGGCTCCGAAGCAGACTGCCAAATTTTCGACTCCGAAGCTTGTTTTTTTGCTGGAGAACGAAATGGAGCCTTTGATAGTTTTACTCGACTCCAAAGTCGACAGAGAAGTGGCCTTTTTCGGCCCCGACCCCGATGGACAGTCACCGACAGTCTTCTTTCGGGCCGAACCATGGCCTTCCGGCAGTGGTGTACCCAATGCCTTAGAATGTTTTTTGTGCAGGGCTGTAGAGACAGACGTACTCACATGCTGGCCAGCTGTGATGGGTCTGTCGTCCTCAGATTCCTGTTCGGAGTCTGTGTCTCGGATGGAGACTGCTGTCTGCGCCTGCTCTTCTTCAATGACGTCGAGATGTTCACTGCTTTTCGACGCCATTTCAAGTCTTCGGTCTCTGCGATCTCTGAGAGTCTTTTTTTAACTAAATGATCGACAGGCCTCACAGCTTTCCTCCCGATGGTCTGGAGAAAGGCACAAGTTACAAACCAAGTGCTGGTCTGTATAGGGATACTTTGCGTGGCACAGAGCAGAATTGGAATGGAGTCCGATCCATCAGGCTTTCCACATGAAAGGCCCGAGTTGGGCGCACGCACCCAGAAGGGCGAACAAAAATAATTTTCCAACCATACTACCGGTTTAATGTTAGATGGAGGACGCAATCAAATCAATACCGACGAAAAGGAAGGTTTTCTAAGGTTTTCCAAATCGAAATCTCGGAGCAAGAGGAAACACGTCCGAAACCGACCGCACAAAGAAAACAATCTAACAATGGAGTCGATGCCCATGCGCAATGGAACAGAGAGGAGTCACTCGATCCTGTGACTCCGAAAATACTTCTTCAAAGAAAAACAACTTGTAATACTTTGAGCCCAACACTAGATATCGGAATGGATATGCATAGCATGTGTATCTGCAGCTACACAAGCCATCGAACACACAGACACACACACAATAGCAATCGAAAATGATCACAGAAACAACAAGCACTGGCAAGAATTGTAGAACATAGCTAGGCCCTAGGGGACGGCCAAACCATATACTAAAATAGTGGATTGTAAAGTGAAGTCCCCCGCCCATGGAGTAGTTAGAGGGGAGCTGGAAGAACTAGGAACCCCAAAAGGTAAGTACCAGGGTGCCCCCCAGCGACCACTAGAGCAGAAGTAAGTACCTGGTTTTCCCCAAAGCCAACAGTAGGACTTTAGGAAAGGACTGTGCAAGCCCCGGACAAGACTGGAAGGAACCAAAGGTGGATCCTAACCGAAGAGGACCTGCAAAGGAAATGGACCAAGTCTAGTTCGTGTTGGAGTGTCCGGTGGTGGCAGGAGCCACTAACCACCCTTCTGTGGATTTAGGACCAGGTCAAAGGTGGACGAGGAAAGTGAGCAGTGCAGCACAGGAGCAGAAGAGGATTCCAGAAGTGATGCAGCTGATGTCCCACGTCGGCGGTTGTGATGCAGTCAGTCAGTGGTGGTGGAAAACCACCATCAAGGCCTGGCAAATGTTGGTAAAGAAGGTTTTGCAAAACTGAAGAGGACCAACAAGGTTCAGGGGACCCAAGGAGGGGAGACCAAAGTGACACTCAGCAGCTGGGAGCGTCACAAGAAGAGGAGGGAGCCCCCAAAGGCAGCAGGCACAGGAGCGGAGGTGAAGCACACTTAGCTCACCTGGAGAGGAGTCCTACGTTGCTGGAGCAGCAGGCAGGAGACTGTGCTTTGCAGGGAAGAATGCTAGAGGCCGGGGCTACACAGAACCTGAAGATCCCTTGGAGGAGGAACAAACAAGCCTTGGTAGCTGCAAGAGTCTCAGTGCACAGAGCTACTGTCCTGCAAGGAGAGGCAAGGGCTTACCGTCTCCCTAGTCGGACAGCTGGTAGAGAGAACCAAGGGGACCACTACAGACCACCACACGTGATGCAATATTCATGCAGCTCTGGAGGAGAGAAGATCCATGTCTATTTCCAAGGGAGAGAGTATTACCTCGCTCTCTCACAGGAAATCCTTTGTTCTGCCTTCCTCTGCCTGAGCTAGTCAAGCAGCAGGAGGGCAGAAACCTGTCTAAGGGATGGCAGCAGTACAGGCTGCCCAGAAAACCCCAGAACACAGGTAGAAGCAATGCTAGGGGTCCTCTAGGGAGCCCCCAGAGTGCATGGAATCATACAACCAATATTGGCAACAGTATTGGGGTATGATTCAGACATGTTTGATACAAAACATGCCCAGGTTCGGAGTTACCATTATGTAGCTGGACACAGGTCCAGCACACAGATGAAATGGCTTCCCCGCACTTATGAAGTCCAGTGTAATGGAGCTTGAGTTCGCAGAGGCACATCTGCTCATGCAGGGGTACCTTCACACACAGGTGCCTGCACCCTGCCCTTTGGGCTAAGAGGGCCTACCTTAGGGGTGACTTATAGTGACCTGGTGCAGTGACCTGTAGTGAAAGGATGCATGCACCTTTTCACGCAGGCTGCAATGGCAGGCCAGCAGACACATTTTACTTGGGCTCCCATGGGTGGCACAATACATGCTGCAGCCCATGGGGAACCCCTGGTGCCACAATGCATTGGGTACCTAAGCACCATATACTAGGGTCTTATAAGGGGGCACCAGTATGCCAATTGTGGGATGTGCAAAGTCCTAAGCAATTGAATTCAAAGGAAGAGCGCACAATCACTGGGGTCCTGGTTAGCAGGATCCCAGTGAAAACAGTCAAAATACACTGACAGCAGGCAAAAAGTGGGGGGAACCATGCTAAAAAAGAGGGTACTTTCCTACAGATACCGTCTGTACTTACCTGGGATAAGAGGGTCTTCAGTTTCCCCTTCAGTTTTCATTGACTAACATTGGGCACCGATCCTGACCTTGACACCGAGCCGCCCTGTGTCACTGTGGGTGCACACTTAGTACCTAATATCCTTGCCGCTCTCTCTAGAAGATTATGGCATCCTCCTATATCTTCGGGAGGTGAATCTGCAGGAGGTGCCGTTGTGATGATGGTGTTTGGAGAAGGTAGTCATCCCACTCATTGTGAGCGTCACATAGCTAACCTCCCTTTCTTTCCTCTTTGAAGTTGAAGAATCCTGGAGTGGAATAGTTTGCAGGGTCTGTCTTGTAGATGGATGTGGAGGTAAAAGCAGTCGTGTTTGAGGGATTGACGGTTGCAACGGTGGAGACTTTGAAGATGGAGCAATCTGCCTAAGAAAATGCGATGTTGGTGGAAAACACTTTCGATAGTCTGCCATAATGAATTGTACATCAGATACAAATGACCTAGGAAGACATACCATTTCCTCCTGATATTGCTGGTGGATTTGTTTTAGAGGATGGTAATAACTTTGGTTGTAGTATTTGTCGTCATCATCCTTCTGTTGGGATTTGACGAGTAGCTCTGATGGACTCTGTGTTACACCAAAGGGACATGCGTTATCCGAATCATGCAAGAGGTGACTAGGCAGTGACACTTTACTGGGTGAAGTGTGTTATGGCCCAGGATATTTGGATTTTTTTTTCTTCTTTTTTTTTGATTTTCCTCTAATGCCCTAAGTTAACTATAACTCACGCCCCCGCCATGCACATTTTTTTTAAAGAAACGCTGCAGTGATATTATCAATGATGTTAAAAAAGATGTCATATGTGTTGTAATATCTGGGGTAATTAGCAGTGTATGGTGAGGGGTCAAGTAATAGTTATCTTAGGGCATGACTTATAGTTACTTGAAATAACTAACTATAACAGCTGAATTTCTATGGCTTTGTACGTTTAAAATATAAGATTAACTATAACATTCCTATAACCTTTGTTTTTTACAAGAATTTCTAAACATTTTTTTTAATTCTATTTCTCAACGATAATGTACATGTAACTTTTTTTTCCAGTGAATTTCTAAGAGTTTTTTTAAACGTAATTTTAATTACTATACGCTAATCCAACCACCTTCTGCCCTGCGTGGCAGAGGTTAGCAGCAGGGTCTGCAACTAACCTCCAATAACCACCCAACCCTGTGTCAGGCATAGCATTCGGCTGTGCACAACAGGAGTTGGCTACAGGGCCTGGGGCTATTTTTAAATTATTTATAAGGTGGGGCCGCACAGACAACACCCCTCCTACGACCACGATCTCCCCAGGGCTACATTTTAAAACAATAAGGGAGCAACCATGACCCCATGGCTCTTTTTAAATTATTTATACAGGGATAATTTTTAATTATTTTTAGGAGGGACCGCAAGGGGCCCCTCGCAGGGGCAACATTTTAAAACAATTATGCAGACAAGGGGACCACCACTTTCACAGGGCCAAATACCTATTTTAAAAAGGACAGGTGGCCACAAGGTCCCCTCCCCAGGCCGTTTTTGGCCCTAGGGACCCCACCCCCCGGGGCCAAATCATGTATTCATGGGTGCCCCCACCCAGGGCACCCAGTAAACACTTATGGGGACCACAGGGGGAGCCTCAAGGCAGTCCCACCAGGTCCCGTCTCATGTGGGAGCCAGCCTTACCAATAGCAGCTCCCTGTGTGCGGGAGCTAAGTTTTCAGCTGTGACAGCAGGAACGGAAAGAGATTAAAACTCTGCTTTCAGCTAATGGCAGCATTTTTAAAGCTTTCAATTGCTGAGAGCAGAGTGTTTGGCCAAGCAACAGCAAACAGCTAGCTACCTAACTCTGGGAGGTAGCAGGAGCTAGCCCCTAGGGATGTGGCAGTCCCTAGCACCATGTATAGCTCCACAAGAGGAAGGAGAGGGTGAGGAGGGGGGGGGGGGGGGGGGGGGGTAGGGATTGGGGGAGAGATCATAGGTGGTCGCGCGGCCCATTCTTTTTCTTTCAATTTGGCCCCAGAGAAGTGATGCTCCCCGGGGCTGGGAGTCTGCACGGACACCTTTCTTTGATATTATTTTAGCCCTGGAGAGGGGTCTGCTACCCCCTCCCTCACAGTAGTTTTAAAAATTGTACCCAGGGGATGTGTGGTGGTCCCCGCGGGGGGGGCGGCCACACAACCCCCTGGATAGTTAGCAGTTAAAGCCATGGGGAGGTGGTGGTCCCCGGGGCCTGGGTGTCAGTGCGGTCCCCGCGCGTCTTTTTTGTAAGACGCCTCAGGGACTTTTGAAAGCCCTAGAAGGGAAGCTCCTGCGCCCCCCTCATTTTTATATAAGCCGCATTCCCCCAGGAACTGGCCCACCCGAGGCCAAAATTAAAAGCAAGCGCATGAGACCGCGCTTGCTTTTATTCATTTTTTAACGCACAGTGAAATTTGTGAATATTTGCGAATTTCGCTGTGAATAAAAAAAATTAAAAAAAGGCCCTTTTCCCCATGGCAGAGGTGCCAGGGGAACCCCTGAACCAAGGCTAGGGGCTTAAGGTAAATAAACCCTGCCCCTTTTCTACTTATTTTCGTTTGTTTTTTAGATTTGTCTGGAGCGGCATCTGAAAATGGCTGCCAACACTTCCTAGTTGAAGTGCTGGCAGTAAATCGGATCTCTGCTCACGATCGGGAGGATTTGCGAAGCCTTCACGCCTCTAGATATACAAATTTGGTTTTCTTTTAATATTTCAAAAACTACTGAACCAATTAACACCACATAACAAAAAGGCTTCTTTCTGGACCAAAAGCTACCTTCCTGACAAATTTGGTGTAATTTTCTCCTATGGATCAATTGTAGTCAAGTTCAAAATCCCCCCCCCCCCCCCCCCCCAAATGATTCCTTTCCTTAGAATTTTTCCCAGACGTCGGACAGGATCTGGAGATTTTTCTTCGAGCAGTACCCTTGCACGCTGTCAGGTGGCGTTGGTGGACTCCGCGTTCGTCGTTGGCATCATGGTCGCAGTGATGTCAGGGTGGTAAATAGGCACCTCCTTGGCACTATGATGGCAGTTTCTTTTCACGACTTTCCAAACCAAAGCGCAGAGCCATGAAAAACACTGAAAATGGTGCGCCAGAGCTAAGGCCCTGAAAAGGGAATCCCTGTCTCTAGAAATCAGTTTGCAAGCGGGAAGAATGGGCGGGTAAGTAATCTGCAACTACAATATGTCTCAGCCAGATAAATTGTTACTAAAGGTAAGTAACTTGCTAATCAGGTAGAGACTTCTAGTTGCAGATTCCTTACCTTAGAACAGATACCCAAGCAATACCATCCTCAGTGGTGGCTGCGAACTGAGATAATACTAAAAAGTCCTGTAGAACCAAACGACCAAAGTAGCCGTCTCTGTGGACCTGACTATCCAGGCAGTAATATTTAGTGAACATGTGCTGAGATGCCCACGTTGCAACCTGGCAGATATCCAGGACAGGAATTCCACATGCCAATGCTGTGGTAGTAGCAGTTGCTCTGGTGGAGTGAGAGCGCAAACCCTCATAGGGTTGCTTCTCTGCCAAAGTGTAGCACATTTTGATGCAAAGTAGTACCCATTGTAAGATGGTACGCTTTTGCACAGCCCTCCCCCTTTCTTCGCACCCACATATCCAACAAAAAGGTGATCATCCACCCGGAAATCTTTGGTACGATTGAGGTAGAACGTCAACACTCTATTTGGATCCAGACAGTGGAGTCTCTCCTCTTCATGAGAAGAATGTGGAGGTGCGTAAAAAGTAGGCAAAGTGATGGACTGGCCTACATGAAAAGGTGAACTACTTTGGGAAGGAAGTAGACCCTCATACATAGCACCACTTTGTCAGGGTGAACAGACAAAAATGGGGGTTTTGAAGAAAGAGCCTGAAGCTCACTCACTCTGCGTGCAGAGGTGAATGCAACAAGAAATACAGTTTTGAGAGTAAGGAGTCGTAAAGGACAATTGTGTAATGGCTCAAAAGGACCACACATTAAGTGAGTATGGACAAGACTGAGGTCCCATCAGGGAATGATAAACTAAGTGGGAGGAAACAAATGGTGGAGTCCCTTAAGGAAGGGAACGTTGGTCTGGCAATCTAAGAAAGGCTGAGATAGCCGATAAATAACCCTTAAGGATGCCCAAAGCAGAGCACTGCTGGGCTAAAGAAAGGATGAACAAAAAGAACCTCAGAGAGGATGGCAGAGAGGGGATCACCAGACTTGATGGCACACCATGCCACAGATTTATGCCAACAAAAGGCGTATACTGTTTTGATGGAGGATCGCCCCCTTTTGCTGCAACAGAAGATCCTCCCGAAGTGGCAGTCTGACTGAAGGATCTGTGGCCATGCTCAGAAGCTCTGGAAACCATACTCTCCGTGCCCAGTCTGGAGCAACAAGGATTACTTGGGAGCGGTTGTTCCTGACCTTCTTCAGAACTCTGGACAGAAGTAGTATAGGCGTAAAGGAGGCCTGACTTGCACTCGAGATGAAAAGCATCACCGAGCGAGTGGTATCTTTGAAACTCCAACGCACAAAAGAGCTGACATCGCATGTTCTCTGCAGAGGCGAACAGATCTAACGAAGGGTCTCCCTCCTGCTGAAAGAGACCTTGCACAACCTCCGGATGGAGATGCCATTCGTGATCGACTATACATTGACCGCTGAGTTGGTCTGGTCTAGTATCAGAGAGCCCGCCAGATGTCGAACCACCAGGGGAATGCCCTGATCTGCCAGCCACGTCCAGAGGCACAGAGCCTCTTGACAAAGGGTCCAGGACCCTACTCCACCCTGTTTGTTGCTGTACCAAATGCCGTTAGTGTTGTCCATGAACACCTGCACCACCTTCCCTTTGACAGAGGGAAGGAATGCTTTCAATGCAAGCCTGATGACCCGGAGCTCCAAAAGATGGATGTGGAGTCAAAACTCCACCAGAGACTTCTGATCTCTGCCTCTCCCATGTGGCCACCCCATCCCATGAGTGATGTGTCTGTCACTACTGTAAGATCTGGTTGTGGATGGGAGAGGGAGCTGCCCTTCACCCAATCCAGATTTGAAAGCCAAAACTGCATATCTTTCGCAGTCCCCTCCGAGATCTGAACCATGTCGGCAGGATTCCCCTGATGCTGCGCCCACTGAAACTTCAAGTCCCACTGCAGAGCTTGCATACATGTGTCACTAGCAGGATGCAGAAGGCCATGAAGCCAAGCAGCCTCAGTGTCACTCTCACAGAAATCCAGGATGTAGGATGAAACATCGGAATCATAGCTTGAATATCCTGGACTCGCTTTTCAGGAGGATAAGCCCAAAACTGCACTGTGTCCAGAACAGCTCTAATGAAAGGGAGCATCTGAGAGGGAGTCCGGTGTAACTTTGGCATGTTTATGGTGAACCCCGGCTTGTGTAGAAGGTTCATTGTAGTCTGAAGGTGGGGTCTGACTTTCTGGGGCGTGTCCACCTTCAACCACCAGTCGTCAAGGTAGGGGAAGACTGAAACCCCTAACCTGCACAGATGAGCTGCAACCACCGTCCTTCAATTTCATGAACACCCGAGGGGAGCTGCTAAAGCTGAAGGAGAGCACAGTAAATTCAAAGTGTTTGCGACCTACTACGAACCGAAAATAGCATCTCTGGGCAGGCAGGATGGGCATATGGAAATAGGAGTCCTGCAAGTCCAACGTTACCATCCAGTCTCCTAGGTCCAAGGCAGAAAGGACTTGAGCCAGAGTGAGGATTCTGAATTTCTCCTTCTTGAGGAAGAGATTAGGGGCCCGAAGGTCAAGGATAGGACATAATCCCTTGTCTTTTTTGGGCACTAGAATGTAGCGGGAAAAACAACCACAACCTACTTCTGGCCAAGGGACCTTTCTCTATGGCTCCTTTAGCCAAGAAAGCTGTAACTTCCTTGTGGAGAAGTGCCAGATGATCCTCCGGTAGGCAGCCATAGGATAGAGGCATGGCCGGAGCAGCATTCTCGAATGGGAGTGAGTAGCCCCTTAGGACGATCTGCAAAACCCACCTGTCTGTTGTGATGGATTCCCAGTGGGGCAGGTGATGGCGAGTCCTGCTACCAACTGTTCTGAGATGGGAAGACAGACTAGAAAGACTTGGAGGTTGCAGCGGGGGTGGAATGGGCAGACCTCTGGTTCCCTGTCCCACAAGCCCAAAGAACTTGTGTCCCTGGCAGCGCATGGGCTGAGTAGTAGAGGTAGCACAGTAGCTGGGAAAGGGACACAACAGGATGACCCTTCCATGGCCACAAGAGGGGTGAAAGGCAGACTGTTGGGGGCGAGAGGTACTCAAAAGTCTGAGGGACCGAGCCATGGCGCAGGACTCCATGAACCTCTCAAGCGCAGACTCCGCCTTGTCTCCGAAGAGCCAGGTGTAATCAAAGGGCATGTCCATGAGGGTCTGATGGACATCCACCGAAAAAACAGATGTCCTCAACCAGGCGTGGCACCTCAAGGCCACTGTCAACTCAACCGATCTATCCAGAGAGTCAGTCATGTCTAGCCCACATCGATTAGTGAACTTGGCCGCATCTCTCCCTCAGCAACAGCTTGGGAGACGATAGACCGGGCCTCCTCCGAGATCTGCGTCAAGACTTGCGCAACCGTATCCCACAAGGAGTGGGTATCACAGCCCAAAAGGCATGAATTGTTCACTGACCGCAATGCCAGACTGGACAAAGAAAAGTCTTCTTCCCAAGTTGGTCCAGCCTCCTTAATTCCCTATCTGTGGGAGCAGATGGGAATGTGCTAGATGATCAGGGTTACTGAATGACAAGGGCACTCAGGCGTGCGGAGTTGGGACAGGAATTTAGGATCATTCGGGGCGGGTCGACGACAGAATGCGATTGTCCTATTTACAGTAGCCCCTGTGCTGGATCTGGACCAAACACCCAGAAGGACACCAGTGAGGGCTTCATTGAAAGGGAGAAGAGGCTCCGAAGCGGAAGCCCCAGGCTGAACCACCTCTCTCAGGAGATTAGTCCTGACCGCTACAGTGGCCAGTTCGAGGCCAAAGACCTGTCATCCTACTGACCAGCATTCTACAGGAGGCTCCCTCCGCCGTAGCCACGGTAGGAGGAGAAAGCATGCCAGCGTCTGGCAAAGTATCCAGACCACTGGACTAGGGCCAATTCCTGAGCCTAGTCCATGATTGGATCAATTAGCTGGTATTGATAAGGGTCGAGCAACCCCTCCAATCCCTCCTCATATTTATACCCACAGGAAAAAGGGTCAGAATGTGACCTGGGGTGAGTAGGCCCCATTAAAGTCAGAAGCGGCATCGCCTGATGCAGTTCCGGCTCCTCCGGAATTAGGATTGGGTCAATGTTGATGGTGGGCTCAACAGATGTTGGGAGCGTTGAAGACTTAGCCGGCACCAGGCAAGGTCCCAGTGGTATGACTGGTGTTCTCATCGATCTAATATCTGATCCGGATGCCGAAGCCGCTGGCGCAGAACCCAAAGGGCCCCCAGCAGAACTCCCAGGCCCCGACGGTTGGACTGCCCAAATTTGAGACGCATGGCCTCATATAATTCTTTTAGTTGGGCAAGGGTCTCTCCGGCTCCTGGACACTCAGGGAGGCGCGGAGCGAACCGTAGGAAAGTTGCCTCTTTTTGGCATGGTTACCCCCACTTTTTGGCTGCTGCCAATCTGTTTTGACTGTGTTCACTGGGACCTTCTTAACCAGGACCCCAGTGACTGTGCCCTCTATCTCTAAATTTGGCTGCTTAGGACTTGGGGCTGGAAGCGCCTTCCATAGGGGTGACTTACAGTGACCTGGTATAGTGACCAGCAGTGAAAAGGCACATGCAGCTTTTCACACAGGCTTTAAATGGTAGATCTGAATAAACAGTTTGCATGGGCTCCCATGGGTGGCATAATACATGCTGCAGCCCAAGGGGGGCCCCTTGTGTACCAATGTCCTGGGTACCTACGTATCATATACTAGGTACTTACAGGGGTACACAAGTATGCCAATTGTGGGGTGTAAAGAGTACCAAGGCAACCAAATTTAGAGGAGAGCGCAAAATCACTGTGGTCCTGGTTAGCAGGATCCCAGTGAAAACAGTCTAAGCAACAGGCAAAAAGTGGGGGTAAGCATGCAGGAAGGAGGAACTTTCCTACACAACCATCCCCCTCCCCCAACCAAACAAATGACAATAAGACTAACCTTGCCCAGTTGAGTCTTCATTGTCTAAGTGGAAATATCTGGAGAGTCCATTTACGTTGGAGTGGTTATTTCCAGGTCCATGTTCCACTGTTTAGTCCATTCCTTGTAGGGAGATGGACCACCTCAACAATTTGGGATTCTCACCTTTCATTTGCTTGAGCCATAGGAGGGGTTTGTGGTCTGTTGGAAGAAGGAAATGAATGCCAAACTGGTATGGACTCAGCTTCTTCAAGGGCTCCCTCTCAATTGCTGACCAACACTTTTCTCTGGGGGTCAGCCTTCTACTTATAAAAGCAACAGGTTGGCCTTGGCCCTCTTCATTAAGATGAGAAAGTACTGACCCTATCCCTACCTCAGAAGCATCTGTCTGGACAATGAATTGCTTTGAATAGTCAGGGCTTCTTAGAATGGGAGCAGAGCACATGGCCTGTTTCAGGTCATTAAAGGCTTTCTGGCAGCTAACTGTACATAAGACTTTCTTGGGCATCCTTTTGGATGTGAGGTCATTTAAGGGGGCTACAATGAAACCATACCCTTTTATGAACCTTCTGTAGTACCCAGTCAGGCCAAAGAAGACTCTGACTTGAGTTTGAGTAGTAGGGGCAAAATCCATTATGTTTTGGATTTTGCCCTGTATTCGCGGAATTTGGCCTCCGACTAACAGGTGGCCCTAAGAAACCACTTTCCCCTGCCCTATGTGGCATCTGGATGCCTTGATAGTGAGAACTACCTTTTCTAAGGCCTCCAGCACAGTTCCAAGGTGGACCAGGTAATCCTCCTAGGTGGACCTAAAGACTGTTATATCATCTAGATAAGCTGCACTGGAGCTTTCCAACGCTTGGGGAATTTAGTTCACAAACCTTTGGAATGTTGAAGGAGCATTCTTCAAACCAAAGGGCATCAATGTGAAGAGATAATGCACACTAGGTGTTGAGAATGATGGTTTGACTTTTGCAGCATCAGATAACTTGATCTGTCAATATCATGCAGTCAAATGTGCTGAGACACTTCACTGCAGCCAAAGTATCTATTAGTTCATATGCACCGAGGCCTATGTAATCAACACTAAACCTATTTTCTTTTTTTCCATTTTGGGAGTGAGGCTTGGGTACCAAGACTACAGGACTAGCCCAAGGGCAGTCTGAAGGCTCAATGATTCCCAACTCAGGCATCTTTTGCACTTCTGCTTTGATGCAGTCTCTGACATGGTCAGGCTGCCAATAGAGGTGACTTTTTACAGGTAGATGGCCTTCTGTGTCAATATCATGTTCTGTGCAGGTGGTTTGTCCAGGGGTCAAACAAGAGAGTTGTGAGAACTGACTGAGGAGATTTCTGCAGTCAGATCGTTGCTAGTCAGAGAGGCAATCAGCAAGTACTACTCACTCTATTGGGTTGAAGGAGAAGGGGTCAGGGAGGGGCTCACTTTTTATCCTGACCTTCATCAGGGGCCATGAGTTGTCATGTCAGCGCTGTCATAATAAGGCTTTAAGCGAATCACATAAAGCACCTTGTGGGGGCTTCTAGGAGTGCCTAGGTGAGCCAAATAGGTGACCTCACCCTTTTTCTCCGTAATGGTGTGGGGCCACTCCATTTATCTTGAAGTGCCCTGGGAGCCACAGGCTCCAGGTCCCACACCTTCTGTCCTGGCTGATAAACAGTCAGCACAGCCTTTTGATCCAGCCACTACTTTTGCAGTTCTTGGCTGGCCTCAAGGTTTTTTTGTTGCCCTCTTCATATACTTTGACATTCCAGATCTTAGGCTTAGTACATAATCTACTACGCTTGGGAGGTTTAAGAGGTTGCTCCCAATCCTCTCTTACAAGAGCAAGTGGACCCGTAACTAGGTTTCCAAATAGAAGTTCAAATGGACTATAATCCACTCCCTTCTGCGGAACTTCCCTCTTTGAACGAAGAGAAGGAAAGGCAGAAGCAGACCCCATATCCTCCTGAGTTTTTCCAGAGTCCCATGATCATGCCTTTTACATTTTTGTTGAATCTTTCAACTAAACCATTTGTTTGTGGATGGCAAGCAGTGGTAAATTTACATGTCACACCACATTCCTTCCACATAGCTTTCAGGTATGCAGTTAAGTTTGTACCTCTGTCTGACACCACCTCCTTAGAGAAAACCACCCTGGAAAACAATCCCAGGACCGCCTTATCCACTGCAGGGACTGTAGTGGTCCTAAGGGGAATTGCTTCTGGGTACCTGGTGGCATGGTCCACAACCACCAGTATATGTTCCCAGATACAGTTGGAGGATTTAAGGGGACAACAATGTCTATCCCCACCCTCTCAAAGTGTACCCCAACCACTGGAAGGGGAATAAGAGGGGACTTAGGAGTGCCACCTGTCTTGCCACTGGCTTGACAGGTAACACACAAGCGACAAAACTCCTATGTGTCCTCAGACAAACGAGGCCAATGAAAGTGAGAGACAAGCTTGTCCCAAGGTCTTGCTTTGCCCCCAAATGACCTGTAAGGGGAATATTATGTGCTAAGGTCAATAAGAACTCCCTAAACTGTTTAGAAATGACCAATATCCTGGTTGCACCAGGTCTGGGGGTCCCTTGCCTGAGATTAAAGGAGGCAATTGCCCCAGTAGACTTTATGGGTCCCACTGATATCCCCCCTGCTTCCTGAGCAGCAGCTTGCTGTCTCAGGCTTTCCAAAGAAGGACAGGACTTCTGTCCCTGGCTATGTTCCTCCTTGGTGGACCCCCCTGCACCTAAGAGCTCAGGTGTATAAGCTTCAAGATCCTCTGGTGTAGGCTCCACCTAAGGGGCAGATTCCTCTCCCTGAGGAGTGGGATCCTCACCTGAAGCCTGGACAGGGGTTAATTTCTTACCCTGCCTGCCTTTCTTTTTGGAACCTCCTGGGCCATTTGTCTAGGCTCCAATGCTCCTTGCTCTCCGTGTCTCTTGGCCTGTGCTCTTGTCAGTGCAAAGATATGCCCAGCATTGCTGCATTGGCTTCCAACTCCATTTCAGCCTAGGCTGAAGTCTCCAAATTATTGCCCAGTAAACACTCTACAGGCAAGTCAGAGGATACTACAACTTTCTTTGGGCCAGTAATCCCCACCCCCACAGATAAGGTCAACAACAGCCATCTAGCGGCACAGTGTTGTTGTAAGCATCAGTGACTTGTTAAGTGTGACCAAGTAGGTGTTGTTCAGGGTACACCAGTTTCTCAGACACCTCTGTGAGAATGGCATCTGTGTCAACACCATTGATAACAGGATGCTGCCTGTACTTACCCATATTAAGGGGACAAGCAGCTAGGGTGGCAAGATCAATACCACCCTCAGAGACCAACACTGCCTCCGTGTTCACCCTGACTAACCCAGAGCCCACTGCAGTTCCCATGGTGAACCCAGCTACATCCTTGGACTGACTACTAATACCACTGCTATTTGCTAAGGGCACTAGGGATAGAAGTGGTAGTGGTAGTAGCAGGCGTTGTGCTCTTTTTAGGAAAGCCCTGTGACCTTTTTGTCTACAGATGTAGCATCAAGGTTTTTTGTGGAGGATGAAGAGGAAAACGATTTATACTCACCCCCCAGAAGAGTTTTGTGGGCCTGATGAAGACTCTTTCTTATCTTTAGATTTGTCCCCCACCTTTGTCCTGATTCTTGGAAGAATCCTTCTTCTTCTGATCACCCCCCAGTGTGAGTTTTTCTACCCACTCTGGTGTAAACCTATTTGTCTGCCATCTTATCTAATTCTTGGGAAGTTGTCAGATCAGAGTCCACCAGATACTAATGCAGTTTGCCAGATATGCAATTATTAAGAATGTGCTCTCTCATAAGAAGATTGTACAAGTCCTGATAATCATGCATATTACTGACATGTAACCAGCCTTCCAGGGCCGTGACAGAGCTGTCCATAAAATCTACCCAGTCCTGGGAGGACTCCTTCCTGGCTTCCCTGAATTTTGTCCTATACTCTTCTGTAGTCAACCCAAACCCCTCAATGACAGAATCTCTACGTGCCTGATAATTGTCTGCATCTTCCTTCCTGACAGTGAGGAGTTTGTCCCTACCCTTGTCAGTGAAGAAAAGGCACAATAATGCAGCCCACTGTCTTTGAGGGACCTTCCAGAGCATTGATCCACTTGTGGATGCCATCCACAGCCTGGTAAGGTGGGACTATTTTGCTGAGATTCCTGGAGTCATAGGAGTCCTCCCTGACCCTGGTCGCTCTAAAGCTGTTGCTGTCAGCATGGGGTATCAACCCCAAATTCTGTCTCTCCCTTTCCACTGCCAAGGCCTCCCTACCTAGGGCGAACTGTTGCTGTTGCAGCCTCATTCTGGCCTCTTCTAGCCTCAGTTTGCTGAATTAACTATCAAAGGATTCCTCCACTGAGCTAAAGTGGTTAGTCTCATTAGATACTTCTGAGACATGGGTGTGGCTAGATGAGTAGTATCTATCCCTCGCCCTGGAGACCTTTTGTACCAACTCCTTGGAAGAAAAAGTGGGCCTACTTGTGTGTGTCCCCTTCTCACTACCATGAGTGCTCCCAACATGACTGTGGTGTTACCCAGAATCTTCCCAACCCTTCCTAGTAGGATCTAAGTCTATCCTATCTAATACTGGAAGAACAGTCTCTACTTCTTGCTCTTCCTGGCCCTCTGAATATTGAAGGTCAGAATGAATGAGCAATCCCAGGAGTAAGCTTTGTTGGGATTTCTGTCTTCAGCTTGCTATACGCACATAAATCCCTCAACTCCTAAAACGTGAGGCCCTCACACTTAGCTTCAGTGGTCTAGATTGTGTCTTCTGCTGACGGCATGTTACCTAGAGGGGTGAGGGTGCATCTACTCTAAGGTGCTAGACTTTCTACAGGTTTAGAGAAAGGGATACGCTAGGCCCCCAACTTGCCCAAACTAGAGGTCTAAAAATCCCTACTACCAAATGTAGTGTGTCCTGTTGAAAGTCACTGGTTACAAAGTGGTAAAGCAATTGCAAGTGTCTTATCCCACTGTTACACCACCAACATAGGAGGCTGGCCCAGTGTGTGGTGTACACCTACGGTGTTATACCTTATACAGGGTCCAGGCAACCCTAATTAGATAGTGTTACAGTGTCTAGGTAGCTAGGGTGTTCTAGTGGTAGCTGTGGGACGCAGGCAAGACTTATCTAGGAGGAGCGTGAAGCACATGCAATACCACAGGGACCACACAGTGTTGTAAAAATAAAGGTATTATATTACAGGAACACCAAACTAGATTACTATTGGAAAATCCCCTTCTGGAGGGAAGTACACACAAAATATATAGGAAATAGCAAAACATTAGCAATGACATTATTGCGGGTGGGGGGGGGGGGTGGGGTAAACCATATACTACAAAAATTGGAAAGTGAGACTGGGACCCCACTAGGGGATATGGAGTAGTTAGCCAAGGACTGGAAGAGATTGGAACCCAAAGATGTAAGTATCTAGAAGACCGGCAGCGACCGGGAGAGCAGAGGTAAGTTACCTGGCCGTCTCATAGGCTAACATGGGGACTCATAAATTGACTATTGCAAGAACAAGACCAGGCAGGTGGAACCCAAGGTGGATTCTGGAGGAAGAGGAGCTGCAAAAGAATGGAACAGAGTCCAGTCCGCGCAGGAGGGTCCAGGTGGGGCAGGAGACAATGCCCACTCTTCTATGGGTGAAGATCCGGGTCGGCAGTGATGGATGAAGTCCAGATGCGGAGCTCAGGAGCTGTCCCTTGCTGGATTGCAGATGGGGCAGTGGTCAGGAGGACCAGGAACAAGCAGAGGCAAATGCAACTGGAGTTGTTGGAGCTTTGCAGAGCTAAAGAGGACCAGCAAGGCCCTGGGGTCTCAACCCTTGGAGGGGAGCCCAGGCTGCCCATCAGAAGACAGGAGAGACAGCAGAGACAGCAGAAGCAGTCGTAGCCCCCAAAAGCAATTGTGCTGGTAGCAGGCACAGTATGTCACATAGAGGCCCAGGCAGCACACCTGAAGAGGAGTCCCACGTCCCTGGAGCAGCAGAGAGGACACTGTCCTTGCAGACGTAGAGTGCAGCGCTTCAGGGCTATTTGGAGCCAGATCATCCAAACACGCCTAGGTGCAGAGTTACCATTATGTAGCTGGACCATAGGTAGTGACCTATGGCCAGTACGTAGCTAAATGTATTCCCAGCACTTATGAAGTCCAGGGAATTGGAACTGGAGTTTGTAGTGGCACCTCTGTTCCTGCAGGGGTGCCCAGACACAGAAGGACCTGCACCCTGCCCTTTGGGCTGAAAGGGCCTACCACAGGGGTGACTTACAGTGACCTGGTATAGTGAACAGCAGTGAAAGGGTGCATGCACCTTTTCACACAGGCTGTAAATGCCAGACATGCAGACAGTTTGCATGGGTTCCCATGGGTGGCATTATACATGCTGCAGCCCATGGGGGACCCCTGGTGTGCCAATGCCCTGGGTACATAAGTAACATTTACTAGGGACTTAGAGGGGAACACCAGTATTCCAATTGTGGGGTGTAAAGGGTAACAAGGCAACCAAATTTAGGGGAGAAAGCACAATCACTGGGATCCTGGTTAGCAGGAGCCCAGTGAAAACAGTATGAGCACACTGACAAGAGGCAAAATGTGGGAGTAACCATGCCAGAAAGAAGGACTTTCCAGAGTCTGCTTTTAAGACAATATTCAGATCTTCTGCAGAGCCTAGCCTTTTCCCCTCCAGCAAACCCTGCAAAGAGCTGTTCATTAACGCAGTGGTCCTTTGTACGATCTATGTAGAAACCAGGACTCTTGGGGTGCAGCCGATGGAGTCTCTCCTCCTCTTTAGAGGTATGAGGTGCAACGTAGAATTCCAATAATGGGATGTTTTGACCATTGTAAAATGGCGTCACAACCTTCAGCAAGAAAGATGCCCATGTCCACAAAACCAACTTGTCTGGGAAGGCAGTGATGTACAGTGGTTTAACAGAGAGCTTGAAGCTCATTCACATGCTGCGCCAATGTTATTACAAGGAGGAACACAATCTTAGAGAAAACATAACGAACAGCTGTGAAGCGGCTCAAATGGAGTTCGCATCAGGAAAGTGAGGACCAACTTTAGGTCCAACAGTGGAGTAACGAAGAAAGAGGATGAAACTAATGTTGCAACTAGACCCGGAAGTCATCAATCTGGCGTGTGCTGCACCAAACCAAAAGCTTGTCCTAGCAACAGGCATATACAGTTTTTGCTGAAGGATGCCTGGCAGTAAGATGATATCAACCCCCTCCAGAAGAAGGTCGAAGGTGTTCAGCTGTCGCCGCCTGATCTCCAAGCATGAAGATGGAGATTGCGAAGGCCTAGGTGAGGAACCATCCCACCATGCTGCTGCAACAGCAGATCTCCCAGAGGGGCAGCTTGAACGGAGGACAGATGTTCAGGTCCACAATTATAGGATACCATATGCTACGTGTTCAATCCAGAACCAAACAGGATGACCTAGGCCCTTTCTGTACTGATCTTCTTGAGAACTCTGGGCAGGAGTGGTATAGGCATAAAGGAGTCCAAAGTTCCATTTGAGGCAGAACCAGTCTCCGAGCAAAAGACACCTTGGAAACTCAACAAAAAAGAAGTGATGTCATTGGGCGTTCTCAGCAGTGGCAAACAGATTTAACCAAGGATCTCCCCATTTGTGGGAGAGACACTGCCAACATCTCAGAGTAATTTCCACTTGTGATCCACTAGGCCCCGAAGGCTGAGCTCTTCGGCCTGGCATTCAATGATACTGCCAGGTGGTTCACCACCAGGAAAATTGTCTGGTGGTCCAGCCACTTCCAAGGGCACAAAGCCCCCTGGCACAGGATCTGTGACTTCACTCCACCAAGTTTGTTGCAGTACCATGTGGCTGTGAACTTTTAAGTATGCAAGTACACCAGCCTCTATTTATGATGGAAGGAAGACTGTGTGGCCCTCAACTGCTGAAGATTGATATGGAGCTGGGAATCTGCCAGAGACCTAAAGCCTCTGATTTCCTCCCCTCCTAGATTGCTGCCTCAACCCAGAAGTGACTCATCTCTCACCGCTGTCAGCCTGGGATAGAGAAAGGAATCTGCTGCTGATCCAATCGCGGTGCAGTAACCTTCACCACAGGTCTTTTGCAGTCTCCTGGACGTGGTCAGAGGGTCCCTATGATGTTGGGCCCACTGAGACATCAAATCCCACTGCAGAGCCAGCATATGCCACCTGGCATACACTACCACCAAGATGCAAGAGACCATCAATCCCAGCAGACTCAGAGTATACCTCAGAGTATGCCCCCCAGTTACCTATAAATCTAGAACTGATGTTGAAAGATCGGGATCGTAGCCTGAATGTTCTGGACTCTCTTCCTCAGGAAGACACAAAACAAAACTGTGTCTAGAATAGGTAAAATAAAAGGGGGGGGGGGAAGAATCCTCAGGAGTCAGATGTGAGTTTGGCACATAGGGTACCCAAAAGATGACCGGAGGTTTGCTGTAGTCTGAGGTAGTGTCGTGGGTCCATTTTAGTTAGTCGCTTGGGCACAGTGATAGCTTAGGCTTGAGGCCTCTGCTCTGATACCTAATAATTATGCTCTGTATTTTTGTATTTAATTTGATAAATTTTAGTATCACATCTTCTTCTTGTGGCATTTTTTTCATTTCATTGACAGCTGCTATTTTGCGAAAGCGTCACTATCAGTGCTTTGGATGACATAGTTGCATCATGTTCTTTCCTAGGAATTACAAGAACAGAATGCAAGGTACACAGAATAATGTTCTGTATAGCAAGCCCCAAGACTGCATAAACAGGCCAGCACTTAGGTACAGGCTTCTGTGCCTGAACATAAACATATCCCCTCTAAAAACATCTTGTAGGACAAAGGGCATTAGATGGGGTTACAGACAGAATTTTCATCCACAGCAGCTTTTGGCCGGCCTCCACAATCCTGATCTGGAGAATGGCGGCCTGACCTTGTACCAAGGTAACGGTGTTGGGGTGTGTAGGAGGCTGGCTCAGTTTATGGTGTACACCTATGGTGTGGCACCCTACAGTCAGTCCAGGCAACCCTTAGTAATAGTAAATAAGTGTCCAGATAGCAAAAGCGCTCTAGGGCTAGCTGAGGCGAGCAGCTAGAGCTTATCGAGGAGGAATGTAAATCACTTGCAATACCACAGTAGTCAGACAGTTACTCACTGACAAGAAAGAACCACACAAGTGTTGCAAAAATAAAGGATACTATATTACTGCACTACTACTAGACTAGCATTAGCATTGGTATATCTCCCCTTAGAGATATCTAAACACAGTATGTACACAAAATAGCCATCAGAAATAGCACAAAAATACACCAGGCCCTATGGGAGGGCCAAACCCTGTACTAAAAAAGTGGAATGTGAAATAGTAAGTGTGGTAGTTAGCTAGGGGCCGATAGAAACACCAGAGGTAAATACAGTAAGTGTCCCCAGCAACCAGGTGCAAGGTAGTTACCCACCCAGTTGTCCCACTCGCTAACACAGAGAGTAGTGGTTGGAGTTTGTGGGATTCAGCACCCTTCCCAGTGGACCCAGAGGAAACCAAAAGACAAGAAGAAGGATGGAGAGTGCTCCTACCCCAGGCTACCCAGAAGACAGGAGTACCTAAACCAGGGACCCGGATGCAGAGAGGAAAAGGGACTCTCTCTGAAGGCAGTGAAAGCCATGGATTGCCCAGCTGCTGTCACAGCCCATCGACCAGGCCAGTGAAACCCCGGGATGGATTCCAGATGTGGAGGACCTGCAAAGGATGAGGACAGAGTTTAACACTCTTGGAGGTGCCCAGGGGCCTACCCCTCCTGAAGGTGAAGTTCCTGCAAGTCGGTGGAAGAAGACCACCAGTTGCGGGGTCCAGGAGCTCCAGAAGATCCTAGGAGCCGCCTACGAGCTGCCCCTCGACGGTCACTGGATTGCAGGAGGGTCATAAACAAGCACCAGCAAATGCAAGGAGGACCTGAAGAAGTATTTCCAGTCAGGCCAGGCCAGCACGCAGGAAGGCCAGCAGAAGTCGATGGAGACCCCACGAGTGACCCACAGGCGATGGATACGGAGTCACAAGGAGGCCTCAGCAGTACAACAAAACAGAAGTCCCATTTCGCAGGAGATGCAGGAAAGGGACTGACCTTCACGTTGCAGAGAGCTGGAGGCCGGGGTTTCTTGGCGTCTGAAGATCTCAGGGAGGAAGTGTCAACAAGCCTTGGAAAGTGCAACAGTCGCAGTGCACAAGGTTTCCAGTCCAGTGGCAGAAGCAGGGGCCCACAGACTCCCAAGTTAGTTAGAAGACGAGCAGGACCCAGAAGAGGTCACAGACTCACCACCTGTGTAGCAGTCATTGGATGTCCATGGGACAGCAGACCCAACCAGCTGGTCGACATTGTCTTGAGATACCTGCAGATGCAGGGGACTGACTCCTTCACTCCAAGGGAAATTCCTTCATGCTTCCAAGTGCAAACAGAGTGCTTGTGACCCTGGAGAATGCACAGCCTTGAACGTTGCAGAATTATTTCAGAATCCAGGGAAACAATGTTGCAGTGGGATGTGGTTTGGTTCCAAAGCAGACCAATAGCGGTTCCAGAGGTCAGGAACAGAAGATGTCTTGCATAGATTTCTTTGGAGAGTGTTGCTCGATGAATATGAGGATCTACCTATGGGGGAGCTCTAAAGTAACCTTATAAGGGGGTTGGTCACTCTCTGAAGTGATCCACCCATCAAAGGTAATCAGGAACGTCATCTTCCTGGTCTAACCAGTCAGATGCTCCGAGGGGAGGCTGCCCATCTTGTTTCCAAGATGGCAGAATCAAGTGGCCAGCTGGCAGAGCTCTGTACACCTCCCTAGGGGAGGAGCTGGATGGGGTGTTTTGGGGGGGAGGGGGTGAGTGGTGGTTTACTCCCCTGTCCTTTGTGTAGTTTCGTGCCAGAGCGGGAACCGGGAGTTCCTGAACAGGTGCAAACCAGGTTATGAAAGGAGGGCACCAAATGTGCCCTTCAAAGCAGTCTGGTGGCGCTCAGAGGCCACCCCAGCCCATGGACACCTAATACACATAGGGAGGTGGTCACACCTCTCCCTTGCAGGAAATCCTTTCTTCTGCTTCTCTGGCCTGAGCCTGGCCCATCAGCAGGAGGGCAGAACAGTGTCTGGGGTCAGCAGCAGCGTGGGCTGGCAGCTGGACCTGATTAGGCTGCATAGGTAAAACTGCAGGATTCTCTAAGGAACTCCAGAGTACATGGTATCATGCAACTAACACTGGAATCGGTGTAGTTGCATGATTCCAACATGTTTGATACCAAACATGCCTAGGTTTGGAGAAGCCATTATGTAGTTGGACCACTCGTGTTGACCAATGTCCACTACATACTCCAAGATGGCTTCCCGCACTTACGGAGTCCAGGAATTGGCCAGGGGTCTGTAGGGGCACCCTGGTCATACAAAGGTACCCTCACACTTAAGGACATACACCTGCCCTTGGGCTGAAGGGCCTACCATTGGAGTGACTTATACTGTCTAAGTGCAGGGACCAGGTTAGGTGGTGAAAGGGCTGCATGTACCATTTCACGCAGGCTGCAATGGCAGGCATGCAGACAGTTTGCATGGGCTCTCATAGGTGGTACAATACATGGTTCAGCCCATGGGGGACCCCTGGTGTACCAATGCCCTTGGTACTTAGGTACCATATACTAGGGACTTACATAGGTGCACCAGTTTGCCAATTGTGGGTGTAAAATGTTTCATCAGCAGCCAAATTTAGAGGGGACAGCACAGTCACTGGGATCCTGATTAGCAGGATCTCAGTGAACTACAGTGTAAGCACACTGACATCAGGGGAAAAAGTGGGAGTTACTATGCTAGAAGGATGGCACTTTCCTACAGGGTGTGGTTCTCATGGACACTGCACAGACAGATTTGACGTACGTCGCCATGCTCTTGCTTAGGGGTTAGAGATTAGGTAGGAACTGTATACTCATGACAATACGCTGGGGTTGTTTATATGTACCTCTCTAATTTTCACAATCCTGATTTTGTTACTCCTCATTATCCTAATCATTGCAGCTCATGTATTTTATTGTAGTTTGCAGTCTTTTCAATAAATGCATCGAAAACTGTCCTGCATCTCTTTTCTTGCCTATGTGTGTGTATAAGAGACTTGTTTGTAGAGAGTAAAATGTTAAGGACTGTTTCACAACGATTTTCCCTGAGGGGTTTTCAGAGTTCCATGCAAGGCTGAAACACAAATCACCTTTACCGGTTGGGTTTTGGTGAGGTGCAGATAGTGAGTCAGGAGGATTGGGCCGACAGTTGCCGACTGGTGAAGGAGTGACTCAGTCGTCTACAACACAGAGTTGATGCTGCCCCAGATCCAGCAGTCTTGCTCGAGTACATGAGTCCTTATGACAGTGGATGACAAATGCATGGGGCGAGTCCACCTTCAACAGCCAGTCATCAAGGTAGACTTCCACGCCTGACCTTTGAAGATGTGCTGCCACAACCACCATCACGTTTGTGAACACCTGAGGGGCACTGGTGAGACCAAAGTGGTGTCCAGCAAACTGAAAATGTTCATGTTGCACCATGAACTGCAGGCAGCACTAACGGGCCTGCAGGACAGGTATATGGAAACAGGCATCCTGCAGACACCACCATCAAGTCTCCATGGTTGAGAGCAGAAAAGACCTAGGCCAGGGTGAACATCTTGAATTTCTCCTGTTGAGAGGGTACAGGTCTAAAACAAGACAATGGCCTCTGCCCTTCTTGGGCACCAGAAAGTAGTGGGAATAGCAACCACAACCTACTTTTGGCACAGGCACCCTCTTGATAACCCCCCTGGCCTTGCCGTAAAATAGAAAGATGGTACTCCGTCAGCCATCGCGGAAATAGACGGTGGAAGGGGAGGCAGTGCTGAAAGGAAGGGGAGGGCACAGCCTTTCCAAACAATTTACATGACACACCTGTCTGATGTTAAGGCCTGCCAACCCAGCAAGTATCTTTGGATCCTACCTCCCACCAGCTGGCCCGAAGAAAACACGCTAAAGGGATTTGCGGGTGGGGTCAGTAGTCACAATGGCAGCACCTGCAAAATTACCTAGGGCCATGCGATGCCGCGATAGGAGCAGTAGCCTGATGCGGTTGGCGACGTGGACCAGATAGGTCTTGAGAGCAAGCCATGGGCCTACTCTCCTTTAACCATTTGACAGTGGAGTCTGCCTTATCCCTGTCTCTGAGGGACAACAGGACATCACCTGAAAAACAAGTGTACTGCACTCGTGTGGCTGCAAATGGCAACACTGATCCCAATGGCCTGCCAGATGCAGTGATGGTCAAGCCACAACAAACTGCAAACTTGGCCACATCCCAAATGCCCTTGATGGATAGGAGTAGCATCCCAAGAGGCAGCTGTCATTCACTGAATGAAGAGTCGGAGAGATTAGTTGTGAAAGTGTTGGAATTAGACCGGTTTGTGGATGCCTGCACAACCAAACCTTTGCGGAAAGTGTGTGGAGACAGCAACATAGAGTCACGTGTCCTGGACAGTGGTGTTTTGCTATTTACCTGTTGACTAAGGGGGCCAGAGAAAGGCTTTGCCCGGGTGCCCAACAAGGTATCCCTTAGTGCCTCATTAAATGGCAGAAGGGACTCAGAACATGTTTGCCCCGGCTGGAGGACTTCCGTCAACATATTAGTTTTCACCTACAAGATGGGGAGTTGAAAGATAAGCACTTCAGCCACCCTACACATCAGCATGGCACAGGAGGTGGATTCTTCAGTGGCTGGGCACGTGGGTGAGATAGACATGATTCAGGTATTGAGAGCGCTGGCCTCCTGCAAGTCATCTTACCAATTGTCCTCCGTTTAGGGCGGGGTGAACTCATCACGCATGTTACAATCGTCTGAGTCCATGTTGAAAAGGGGTTCTGTGTATGTGTTTTCCCTATTAGAGGTGGCAGATCAAGTGGCAGAAACAGAGCCTCAACAGTAATTGGACGCACCCAATCTTAGTCAGAGAGTATTATAAGGATCTCCTAATCCTGCATCAATGGTTTTGACATCCAAGTTCAATGAACCAGCATGGACCAAGGCATCCAAGGCAATGCCAGAACTGGAACTGGAGTGGTCATGACAGGCTCCAAGGGTCCAAACGGCGCTGATGGCTAGCCCATCAGCAGTACGTCAGATGGAAGGGCCCAAGGAAGTAGGCAAAGATCCAACTGAAGAGTTAGAGGATGGTCTCGTGGAACTCTTCGATCTGTTGATGAGTGATGAACGGCCGCCAAAACTCAAGTTGTATAGGAACCAGTTGGATGGCCGGCTTCCAAGCTGATGGACTTCGGGTGCAAGATCGAGAACCATGGCGCCCCCAACTGCCACCAGCAGCTTTTCAGGTGAATGAGCGTAGCAAGTGGGGGCTGAATCCCATTTCAGTTTCTTATGTTTCTTTTGAGACCAACCAAACGATTTAGATTTCAACAAAAACTCACCTCTGGAACAGCTCTGTCAACTTCTGGATCAAGAATAGGACCAAACCTTTGACTTGGATAGTGACTTTGACCTGTCTTCTTGATGGGTTTTATAATGCTTGGCAATGTAGAATTTCACTTTGCGGTCTGCGACTGCCTTTGGATTCACTGATGCGCAGTTGCTGCAGGCCTTAGAGATGTGTCTCGACCCCAGGCACCACAGGTACACCTGATGGGGATCGGTCACAGACATTTTTTGCAACAGTCTGTAGGAAAGTGCACTTGTTGGCATGGTTAGCCACCTCCCCCCCCCCCCCCACCCACCTGACTTGCCTGATATTGATGCCAACTTTGATTAGGAGTGTGCTGGGACCAGGATAACCAGGCCCCAGAACCAGTGTTCTTTCCCAAAACCTGTACCTTTATTCCCACAATTGGCCCACCCATGGCACACAGTTAAGTCTGGGAGTTGTCATTACAAACTCCACAGCTCCATAATGGCTTCACTGAATACTGGGAAGTTTGGTATCAAACTTCTCAGCACAATAAACCCACACTGGTGCCAGTGTTGGATTTATTGAACAATGCACCCAGAGGGCATCTTAGAGATGGCCCCTGTATTTTACCCAACTCTTTAGTGCAGGACTGACTGGTCTGTGTCAGCCTGCCACAAAGAGACGATTTCTGACCACATGGGGTGAAAGCGTTTGTACTCTCTGTGGCCAGAAACAAAGCCTGTGTCCTGGGTGGAGGTGCTTCACATCTTCCCCCTGCAGGAACTGTAACACCTGCCGTAAGCCTCAAAGGCTCAGGCCTCTTGTGACAGTGCCTCAGGGCACTCCAGCAAGTTTAGTTGCCCACCCCCCCCAGACAAAGCCTCACTTTTGGTGGCAAGTCTGGAAGAAAAATTAGGGAAAGCAGGAAGGAGTGACCACCCCAGCTAAGACCACCCTTAAGATGTCCAGAGCTGAGGTGAACCCCTCCATGCAGAATCCTCCATCTTAGTTTGGAGAACAGGCACCAATAGGGTTAGGTCTGTATCCCCCTCTCCAAAAGGAGGGGACACAAGGAGGGTGTGGCCACCCTCAGGGACAGTAGCAATTAGCTTCTGCCCTCTGACCCCTGTAACGCCCCTAAATCCAGGATTTTAGGGCTCCCCTGAGCCCAGTTCATCAGAACCCTGGCGATCTCACAAGAAACAAGAAGGACTGCTAAGCTGAAACCCCAGCAGAGAAGAAGGAAGACACAAACTGACTTGGGGCCCCAGCCCTACCGGCCTGTCTCTTGCTTCAGAGAACCTGCAACAAGAAAGTGATGCATCCTGCGGCTCCAGCGACCTCTGCCAGGCCTCCAGAGGACTGACTGCGTCACAGAGGACCAAGAACTCCAATGGACAGCGGCCCTGTCCAAAAAGAAACTATCTAAGGACTCCAGAGCCTCCCCGGATCCGCAAGTCCTGACCACTCGGCACCCAACGGCCTGTGTCCAGGTGGCGTACTGGTTATAGAGGATCCCCAGGTGATTCCGAGCAAGTGCCCACCCTGGGTTGACCTCTCCTGTCCCCTACGACGATGCCTGCAGTGTAAATCCAGAGGGCCCTCCTGATGGCGAAAGCTCCGGACAAAGATATGACGCCTAAAGGTACACTGCACCCGCAGCCCCCAGGCTTTGGAGAACCCGACCATAGGTGCAGGAACATTCAGCAGGCCACCCTCCTACTTGTCCAGCCTGTGGCGTTCCACAACCGACCACCTGGACCTAGCCTGCAGCATCTAAGTGACCCCCTGGGTCCCCTCATAGGAAAGCATTGGGAGTCCGACGCTCTGTTTGCACCCTTCACCCGGCCGCCCGCGCCATGGAGGGTGTGAGTTTGGTGCCTACTTGTGACCCCCTCCCCCCCAGTGCTTTTCTAAACTCCCAGGTCTGCCCTCCAAATACACGGGTACTTACCTGCCAGCAGATCTGAAACCGAGTGCCCCCAGTCTCCATAGGAGCTCATATTAAATTTGCCTCAACTTTGAACTCTGCCCCCGGCTGGCCCAGTGTTGCTGGTGGTGGGTGTTTGGGGTTAATTTGAGCCCCAACCTGTGAACTCCCTAAGCCACGGAGACAGGCACTTTAAGTTGTGTACTTACCTGTAAATCGTACTAACTCCCCACCCCAGAAACTGTTTCTGAAAATTGCATTGTGTCAACTTTTAAAACAGATTATTGAAATGTATAAAAAAACTGGACAACTTACAATTCCAATCAAAGTGATATTGATACATATGTGAAATACTTATTATTTTATGTACTTACCTGCAACTTGAATCTTGTGGTTCTAGAAATTAATTAACAAAAGATTGTTGTGCTATATAAAAACCATTGGTCAGGAGTTAAGTCATTAAGTGTGTGCTTCTTTTATTGTCTATGTGTGTACATCAAATGCTCTCCACTACCCTCTGATAAGCATAAATGCTCGACCACACTACCACAAAAGAAAGCATTAGTATTATCTAGTTTAGCCTCTGTTAAGCCTCTGGGGAACCCCTGGACTCTGTGCACACTATGGGGGTCATTCCAGCCAAGCGGAAACCGCCAATTGGCCGATCCGCGGTCAAAAGACCGCGGAGGCCATTCTGGCTTTCCCGCTGGGCCGGCGGGCGCCCGCCAAGGAAGCGCCCGCCAGCCCAGCGGGAAAGGCCCAGCAACCCAAGAAGCTGGCTCCGAATGGAGCCGGCGGTGTTGCAGGGGTGCGACGGGTGCAGTTGCACCCGTCACAATTTTCACTGTCTGCTAAGCAGACAGTGAAAATCATGCTGGGGCCCTGTTAGGGGGCCCCTGCACTGCCCATGCCAGTGGCATGGGCAGTGCAGGGGCCTACATGGGCCCCACGACACCCGTTCCCGCCATCCAGTTCCTGGCAGTAAAAACCGCCAGAAACAGGGTGGCGGGAAGGGGGTCGGAATCTCCATGGCGGCGCTGCTTGCATTCAGCCCAGACAGGGGAAATCCGGCGGGAAACCGCCGGATCCCCTTTTCTGACCGCGGCGGTATGGGCAGTCGATGACCGCCAGGGTTGGAATGACCCCCTATATCTCATTTTGATATAGTATATACAGAGCCAGCTTCCTACACTGTCCCTACATGGCTTATAACCTTTCATTTTTGGGGGGTGACATTCCCTTGCACACTGTGACTTTTGATGAAAAATATTACAGGTAAATGTCTCTGAAAGACAAGGGGGAACTCCATATTTGCATCTGGTTGCAAGGAAACCATGGAACTGATCTTGGTGTGCAACAGTGGCACCTCCATAGGCCCTGCTCATCATTTCCAGGGCAGAACCGTGTCAGTGCAGAGCCGCAGGGGTCCAGCTACCGGCACAATGTGAAAAATCTGCAGCTATAGGTCTCTACCAGAATGTTATTTTAACTAGTAACACTGTTGCTGAAGTACAGGCCAAAGAAGAGGTTTAGTACTTCAGAGGTTTTTGTAATTCATATATAAATACAGACATGTGCTGACTTTACCAATTAAAATACAAAAATCTCAAAATATACCAGCAGTATGGAAGGTACAGCCTACTTTAAAGAACTACTTTACTTGAAAGTCTCCTCTGCTTCAGACACATCCAGCACCTCAAATACTGCCTGCAAATCATTCAGATCTGGATTTGCAGTGCCTACCTAATGCTCAACCAAACCAACACAGAATTCCTGTATTTTGCAAAGAACAACAAAAAGGAAACAGTACAAACTTGGCTCGATGACATGAACCTTGACAGCTTCGAAATCTAGCTTTCACTGAATGCCAGGTCACTTGAATTCATCCTGGACACCAACATCACCCTCAAGGAAAACACCATAAAAAAACACACTAAGACAGCCAGGGTACCAGCTCTCTGTTCTAAAGAAAGAAATAAGTTATTTACCTGTAACTGTAGTTCTCCAGTATTGGACACTTTCATAGATTCACATGCTTGAATACTTCCCCGTCATTGAAATGGGAGTCCCTGGTGGAATATAAAACTAGGCCTGAAGATGTATGCACACAATACATGAAGTAGGCCTCAATACAATACCCATCATAGTCGTTTTGTAAAATAGACCCAAACTCAAACTTGAACCATTCAGATTGCCTCGCCCCTCTAGAATCTCCTGTGAGGAGCTGCCCTCCCTCAGATTTTCCAAGCACAAATGCTGAAATAACCCTGCACACTGATAAGAGAAGGTGAGCTCCTACGGGGAGGCGGGCGGGCCACATGTGAATCTATGAAAGTGTCCAATACTGGAGAACTACAGTTACAGGTAAATAACTTATTTCTTACTCCAGTATTGGAACTTTCATAGATTCACATGCTTGAATAGAGTAGCAAGCAGTAAATAACATTTCCTGTACCAAGAATTACTGTATCTCAATCATTATAAACAGTGTCATTATGCAGTTACATGCAGAGCAATAAAAATAAGCTGTAAACACAAATATATGAATATGCAAGAAAGGTACGTAAATAACAACAAGAAAATGTGATTAAATCAGAAGCGGATGGAGGGAAACAAACAGCTCACCTTATCTGAACAAATGTCTAAGACCTGCTTGACCCACCGCGGCATCATGGAGCGTCTCAGCATCTAGGCAGTAGTGCTTCGTGAAGGCGTGCGTTGTCCTCCACGTGGCTGCACGACAGATGTCTGGAAGGGATACCCCCAGAGAAAAGTGCACAAGAAGTGGATACTGCTCATGTAGAATGTGCACGAACTTTAGTGTCCATCGGTCGACCAGCTTTTCGGTGGCAAAAGGCTATGGCACTAGAAATCCATCTGGAGATGGTTTGTTTAGAAACAGGAAGGCCTCTCATGGGCGCACTAAATGCCACTAACAGTTGACTGGATTTTCTAATAGAGGATGTCCGCTGCAAATAAAATTTGAGGCATCGCTTGACGTCCAAAGAATGCAGCGATCTTTCTGCCCCAGTCTGGGACCGCGGAAAGAAAGTCTTTAGGACCACTGGTTCGTTAATGTGGAAATCAGTTGGCACCTTTGGGATAAATTTCGGGTTTGTCCGTAGGATGACAGTGTCATCTGTAAATATCATGAAAGTCTATTGGATGGTAAAGGCTTGACTCTCGCTTACTCTGCTAGAAGATGTCAACGCTAATATGAGCGCTACCTTCCAGGTAAGATACTTAATGTCTGATTTATGAATAGGTTCTAATGGCTCCTTCATCAACTGAGTTAGGACTGTATTCAGTTGCCAAAATGGAGGAGGTCGTTTGGCCGAAGGAAAGGATCGAAATAAGCCCTTCATAAACTGCTTTATCAGTCGATGAGACCAGAGGGACGGTCCTTTGGATGGACGTCTACAGCTGGAGATGGCAGCTAAGTGGACCTTAATGGAAGCATGGGCGAGACCAGACCTCACCAGGTGGAGAAGGTACGGTAAAACGTGTTCTGGAGCAGATCTAAGCGGATGAATGCTATTCGCCGTACACCATAAACAAAACCGCTTCCATTTTAAGGTATAAGTCTTATTGGTGCTATCTGCACATGCTTTAGCCAAACCCCCTTGACAGTCCATGGGAATATTTAGATTGTCGAATTAATTGAACTCAGGAGCTATGCACATAACCTGAGATGCTTGGGATCCGGATGCCTCACTTGGCCCTGGCTGATGGTGAGCAGGTCCGGAATGGGTGCTAACTTGGATAGCAACAGAAGCTCTATGTACCACGGTTGACGTGGCCAAGCTGGAGCAATTAGAATTATCTGGCAGGGCTCCGATTTGATCTTGCTGATGACCCGAGGAAAAAGGGGTATCGGAGGAAAGGCGTAAGCATAAATCCCTGACCATGCTATCGAAAGGGCATTTCCCTAGGACCTTGGTTGGGGATGCTAGCTTGCATAAAACCAGCACTTCGCGTTCTGAGACGTCGCAAAGAGGTCCAGGATCTGTGTCCCCCCACCTGCGGAAGACTGCATCCAGCGTTGTCTGGTTCAGCTCCCACGCTGACTCCCGGGAGATGTTCCCCCGTATGTGCACTGAATTCTGAATGCACCAGGTCCAGATGAGCTGAGCTTCTGTGGAAAGTAAGCAAGACCGGGTTCAGCCTTGCTTGTTTATGTAGTGCATGGTGGTCGTATTGTCCATCCGCACCAGCATAGAAGAACCTCGGATTCTCTGTAGAAAACCTGGTAGTGCAAGGTACACAGCTCTGAGTTCGAGGAGGTTGATGTGCAGCGTCGCATGAGAATTGGGCCATCTGCCACTGACTTGCAGATCTTGGAGATATGCTCCCCACCCCTCCATCGAAGCATCATTCGTGATGGTGAACAGAGGGATTTGATTCAGGAACTCGAAACCTACTGAAATGTTTGCAGGCATTGACCACCACTGGAGGGAGTGGACCATCCTTGGTGTTATGTGAATGATGTCCCCGAAGGACCCTTGAGTCTGCTTCCACTGTTCGTCGAGCTCTTCCTGCAGAGGGCGCATCCAAAGCTGACAATGCGGAACTAGGCTGATACAAGAGGACATCATCCCCAGTAATGATTTGAACCTCCGAACTGAAAGAGACTTTTCTTCTAACTAAGTCTGCCAAGGTCAAAAGCTTGAGTTGACATTGTTCTGCAGGAAAGGCTTTTACAACAGTTGTGTCCAATATAGCACCCAGAAACACTATCCTTCTGGTAGGTTGAAGCTGTGACTTGTCCCTGTTGAGAGTGAGACCTAGTTGTTAGAAAAAATGTAACTTGGTCGTGAGGGAGTGACGCAGAGCAGAGATATTCAGAGCCTTTAGTAACCAATTGTCCAGATATGGGAATACCTGGTGCTTGAGATGTCTCTGATATGCAGCCACTGGGGCTAAGCACTTTTTGAAAATCCGGGGGGCGGATTTGAGTCGGAAGGGTAGCACTCTGAACTGAAAGTGCTGGCCAGCTACCATGAATCTCAGAAATCTCCTGTGTTTGGGGTGAATGAGAACGTGGAAATACGCATCCTGAAGATCTAGGGAAGCCATGAAGTCACCTCTGTTGAGAAGCTGTAGTACAATCTTCAAAGTTACCATTCAAAAGGATTGCTTTTTGAGATATTTGTTGAGCTGCCTCAGATCCAGGATCGGCCTCCACAGACGGGACTTCTTTCTGATGAGGAAGAATCGAGAGTAAAAACCTCTTCCTCGCTGCGAAGGGGGTACCACCTCTATTGCCCCTTTGGACAACATGCTTGCTATCTCTAGGAGATGTAGATGTTGTTGACGCTCCCGGGAAGGTGGTGTTTCGGGAGGCCTGGAAGTGAATTACAGTAGATGGCCATGAGTTATGACATCCAGAACCCACTTGTCGCTTGTGATTTGACTCCAACGACGTAGGTGACGAGACAAGGGAGGGGTAGCCGGCCCCTGGAGGTTGTCATTGCCTGCGCAAGACGTCCTTGGACTGTCGTCACAATCTTCCTCTAGGAGGAGGTCTACTGTATGCTGCTGCTGGAGGCTGCCTTTGATGGTACTGGGGTCTGGATGACTGATACTGGAAGGAGTAGGCTGGATAACGAAAAGACTGGTAGCCTCCTCGAAAAGAGGAGTGGCCTATACCCCTGGCTCCCAGAAAAGGAGTACCCTTGTACTGTAGTGATCACACCGACCTGGCAGTATCAGCCTTGATCGCCTGAAGGGCATCGTCAACATGCTTGCCGAACAGGTCTTGGCCATCGCACGGAAGATCCAGGATCTTTGTTTGGACATCCGGCCTGAAATTAGTGGCTTTGAGACAACCCTGGCGCCTTAAGACTGCTGAACCAGCCAGAAGCCTAAATCCCATGGCCGCAATGTCCAGGGCACAGTCAATTACTTCTGCAGATGTTCGTTGGCCCTCCATAATGATCTTTTTAGCGTCCGACTTGTTGGTGTCTGAAAGCTCCTCTACAGAGTGGGAGATTTCCGACCACAGCTGCCTGTCGTATCTGCCCAATAGTGCCAAGGAATTTGCTGCAAGGACTACAATTCCGACATAGAAGAGAATCTCTTCCCGATATTGTCCAGGCGTCTCCCGTCCTTATCAGGAGGGGCAGATAAAGGTGCTTAAGGGTTCTTGGAGCGTCTCTGGGCAGCCTGGGAAACCACATCATCTGGTTTTGGGTGACCCAATAAGCACGCAGGAGCGTCTTCTGTTGCCTTATACTTCTTGTCCAGCTTTGGCAACACCGCTGGCACTGTCACCAGGTTTTTCATAATCTTTAGCCCCTGACTCCAGACATGGTCAATGATCGGGATAGCTCTAATGGATTTTCTGTGCGGCTCTTTAAAATCATACAGAAAACAGTCCTGCTGCTTATATGGCAACTGCAGCTCAAACCTCATTGCAGCTTTCTCTAAGAGGTTAAGGAAAGAGCCAATATCCTCAGGAGGAGATTCAACTGCTAATGGCTCCGGTGAAGGGGGTGCCAGGAGTACATACTCATCCCATTCGTCCTGGTCAGAGAGAACCTCTCCTTCCTCTGCCACCTCATCAGAAGAAGCCTGGACCTGAGGACTGCGGAGCCTGAAGAGGAACTTGTGGCGTTGTAGGGAAGACTGGCAGTGGTGCCGGAGTAGCTGGAGCAGAAACTGCTGGTGTGGGATTTCCCCCGGCTGAGGGTAGAAGAGTTCTCTGTAGTCCGCCAGCATAGCCAGAGTTCGGACAATAGACCGGAGGGTAGAGATACTGTTCCCTGCTGTTGTGGTCATAGTACTGTTGGCCATAATATGAATCATCGTCCGAGTACTTCTAGCATTTCACGTGTAGCTGTGAAGGACTTCTAGCTACTCCAAACATTTTATCTTGATCTGAGCCCTCATCAACATCGTCGTCATCTTAAAATCTAGATGGCAAGAGTCTTGAAACTTTGCTCGGTGATGTAACAGAAGGTGTTAAACGAGCCTTAGAGAGCTTTTTAAGCGGAGTATGTTGTGCAGGTTGACCCAAAAGTAATGTGGATGGTCTTTGTCTTTTTGTTGGAATCAATCCTGGTGTTGAAGACAAGAAACCACTTGTCGTAGACGGTGGATACATTATCGCCGCCACCGACGGTTGGACCGTCGACGAGAGCGCTGTCGGAATCATCGTCGAAGAGAACATCGTTGCCGGGTCTGTCGTCGCTGGGAGTGTCGTCAGAGAGAGAAGCATCGACGAGATGGGGCGCGCCATCGACGAGGATGATACTCTAGTCAACGAAGATTCTGCAGCCACTGCAGTCGACGTGGAGATGGTTATCACCACCAGCATCACTGATGAAACGGTCATCGACGAGGGTATCGACAAGGATGGCATCGTCGACGGTGCTGAGGTAGGCTTCTTAAATCTGAGAAGCACTTTAGGAGGAGTGGCCGGCTCTGAAGCAGTTTTCATTTTTTTTTTTTTTTTAGGGATTCTGTACCCAGCTTCTTCTTCTGTGGCGAGCCCTTAAATGTCTTTTGCACCATTTTCCGAGGTGGCTCTTGCCCCTCAGAACTTTCTTGCTTTCTTTTAAGAGGTGTTTTAGGGGCAGAAACAGAAGAAGAGGACTGTCCTCACCAGAGGCAGAGTGTCCAGTCTTACCTCTTTGTAGCCACAACAAAAGGCGACCCTCCCTGTCGTTCAGGGTCTTAGTAGAAAACTTCCTGCAGATTTTGCAGTCCTTAGTCTTGTGGCTGGGGTACAGGCAGTGGATACACTCCTCATGTGGATCCTCCACAAATAATCTCTTTTTTAAACATAAGGCACAGGATCTGAAAAGGCCTTTCTTTGGGGTCTCTGACATAGCAGCCAGTTTGAATCACCAGAGTAGACAGAAATATCCAAAAGCTGTAGAAACCGGTCTTCTGACAGAACATTTTGAGCAGAGCTCAAAGGAGACTCCTCAGCACAACGTGCGATGGAAAATCTGAGGTAAGGCAGCTCCTCACAGGAGGTTCTAGAGGGGTGAGGCAATCTGGTTGGTTCAAGTTTGAGTCTGGGTCTATTTTACAAAATGACTATGATGGGTTATTGTATTGAGGCCTACTTCATGTATTGCGGGCATACATTTTCAGGCCTGGTTTTATAAATCCCCCTGAGACTCCCATCTCGATGACCGGGAAGTATTCAGGCATGTGAATCTATCAGAGTTCCAATACTAGAGTAAGTGAAAACATTTCTTCCGAGAAGCTATTTCAGAATTGCTGTTAAAGCCTTTGGACTCTCACATCTTGAAGGTAATAACACCATGATCAAAGGCCTCAGAGACTTCAAACTGGCACTCATTAAGGGCATCCTACATGCCACAGTACATCTCAAGGGCCTGAAGGAATATGATCACATCACCCCTGTCCTGATGGAAGTCCACTGGCTCTCCTTGCCAGCTGGCACCAACTTCTAAACCAGATGCAGCACTTACACAGCCATCACGACCAGCACCCCGGCAGATTTCGCAGACAAGCTCACCACCTCTGGTGGTTCTCAACACAAATGCGGCCAGGACACCAATCAATGCACCCAGGATCTGTAACAACATTCCAGTACCCATCAGGATCGCCCAAATACTGCTCCATTTTAGAAAACAGGTGAAGAGTCACCTCTTTAGAGAACAATACCTCGCAATGCATTAGCTGTCCACAACCTAGCTACCTCTCTTAACACTTGTTGACTTTATGCATGTCTTTGACATTGTACAGCCCTCCTCTGCCTTTTGGCTTGGCTTGCGCTTTGAAAATCTCATATACATACATACAAGGCACTTAAGTCAGGGGATGTCAATGGCCAGCACCCTTGCCCTGAAAATGGTTGCAGAACCACTGGATAGAAAGGAAAGACAGGACCCAACCCAGTGTTTAAGACAGAAGACTGCCTGGGTTTCATTGCCATGCACATACTGATTTGAGCTCAGCATGCAAGGGAAAAGAATCACCAGTGACAGAACAGAAGTCTTTAGGTTTTAGGTGGGACATAAATGAAAGCAGGGCGAGCTGAATCAGTCACACCTTTCTGCGTTCACCTTGGCCGCTATATTTCAAATTAGTCAAGGTTCGTAGGGTTCCCTGAGCGCCTGAGGTCTGTCAAACCTATGCTAAAATACTTTTGGTGCGAATGCTCTTCAAAAATTGACTTAGCTATTGGAAGAAAAAAAACACAATCATGCCTTCTCATGAGAAATGGCCAGCACACGTCGGCTGTGAAAAATAATTGGGGAGTAAAGAGCGAGAGAAGAAGATGACCAAAGGTAAACGTGACAGAGAAAGAGGAGAAAGGAGAATAAGGTAAGTAGTAGGGAGAAAAGAGTTGCGGAGGAGATGATAAAATGTGTATGGCTAGGTTATATGAAAAATGGTTTGCAGCTCACCTCAATATCTTCTTGTCCAGGCATGAAAATGAGGAGATCACCAGGTGCACCAGACAGGTGAATCTGTAAGGCTTGCTTGACTGCTGCTTCTACATAGTCCTCCTGAGGGGTCTAAAAAGTAACAGTGGAACACAGGAAAATGCATGTATTTAATGGGCACGATACAAAGAGGGCGAGGTCAGCGCAAAATTCCAAGCATCAGAAGCCAAAGAACAATGGTTTTGAAAGAAAATTCGGGTTTGTAAGTGCAAACCTCTAAAACGTTCATTGTTGTAACAGCAGGAAATGTGGACTTTATATGAAGGCAAAGAAAATAAAAAGCACTGGCAATGCCAATAGGCCTAGCTTTAATGTGCTGCACTCTTCACTCACACTGTCACATGTGCTCACCATACACTTATACAAGGATGCCACACACCCTGCACTCCTACAGAAACTCCCCACTCAATACACAGTGAAGCCCTGCACTCAGACATACTGCTCAACGTACACTCACTCTGGCACACAGATTTCTGTAAAAATTTAAAGACACACTCATGCAGACATATCCAGCACCATCCGCTCACACAAGAACAGCAGCCACAATGGCACACCGTTAATCCTGCAGTCAAATATGCAGAAGACTCACCTTGCAGTCATCACCACTCATGCATATTTCTCACATTGCATTTACAGGACAACCAAAGTAGCAAGACAGGGGCCCACCGATCGCCCAGACAGAGTGGTGGGGGGAGAAGGAGGAGGATAATGGGGGGCAACATAGCTGGGAGCCACTTACAATGAGCACAAGGAACTAACCACCATTTTGCTCCTGTGGCTAATTAGTCCCAAACGGCAGTCTGAACGGCTCTGAATAAAAGTATAATTTGCTGCCAACGGGGTATAGTGAGGTGTGTTTCATGGAGCAGTGTATCCTTCCCAGAAGGGAAAGTGGGTGTGGGAGTCTACACACACAATTCTGCTCATGGTGCATTGTGGAACTGATGCCCAGAGCTATGTCTTGACAAGAAAAATACCTTAAAATTGAAATGCGTAATAGTATTTGAAAGAAAACGCACCATGTACCTGCAAATGAAAGAATTTATGGCCACCCAAAAGTCTACTTTGGACTGTGGAAGTGCACACAAGAGAGTCAGTGCAGATCCGTGCTCCCGGCCACAGTGAGGGGTGAATTACAATGAAAATTGTTCAGCCATGCTGTCTAGATAGAGCTTAAAAGGGATAAAACTTGTGTTTGACTATTGCGGAAACTAACCAGGTAATGATGTCAAGCAGTCTCATCACTGCAATCCAATCCAGGTAAATGCTTAATACAGATATAAAAACAAATAACAACGTTCAATGGAATTTGCATGATTCAAAGCGATGCAATAGACTGAGAGCTGCAGGAGCATTCGCCCTTAATCCATTACAAATAAGAAACTAGTTAATTATCTGTAGCAATAGGTTTGCAGCTGGAAAATCTAAATTCAAATGTCATGCATTAAAATATCGTTTAGAGGTTGGGTGCAGAAATGTATCTTTATTTAAAAGTTCTAGCTTTGTGCATCAAGCACTGAAAGCAGTCTTTATGTTAGGTATTCTAAGCATGTTTACAAATGGGAGTTTTATCAATCCAGCTAGAACCATATTATAACGTACCCTCTTAGCTGCTGGGCTTCTCCCCCTCCCCCCCCCCCCAGTGCTGAGCCCTTTTTTGGCTATTTGGGGTGGTTCGCGCTTAGGCCTTCATAACTTTTTGTCAACATAAGCTATCCACACCAAATTTGCGTACTTTTTTTCCCAACATCCTAGGGATTCTAATGGTACCCACAGTTTATGGTTTCCCATGGGGGAAACCAAGAAATTAGCCAAAATACAGTGAAAATTTCGTTTTTTCCAAAAAAAATGGGAAAAAAGGGCTGCCGAAGAAGGCTTGTGTTTTTTTTCCCTGAAAATGCCATCAACAAAGGGTTTCTGGTGCTAAAATCACCATCTTCCCACCTTTCAGGAACGGGCAGACTTGAATCAGAAAACCACATTTTTCAACACAAATTTGGTATTTTACTGGGACATACCCCATTTTTACTATTTGTGGTGCTTTCAACCTCCTTCCAGTTAGTGACAGGAATGGGTGTGAAACCAATGCTGGATCCCGGAAAGCTAAACATTTCTGAAAACTAGACAAAACCCTGAATTCAGAAAGGGGTCATTTGTGTAGATCCTACAAGGCTTTCCTACAGCAAGTAACAGCTGAAATAAAAAAAATATTGAAAATGAGCTGAAAACAAAAGCCATTTCTCTTTATGTTTTACTCTGTAACTTTTTCCTGCGATGTCAGATTTTTGAAAGCAATATACCGTTATGTCTGCTGGACTCTTCTGGTTGCGGCATATAAAGGGCTTGTAGGTTCATCAAGAACCCTAGGTACCCAGAGCCAATAAATGAGCTGCACCCTCCAGTTGGTTTTCATTCTATACTGGGTATACAGCAATTCATTTGCTGAAATATGAAGAGTGAAAAATAGGTATCAAGAATACCTTTGCATTTCCAAAAAGGGCTCAAGATAAGGTTTTGAGGAGCAGTGGTTATTTGCACATCTCTGAATTCCGGGGTACCCATACTAGCATGTGAATTGCAGGGCATTTCTCAAATAGACGTCTTTTTTTACACACACACTTATATTTGGAAGGAAAAAATTTAGAGGAAGATAAGGGCCAATAACACTTGTTTGCTATTCTATTTTCCCCCAAGTCTCCCGATAAAATGATACCTCACTTGTGTGGGTAGGCCTAGCGCCCGTGACAGGAAATGCCCCAAAACACAACGTGGACACATCCAGTTTTTTGACAGAAAACAGAGCTGTTTTTTGCAAAGTGCCTACCTGTAGATTTTGGCCTCTAGCTCAGCCGGCACATTGGGAAACCTACGAAATCTGTGCATTTTTTAAAACTAGAGACCTAGGGGAATCCAAGATGGGGTGACTTCTGGGGCTCTGACCAGGTTCTGTTACCCAGAATCCTTTGCAAACCTCAAAACGTGGCTAAAAAAAAAAAAACATTTTCCTCACATTTCAGTGACAGAAAGTTCTGGAATCTGAGAGGAGCCACAAATTTCCTTCCACCCAGCGTTCCCCCAAGTCTCCCGATAAAAATGATACCTCACTTGTGTGGGTAGGCCTAGCGCCCACAACAGGAAATGCCCCAAAACACAACGTGGACACATCAAATGTTTTCATAGAGAACAGTGCCTACCTGTGGATTTTGGCCTCTAGCTCAGCCGTCACCTGGGGAAACCTAGCAAACCAGCGCATTTTTGAAAACTAGAAACCCAGGGGAATCCAAGATGGGGTGACTTGTGGGGCTCTGACCAGGTTCTGTTACCCAGAATCCTTTGTAAACATCAAAATTTGGCCAAAAAAACACTTTTTCCTCTCATTTCAGTGACAGAAAGTTCTGGAATCTGAGAGGAGCCACAAATTTCCTTCCACCCAGCATTCCCCCAAGTCTCCCGATAAAAATGGTACCTCGCTTGTGTGGGTAGGCCTGGTGCCCGTGACAGGAATAGATCACACAACGGTCAATGTTGGTCTTTACATGAGGCAGCTGTTGACCCTGGGGTGATCCATTCCTGACGCAGGCACTAGGTGTAGGAACTCAAGTGGGGTAGTGTTTTTATCAGGACAGGTGAGGAATCACTGGGTGGTAAGAATTTTGTGGATCCCAGCATATTCCTGTAGTTTGTGTGACAGAAATGCGAGAAAAATAGAGTTTTTATTCAACATTTCAGCTTTGCAGGGTATTCTGGGTAAGAAAACTTTGGGGAATCCACACAAGTCACACCTCTGTGGGCTCCCCCGAATGTCTAGTTTCCAGAAATGTTTGGATTTAGTGTGTTTCTCTATATGGCCACAAAACCCAGGACCAAAAACACAGGTGCCTGCCTTACAAAACCAGTTTGTTTTGCGATAGATAATTTTGATGTCTCCACAATACGATTTGGGCGGTGGAATTTGGGGCTGAACTAAATTGGGGAGCTCCCAAGAGAGCACTCTCTCTCTCTCTCTCTCTCTCTCTCTCTCTCTGCTTGCCACCGCATTCACCTGCTCTCTGGGTTGGGCTAACCCACTATTACCCAGTTGCACAGACTGCTTGCGAAGGGACAGCAGGACTGTCCTCATCACCTCCCTCATAATGTACTGGAAGAGGAGTTATCGAATGGGACTCCTCTGACTGAAAAATCACTCCCAGAGTCTTCGCCATTGTCCTATCCTTCAGATGCTGTCTCAGTATCTGATGCCTCAGTCTCTGATCCTATGTCAGAGCTGTCCTCTATAACCCAAGTGCCAGCAGCAGTCATCCATCAAGATGCCATCTCTGCTATTGGCTAAACTGTTGCTCTAAAACACTAGCCTAGGTAGACAGTCACAAAATCGATGGTGTGTGTGAGATACGTGCAACAGTAGAGGCCACCTTACCTGCGCTTCTTCCCTCAATCAGCACGTTCTTTCAAGACACTCAAAAAACACCTTGTCACATACCATTCGTCACAGTCTTTAGCACCTCCTGCGCCCAGTCCAACAATCATTATTGGTGCTCCCACTCCCTCCTCCTCGGATTCCCTCATTACCACCCAGCAAAAGTGCCCTTCATCTCTCCATAGCCACCCTCCACCCTGCACATACGTTTCATTTGTATTATAGAACAGGTAATGGCTGACTTTACTAATGTACTCAGCTATTTACATAAAATACAGATTTGCTCTTTGCAGTAGGCATATAAACCTTCTGCGCTTCTTTATGGCACTAAAACTGCCACTAGACAAGTCTGACCCTTTGTAGCAGAAACATAATCACAATACTTACTTGACTTTTTTATTGCTGCCTAAAAGCTACAGTTGAAAAGCGTCAGTTGAAGTATGTGCATTGCTTTGGAGACGCAAGCTGCAACTGCAAGACAACTGATGGCAAATCTATATATAAATATATACTGTATATATATATATATCACTTTTATATGTGGGTCTGGTTTTCCTGGGGGCCGATCGCAGCCCCCAGGGAAACCACACACATATTGACAAAAGTGATATATATATATATATAGAGAGAGATATATATATATATATATATATATATATATATCTACATAGATATATCTATAGATAGATCTATATATATATATATATATACACACATATATCTAGATCTATCTATAGATATATCCATGTACATAGATCTATCTATATATATAGATAATATATATAATCTATATATATAGATTTTTTTTTTTTTAGTTGTTGTATGGTTTCCTTGGGGGCCAAAATGGCCTCCAGGGAGACCCTACAAAAAAAAGAAAAATATTGGCCCCACAGGGGGTCGGGGGGGAATACCTTATTTAGAGTCTCCCCTTTCTTACAAGGCCTTCCTGAAACTGTTTCCTGGCCCCCGATCGCAGAGGTCTTACGAAGCCTTCCGGAACGTGGGGCAGGCCGTTTTCCCCATTGGAGCAGGAAGCGGCGGCAAGGCTGCTTCCTGCTCCGATGGGGAAATCAACTTTGTTACGTCAGCGCGCCGGGTGGGGGGCGAGGGGAGACACGGAAGAGCTTCCGTGTCTCCCTAGGAGCAAAAAAAAAATAACGCACCCGAGGATTCATTAACCCCCTCCCTGGTGTCGGCCACTGGTCGTGACCCGCACCAGGGAGGTAGTGCGGGTGTCGGCCAGTGGCCAACGCCCGCATTGAAGGGGTTAGAGACATGCACCCTGCCCTTGGGCTGAAGGGCTTATCAGAGGGGTGACTTATAAGGTCTAAGTGCAGTGGTGAGGTTTGGCAGTGAAAGGGTGCATACTACAATGGCAGGCTTGCAGTCTCAATTTACATGGGCTCCCATTGGTGGCATAATACATGCTGCAGTCCATAGGAGACCCCTGGTCTACCAATGCCCTGTGTACCTAGGTACCATATACTAGGGGCTTACATGGGTGCACCAGTATTCCAATTATGAGTGTGAAAGGTAACAAACCACTAAATTTAAGGGCGAGAGTACAGTCACTGGGGTCCTGGTTAATGTTGTAATGTAATGTTGCCATATGTAGTGGGTGAAGCCTTTTGGGACCTTTCTGGGATCTCTCATAGTGAAAACTGTTAATGACTTATGTCTTCAGTGTAAGCTGCAATAGCTGATGGGTTCAGATTGTTATCTGCAACTGGGCATAAAGATGTGCCCCTCCTAAGGGCAAATAAATTCAGTTGGATAATGCTTCTACCTGAAATACGTAGCCACAAATTTCTACGCAACTATGAACCTGTGGACAACTGTCTATAGCAGCAACTGTTGAGTCGAGGAATTATTTCACAAACCTGTTTGGAGGCACTTTCTTCCAATTGCTGTTGTGCATACCTATTTAACGCAGTGGTGGGATTTGCAATCTGTCACTGTGTGGCAGCTGCTCTTTTATTTATGTCCTACTGCTTTTTGCCGTTTACTATTCTCGCTGGGGAGAGGGAAGGAATCCACGTGAAGAAGGATTCTGTACAAGGACATTAAAGAATAAGTGTCAGGGTGTGGCCAAAATAGCAGCATGAACAGACACCTGCTTCTTGTTCGGCTCCAGTGTACCCAGATAATCCGATCCCAATCTAGGCCGAGAACATGTCCAAAATGAACTGATAAATTGCGAGTGGGAAGAGAAGAGAACTTTGCTAAAGCAGTCCACTGGCAATGTGTACCGAATTAAGAGGACAGGACTGGTGCTAGGCCAGGCCTGATCAGCCAGTGGACAAGATGGCTGTCATATTCTGCCTATGAAGCATTATATCTGTACCGTCCAGCAGAGGTGGTGAGAGCTAGTGGCCCTCTATATCGTATCCTTGACTGCAGGCATACCTGAAGCTCTAAAGTAGCAGGATAGGGACCACAAATGCTGTATATTAGAATTCAGCAGAACGAGTCGGCATTAGCCAAAGAGGCCTCGATGAGATGAGGGTCGGCACCTTGCAGACTCCCATCCAGAGTTTTTGCGGGTGATGCTGGGCCTGCTGGAGTCGTCCGACCACCACTGCCCCAGGTGCAATAACGGTTTGCAGGAGAGTAACATCAGGCAGTAAATGGGGCTCGAGGCTGAAGCTGAAGCTGAGAAGGGGGCCGTGGCACATGAAACACTAGACATGGTGATGTTTAATATCATGAGAGTGAAGACTACTGTTCACCTGGACACTGAGGTAAAGTCCTCCATCCAAGTGAAGATTGGAGCAACTAAACCTGTGAAACTACAGAGGTGAACTGCAGCCTAGCCTCTTGTAATCTATGTGTGAACCTTCATTGATAAGGGGATATAATCTGTAAGCCACATAGGGTCCATGAAGCACTCTGTTCTATACCTCCTTGAAAGATCTGAAGGACACCTGCTTTACACAACACTGCGGAGGTAGGTGAAAGTACTGCACAAATGTAGCCTTTGTAAAGATGGACAAATGACCTCCAAGAAAAGCATCTAGAAATCCTGTTGTCCTGTTTGGCGACTAATACAAAGGCATCAGTTGCTGGGGTAATAGAGATTGCTACAACATTAACACAAAAGCTGACTTAGTGGGTAGACTGAAGCTAATGACAGAAGCCTGCAAGAACTTGACTCATGTGAACCCCAAGATCACGAAAAATGGAGAATTGCATCTGGACAGATAACACCGAGCAGGTCCAAGACACCTGCAAAACATTCCAAGGCAGTGTGACGTTCTAGTCAAATTTCAAAACTACTCTGAAAAGGAAGATATGCTGCAAGCAGCAAGACAGATGATTTTGGTACCTTTTCAGAGTTTTCAATGTGAAATGTTTCAAGACATACTGCATGTCACTTTAACGATAAGCAGCTTTTAGGACAATCACTGAGAAATGTAGGTCTCAAAAGGTATGATCCAAATGGACTTACGCCATTGGAGTACCATCTGAAGATGGAGTCTTAACTATTACTTATAGAGATAGAAGAAGGGGGAATCCAGAACTGAAGTCATTCTGGACTCTGTTTGAGATGTCAGATTATATCTGGCAAGGACAAAAATGAAGGGGGGAAGGAGGGATCAGCAGAGGCTGACAGGGAGGGCTTCGTTTTGCACTAAGTCGTGCTTCTACAGTTACTCTAGCTCCACTAAGCACTGGGCTATATTTAGGCTGTCTGTTTTCATTATTTGTTGAGTGGAATTCTGTGGTATTTTCTCAGTGTTTTCCAAAACCTTTGAAATCAGCGCTCATCAGTGTTGTTTCAGCTGTCTCATCCCCACTACAAACGTGTTTTTCCAATGATAACAAGACATATTTTTGCACCAATTGCTATAAAGCACATATTTAATTTAAAGAAGACGTAATTGAGGGTATGTAGTGTCCTCCCACTGACAGTGTGTTCAACTGACTTATGTTAAACTGTTTTAGGCATAGAAAATCCACACTCACATCTCATTATACTCTCAAATATCATTACACTCGCTCTGTCAGGACTTGGGCTCGTTTGCAGGACCTATTAATGGATTTTAAAAAGTAAGAGTGATATATTCCAATGTGTTAATAAACAAATTCTTGGACATTTTTGGGGGGTCATTCAAATCGGTGGGGGTTCAACCACTAACAATATAGTACCTCAAGAAAACTTTACAAATTTGAATCACACTGGCTTAATATGTAGTACTGCATTCCAAGATGTCTGAAACTTGATGCTGTGTGGAAATTCACTGCTGCCAAGTGTCTCTATAGCAAATGTCTCACTTTGAGCCAGTCCTGACCCTTTGACAGACAGCACATTATGTTCTAGGGCTTGACATTTTGCATTGTAACTATGGGCTCAAAAACCTCAGCAGTAAAGTCAGTTGGGGGGAAAACCAGGATCAGCAGAATGTTTCAGACTCAATAGGACATCTTCAAGCTATGGATTTTGTTCATATGTGGAAAGTTGCATGTCATGTTTTCACCACTATCCCATATGCACAGTGGCAGCACAGTGCACTTCTCACAAGTACCTATCACTACACCTTGCACTGAATGGTTAAATCCCGGGATGTTTGGCAGGAGACCTGATATTAATACTGACTTGTTAGAAAAGGGGGCTAGTAAGTAAATGTGACAGTACATACTGACCAAGATTCGTATGAGCCAGCCTTTTCACTAGTGAAAGAATAAAACAGTGCCAAAAGATCAAATATGATTTTAACCTTTTCAAATTCTCTACAGTTTAAAAAATAATTAGATAAGACCTAAAACATGCTCCTAAACCCTGCACCTTTAATCCAAGTACACAAAATTGGAGGAAACAGAAGAAATAAACACACATTTAGAGACCGCCCTAAACAACACAACTCAAGCAGAATGATCTTAGGCCAGTGTTTCTTGCTGCTACTTTGTATGTGAAAGCTACATTGTATTGGCACCTTCAGAAAGGAATATAAATAACACATTTTCTCTCCATTTCCTTTCTTTGAATGGGATTTTAGTTTGTGGTTGTGGGGGGTGTTTATTAATGTTTAAGTGTCTACACTGATCAGGGCTGTTACCCGCTACACTGGGTTTCATAGCTTATTATAGGTTTAAACCTAAAACAGAACAATGATGGACGAGTTTGGGTTTTCTTCTGCTTTCCAGCAGTGGTAATCCTACTTTTCGATTTATGGAGCCTGTGTTGCAGCTGCAGATATTTGCACCAAAGAAAAAAAATGTAATCACCCATCGTTGACATGCTTTTTTGCTCCTTCAAGCCTGCTTTTCCACATTTTCACAGTTTCATCTGCACAGAACCTTTTTTTTTTTTGAAGTGGGGGGGGGGGGGCAACAGGAGTAGAAGAGGGAATTTGGGAAAGTTGTGAACATGGCACTGTAGAAGGAATAACTAGATAAGCCCATTTCAGAAGACGAAGTCCGGAATGCAATTCAGTCCTTGAGAAAAAAAGTAACTTATCATTCCCAATGTGTTTACTGGCAATTTAAGTGAAGTATATATTTCTCAGGCACACCCAAAATTAACTGATCTAATTAAATCAGTTCACCAAGGCTAGTACTCTAACTACTTTAATGGGGGAATCTACAACTTGAGTGGTTTCCAACAAGGGTGAGATGCAAGCCTCTTCTTCTTTCGATAGACTTATTCCCCTCTTTCAAGTGGTTGCTATGCTCACCAAAATCTTGACCTCTAGACTCAAGGCAATTCTGCCCAATCTGGTTCACGTGGACCAGTGTGGTTTCACTGAGAACACGTCAACAATAGGCGCATAATCCATTTCATTGAGAAGGTACATAAGAAACGGACATCAGCCTTGCTTGTGACCTTGTATGCAGAAAGGCCTTTGATCGAGTGGAGTGTTACGTTTCTGTGTGCATTTTTGAGGCAGGTAGTATGTGGTCTTAACTACAAGATAACAAGACAATGGAAGGAGTGCAGAAACATTTCAGACACTCATCCCCAGTCACAGATCAAATCTGGGTTAAATCCATTGTTCCTCTGCTTCCTATGTCACCCCAGTTTAGACCCAGCCATATGCAAATCAGACTTGATCCTGCTCCCAATAGGAACAGTCCAGCCCGAACTGCCATGCCACGTCCTCCCTGGACCGGAAACAAGCAGCCTGGGACTGGTTTCAGGGTATCACCCCTAAATAGCCAGGCTAGCTTGAATCCAGTGGCACAGTGAGCAAGGGACCCACATCTGGGCATATCCTGGCTACTTAAGGGTGAACATAGCAACACAAGATGATGGACGGAGTGCTGCAAACTTTTCAGACACTCACCCCCAGTCACAGATCTGGGTTAAATCCAGGGTTCTTATGCTCACCATGCCACCACAGTTTTGAACCTGCCATATGCAAATCAGCCTTGACCCAGCTCCCCATGGGAACAGTTCGCCCCGAACAGCCAGGCCAGGTCCTCCCTTGACAGGCTATTGTGAAGGCTAACCACTACCTCCCTAGTGAAGAATTGCATTGAGCGTTTATCTCTCTAAATAAATTCATGTCTGCAGGGGTAATTGACAGGTGTGGCTACAGTCATCACTGTTATTTGGTATGAGGATAGAGACTCTTGCTTGCCACATCTGCCAATATCTGTCTATTAGGGAAATATCTTGCAAGCCAGGGGAATTCAAGACATCCTTATATACAGAATTTTTGGTGGCCTGCAACTTTCTTCCCGGAAGTAATTAGAAGTTTATATCCCTCAAGCAGTTGCGGGACATAAAATAATTGGAGGTCCACAATCTGTTCCTCACCTCTGACGTGAAGCAGGCTTTCAAGGATAGGTGTCCCTTTAAGTAGACAGAGACACTCCCTAAGCATAGGTGGTACCAGCTATTTGTAATTTGCGGAGACACGCCCTAAGCATAGGTGGTACCAGCTATTTGTCTCTTGTCTATGGTCAAAATAAATGTTCTACTCAGAGCCCTGTATCCCTTCTAGGCTCTCCTGATTGAAGTTGACAACAGAACTGTTAAACAATAACAAGAATTAGTCTCAAAGTTCACCTAGAATGATCTTTAGTCCTGTGCCCACTGCAACTGCTAAAACTAAACCAATGGATGGACAGTTATGCTAAATTTCTATTTGTATTATGCAGAGATGCAACTCTGGGCTGGGGTACACAGGTCTAGCCCTGAGGCAGACAAGATCAGAGAGCTGAGAAATTACACTGAGGTCGGTAGGCTCCCATGGAATATGATCGGGTATGATACGAGACAAGGACCTTACAATGCATAATTGAGCACCCTAGTGGCCACAACTTTCAATATCTGGGTCTAATTGGCAATGTGGATGTGGCTCACGATTTCCCCTCTCCATACAATCCAATTCATTTAAATGGGTTCTTTACCCCATAGATGAAGATGGGTCCCTTGACTAAGTGGAGGGAGGGAAAGTGTAGGACAAGTGCTGAAATTTGAGGGGGAAGGGGCTATAAGATCCTATGTCTAATGTAAACTAGACTTGCATCTGGATGAACCTGAGAGGAGCTGTTATGCCCAGCCGAGCCACTAGGTTCTTCACACTCAAATGAAACAAAGGGCCAATAGGGATAAATCTTCTTTTGATTTGAGTCCTTGATGGCTAGATTAGTGGGTTCCGAGGGCATGATCTTGAAAAGCGATGCACTACTGTCCCTCGGATTATAAAACATGGTGAGTCCTCCAAGATGGAGAGGGATGTGGTTGTTTCACGAAATGTTCTGGGCAAGCGAAGTGAGTTCTGACACAGACTACTGCAATGCCCCGTAGTAAACTAATGTAGCTGTACACAGTACTGATGGTTAACGATCCAGATCTAGAGGTGTCCTGGGGGGAGGGGGACGGAGAGGGGAGGCTAGGGGGGTTGTGATGCGGTTGTGTGTGTGTTTTTGAAGAGTTCTGGTGAATGCTTCTTATGGATCTGTAACCACTGTAGGTAAGAGTGATATGCAGGTTAATTACCGTTGTCTCCAATGTTTGAAATTCAATTTAAAAAAAACTCTGGGGAAAAAAACTAATCAGGATTCACCTGTGATTTAGTACACACTGATCGTGGAAAGACATTTTCTATGTTTTCTCAATCCTGTTAGAGAATTTAAGTTAAACATCTTTATAAAAATCTTTTTACCCTGCTGCAATCCGGTCAATAAAATTAGTAAGAAATTATGTCCTTTTTGCACAAGAGTAAATGTCTCAATGAGGAAACATGGGTCTTCTTGTAGATCTTTTAATTGTATGCCATAAGTTTCAGCTAGTCTCTCACTCGTATAGCAATAAACTGTAATGCCATTTGGAGGTGATGGTCTACTTGGATAAGAGTCTATCTTTCCCTGTGGAGAGCAAATGGCAATATTTTGCCACATTGCTTCTTCTTCCACATGAATATCCTGCTGAGTTTCTTAACTAGCATCTAGTGCTGGTAAGCAAATATTTTGTATGTGTCTTCCTCATGTTGGTCCTGAGGAATTGAAGTATGTGGTTTAGTTCAGTGGTTCTTACCATGGGGGCCACAAAGCAACTCAGGGGTCCTCAACTGTTTATAACATAAAATAATATTTGCAGATTAATAAAATATATTTATAAAATAGAACATAAATATCAAGAGATCCAAAATCACATGGCCTTGTTGCAGTCTAAAGTAAATTATAGGACAATCAAAAAGAGACAAAGTGCACATAAACTCAAAAGGCACCACAAGTGCTTAATAGTTACAAGCATGTTACAGCCTCACAGCCCAATGCATATCACTGTCTTTAAACATCCATACCTTGCTAAAGAGAATATCGACAGGAAAAGTGCGTCCAGGGATGTGAAATATGGGAACATTTCCAAAGAAAGAAGCAAACTTCTCTGCATCCATTGTGGCTGACGTCACTATCAATTTTAGGTCTGAGCGTCGGGCTACAACCTGTAAATAAAACAACAAGCTGTCAAGATGAAGTAAAATAATAAAATTGTAAGTCAACAGAAAAGTATTTAACAGCAAGGGGAAGGACAACACCATTAAGATGTTCACACAGTTGCAAAATTAAAAGATTAGGCTACTTAAATGCTTGCTCATGAATTAGTGACACAAAGGAGGTATGTTCCTGAAGAGATTAGGCCAGTGATTCTTAACTTGTGGTCCACGGATCCCTGGGGGGGAAGGGGCGGTCAGCAAAGCCGACTAAGGGGGTCTGCAACTGTTTAGGAACCTAAGTCATAGTAACAGATTTATAAAGTGTCTATAAAGAAAAAAAATGTTAAATTGACATTTTTAAAAAGCTCTGGAAATGTGAAGGAATTTGAAACTGTAGGCTAAAAAGTAAGTTTGTATTCTCAGAGTGATTCATTGGAGAAGTGCAAGTGCAGTGCTTCTAGTAACAAATGAGTAGGGGGTCCCGTATTCCAATAATGATCAGTGGGGGTCCCTGGGATCCAGTACTGATTACGTGGGGGTCCATAAAAGTCAAAATGTTAAGTACCATAATAAGTGTAGATTAATCATGACTGTTGAAGGAATCTCTAGCATGATTGAATAAACAAGTCAAGATCTCCTAGTCGTTTAGGAACAGGCAAGAAGAGAGAGTAACAGGCAAGATTTAAACAGTCACTATCACATGAATGATTACCAGTACTGATCAGCCCAGTGCATCATGCAGAGTTAACGTCGTAAAATTATATAAATCAGAAATGCCACCACATGAGTAATAAAACAGTTACAACTGCAACTAATACAGGGAGTGCAGAATTATTAGGCAAATGAGTATTTTGACCACATCATCCTCTTTATGCAAGTTGTCTTACTCCAAGCTGTATAGGCTCGAAAGCCTACTACCAATTAAGCATATTAGGTGATGTGCATCTCTGTAATGAGAAGGGGTGTGGTCTAATGACATCAACACCCTATATCAGGTGTGCATAATTATTAGGTAACTTCCTTTCCTTTGGCAAAATGGGTCAAAAGAAGGACTTGACAGGCTCAGAAAAGTAAAAAATAGTGAGATATCTTGCAGAGGGATGCAGCACTCTTAAAATTGCAAAGCTTCTGAAGCGTGATCATCGAACAATCAAGCGTTTCATTCAAAATAGTCAACAGGGTCGCAAGAAGCGTGTGGAAAAACCAAGGCGCAAAATAACTGCCCATGAACTGAGAAAAGTCAAGCGTGCAGCTGCCACGATGCCACTTGCCACCAGTTTGGCCATATTTCAGAGCTGCAACATCACTGGAGTGCCCAAAAGCACAAGGTGTGCAATACTCAGAGACATGGCCAAGGTAAGAAAGGCTGAAAGACGACCACCACTGAACAAGACACACAAGCTGAAACGTAAAGACTGGGCCAAGAAATATCTCAAGACTGATTTTTCTAAGGTTTTATGGACTGATGAAATGAGAGTGAGTCTTGATGGGCCAGATGGATGGGCCCGTGGCTGGATTGGTAAAGGGCAGAGAGCTCCAGTCCGACTCAGACGCCAGCAAGGTGGAGGTGGAGTACTGGTTTGGGCTGGTATCATCAAAGATGAGCTTGTGGGGCCTTTTCGGGTTGAGGATGGAGTCAAGCTCAACTCCCAGTCCTACTGCTAGTTCCTGGAAGACACCTTCTTCAAGCAGTGGTACAGGAAGAAGTCTGCATCCTTCAAGAAAAACATGATTTTCATGCAGGACAATGCTCCATCACACGCGTCCAAGTACTCCACAGCGTGGCTGGCAAGAAAGGGTATAAAAGAAGGAAATCTAATGACATGACCTCCTTGTTCACCTGATCTGAACCCCATTGAGAACCTGTGGTCCATCATCAAATGTGAGATTTACAAGGAGGGAAAACAGTACACCTCTCTGAACAGTGTCTGGGAGGTTGTGGTTGCTGCTGCACGCAATGTTGATGGTGAACAGATCAAAACACTGACAGAATCCATGGATGGCAGGCTTTTGAGTGTCCTTGCAAAGAAAGGTGGCTATATTGGTCACTGATTTTTTTTTGTTTTGTTTTTGAATGTCAGAAATGTATATTTGTGAATGTTGAGATGTTATATTGGTTTCACTGGTAATAATAAATAATTGAAATGGGTATATATTTTTTTTTGTTGAGTTGCCTAATAATTATGCACAGTAATAGTCACCTGCACACACAGATATCCCCCTAACATAGCTAAAACTAAAAACAAACTAAAAACTACTTCCAAAAATATTCAGCTTTGATATTAATGAGTTTTTTGGGTTCATTGAGAACATGGTTGTTGTTCAATAATAAAATTAATCCTCAAAAATACAACCTGCCTAATAATTCTGCACTCCCTGTATATGGCACCAAGGACGTGCATAGCAAAACAAATTAATTACACTACAAATATGAGATTTAAATATATTTTAGACATTGAACGATTTTGTCTCCAAATATCAGCTTATGGGTTACTGACAATATGTACATTTTAATATTAAATACAAGCTTTTAATTTTGTATAACAATCTCAATGATCTCAAATAGCTTAACATTTTCTGATAAAACTCAATTTCTACCTAAAAATCCTAAAAATACCAGTTGTCATTTTCAGTAAATGCATATTTAGTCTTCAAACATCAGCATCTCATTTTCATCAATTATTCACATACAGTTGTTTCACATGGACCAATTCGGCCTCACAAGCCGATTGCTGGACCTGGCTCTTTTCAAAAGGGTAATTCTCAAACTCTCTGCCTTCCTCCTCCTATTTTTGATGACCTCTTTGGTTGATGTTAAGACTCTGGGCACTTTACCAGTGCTGATCAGTGCTAAAGTGCATGTGTTCTCCCTTTGAAATTTTGCATGTTTGGCTTACACCTGACTGGCACATTTAATTTACCTATAAGTCCCTTGTACAGTGGTATCCTTGTACCCAGGGTCTGTAAATTAAATGCTACTAGTGGGCCTGCACCGCAGCTGGAGGCACCCACAGAAGTAGCCTTTTAAGCCTGTCTCAGGTCTGCTATCGCAGGGCCTGCATGCACAGTTTACTGCCACAGTTACCCTGCATCTAAATTCACTTGCCAGGCCTGGAACTCTACTTTTACTACATACAAGTCATCCCCTGGTTGGTAGAGCACCTTTGAAACTGGAATTGAACCTCTGTCAGAAGGACTGCTGAACTGCACAAAAGTACTCATCTGGACTGCTCTTCTTTTTGTTGTCCTGCTGCTTGGTGTCTGCTGGGGGGCCCAAAGGACTTATCAGGATTGATTTTCTACGTGTTACCCTGCTGCCAGTACTCCCTGACTTAGAATTCCCTGGTGCTACTGGACTGCCAGGAGAAACTGCCACTGCTTGCCCTGGTGTGCTGGCCTGCGTGGCTCTGTATGCCCCCCTCCCTTGAGTGTTCTCCCGGGGGCCAACAGGAAACTACTGATGTCCCTTTACTGCCTCTGGCCCTACAAATAGATATCGTGCCCAGGGAGCACTACTCTTTTGGCTGAGAGCGCGTGGAGTGTGCTTTCCTAATTAGGGCTTCAGTGCAGGAGCAGCTCTGCATAAAGTCACGTTACCTTGGACACAGCCGATAGTGCTCTCGGCCTGGATTCGCCATGTTCCTTCCCCCCCCCTTCTGTTTCTGGAGGAGAAGACCCAACTGAGCCACGGCCAGTCCTCTGAGAGCACGCAGGAGGCACGCGCTCTGTAGAACCCTAGGGGCACAAGCAGGCCCCATCTTGCATGTTCTCAACCCGTGGCCCGGGAAGAGGAGGCCATCAGAGCCCACATGTTCACACTTGTTTAGAGGATCTGAGTCCGGAGTGGTGGCCATACCTAGGGAAGCCTTCTGGCTCAGTTTGCCTGCTTTCCTGCACTCCAGACAGGTACTTCAGGGCACGTCCAGCACGCCCCCCCCCCTGGGGAAGACAATAGCTGTGGGATATTACTGATACATGTTGTGTTTGGTTTAATGATGTTTTATGCAATACAGTTTATTTTTATATAACTTGTGTTTCTTTATGATGTATTTATTGTGTCACGTGTGTTGTACCAACGCTTTACACATTGCCTCTGGGATAAGCCTGACTGCTCGTACCAAGCTATCATGAGGTGAACAGGGGTAATCTTGGGTGTGTAACTCCCTCGCCCTGACTAGAGTGGTGGGTTCTGCCTGGCTTAGGTCCATACCCTAAGCCAACCAGAAACCCCATTTCTAACACCTATTTATAACCATCACCTGGCACAAACTGCTATCATAATACCCAGGCTATCCACGCTGTGCCAATGATGGCCATCATGTCGGGTAAGATATAAATATAAGTATGACAGAAGATGTAAATTTTTCTAGTGACCAAATTTATTATGTTCCTTAGCAATCAATGATGTATTACGGGGCATAAAATGTCTTGAAATATATACTTTTTATATCCTCAGATGTCTGCAATAGCAATTTTCTTATAGATGTGCATAGGACATCCCTTCAAACAAATTTTAGTAAGGCACTCAAAAAAGCCGACACATCTATATGGTGCAAAATGGTGAAGAAAACATTTGAGAAAAGTGAAAAAACATGACAACCCTAATGACCCGGTATACGCATTCCACCCTTTCCTAGTGTGTAATTTTAAGGGTAGTGATGTATAACAAAATTGGGTGTGCATAAAGGGAAGATCTAAAGAAGCCATCATTTTCTGTCATTCTAAGGTGTCTGCCAGACTTCATATTATTAACGCTTTAAAAATGTACCTGTAAGAAGTAGTCAGAGAGAGTGGGCTTAGGGTCGACCAAATCCAGCCTTTGCTTTCATGATTTGCTGTTGCTTGGATAGGCTGGTCATAGAGGCAATGACATTTTGTAGATGGTTACACAGTTCTATTTGTTATCAGATTGTGTTTTGGTGAGGTGCTCAAGTAGTACTTTTGTTAGACTGCAGAAGCATGTGACATATTTTAGAATTCAGAGCCAGTGTGTATTGTTAAATGCATTTATTTTACTGACAAGATTATATTTTAATTGCTCATTTATCCATTTTTGCTCATGAAATACAACCTCTTAGTCTTTCTGACAGGCCAAGGCTATTCCCTAATCTCCCTAGCACGCTAATGTATTTTCCTTTGCTGTTATGGTAACATCTTTTGGATGAATTTTTGTTCCCAAAGTAAAGGCATTCAGGCACAATCTTTCTTGCAGCTCCATCGAAAAGCCCATTTTCAAAAGTTTCTATTACATTTAATTTGACAACTTACAGTGCGCAAACTCCATATTCTGGCTCCATTTTATAACACTTTTTTTTAAAGTACAGTTTAAATTTGCCAATGCAGTCCGCTCATCTTTATGGTACTGTCTTTCTAGGACAGCTGCAAGGAACACACAAAGTTGCCCGTCTATTCTCAAACACTTCCCTAACAAAAAGCTACACCTATTGGCCTTGCCATTGCAAATTTAAAAGTGAGACTTGTCAGCTCTTCTGATCTATGTTCTATGATTTTACGAATGAAACGTAGTATTGTTTAAATAGCAACAAGGCGAAGAGCTTTCTTGAATCCAAGCTGACAGTATGCAGACACTTTTAGATCACCAGTATATTAGAATATCCCTTGTTTAGTTCCACTTTTGTTATCTCATCATTCAAGAGGTGCCACCTCACAAAAAAGGAGGATTGGTACATGCCCTAAATTGGATTCCTGCAAGAGTTTCAGATTTTCTCTTCTAAAGAAAAGGAAGGAGCTGGATTACTGGTTCAGTTTAGGAATTTCTAAAGAGCACGGCTACCCGAAGGGCTCCCCGCGCTTGAGCCGAAGCAGAACTACAGGGGACAACTTATGCTGAGAACAAGAGGGTCTTCAAACTCTTATGAAAGGAAAGTTCTTGGCTATCTTGGTGGAGCCCCGATGGAAGGGAATTCCAAAGATTAGAGGCTCTAAATGCTATAGATCATCCTCCCCATCTTGCTGTCTTAATCCATGGGACGTTAATTAGGGAGGCCATGGAGGATCAAAGAGCCCTTTGAGGGATGTAGGACATTAGAATCTGTTTAAGGAAGGCCAGACCCTTGTTATGCAGAGCTCTGTGCAAGGTGCAGAGGGCCTTAAAATTGATCCGTTGTTCCACAGGCAGCCAGTGAAAGAAAGCTAAAGCAGGCTTTACGGACAAATGTCATGGAAATTTCAAGAGTAGGCGTGCCGCGGCATTCTGCACCACCTGACCAATAATGAGGGGAACTCAAATAAAGGATATTTCCATAGTCCAGGCGTAAGATTATGAGAGCTTAGTCTTTTGGCTTGAAATGTAAGTATCTTATAGACTTTCCTAAGAAGTCTTAGAAGACTAAAAAGGTGGCTGCCAGCCTTTTAGACTGATATTCCAAAGTAAAGTGGGAGTCCAGCCAGACACCCAAGGACTTTATGTTGTCTCTTGGCGGAGGCAGGCATTCCAACCCATCAGGAAGAAGAGAAGGGGATTTGAGTGGGTCATAATTACCCACCAGCATGACTTCGTTTTTTCTTAATTCAGCTTAAGTTTACAGCTGGCCATCCATCTAGCTACTGCCTGAAGGCAGGGTGTCAGATTGGGCTGATCAGTTTTAGAGATAGTTGAAAATTATAAGACCAGCTGTGTATTGTCAGCATAGGAAACCAGAGATAAGCCTTAAGGTTCCACAATCTCAGCCAAAGGGGAAATATAAATATTAAACAGCGTAGGGCTGAGAGAGGAGCCCTGGGGCACGCCACAACTAAGAGGAAGGCTTTTGGGAAAAAACGAGTAATCAAGAACTTGAAAGGTTCTATCCCTCAAAAGGAGGAGATCCATTTCAAGGGGCGCCCCTTGATACGTGCACGAGAAATTCTTTGCAGCAGAATGTTATGATCTACGGTATCGAAAGGAATGCAAGGGGTAATTTGATTGAGAGTATATGAGGGTTAGAGAAGACCTTCACAGTGCCTGACAAGGAATCGAGTTAAAGAACTTTGTGAGTACCGAGAAAGTATTGAGGGGCACACACTGTAACCACCTCATGGGATACCTCACCACACTATATGAAGGTAACTCCAAATTACTGAAATAGCCTAATATTGGTATTTGTTAAAACAAGTTCTCATTCAGGTTAACCAATGACGGGTGACAGAGCAACTCTGCAGGAAGTTGACAGATGCGCACACTATTTGAACTGCTAAGGCCTTCATCTCGGCTCATGATTTTCTTTCACACTGTGGGACTTGGATCCTGCTTTTTTTCTGATACCGAAGGAATTCTCACAAAGGTTTACAAAGGTTTACTTCGAATCATAGCTGCATAAGGATTTCATTACTTTTCACCTCATTTAAAAAAGGATCACGTTTCACTTTGCTTGATTCTCATCAGCATGTATCATCATAGCTCTAAGTTACAATTAACCAGTTTTCATTTGTGCTTAAGCATCAGACAGTTTTGTACTAATTTTACTTATCTTGACCAGCTTGGATACCAACTTGGCTGACATTTCTCTCCATAAGAGGTACGGCTGTACATGCTACAACTCTAAATAGCAGATCCTGAGTTCTGGCCAATGTATCATTTGCAGTCCCAATTACTGTTTGGCCGTTTTATTTTATAATATTTCGTAGTGTTAATTTAGATGGTTGATTTGGTTTGAAGGTGAACTGTCTTTAAGACCCCTTTCTGCAAGTATTTGAATGCTTAGTTTTTAGCTCACCTACCAATGCCACTTGTCGTCTCGTCCCCACTCATTCCAGCCCTTCAGTGTACTACTGTATAGCACACATCTGGTTAATTTCTTGCACCTCTACCAAGTTAAATTTTTTGATGCAACATGCTTGGTGCTTTTTATTTGCTCATCGCTTTGTTGTATAGCTATTTTAGCCATGTTTTAGACACGCTGTTTTAAGCTAATAAGGCCTGACGCTGTGCACTTTAACCCTGGTACATTTTATTCAGCATTACTTTATTTTTCTAGCAATAGCAACATTTGCGGTGATGGTTTATTTTCTTTATCTCATACTTTCGTGTAGGAACGCATTACGTTCTTAGTAGGACATTTATTTCACTTTGTGCTTTCTCCAAGGATACAGTCAGATAAGGTTGCCAACAAACGTGATATGCTGTGTCTGTAACATTCACAGACAATAAGCACTCATACGTGGGGACTCTTTCTTAGCTGTTTTATTATATAAAAAAAAACCTTGTATCAGACACCTTAGAGGGAGATTCCAGCCAGATGACCACAACTGTATGCTGATTGCTGACAGATTCTTGTGTTTTACTCTGTTAGTCATCGGTTTGCTTTTTTGTGTTTTATCATCCTAGTTATTGCAATACATGCCTTTTATTTAAGATGCAGTTACTTCAATAAATCCTTATTAAACTATATCCTGCCTCTGTTGTCTTTGCCTGTATGAGACTTTTGGTAACCGAGAGAAAGGGATGGGATCTGATCGACCACGATACCTCTGAGACGTCTTCTTGTCATGTGCCCGGTTGCTACAACCATCTTGGACAGAGATGAGGCGCTGCTAGTAGGCCAGAGAACACAGATTAGGCCGACAGCAGTCATGCGGTGTGGAATTCTACTTAGTAGCTACAGTCCATGCGATCGTTTCTCCCAAATCCAGTAGCCTCATAATGAGAACCTACGCAACATGGCATCACCAACGTTTGGTCAGACACTAATATTTGGATCCTCCTAAGTATCTCTGTCTCATCTAAGGCTAAAGACCCCTCGATACTATATACGGAGACGTCAGTGGTATTGAGGATTTCCTCCTCAGCTAAATAGGTAGCACCTATCTTAGGTTGTTCAAGCTTGAACCTTAAAAAGACTAATCCCCACTAGTTGTCCTTACCTCTGAGCATACATCTACCATTAAAATGGCAAACCCACAACGTGTAGCAATTGCAGTAAATATACGACCACCCCTTACTGCACATATAGTGGTAAACGGCCTAAAGGCTCAGGGGGTCCCATCACATTTGTTGCTAAGGCTCATCAAGCCTACAGAACAGAAATATTTTATTCTTGAAACACCTTTCCAGCAGCAGATCGGAACACAAATAGATTTCACTGCTATACGCCTGCAAACATACCTGCACAATACAGAGCTTATGCATATTTAGAAATACCTTTATCTTATCAAGACCATAATAACTGGCTTGTTGGTGCTCTACCACGTACAATATTACATGTTAGGTTAGGTCCTCTGAGCAATGATGGCCCGAACTGGCCTTTATTAGCCACATATACACCACACCCTGACGCAGCAACCTTAGCAGTAGCTAAGGTTCGCCGCCTATATTTAGAGTTCACATCAATATATAGATTATTAGTACAGTTTTTCATGCAAACATTAAGTACTAACCCAGCACGTGCAGCCCCAGTGCAACAATATGCAGTCAAGCCAGGCATTAACCCTGCGACTCTACGTTCTATCATGGGTAAGGTACCCACCAAGCGGGAGGAAATTACATTTTGGTTAGCTCAAAAAATAAATGCGCTGGAAGCAGATTTTCTTCATACAAGACCTCAGGATAAACATAGTAAGAATTCTATGTGCTTGACGCTCGGGATGGTACCCACAGTTGATAACTGCAATACACGGGGCACGGTATTTGCCTCCCTCTATACCACCGCACACAGTACAATAACACTTGCCAATCTTCTGGAGATGTTAAAACAAATTGAAGATGAATACGGGGCTACCACAGCACTGGATTTGGGGATACAATTAATGGACTACTTTGCCACGGTAACCTCAATCATATTAAGTAATCTTAAAGGGGATTCTTGTTGAAATGCATGCCATTGATTGGGCATTGGCACAGGGACCTGTGTTATATCGCAGTCACGTAGAATGGGAAAAAGATTCCCCCTACCACGTAATAAACATTAAATCCCAACCCCAATACCCTATAAAATATGATGCTAAGGCACCTGTGAGGGAAATCCTCAACCAATTGGAGTACCAGGGTGTAATTAAACCCTCAAACTCATCCATTAACAATCCATTATTTCCAGTTGTTAAACCCAACCATTCATATAGAATATTCTTAGATTATAGACATTTAAATAGTCACCAAAAAAAAATGCTATACAAAATGCACACAGAACATCACTTATGAACAATATAGTGCGCAGGAAATACAAGACGACCGTGGATATATCCAATGGGTTTATCTGCAAAAATACCGCACCTGAAAGTAGGGTACATAACAAGTTTTAGCACCCTTGGCTCTCAGAAAAATTCTGCTGACTCCCACAGGGGTACAAGAACAGCCCTGGATTGTTCTCAGCTTGTGTAACTTCTTTTTAATACGATAATGACACAGAGGCATTGTCATATGTGGATGACATTTGTCTCACAGACTACGACCTCATGCAACACTTAAGATGGGTAGCTCGCATTGTTGTACGATTTGCCGAAATCGGCTACAAATTCAACTTTAAAAAAACGAAAATAGCCTTCCTTAGTGTACTGTTTCTGGGATACGAATTGTCAGATGAAGGCAGGAGCCTGGCGCCCAAATTTTTAGGAAAATATGCACAACTACAACCTCCAAACACAATAGAAAAGCTCCAGTCAGTATTGGGATTTTTAAACTTTGGCAGAACATACATTCCAGATTATGCACAACGCATCAAACCATTGTAAGACTTAATACATCCTGATTTTACTGGTAAATTTTGGACAGTCGGACACGCATTCTAAAAGCATTGCAAAAAGACATGCTTGAGGCATACAAGGGACAACAAAAAACATCTGGTCATCAGAATAACTGCTGGTGCCACTGGTTTCATCTACGTGACATTCAATGAGGGTGAGACCGTCCAAACTGCATATAAATCACACTCTTATTCCATATCTGAGCAATGCTTTGCTCCCACTGAGAAAATCCTCACTGCTGTCCAGATGGCGGTCCTTAAAGAAAGACCTCTTGCCCAGGGGAAGCACATGGTCGTATCTCCAATTCCAGCCCTTGAGGCTGTTACTAAAGCGAGCGTTCCAAACGCTAAAGCACTACATCCATGTTAGATCCAAAGGGCAACGTCTCTGACAGCCACTGATGTTGATTAAGTCTTTGACTCCAATTTACAGATCCAAGAATTCTTACAATATGAACCTGAGTATCCAGTTCCAACAAATACATTGCCTATTGAATAATATCATAACATTTTGTACACTGAAGGTTCAGCCCAACCAGCGATAGGAACAAAACATCAATACCCCGCTGCTTGCGCAGTCGTGAGTGGTTACATGAAGGATGGCAAGTTCAATCCACAAAATACTTACACACAGACTTTAGGAGATTGCACAGCACAACTTGCAGAGTTTAAGGTTCTGGTGATGGCACTGGAACATAAGGATCCTCAGCAGATGGTGCTGATTGTCTGTGATCCGTACTATTGCGTCCAGGCCTTCAATGAATATCGGCATTACTGGCGCCAAAATAGGTTCAGAAATTGAAAAGGCAACAACGTTAAACACAGACTTCTGTGGGGGAAAGTAGCAGATCTGAAGGAAACACTACCCAACATCCATGTGGTACACCCACTAGGTCCTCAGTGTGTTGGAATACACGCTGAAGACAATACATTGGCTGATGAAGCAGCCAAATCAGCAGTAGCTATGGCTTCTGTTGCTGCAGTAACTCGTTCCAAGATAAAAGTGGATGATGAAACACTGGCAGCTTCGGCTGATGGCACGCCTTTTCCTAAAGCATATCCTGCTAAATATTCCTACCGGATGGCAGGATTGTTTGATGCACAAGTAAGAATACCAGGTGTGGGAGTTCTAATAATTTCCAATAAAGAACTAAGACCTGTCGTTTGTAGTGACATCTGCCAGCAAACAAGAGTCCACCGTGAAACGCCCACCGCAGACACCCCTCTTAATTTCCAACAAACCATAACAATGTGTGTAGTGTGACCATTGTGGACCCCTGACACCAGATAGTGCATACAAATATATCCTAGTCGCTGTTGACTCATGTTCCAGATTTCTGTGGGTTTGGCCACAACACTCAGCTAATGCTTGAACTGTTATTAAAGATTTGGGAGTCTTTATCGGTACATATGCAGTTGCGGCTTTCCACTCAGATCGGGCCCTGCTTTTGCCTCAAGGGCTTACAGGAACGCCATGGCTTCGTTAGGGGTCCAACTTCATTATTCGTCTCCATTTCATCCCGAGGGAAATAGTGTTGTGGAGCGATGTAATCGAGATTTAAAGCAAACACTAACAGCTAGAGTATTGGGCACGGGTCGTAGCTGGCTTACACACCTATATGGAGTCCAGAGAACACTTAATCTGCCTAGAAGGACCCTAGGGGAGCGTACATCATACAAATGCCTTTTTGGAACTTAAAAATATGTTCCAGATCTTGATGGTCCTGGTGTGGAGGTGGCAGATACACCCTTTGACATAAATCATCGTGTCACTGTCTTGCAGGACAACAGTTCCGCGATGGCAACGCATCTGCCAATGCTGCCTCTCTTGGAATCAAGGATGTACCAGTAACATCTACCGGCTGGATTCCAAAACTTGGGGATCTGGTGCGTAAAAAGATTGCTGTGAAAAAGGAATTCGGTCCTTCTTACTGTGCACCGGTTCCGGTCCTGGGAATATAAGGTAGCAGAACTGTGATTCTACCAACGCTGTCTGGCTCTACAGAAAATCGCTTTGCCTCCATCGACAATGTAAAGTTAAACCATATGGCTGATCCTGTAAAGCAGACCTAGAGGACTCCTGGGTAGTGCCTGAATCCCTCCCACTCTGCAGTGCAGACCAGGATGTCCCCCGTTACAAGTCTTCAACAGCAACGTTGATACCTTTTCGAGCTTGGGGAGGGTGAAAAATGAGTTTTCATTGGTTTCACTGACAACTACTTCTACACTGGTCTCTGCTAATACAGAGCAACTTTCTACAAATTCTCCACAAACTGATGTTGTAACCTATTATACACCATTGAGAGAATCTTCAGAAGTTTCTCCCCTTCAAAATACACCTCCAGCATTTGTTTGTATAGATGATGGTTATTTCGTCGATGCTGATGACTTTTCTTGAGACTCATCTGCCGCTACTGCAACTAAATTGTCAAGACCACATAAGCTGATACATTGGCTTAAAATTAACTATTTAATTTGTTAATGGATTTGCTATGGTTCTTATTGACTGTACTTGCCTTTCTCCTATGGATTGGGTTTGTTATGGTCTTCTTTCTCCTTATGCATGGTCATTTTCTTCCTCAACGCTCTACAGCTGAACTGGTGGATGAGGTCCTAAAACCAAATTTTTTGTCACATAAAATTCGCTGAGACTTGTCCCTAGTGAACATTACAGCTATACCAATCCCCGATGGGATTGTTTGGGACAAAGTATTATTATTCGATATATACGGGCCTAATGAGGTCATTCAAATACCATATGCATTCAAACTTTCCATGACAGATGTGATCACACCCGGAGTGGATTCTGATGATTGGGAAGTGAAAACTGTTGATGCAAAGATGACTGATAAAGTACTATACAGTATTTGAAAATGAAGATGTGTACCAGTTTAACGGAAATTATGGAGACATGTTCTGTTATAATTATTATGGACATTACTACATTCACAGAGCAAGTACCCCAAATACTTTTTTAAAAATATACACAATGGGAACACTGCCCGTCTCCACCAGTAGGCAGTTCTAAAAAGTATACAGAAAAGTTTCTAAATTTTTCTGGACACAATATTCAGAATCCCGAGACATGTTATTTTAAATTGCCAGAAATGGAAAGTCAAAATGTCTATTGACAGATACAAAATTGATTTACTCGGATTCCTTTGTTTACCGAATGGCTATAGAAGGCTAGGAGTACTGGCTGAATTCAATTAACTTAAAGTGCATGTGGAACAAAAAATTGGCAAATAAGAGGAAGAGAAGCTTTATTTAGAGCATGTATGATTCCTGTTCAAATTATATTTTTAAACGAAACAGTGCAACAAACAAGCTGTTTAGGCTTAGCAAATATTAAGGAATTGAATGTGCCCAGTATTCCTACTCCTGCTAAATTTTATGAAGGGCACAAATACATAAATGTGTCCGAAGATCAGCTCAATGAATGGGCCCAGAACGGTACATTTAACGCATCAATTTCACGTCCTGGTGGGTGGTTATTGTAGCCTGTAGATACCAATGGGTGTGATACGTGTTTTGTTAACTCCTTGGGGGATTTTAGAATGAATATGCAGGACCCTCGCTATGTGTCCTCAAAACACAAGGGTGTAGGGACACTATGCCAGCAATGGATGAAGGTCTCCTCACTTGATGCTGTCAAATAACAGCCGGATCCTCGCTAAGGCCCTCATTACAACCCTGGCGGTCGGTGTTAAAGCGGTGGTAACACCCCCAACAGGCCGGCGGTAAAAAAAAATGGAATCACGACCATGGCGGAAACCACCAACATAGACAGCCACTTTAACACTCTGACCACCACAGCGGTAGAAACAAACAGCGCGGCGGTCAACGCCAACAGACAGGTGGAAGACAATGTACCACCCACACTATTATGAGAGGCCAATACGCCAGCTTTTCTGGGGTGGTACCAACGCCATCAAAAGCACAGCGGAAACAGTACATCGAAGGGGAACCTCTCACCTTTTGACACTCAACGAAGAACCAGGAAGCTATGGAGCCCGAATTGCAGATCCTACCCATGTTGGTGTATCTTCACATACACCACAAAGTAGAAAGAGGGCAGCGGCGATGACGGTGAGTACTGCACATAGCACACAGGGGCAGGGAGGAGGGAAAAGAGTGACACACACATGCAGCACGCAACACCCCCCCCCACCCTCACACCCACAACAACATTAACACATCCAACAACATTACTGATACAGCCCGTCACCCACTGGAAGAACACAAGGACAAAAGGAAATGAGTCTAACCAGTGTTATATTGGAACATTCAGATATAGCAGTAGAATTTAAATAAACAGTATATATAATATTTACATGATATACACAAGGCCGTACACTGTCCCTTGTAAATGTCCAGCAGTCCAGAAAAGCATGGGCGAAGCCCACACATGACACCTGCCTCAAAAAATAGAGAACACTGCAGGGGCATCAGGTCCAAAAAAGCACAGGCACCTCAGCCGGAAGATGGTACGACCCCACTGCTCATGGAGGGGCCTCCATGCCCACTGCTTGGTCCTGGGGAGTGCAAAGCCACAGTCTCTCAAGTCTCTCAAGTGGGTGGTTTGCCCACTGCTTGGTCCTGGGGCGTGCAAAGCCACAGTCTCTCAAGTGGGTTGTTTGCCCACTGCTTGCTCCTTGGGGGTGCAAGGCCACAGTCTCTAAAGTCGGTGACATGTTCCACAGGTTCTGGAGGGGGCATTGTGCCCAGAGTGCTTGATCCTGCCAAGGATTGTGGGAGTGGGTGCATCTATCCACTGGTTCTGGAGGGGGCACTGTGCCCAGAGTGCTTGATCCTGCCAAGGATAGGGGGAGGGGATGCATCTATCCACTGGTTCTGGAGGGAGCACTGTGCCCACAGTGCTTGATCCTGCCGGGGATAGGGGGAGTGGATGCATCTATCCACTGGTTCTGGAGGGGGCATTGTGCCCAGTGATGCTGCACCTGGGGTGTGGCAGTTACCCTCCTGTCACCTGGGTGTCTGAGCCACAATATGTACATAGAACAGGTAGCATGATACCCCATCGAGGCAGAGCCACACTTAATCCTGCAGCGACTTAGGCTGCCAACTGCTGCTTGTGCCAGTGCAGGTGCCTCAAGTGGCGTGTCCGGCACGCCACCCTCAGCCTCGGACGGCTGCCCACTGGTGGTGCTACTGACGTCTGATATAGTGGCACCGGCTGGGCACATGGCGGTGCAGATGGTGGTGCAGGTGGCTGCAGTGGTGGCTGCCGCAGTGGGTGCGGCAGAGATGCTGCCGGTGCTGGCCGTGGTGCAGGTGTCTGTTGTGGTGAGACACCAGACCGTCTCCGGCAGCCTCGGATGGCTGATCCTTGGGGAGGATGCTGCAGACTGATGTTGTGGCAGCGGCAGTGCAGGAGTCGGTGCAAGTGGCAGTCATTGCGGCAGTGGTGACTGTGGCACAGGTCGCTGTGTAGGGAAGAAGTTAAAGTTCGCTAGGAAAAGTTTTTCAGACACACTGGGACAGGCAGATGGATGGGGTGTGAGAGTGGAGGAAGAGGTAGTGGTTGTAGGAGGTGTACGTCTGCTGAGTTTGGGTGAAGGTGCATGGGCTGGTGGCTGTTGTGAGGTGGATGGCTGTTGAGTGGGTGTGTGCCTGCCTTTGTGTACTTTGGGAAGAGGGCTTACAGACACACTGGGAGAGGACACAAGGGACGTGTGAATGGTAGTGGGGGTGGTGATTGCACGTCAGCAGTGTGTTGTGATGGGCGTGCTGGTGATGGAGGCAATGGCCGATGATGTAGTGCATGCAGGTGTGAGTGGAGACGAGACTGGGAGGGAAGTGGAGGAGGGGGACACAGTGGAGGAAGTGGATGGTGGTATGTGTGCATGGGTATGGTGCTTGTATGAGTGCCTGTGTGATGTGTGGTGCTTATGTTTTCCTGAGCCACTTTTGTGTGTTGATGTGTGTGCATGCTGGTCTGAAGGTGTGCTTGGGATAGGCTGAGGTAGAGGGGATTGGGTCTGGGTAGTGGAAGTTGGAGGGGGAGGTTGGACACAGGGACAATTGCTGCCATCAGTGCTGAGGCCACAGCCTGAAATGCTCTCTCTGTTGGGCCGCCACGCCAGAATGAATGCCCTCTAGGTATGCATTTGTTTGCTGCAAATGCCTCTCGACACCCTGGATGGCATTCAGAATGGCTGACTGCCCAACAGTGAGGGATCTCAGAAGGTCAATAGCCTCCTCACTGAGGGCAGAAGGGCTGACTGGGGCAGGGCCTGAGGTGCCTGGGGCAAAGGAAATGCCCACCCTCCTGGGTGAGCGGGCACAGGAAACATGCTGAGGGGCTGCTGGGAGGGTGGTAGTGGGGGTGGTGGGTGTACCTGTTGTTGGGGTGGGCACAGAGGTGTCTGCCACCGAGCTTCCATCAGAGGAGGAGTCGCTTTCGCTAGCATCCCCTCCTGTCCCTGTCTTGGAGCTCCCCTCGCCCTCTGTCCCACTGTTGCCTTCACATAGACTTAATGATGGGGTGAAATACTAGGATTGCCAAGGCGCTCAGGATACAAGATAAACCAATGATCTCAAGAGAAGAGGATGCCTACACGAGGGTAATCACCCAACCCTCAACAAGGTTCCAAACGGAACCTCAAACAACAACAACACAACAATGTGCAGTACCCCTCATAAGACAATTTGTTAGAATCAATCATAATGTGACCACTTTCCCACGGAAAAATCATTTAAATATAGTTTCGGTTTGAGCAAAAGAGATCAACAACAATCATTGTTATTCATGAGTGATATATTAATGCAAACCAACTGCTATATCCATAATTATACAATAGATGCCTCAACACAAATTAAAGATATGATTACAATTCATAATAAAACAATTTAACCATTCATTATAACCCGTTCGTCAAGTTTTTCAATTCAACCCAATTTGTAACATTCAATTCATTATAGATCATCCGTCATGTTATTGTGATTAATTAGAATTCAAGCCATATCCATAATTATACAATAGATGCCTCAACACAAATTAAAGGTATGATTACAATTCATAATAAAACAATTTAACCATTCATTATAACCCGTTCGTCAAGTTTTTCAATTCAACCCAATTTGTAACATTCAATTCATTATAGATCATCTGTCATGTTATTGTGATTAATTAGAATTCAAGCCAACACGTGTTTCGTCTCGGGACAGTGTTTTCTCTCATCCCAAACGACTTCTTCAGGGCACTTGACTTTAATTATTTGTTTCTTAGTTAAATGTCCCAATAATAGAGATTTCCATCACAAGTTCTGTACAAAATAGTCCAATACGGTTCTGGCTGAAATTGGCGGATAATTGTCACTATTCGAAGAAAAAGGAGACCATGTAGCGAGTACACCCAATGCCAATAACTCGTCCAATAACTCCAAAGCGTGTCTCTGAGTATCTTCCTACGAAAATCCAAACCGGCATTCAAAGAAAACAAACGCGCCGTGTTGCGAGTACGCACTGTTGCCTTCACACTCCGTGGATTCACCTACATGGGCCATGTGGGATGCAGCTCCCTGCATCGCCGGTGCCTCTGCTCCTCCGCCAGGTTATGCTAATGCACACAAGGCCAGGGTGACAAAACAAGAAGGGGGGGGGGGGAGAGACAGAGGACACACATGGTCAATGCTAGCAACACCACTACCGTTGGCGGACACAACACACACTGAGCTGCCCTATGCACTAGACCTTGCCCAACTACTCACTATGGTAGTCACCAGCCCATGGGGTACAATGCCTAACGCCAGCACCTGCTCACCTGACACCCACAGGACCCCGCACACTAGTAGCTGCCCAATTGTACCATTGGGGTAGGGGTGCTTCTGAGCCTGCAAACAAGGGACATACCCTGGCATGACCGCCCTGGCCTAGGGGCACCCACAGCCCCCAGCACCCACCCAGATACTTCCTAAACAGCGCAGTGTCAGCTTCATGACACTGTACTCACCCCCTTGTGGCTGCTAAGCCCTCAAGCGCCCATCCAACTCCGGATAGGCCACCGCCAGGATGCGGAACATCAGGGGGGTCATGGTGCGACGGGCACCTCTTCCACATTGGGAGGCCAGCCCCAGCTGGGCCTCTGCCGTCTTCTTGCTCCAGCGGCACAGGTCCTCCCATATCTTGCTGCAGTGGGTGCTCCATCTGTGATAGACCCCCAGGGTCCGCACTTCCTTGGCGATGGCATGCCAAATACCCTTCTTCTGGTGGGCGCTGACCTAGAGGGAAGGTACTTCAAACAGGCAATGCCCACGCATCATGCTCACAGTGCACTCACCTGTTTGTCTGGAGGACTGTAGAGTAGCGTGTACTGGGGAGGACCCCATCCACCAATTTGTCCAACTCCTCTGCAGTGAAAGCAGGGGCCCTTTCCCCAGACACTTTAGCCATTGTCGCTTCCAGACTCCAGGTCACGGCAGCACTTGCAGTGTAGGTCCTCTCCTGTTGATGGTCAGGTATCAAGTGAGTAAACAGATAGAAAATGGTGGTCACGACCGCGGCGGTGCATACCGTCACCGCCGGCGTACATCGCCATTGGCTCCTGGAACCAATAGGGCCCAATGATAACCAATGCGGAGTTGTGCGGCGGTCTTCGACCCCCCTACCACAACGCTGCACAACGCCAGCGCAGTTACCTAATTTCCCCTTGTCCCTCCTCGCAAGTCAGGCAGCCGTCATTTCAGGAGTGCACATGGCATGGCACCTAACTGCGTCACAGCACATATTGGCACTTAAATGGACTCACGATTTCACACACGGATTCTCGAACATGACTTCTAAAACAGTTGTCCTACCTATGTGGTAAATGACCCTCTGCTCATCGTTCTCCTCCATAGGCTACAACCGCTGGGGCAGATGATGAGATGGCGGCATCCTCCAGTGTACAGACCCCTGGTGGACCTGTCGACAATGGAAGACAGACACAATCACATACAGGCTTGATCGTGCCACAATCCAAGAACTCTGTGCCCAATTGGAGCCAGACCTGATGTTATCTATCCGCCAACCCACACTATCCCCCTTCTAGTGCAGGTCCTGACAGTGATCCATTTCCGGGCAAGTGGCTCCTTCCAAACTACAGTGGGCATGGCATCTGTGATGTCGCAGCCAATGTTTCTAACGTATTGAGCAGGTGCTGAAACACATGCGCAGCTACATCATGTTCCCCCAGGTGGATGATTTGGCCACAGTGAAAGCAGACTTTTTTGCCCTGGGACATATCTCCAACATCATTGGTGCCATGGATGGTACACATGTGGCATTCGTTCCCCCCGCAGAAATGAACAAGTGTACAGAAATAGAAAAAGCTACCATTCGACGAATGTGCAAATGGTGTGTTTGACGGACCAGTACATCTCCCATGTGAATGCCAAGTATCCTGGCTCTGAGCAAGCCGCCTATATCTCGAGGAATAGCAGTATCCCTTATGTGATGGGCCAACTCCAGAGGCACTGGATGTGGCTAATAGTTGAGCCCAAGGTCCCCACACAGTAGGAGTAGGTGTCTGGGTATGGGGTAGTCCCTAAGGGTTAGTGTGTGTCTAACAATTATGCCTCGAAATTTGCAGGTGACTCTGGTTACCCCAACCTCTCATGGCTACTGACCCCAGTGAGGAATGCCAGGACAAGAGCAGAGGAACGCTACAATGAGGCACAATCGGCGAACTAGGCGTATTATTGAGAGGACGTTCGGCCTCCTGAAGGCCAGATTCCGGTGCCTCCATGTAACAGGTGGCTCCCTGTACTACTCACCGAAGAAGGTGTGCCAGATCATCGTGGCATGCTGTATGTTGCACAACCTGGCATTGAGACGCCAGGTGCCTTTTCTGCTGGAGGATGAGCCTGGTGATGGTCTTGTGGCAGCGGTGGAGCCTGTGGACAGTGAAGAGGAGGCAGAGGAAGCAGAAGATATTGACAACAGAACGAACATCATCATGCAGTACTTCCAGTCACACACAGGTAAGAGAGTGTAACTCCTCTTAACATTTCAGTATACTTTAGGGCATTGTAAATGGAAGCCTCGTAACCTCTGGCTATGGACACTGACTGTTCCCTTTGGATTTCATTTTTTCAGATTTGTGTACCCCATTTTGCCTTCTGCTATGTGTGCTGCTGCCCAACAACTGTCATACACTGGTATGTGTAAATGAACATTTACATTACAATTTGCTGCTAATGTTGTGATAATACATTTGTGAAAGATCAGATTGACTCCAGATTGTTTTTTTATTAAAGGGAGTTTATTTAGGTGCTAATTGGTATAGGGGTATGTGCAAGGGCCTGGGGTGATGGTGGAGGAAGTTCCATGGTAGAGTCCAGTCTCTTGGTATCACAGGTGCATTGTCCAAGGGGGCACAGGAAGGGGAGCAATTACAGTTGAAGGTGGACAGGGTAACAGAGTGGGACAGAAGGGTGACAATCAGGAGAGACCTATTTCCTGGTGGGGGTCTTGGCAATGTTCTCTGTCTTCTGCCTGGATCGCAGGGACCGTTTGCGGGGTGGTTCTCCTTCTGCAGGGGGTGGGGGGCTGGTGGCCTGTTGGTCCTGTGGTGGGGCCTGCTGTCCACTAATGCCAACAGAGGTGGAAGGCTGTTCCTTGGTTTGACTAGTGTCAGGGGCCTTTTGTTGAGCCACTGCCTCCCTCATGGTCTTGCCCATATCAGCCAGCACCCCTGCTATGGTGATCAGGATGGTGTATATTTTGGTAAGGTCATCCCTGATCCCCATGTAGTGTCCCTCCTGCAGCCGCTGGGTCTCCTGAAACTTGGCCAGTACCATGCCCATGGTCTCCTGGGAATGGTGGTATGGACCCATGATGTTGGAGAGTGGCTTGTGGAGAGTGGGTTCCCTCGGTCTGCCCTCCCCCTGTCACACAGCAGTCCTCCCAGCTTCCCTGTTGTCCTGTGCCTCTGTCCCCTGAACTGTGTGCCCACTACCACTGACTCCAGGTCCCTGATCGTCCTGGGTTTGTGGGGTTGCCTGGGGTCCCTGTAGTGGTGGACACACTGATGATTGACATGTCCTGGGTGAGTGCTGTGCTGGTATTTCTTGAGGGGGAGGCTCTGTGGTGGGTTGGGACTGTGGCAGGGTAACAGACTGTCCAGAGGTCCCACATAGGCCAGGCTGGTCATCCTGATCCAGGCATGCAGGCATGCAGAGCTGCTGTCATCACTGTGGGCCTCTTCTGTGGGGGGACTGGATATAGCTGGCACCTCCTGTCCAGTGACGTTGGGTAGGGGTCCTGTTGGGATGCAAATGCATTGTTATTGTATCTGTGTGTGCCATCTTGTGCAATGGGTGTGTTTCCCTGTATAAATGTGCTTGCACTGTCCCCTTGGCCTTGTGTGATTACTGATTAGGTGGGCTGGATGAGTCTATCTAGTGTGCATGTTGTGGCGATAGGTGTCCATGCAGGTCTGTGATGGGTGTCCATGCATTGTTGTTGCATGCAAGGCTTGGTATTGGGATTAGTGGGTTGTGATGGTGGGGTATATGTGAGGTGTTGGAGTGATGGGTGTGAAGGTAGGGGTAGGAGTTTGTGGTGGCATGCAGGTAGGGTGGGGGGATGTAGTATTAAAGATTTGACTTACCAGAGTCCAGTCCTCCTGCTACTCCTGCGAGGCCTTCAGGATGCATGATCGCAAAGACTTGCTCCTCCCATGTTGTTAGTTGTGGGGGAGGAGGTGGGGGTCCACCGCCAGTCCTCTGTACAGCAATCTGGTGTCTTGATACCACGGAACGCACCTTCCCCCATAGGTAGTTCCATCTCTTCCTGATGTCACCCCTGGTTCTTGGATGCTGTCCCACGGCCTTGACCCTGTCGACGGTTCTCTGCCGTAGCTCCATCTTCCTTGCAATGTATGTCTGCTGCACCTGTGACCCGAATAGCTGTGGCTCTACCTGGATGATTTCCTCCACCATGACCCTTAATTCCTCCTCAGAAAACCTGGGGTGTCTCTGAGGCGCCATGATGTGGTGTGGGTGATGTGTGGGGTGCTGTGTTGTGATGTATTATGTGATGTGTGTGGATGGTGTATGTGTGATGGGGTTCTGTGCCTCTGGGTGATGGTGTGGTCTTTGCTTTTCTCTCTTTGATTGTTCTAATTAGTTCGTTGAAAGGGTTGTGGGTAATGTGGGAGTGTGTTTTATAGTGGTGAGGGTGTGGTGTGTGTCAGGTGTGTGTATATTTTGAATTATCCAATGTGGTTGTGTTTTGTAAGTGTGTGTGTGTGTATTTTGAGCGCGGTGGTGTACCGCCAATGGTTTACCGCGGTTGAAAGACCGCTGCGGTGATTCGTGGGTTGTGATACTGTGGGCGTATTCCTGTTGGCGTGACAGTGTGGGTTTTGCTATTGCCAGTTTATCACTGATCTTTGGTGTGGTGGACTTGCGTGGGTGTCTGTATTGTGGCGGATTTCTCAGTGTGGGTCATAATACCCGTAGCGGAACACCGCCGCGGTCATGGTATGTTGGAGGACGTCGGTACGGCGATAAGCGGAATTTACCGCCAGGGTTGTAATGAGGGCCTATGTGTCCTCGGAACACTCGGGTATAGTGACAACATCTAGTGTAGGGACATTATGCCAGCTATGGGTGAAGGTCTCCTCACTTGATGCTGTTAAAGAACATGTAAGTCTCATGTCCAACACCACAGATTTACAGTATTTCTTGTTAGGCCCCAGAAGACAACACAGAAAATGCTTTTTATATGCTGCATATAATGAAATATGGAAGCTTTCCCAACAAGAGGTGGCTGCCCGGTTAAGGCAAATAGATAAGAAATTTTTTACAGAAAGCATTAGCAGTTGTAGATAATGGGATTAACACCATGTCTGACCAAATATACACCTTAAATAACATTGTATCCTCTGCAATAGATATAGTACAGAGAGAGGTATCATTTTTGCAACATGCACAAAGTCAGCTAGGAACCAAGATGCAGCTAGGTTGGACAATGCAAGCATTGAAAGCAGGTCGCGTTCCCTGGCAACACGTGAGCGCAAAGGAGAATTTTTTTTACATTCAATTTAACGCAACAACAAAAAAATTATGCCTAGGAAAGAAGCAACATGTCATGATGAATATTGAAAAGTTAGAAAGGTTGTTGTTTACTGTGGCCGAAATACCATCTGCTGAATGGCTAATACATGAGGTTATAAATCTGCCCATTTCAACACTTCAATTTACATCCTGTTTGAAACATGTTCCAGTGGGTAGATATGAAAGGCTGGTAGATAGTTATATACACAAGGTGTGGGAGTTTCCTTTCTCGTACAAATGCTTTAATGGCATGAAAGAGTTCTTTCTTAGCGGTAGTGAATGCAAGACTTCTGTGAGCTATTCAATGGTGTGTAAACAGCTGTCCTTGCATGGGCGTGCAATTTCTCTGCGGCAAATCTGGCTTGTTATCTGAAGGGTGTCCCAGTCCCCTTGATTAGATGTGCGGTTCCAGGTGCTCTCCAACGGCAGCTATGTGCTCTTTAACAGTGAGAGCTGTTGTGGGATGTGAGCCGGAAAAGCTTACGTCATTTTGGTCTCCCAAATTGTTGCATGCTGCAGGAATGTCCTTTTTTCCCCTACGTAGTTTCAAGGAGTAGCAGACGTTTGGCCTCATATTGCTACTTCTGATATGAATTTTGACAAGTTGAGCAGACTAAAGGTTTTATTGTTTCAAAAACATGTGGCACTTACATCTGCATGCAAGACTTATGTGCATCAGGTTGCAAGATCAGTGGCGGAGATTCAGTCCTTTTTAACTACAAACTTTCCGAGACACTTTGGTGAGCTCGTGGGACAAATAGTTAATGCGTCCAGTACTTTTCCTCTATATTCGGTTAAATACCATCAGCCAGACATTCTATATTTTCTAGTGTTTGGGGGGGGGGGGGGAGGAATTTCAATTTACTTTGGCTATAACAAGTGGCATTTGGCTGTTACTACCTTTTTCTGCGCAATGGCTGTCCCGTCACAGCAAGGAGCAATGAAAACGCTACTGCCAGCACAACTGTGTTGTGAACGCATGATGCAGTATTTCAGAGCACCACTCCTGGAACAACTGGAGTGTTATTGGTCTTTGTAATTCCGACCGGGTTTGGACTGTGTGCAGCCCGTGTTTAAATGCCTCTGGTGCCTATTTCAATCTGCACTGAAAGTCTGTCTTTCTACGCAGTGCTTACTTTCATTGGACACTGATCTGTTGATGTTCTCGAAAAGGGCTCATTATCTGACATGCGCGTTGAGGGTGTGTCTGCTACAGGAAGCCATTTATAAGCTGCCTTTTATGGATGCCGTAACTCTTAACTCTATGGAGGGCATGACACGGAATGCTGCTGCCTCAGCTGGAGCTCAGGCTTTGGACCACGAATGCTCTGTGGCTTTCCTTGGATATGATTTGGATATTTTACCATCTGCCGAAGTACAACGTCTCCTGGCTTTAATTGTCCCGGATGTAATTGGTGATTTCCAAAGTGACACTGACTCTTGAATTTGGTTTGTTTAAGTTATCCTTTTTCCTGCCTCTGTCTCTCTTAACTTGTCAGAATTAACATAAGCTTTAAACCACCTTTGGCTGGCAAGGGGAAGGTGTAGTATAGCTATTTTAGCCATGTTTCAGACACGCTGTTTTAAACTAATTAGGCTTGCTGGTGTGCACTTTAACCTTGTTACATTTTAGTCAGCATTACTTTAGTTTTCTAGCAATAGCAACACTTGCGGTGCTGGTTTATTTTCTTCAGCTCATTGTACTTTCACCTATGAAAGCATTACGTTCTTAGTAGGGCATTTATTTCACTTTGTGCTTTCTCCACAGCCACAGTCAGATAGGGTTGCTGACAAACATGGTATGCTGTGTCTCCGCCATTCACAGAAAACACACACTCATACGTGGGCTCTTTCTTAGAATGTTAGCTCTTTTATTATAAAAATACCCCCTTGTCCCAGACACGTTAGAGGGAGAATCCACCCAGATGATCACAACTGCATGCTAATTGCTGACCGCTTCGCTGCAGCTACCTGCCTAGACGACCGGACCCTTGATCCACATGGAGATTGTGTCTCTTTGGACTATAGGCTTCTTCCTCCAGGTATGAGGGATGATGTACCCCAGGAGGAAACCCGAAGGGCAGATTAGGCTTATTACTCTGTGCTAAGATATAGTTTAGGTATGAGAAATATATACATCACTCCTAGGGATAGTATGGTAGGATTATTCTTGTGGGTGGTGCTCCCAATTCTTCAGGCCAAACTGTCAGTAAAGTGTGTTTTTTTCAGCACCTACAGGTTAGAATCTCAGTTTTTATTTTAAAATAACAGTCCATTGGTCAACAATTCTGAGTCCATCACCTAATTGTGAAACGTCAATGTTTATATTTTTCCATTTCAAGGTTTACCTGTGCATCATTTGTGTAGCTGTTGTAAGTTAGAAGAAACAATTTGAAGAGGCTGGGGACTGGGCTGATGAAAATGTTGAAATACAGGGGTGAGGTATCTGAACCTTGAGGTGCTGTGTTGATGCTGTATGGTGTAGAGATGAACAGGGGTATTCATAAGATGCTTTATCAGTCCATAAGGTAGGGGAAAATCTAGCTGAAGTTGTTGCTAATTTCTTTTAATGTACGTTTCACTACTAATAAGTTGAGGAGTAGTAGTGCTGATCTCAGTCTATCCACTATTTTTAAGCAATTCCAGATGGAGCTTCATGAGTATTCAATAGCTTTCCTTGGACAGAAGCCTGTTTGTTGGTCTGATACAACCATGTTCTCTTTGAGAAAATCTGAAATCCAGCAGAACCTCAATCATTCACAGTGGAACGCCCTGTGTGATACTGGCATGTAGTTGCTGTTCCCTCTTCAGTCTAAAGTTCTTTGTTGCTGAATCATTCCTGTGAATTTGTGAAGGCAGGTAGAAATATACCAATGGTTAAGGAGGAGGTGATTAGATTGGTTGTTGGAGATGCAGCTGAGGTTGATAGACATATCTTGAAAAATTGTGGTGGGCATGGATCTCACTCTTTGCTGGTATGCCTACAAGCTCTCTAAGGATTATGGAATTACTAAAGTGTTAGTTGCTGAACGAAGGTTAGTGTATGGGCCTTGGTCCTTAGAAAGATTCCTTTAGTCTAGTGTTTAGGCTGGAAACAAGTTGGTTTCTTTAGCAGATATTAGCCTAATATCTTTGCTTAGATGACAGTGAACTGCCTTTAAAATGCAGAGGTTCTGAAATTGAGGCAATAACAGTGGTATATTACAGGTTGTTAAATTATGACAATATTATATTGTTAGGTTTTGCAGCATAAATCTATTCAGACTTCAGATGCTGTGCATTATTCTGACATTTAGGGTTTGTGTGCAGAAGTGTTTATTTACAAACTTTTTCCTACTATGTGGAATCAATTTGACAATGTGGTGTTGAACATAAGCCCACAGTGATCCCCTAAATAGACCTCCAATTTTTATCTATACCAATGGTTCAGAGATGATCATGGGAGCACTAGAGAATTTGCTGACAATCAGAGCAGAAGACATTGAGATGCCAAAAGGATATGGGACGAACGTCTGCAATACACACTGGATCGAGGACTCAGGTTTTTTCAAAGAGATCTTTGAAGTAGTTGCAGAATAGATTATAACAGAGATAGTGCACCCGACACTCCTAAATGCCTTTTTGTAGAATGAGCACACTTTTCAAGTATTGGTGTACTGCAACCAAAATCTCACGCTCAAAGATGCATGCTCTGCCTTCTAAAAACACCATAATTTATAGAACTGTTATGAATGTTTGCAACTGAAAACAAAACACTTCATTCATTTAAAAAGATAATTATGTTAGAACAATTTGCAGACATCAGAGCACAGGGCTCGAAAGACAAAGGAAAAGTGCTCAATCTATGAAACAATGTGCATTTCAAAAGAGGATGAAATGGCAGCACTGGAGGAGGCTAAAGGGGAAACAATTCAGATTCTGCTCCCAGAGCGGTTCCCTTTCACGGAGTCGAAATCCACAGATCTAATGACAAAAGGAGGACTAATCATACGTCTACAATGCTTTCCAGCAAACTACTTTCAGAACCATCAAGAAAGAAGGTATCCAACACTGGATAATAGTTCCTGCAGTCAAGATTTTTTAGATAAACAGGGTTGCATCAAAAGACTCTACACCAAAAAAACATCAGTAAATATTATTGGCACACTCCATCCTACTGGGTTCAAAGAAAAGGGCACCTGGGAGGGTTTTCGACTTTACAGGTCAATGAAGCTGAAAAAGGGAAAAAGAGGGCTTGCAGGAGTAGCAGGAGAAAACAAAATCCTCCAATGTTGCTGAAACCGAGGCTAGAAAGATGGTATTTGATGCCAAGACTGCAAACCTCACTAAAAAGAAAAACTCTTGCAGAGTTCTTAGTTATAAAGACATCAAGAGAACAGCCAAAACACACAAAACAAAGAGAAAAAACTAAGACTGGGAGATACAACAGAGCATGTACAAGAGGTATAAGACGTGGTAAAAAGAGATGCCACAAATACAGTCTGGCACGTAGGCACAAGAAACCATATATTATATACAGGATGAAGAGGAAGGAAAGAGGGAAAATGTCAACACTAACTTCCCAGAAGAGGAGGCAGATATGTACCCTTCCAGAGCATTCCCTTTGGATGATATATCGAAGGAGCATGGGGTAGCTAAAAGGGAAGTGGATGTATAAAGCGTTTTTTTTTGTTAAAACAAATGAAAAATAAAAAATCTTTCTGTTGCACTCTGACTTTTATTATTAGTTAAGGCGACAATTTGTACTCAAATTGCAGGCAGTTACAATGTCACTTAAATACTTTGTAAAGAAGTGCAGATAAAATAAATAGCTGTTGCATAAAGTGATTAAAAAATATATATATACACATTTTGATCCAGCTTTGAACTGCAGAGCAATAAACTATTTTTAGGCAGGTATGAACAAGGTGAGCTGGCATAGTGCAGTCAATTAAAGTTAAGGGAACCAATAGTTCAAGTGAGCTAACCCATTGACCCATGCTTTATGCTGTGGCTTACAGAATCAAAAGGTGAATGACAACTTAACAGACCATTGGATAAAGCCTTTTGACCAAAAGCCCCTCTGTTTTTGTATATATTATGTATATCATGCATGGTTTCAATAGCCTGGAAAGACAGTTAAAACGGTCTCAAAGTCCAGTCCTAAAAAGAGCACAATTCCCTGGTTTCCAAAGTGCATCCCCAGAATACGAGACTGGAGGTCCTAAGCAAGAAAAAGAAAAGACTGGATGGTAGTCAATGGAGCACAGCCAAAGTCTTCAAAAGAGGGTAAAATGTAAAGTACAAGGAAAGTGATATCAAACTCATACAGCACTTCACTCTGCATACACACAAAGCAGAAAATTCACAACAAGATTTGTATTATGTATACATGTGTAGTTATGGATCTCAGGTTTCAAACCTAAAGAGCAAGCATGATATGCCGTTAACAGGCAGCCTTTTATATGGCCCGCAAGTCAGCCACTTTGAGATGAATGAAAACTGCTAACAAAACTCCCAAAGAAATGGAGGCACTGCAAACCATGAGAGGCATTTTTATGAGATGAGGTTTTAAGGAGAGGAGGGACCAAGGGAGACAACCGTATACAACTAACTTTACAGACACTCTGCAGGAGGAGGAGTCACACAATCGGCAAACTGGCAGAACCCACAACTGACCATAACCATCTTTTAAAATAGAGGGGAAAACATTGGATGGGCCTCAAGAGGGTCTGCCACTACCAGAAAATGACTATCACTCAGTCGCACCATCTAGCACCAGTAGAGGGTAGAACAGGCAAAGTCATTAAATAGAATTTCTACAAAAAAAATCAACAGTGAAATCAAAGTCATAAAACTACAAAAACATAACAAATCCAATTACAACAAGAGGCACAAAATATATGGCAAAACAATGCAATAGAAAACTTTACTTCCTAATATTAAAACAAGATCTAACTTTGCAACCAATACTGAATCTATGGTTGGTGGACAAATTCATCAAACCCCAAAGAATCCAAATGACAAACCTCTCAGAGTTGGTGCCATCATTGAAGGAAAACCACTACTTAGTGGTCACTGCTCTCAACAATGCCTACTTCTTTATTCCCAGGTATCAAGAACATCAGAGAAATTAAGCTTGTGATGATAAGGGGTGCATTATCAGTTCAATCACGTATTGCTTGGTATAAAGTCTGCCCCAAGTTTATTTACCAAGATTAGGCACTTGTACCGCTGCACACTTTAGATGTCAAACTATAAATATGTACCCTTATTTGGCAATGACTGGTAAAGGCTAACTTCTTCCATCAATGCCAACTGGACATTCATGCAATTGTTCGCGTTATATCAGTCAAAAGGATGACGTCCTCCGCTTTATCAGGGAGGAAAAATATATTTGTGGACATTAAACATGAAGATAGCAATTACCTATTCAACTTCAAGGAGGCCAAAGGCTATGCAGGAACAAATTACATGTTACCAGATGTCTCAGTCAATGAAGATGGTGATTAAACTGTTGGATACAATGGCACTGTGCATTCAATTGATCCCAAATGCAAGACGCATACGAGATAAATGCAGAAATGGCAGAGCTAGGTCAGTCCTGTTATGTTATTTGCCATTCATACATGATGCCTTTATTTTCCCTTATTTAGGGTGAAACTATTTCAGCTGGATTATTCTGTTGAAAGCTTTGTTCATCCAGTCATACATTTTTTCTACTGTTGTTCTCTCTTCAAAGGGTGAGCTAGCTATTATATGGGCTACTATGTCTTCCATGCTGAGTTTATTACATTGTCTGTATGTTGTAGACTATGGCAGAGCACCCAAATATAGTATGAGTATTGCACATTAATCTAGTGCTCCCCAGCACACACATCCTGATAGACTTAGTTCCCAACTATACTTTTAAGATGGATGAGAGTTTGTGGATCAGCTCTTTTGGGATTGCATGTAGCATGAAGTGGATTGATGAAAGCAATTACTCACTAGACCGGCTTTCACTGAAAGAGAACACGGCTGTTATGGTGCACTAGCAACAGAAATATGTACTCCTGAATAAAGATGATGATGATAAAGGGAAACTTGAAGAGTGCAAACACCCACCCCTAAGTGGTCCTGACAAGACCACCATGTTATGAAAAGCAAAGAATATAAACAATTTGAATAACAGGTGAAAGAGGCCATAATTCTGACATTTTGGTTTTCCTTCTCAAGTATTACAAAAATTGCAAGAGTGCAGAAAACTTGCCAAACGTCAAAGTGCATACATTTATGAATGACATGTATGAGTGCACGTGTGAAGGGGAAGAACGAATTAACATTTGAAGCATTGTTTAATCACTTTTTGATGGAGCAACCGTTGAAATTTTACCCAATAGAGCTGGGTTTGTTCTTGGCTAACTCACAGTTTCTGCAGACTAAATTGTGACAACGATCTATGAGTAGGTAGCGAACCAGTACGTTTTAAGGGAGTAAGGTAGTTCTAGGTGAAAGTCTCTTGAGACAAGAGCACTAAGTAATAGATCCAAAAGTTAAATAAGGTCAACATAGTTCACAAATGAACTAGCACGGAGTGAAACCAAACGGGAATAGAACCATTTTCAAGGATTACAAACATAAATGTAACCTTCTTATCTCCTCCATCAGTGATGAATATGCAAGGAATTGTCTCCAAACAAAGCCAAGGATGGGTGTTATAACTCTGAGACACTAGGCTTCACTAGCGATGTGTAACAAAAACTGCTCAAACACTTATCAAGCAATAGCTGCTAGGTGCACAGAGGGAAAGATGCATTCAAACCTCAAAATTCTAGCAAAGCATTAATTACTGAATATCTTGCCTATGTAAACGGCAACAGGTTGCTGGTATGTAGCCGAGGAGAGGCATCATAAGATGTGAATTAAAATGTCATACCCTGGTGGTAGTGCAGGCTATACCTCACATCAATGAGGTATTCTTCGATAGCTTTCAGATTGTTAGAACTTTGGGGAGTAGCCTATTTTGTTACATTCAAAAGTTGTTAGATGTGGGTGGCTGACAGGGGTCCTCTGATGTTTCTACCTGGAGCAGATTAGTACTGGGTGGGATCTCAATGCTAAATAAATGTTCTGGAAAGACACATCTATCGTTCTTAACCTAGTATATTCAGGATGTTGAGCATAGCTGCTCTGTTTTTCCCATAATGGTTAAGGAATGGCTTCTCTTACACATAACAAACAAGTTACTTCCCTTTAGTACTGAATTATCTGGTACAGACAAATTCTAGTTGCAGATTCCTAACCTTAGAATTGCCCCAGGCATCAGTCGGGATCTGGAGATTTTTCTCAAGCAGTACCCTTCCTCGCCATTAAGTGGGGTGGTATACTCCATGTCCATTATTGGCATTGTGCTTGCCGGATAGAACACTGTGCTTCATACATACGTGACACACAGGCTCGCTGACGTCAGTTCCTTTTCACGACTTTCCAAGCCAGAAACGCATAGTCATGAAGAAAACTAACCCTGGCATGTCAGAAGTAGGGCTCTGAAAAAGAAATTCCTGTCCCTGGAAATCAGTTTGCAGAGCGGGGAGGATGGGTGGGTTAGTAAGGAATCTGCACCTAGAATATGTCTCTACTAGATAATTTGTTATTGAAGGTAAGTAACTTGTTCATCTGATAGAGACTTCTAGATGCAGATTCCTTGCCTTAGAATAGACACCAAAGCAATACCACCCCCAAAGGTGGGTATGTAGGAAAGTCATTCTTTTTGTCATGGCTACACCCCCACTTTGTGCCTGTTATCAGTGTGCTTAGGTTTCTCTAACTGGGATCTTTCTAACCAAGACCCCAGTGCTTGTGCTCTCTCCTCTAAATGTGGTTGCCTTGGTACCCTTTACAGCACACAATTGGGATACTGGTGTACCCCTGTAAGTCCCTAATATATGGCACTTAGGTACCCAGGGCATTGGTACACCAGTCTCCCAAGGGCTGCAGAATGTATTATGCCACCTATGGGAACCCATGCAAACTGTCTGCAGGCCTGCGATTGCAGCCTGCGTGAAAAGGTGCATGCACCCTTTCACTACTAGTCACTGCACCAGGTCACTGTAAGTTGCCTGTAGGAAGTTGGCTCTGTATGTACTATTTCAAAGTAAGAAATAGCATGCACAGAGTCCAAGGGTTCCCCCTAGAGGTAAGATAGTGGCAAAAAGAGATAATTCTAATGCTCTATTTTGTGGTAGTGTGGTCAAGCAGTAGGCTTATCAGAGGAGTAGTGTTAAGCATTTGTTGTACACACACAGGCAATAAATGAGGAACACACACTCAGAGACAATTCCAGGCCAATAGGTTTTTGTACAGAAACATATATTTTCTTAGTTTATTTTAAGAACCACAGGTTCAAGATTTACAAGTAATACTTCAAATTAAAGTTATTTCATGTAGGAACTTTAGGAACTTTGAATTAGCAAAATAGCATATACAGTTTTCACATAAATGACATATAGCTATTTTAAAACTAGACACTTAGTGCAATTTTCAACAGTTCCTGGGGGAGGTAAGTGTTTGTTAGTTTTTGCAGGTAAGTAAACCACCTATGGGGTTCAAGTTTGGGTCCAAGGTAGCCAACCGTTGGGGGTTCAGAGCAACCCCAAAGTTACCACACCAGCAGCTCAGGGCCGGTCAGGTGCAGAGGTCAAAGTGGTGCCCAAAACGCATAGGCTTCAATGGAGAAGGGGGTGCCCCGGTTCCAGTCTGCCAGCAGGTAAGTACCCGCGTCTTCGGAGGGCAGACCAGGTAGGTTTTGTAGGGCACCGGGGGGGGGGACACAAGTCCACACAAAAAGTACACCCTCAGCTCGGGGGCGGCCGGGTGCAGTGTGCAAACAAGCGTTGGGTTCGCAATAGAAATCAATGGGAGACCAAGGGGTCTCTTCAGCGATGCAGGCAGGCAAGGGGGGGCTTCTCGGGGTAGCCACCACCTGGGCAAGGGAGAGGGCCACCTGGGGGTCGCTCCTGTACTGGAAGTCGGATCCTTCAGGTCCTGGGGGCTGCGGGTGCAGAGTCTTTACCAGGCGTCGGGTCTTTGAAGCAGGCAGTCGCGGTCAGGGGGAGCCTCGGGATTCCCTCTGCAGGCGTCGCTGTGTTGGCTCAGGGGGGTCAACTCTGGCTACTCACGGTCTCGTAGTCGCCGGGGAGTCCTCCCTGTGGTGTTTGTTCTCCACAAGTCGAGCCGGGGGCGTCGGGTGCAGAGTGCAAAGTCTCACACTTCCGGCGGGAAACGTGTGTTGTTTTAAAGTTGCTTCTTTGTTGCAAAGTCGCAGTTTTTGGGGAACAGAGCCGCTGTCCTCAGGAGTTCTTGGTCCTTCTAGATGCAGGGTAGTCCTCTGAGGCTTCAGAGGTTGCTGGACCCTGGGAATGCATAGCTGGAGCAGTGTCTTTAGAAGGGGGGAGACAGGCCAGTAGAGCTGGGGCCAAAGCAGTTGGTGTCTCCGTCTTCTCTGCAGGTTTTTCAGTTCAGCAGTCCTCTTCTTCTTAGGTTGCAGGAATCTATCTTGCTGGGTTCTGGGAGACCCTAAATACTCAATTTAGGGGTGTGTTTAGGTCTGGGGGGTTAGTAGCCAATGGCTACTGTCCTTGAGGGTGGCTACACCCTCTTTGTGCCTCCTCCCTGAGGGGAGGGGGGCACATCCCTATTCCTATTGGGGGAATCCTCCATCTGCAAGATGGAGGATTTCTGAAAGTCAGAGTCACCTCAGCTCAGGACACCTTAGGGGATGTCTTGACTGGCCAGTGACTCCTCCTTGTTTTTCTCATTATCTCTCCTGGACTTGCCGACAAAAGTGGGGTCTGTGTTCAGGGGGCGGGCATCTCCACAAGCTGGAGTGCTTTGGGGCATTGTAACGTGAAGCCTGAGCCTTTGAGGCTCACTGCTAGGTGTTACAGTTCCTGCAGGGGGGAGGTGTGAAGCACCTCCACCCAGAGCAGGCTTTGTTTCTGTCCTCAGAGAGCACAAAGGCTCTCACCACATGGGGTCAGAAACTCGTCTCTCAGCAGCAGGCTGGCACAGACCAGTCAGACCTGCACTGAACAATTGGGTAAAATACAGGGGGCATCTCTAAGATGCCCTCTGTGTGCATTTTTTAATAAATCCAACACTGGCATCAGTGTGGGTTTAAATGTTCTGAGAAGTTTGCAACCAAACTTCCCAGTATTCAGCGTAGCCATTATGGAGCTGTGGAGTTCGTTTTTGACAGACTCACAGACCATATACTCTTATGGCTACCCTGCACGTACAATGTCTAAGGTTTTGCTTAGACACTGTAGGGGCATAGTGCTCATGCACCTATGCCCTCACCTGTGGTATAGTGCACCCTGCCTTAGGGCTGTAAGGCCTGCTAGAGGGGTGACTTACCTATGCCCTAGGCAGTGTGAGTTTGGCATGGCACCCTGAGGGGAGTGCCATGTTGACTTAGTCATTTTCTCCCCACCAGCACACACAAGCTGGCAAGCAGTGTGTCTGTGCTGAGTGAGGGGTCTCTAGGGTGGCATAAGGCATGCTGCAGCCCTCAGAGACCTTCCCTGGCATCAGGGCCCTTGGTACCAGGGGTACCAGTTACAAGGGACTTACCTGGGTGCCAGGGTTGTGCCAAATGTGGAAACAATGGTACATTTTAGGTGAAAGAACACTGGTGCTGGGGCCTGGTTAGCAGGGTCCCAGCACACTTCTCAGTCAAGTCAGCATCAGTATCAGGCAAAAAGTGGGGGGTAACTGCAACAGGGAGCCATTTCCTTACATCGCCCATACGGTAGGCCCTCCCAGCCCAGAGGGAAGGGTGCAGGTTCCGGTGTATGAGGACTCTGCTGCATGAGCAGAGGTGCCCCTACGAACTCCACTTCCTATGCCCTGGACTTCCTAGGTGTGGGGAAGCCATTTTACCCATGTACTGGCTGCAGGTCACTTACTACCTGTGGTCCAGCTACATAAAGGTAACTCCGAACCTAGGCACGTTTGGTATCAAACTTGTCTGATTCATACCCCACTACTAATGCCAGTGTTGGTGGCATGATTCCATGTACTCTGGGGGCTCTTTAAAGGACCGCCCCAGTATTGCTCCTATCTGTCTTCCGGGGTTTTGCATGCAGCCCACACTGCTGCAGCACCTCTGGTAGATTACTGCCCGCCTGCTGCTTGACCAGCTCAAGGCGAGGAAGGCAGAACAAAGTATTTTCTGTGGGAGAGGGGATGCAACACTTTCTCCCTTTTAAATAGGTGTTAGAAGGCTAAAAAGGAGTAGCCTCCTCATGCCATTGGTTTGCTTTGAAGGGCACATCTGGTGCCTTTCTTGCATAATCCGGTATTCACCAGTCCAGGGGCCCCAGGTCCCTGCTCTGGCAGGCAACTACACAAAGGAAAGGGGAGTGACCACTCCACTGTTCATCATCGCCCCAGGGGTGGTGCCCAGAGTGGCCACTTGAATCTGCCATCTTGGAAACACGATGTGCAAAGGGCCCTGGGAGCATCTGGTTGGTCACAACAGGTGAATGACGTCAGTGATCCCCCTCTGATAGGTGGTCACCCTGCAGAGTGACCAAGCCCCCTGTTAGGGACTCCCTTGCAGGTGGGTCCACAGATACGGCATGCAAGACTCCACCAGGACTCCTCTGCATTGACCTCTGCTGCTCCTCGCCACTAGAACTGCTGCTGTACTTCACAGGAACCAAACAAACCTGCAACTCCCAAGACGACCTCGCCTTGCAACATTGTATCTTCAGCTCCTTACAGCAACTGCAACATTTCCACAGCTGTGCATCCTTTGGGGTCGGCAAAACTTCAGCTGCACCAAAGAAGCAAGAAGGAATCTCCCTTGGGCCACAGTAACCTAACGCAAAGATGTACGGCTGCTGGGATCTGCTCTCCATAGGAACTGTGTGGATCCTCCAACACAGGTGGTGGTACTGAGTGGCCCTCTTGGTCCTCTCCGCCTTCTGTCCAATTTGGGAGACGGTGTGCTCTTGTCTCTCCTTGGAGGACAGAATCCCTGTGCACCACGACTCTTGCAGCAAGCAAGGTTTGTTGACTCCTGCTCTGAAAGATCTTCAGGCTCCAAGTAGCCCTGGCCTCCAGCACTTCATCCTTGCAAGGGTGGTCTCTCCTCTGCTACTTCAGCAATGTTGGACTCCTCTCCAGGTGTGCTGACTGGGCCTCACTACAGCTTAATGTGCCTGCTGCCAGTGGGATGGCTGTGGGTGTTATGACTGCTTCTGCTGGCTCTCCTGACAGCTCAGGGTCAGCCCGGACTCCCCTCCAAGGGTTGCATCTCATGGACCTTGCTGGTCCTCTTCTCTGCAACTCCTCTTCTGCCCAGATTTGCCTCTGCCAAGGCTTGTTGGTGGTCCTCCTGACCACTGACCGACTGACACCTGGGGACTGACGTGGGGCAGCTTCTGCACGACTTTAGACACTCCTAATCAGCTCCTGGGTTCCAAAGCTGGCCTTCATCATCTGCTGAGGACCCGGATCTTCATCCACAGAAGGGTGGGTAGTGGCTCCTGCCCCACATGGACACTCCTGCGTGGACTGGACTCTGTCCCCCTTCTTTTTGCAGATCCTATTCTACCAGAATCCACCGTTGGGTTCCACTGGACTAGTCCTGTTCCTGCAATGTTCCTTTTCCAAGTCCCATTGTTAGTCTTTGGGAAGACCAGGTAACTTACCTCTGCGCTCCTGGTCGCTGGGGGGTCATCTACATACTCACATCTTGGGGTCGCAAAGTCTCCCAGTTCCCTAACTATTCCACATCCTTGGGTGGGGGACCTAACTTCGCATTCCACTATTTGAGTATATGGTTCCCCCACCCCCTCATAGGGCCCTAGCTATTTTCTTCTGCTTCTCGCCCATGCTTGTTATTTTTCTACGCTAATTCATAATATTTACCCCATATATATAGTATGTACTTACCTCCAGTTGGGGGACTGCCTATAAGTAATCTAGTTCAGAGTTACTTACAACACTGTTTGGGTCCTTTCTTGTGAGATAAGCTACTGTGGTATTGCAAGTGCTTTGCACACCTCTGAGATATGTCTTGGCTGCTCACCACAGCTACCACTAGAGAGCCCCGGCTTCCTAGACACTGTCTCACTAACTAATAGGGGTTGTCCGGACCTGGTATGAGGAGCAAACACCATAAGTGTCTGTCACACACCAGACCAGCTTCCTACAGGGTCTGTGAACCAAGATCATACTATGAAGTCCTGCAGGACCAAACAGACAAAGAAACTATCCCTTCAGACTGGACTGTCCAGGTCAGTATGTCTTCCATGTTTTCAGTGGGATGCAGCTAACCAGGACCCCAGTAATGGTGCTCTGTCCCTCTAAATTTGGTTGCCTAGGACTCTGCACACTACACAATTGGCATACAGGTCCCACATGTAAGTCCCTAGCATATGGTACTTAGGTACCCTGGGCATTGGGGCACCAGGGGTTCCCCAAAGGCTGCAGCATGTATTATGCCACCCATGGGAACCCATGCAAAATGTGTCTGCAGGCCAGCCATTGCAGCCTGCGTGAAAAGGTGCATGCACCCTTTCAGGACACCGCACCAGTTCACTGTAAGTCACCCCTTTGGTAGACTCTCCTAGCCCAGACGACAGGGAGCAGGTACCTGTGTGTGAGGGCACCCAGCTCCATTGCATTGGACTTCATAAGTACGGGGAAGCCATTTTACCTGTGTATGGGACACAGGTCACTAACTGTGTCCAGCTACATAATGGTAACTCCGAACCTGGGCATGTTTTGTATCAAACATGTCGGAATCATATCCCAGTACTGCTGCCATTATTAGTTGTATGATCCCATGCACTCTGGGGGCTCTTTAGAGGACCCCAAACATTGCTACTAGTAGTATTCTGGGGGTTTCCGGGCAGCCCGTGCTGCTGCCACCCCTCAGAAAGGTTTCTGCCCTCCTGCTGCTTGACCAGCTTAGGCAGAGGAAGGCAGAACATAGGATTTCCTGTGGAAAAGGGAAGTAACACCCTCTCTCTTGGAAAAAGGTGTTACATGGCTTGGGAGGGAAAGCCTCCCCAAGCCACCAGCATGCTTTCAAGGGCATATTTGGTCCCCTCCTTGCATAAACCAGTTTGCACCAGCACAGGGACCCCTGGTCCCTGCTCTGGCACAAACCTAGACAATGGAAAGGGGAGTAACCACTCCCATGTCCATCACCATCCCAGGGGTGGTTCCCAGAGCTTTTCCAGGTGGACACTCGATTTTGCCATCTTGGATCCAAGGTGGGCAGAGATCCTTGGGAGCATCTGAATAGCCTGGTCAGGTAAGTGACCTTACAGCCCCCTCCTGACAGATTGTCACCCTCCTAGGTGACCAATCCCCCTTCCTGGGCTATTTGGGGTCTCCCTCTTGGGTGGGTCCTCAGATTTGACATGCAAGATTCCAGCAAGACTCCTCTGCATAGTTTACTTCATCTTCTGGCTACTGAGTCTGCAACTGGACCCTCCAGGAACCAACAATCTGCTCGGCAACAATGTTTCTCTGGCTCCTTCCAGCCACTGCAACATTTCCCCAGCGGCGCATCCTCTGAGGGTGATGAGTCTTCAGTCTGCACAAGAAGCAAGAAGGAATATCTATTGAAGGTAATGAGTCACTCCACTGCATCCGCAGGCACCAACTGCCAGGGCGACCAGCTGCGTGGATCTTCTTTGCTCCGGAGCTGCACTGATCCTGCATCACAGGTGGTGATCTGGAGTGGTCTCCTTGGTCCTTTGTACCAGCTATCCAACTTGGAAGACTATAAGCCCTTGCCTCTCCTTATAGGTCAGTACCCCTGTGCAACACGACTCTTGCCAAGGGTTGTTTGTTCCTCCTCCAAGGGATCTACAGGCTCAATGTAGCCCAAGCACTCAGGACTCCTTCCTGCAAAGCACAGTCTCCTGTTTGCTGCTCCAGCGACGTTGGGCTCCTCTTCAGGTGTGCTGAGTGGGCCTCACTGCGACTCCTGTGTCTTTGGCCCGTGGGTCGCCTGTGCGGGTTGCCTCCTCTTTTTGTGTCTCTCCGCTGCCAAGGGTCACCCCGGACTCCCCTCAATGGGCTGAGTTCCCTGGACTTTGCTGGTCCTCTTCAGCCTAGCAAAACCTCTTCACCCACTCTTGCAATTGCCAAGGCTTGTTGGGACTGACAAACTGCATCACAGCAGCAGACGTGGGCCATCACTTGCATCACCTCTGGAACTCCTCTTCTGCTCCTGTGCTGCACTGCTGACCTTCTTCGTCCACCATCGACCTGGTCCTCCATCCACAGAAGGGTGGGTAGTGGCTCCTGCCACAACCTGACACTCCAACTGGACTTGGTCCCCTTCTTTTGCAGGTCCTCTTCTGTCAGGATCAATTTTTGGGTTCTTCTAGTCTTATCTGGGTCTTGCACAATCCTTTTCCAAAGTCCTCCTGTTGGTTTTGGGGAAAACTGTTCTCCTGGCCGCTGGGGGTCACTCTGCTACTCACCTCTTGGGGGTTCCTAGTTCCTCCAGCTCCACTCTACTGATTCCACTTTCTTGGGCAGAGGACTGCCTTCACCTTTCCCAGTATATGGTTTGGCCCTAACCTAGTGCCTTCACTTTTTACTATTGCTTTTACCAACGCCTATTGCTTTCTATGCTATTTATTGATTGCTAATGTGTATATAATAGTTTGTTTACTTACCCCCAGTTGGGGGTATTGCCTATACAGTATGTTAGTATTTGCGTTACTATAATAAAGTACCCTTATTTTTATAACACTGTGAGGTTCTTTCATGTGTGATAGTGCTGGTGACTGAAGTGGTATTGCATAAGCTTTGCATGTCACCTAAATAAGTCTTGGCTGCTCATCCACAGCTACCTCTAGAGAGCACTGGCTTCCTAGACACAGCCTACACCTCATTAATGGGGGATACCTAGACCTGATATAAGATAACAGCATAGGTGCTCACCACACACCAGGTCAGCTTCCTACATGCTTTGTCCCCGAAGAGATGGGTGCCATCGAAGGGCATGTCCATAAGCGCAGCTTGGACTTCCCCCAAACAACCAGACATCCCCAACCAAGCGTGGCACCTCAAAGCCACCATACATGTAATCGATCTACCCAGTGAATTGGTCGTGTCCAGTCCACATCGTATTGTAAACTTAGCTACGTCTCTCCCATCAGCAACAGCCTGAGAGAGAATAGCCTGGGCCTCCTCTGGGACTTGTGGCAGCGCCTGTGCAACCGTGTCCCATAAAGTATGGGAGTACCGGCCCAAAAGCAATGCCGTGTTCACAGGTTGCAATGCCAGACTGACTGAGAACATTTTCCTAACAAGCTGATCTTGGATTCCCTATTCGGGTGTGAGGAAGGGAATTCGTCTGGGGATGTAGAGGCATGGATAACCAAGCTATCTAGGGTGGGGTGTTGGGTCAGGAATACTGGGTCATTAGGCGCAGGCCTATGGCAGCGGACGATTGTCCTATTAACAGGAGCCCCTGTGCTGGGTTTCGACCAAGTCCCCAGCGGATATCAACTAGGGCCTCACCGAAAGGTAAGAGGGGGTCTGAAGAGGAAGACCCAGGCTGAAGCACCTCAGTAAGGAGGATGGCCCTGACGTTCACAGAAGGCAGCTTGGGGCCCATGACCTTGCAGCTCTCCTCACTACCATTAAATACGATGCTTCCTCCTCCGTAACCACGGTAGGACTAGAATACATGTCAGCATCAGGGGAAGTGTCTAGACCACTGGCTTCACCCAAGTCCTGAGCCCAGTCCATGGGGTAATCAAGCTAGTATTCTAAAGGGTCCAGCGACCCCTCCATACTTTCACTGTAACCGTACTCAAAAGAAAATGGGTCAAGATTCGACCTAGAGAGCAAGGTCACCATGGAAGTCTGAATCTGTGTTGAACGATGCCGCTCTGGCTCCGTGTCAACAATAAGTATGGCATAAACGCAGACTGTGAGGCCTAGTCGGCATCATGAGCGTCAACGTCTGCACCATTGCTGGAGAATGGTGCAAGTGGCATGTCCGACGCCTGTGCTGATCTGGAAATGGATCCATGGGTGCCTTCCGGAGCTGAGGCCAAAGCCACCCGCCAAGGAAACCGAGGGGGGCGCTTCTGACCCCACGGGGCCCAAAGGCACTCCGGTCATACTGTCTGAGGACATTGCCTCATAGAAACTGAGGAGTTGGTCAGGCGTGGCTCTGGATCCCGGAAACTTGGGGAGGCACCGAGCCAACCCAGAAGTAGGCTTCGAGGACAGAGGCTTAAAGCAATGACTCTCCTTATCCCGCGTGACGTCATCCGACTGAAAGGGTGCAGTTGAAGAATATTTGCTCTTCTTCAACTTCTTTTTATGCTAACCCAAGCATCCCTAAGATTTTCAATAGGATGACGAAGAGTGTGGGCTCCGCGAGTGGTCTTGGGACCGCCTCTCAACCGGGAGCGAAGCAAAGCCATCTGCCGCGAGGAGCTTTAGGCACCGCTCCCTCAAAGTTTTCAGGATCATGGCCCAGAACTCAGAGCACGACTTTGGGTCATGGTTGCACGCCAAACACCAAAGACACACGAGGTGCACATCCAGCACAGACATCCCCTGATGACAGGTGTTGCAGGGTTTGAACCTTGTCTTCCGGGACGACATCTTGATGCACCAGAATGTCAAAAAATCTTTAACAAAAGTCAAGAAAAAGCCAGTCAAAAAGTGACTGTGGGGTAGCTCTTCTTCGGATCTGAGCGTATGTTGGCCCGAAAAGAAAACAACTCACGTCAGCGCGCTGAGGTGGTGTCTATATACGAGCTGCAACATCATATTTGGCAAGCATGATGCCAACAACAGAGATGAATGATGCCACATAACCGCACACAGGGTTACTGCTCGGGAAAAATCTCCATGTCTGGAAGAAATTCTAAGGTAAGGAATCTGCAACTAGAAGTCTCTATCAGATATTTTGAGCTGTGAGGCAGATTAGGTGTAGCTGGGAGGCTAGCCATGGATGTGTGTTTCATAAGGAAAAGTACTTCTTGTGTACAAACCTGTTTGGACTCCCGACCTAGACACTTTGCTGAGGAAATATGCTTCCCAGTAAAGTGTAAATCAGAAGGTGTTGAGAGACTTTTGGTGGTTCTTTTGGTTACTGCTGCAGACAGCAATAAACATGTCCATCAATTCCTCCACAAGCCTGGAGCCATTCATTAATGAGACACTGCTGACACAGCAACCTGACACGAGGAACAACAAAAACTGAGCATACCGTGGTTTCTCAAAGAGATTGCACACTACTACTTGCTTTCATCTATTGTTCTTAGAGAAACAGGTAAACATTCTTAGTCAAAAAAGATAATCTCTCCTACTAAAGTTCCTACATTTAAGTCCTGAATGATCACTAGAAGGATTATCTTTTTTAAAGGAAAATTAAAAGACTTTACCCAATTTATTGAAAGCCCAAAATGCTACAGCACACATATTGTGTACTGTATTCCTCCCTCCCATGCCTTGCTTTCTGGAATGACTGACGTGCTCGGGAGAATGATGTCATTGTTGACTTAAGCTGGAAAGGCAAGGCTTTGAAGTGATAAGGTTGGGGCCCCACATGAACCCTAAGAAACTTACTGTGGAGGTTGACAATGTAAGGTGGAAATAAGCATATTGTAGCTCCAAAGAACCAATCTCCTTTCTGGAAGAAATATCTGTGGAAGCGATGGCATTTTGAATGACTTCTTTTTGTTCATGTATCACAAATCCAGATAAGGTCTCCTTCATCCAGTGGGACTTTATACCGGATTCAGAAATTCACTAGTATATTCCTTCTTTCAGTTAACAGTTTGTAACTTTCATTATCACCTACACAGTGCATGAGATGTCAACTTAGTTTTGCAACTAAAGAAAGTGTGCTGCATTGTAACACTGCTCTTTTATGGATCAAATCTGTTTATTGGTATATAACATTTGTATTCAAACACAAAGCCCACTGCCTGCGTACTCAGATGGGCGGCAGAACAATTATGGGGGAGAATCACTTGTTACACATAAGCAATAAAAAGGAATCTCATCGACATAGTGAGACACAGTTCTATGTTTCGAAGCACCATTCTCGACGGACCCCGCCCCCACTCCTAATGAAAAGTTACCAGACTATACACAAGATGCCCGGCTCGGATAGAAATTGTAATACATTCAACATAAGACAATTACATAACTGTGCTTCCCCTCGTCACGCCCATCAGTGCCTCAAGTTCTGCCCCCCTCCCACTGCCGAATCACTTCAACCACTCAGCGTGCAACCCCCCACCACCCAGTCTGTCCCCCATCATCCAGCGTCCTCCAACATCCTCAACACCCTCAGATAAACAGGGAAAGTCAGCTCATTAAATTCCGTCGACAGGATCTGTATGAACGGTTTCCAGATATCCCTCATCTCTTCCACCCTCCGAGCCGCTACCAAAGACAGTTTCTCCATTGCCAAAATGAACCAAAGCCTATGGAGCCAGGAGGCGTACGTCGGGATCCTGTCTGTACCCAAATGAGCCAGTATGACCTGCAAGGCAGCATTAAGGGCCAGCGCCACCTGCCAGCCTCTACGAGATCGGAGAGGAAAGGTGAGGGGGTTAGGTAAGCCCAGTATAACATATGAAGGAAACCTAGGAATTTCCGTCACAAACACCCTGTCCAAATCATCTAGAACCCCTTTCCAAAACCTGTGTAGCTTGGGACAGTGCCATAGAAGGTGAATAAGTGTGCCCGTGCTGCCACAACCCCTCCAGCAGAGATCAGATTTGGCAGGGTCCCATGCGTGCACCCTAGCCAGGGTGTAATACCAATATGTAGCCAGCATTTAGGCCGTCTCCGACCCTGAAACATGATACGCTGTGTGATGCGATCTAAAGAAAACACTCTCCCACTCTTCTTCTGTTAGCTCCCTCCCCAGCTCAGCCTCCCAACGTCACTGTCCCTTGGATTTAATGGGGTGCGCCTCCGCCTGGAGCAGTATGTACAGTTCCGATATTATCCTTTTGTCATCCTTCTTTCCCATAAGCCATTTCTCGAACGGGGTCAATGGCCTGGATACCAATGGTCTAATCTCTGGTCGGAGAGCCCAGTGTCACACTTGATAGTACAACATCCTATCCGCCTCTGCCAGCCCATAAGCCTCCCCGGGCCGAAACCGAAGCGCTCCATCACCCGGAAAAGGTAGGGCCAATGCACTCGGTCGAATGCTTTCTCCACATCTATGGAAAGAGAAGAGTCTCCCTACCCAACCTATTAGTTTTGTCCACCAGATGCAAGAGCTGCTTCGTGTTGTCTCCATACTGTCTATGGGGGATAAAGCCTGACTGGTCCGGGTCAATGAGCCTCAGCATCAAGGGGTTAAGACGCTGCGCTAGGATGCTTGTGAATAACTTCGCATCAATATTTAAAAGCGAGATGGGCAGATACGAGCCACATTCCTTGGGGTCCTTCCCCCGTCTTATGGATGACTGTAATGGTCGCTTCCAACATGCTAGATGTTTGGGTCCCGGTGGATAGAAAGGAGTTAAAGAGCCGGACTAATAGTGGGGCCAGCTCAATGCAAAATGTCTTATAGAATAGCGCCGTGAAACCATCCGGGCCCGGTGCCTTCCTGACAGAAAGGCACAAAATCACCGTAATTACCTCCTCTATTCGAATAGGCTGGTCAGGCGAAACGGCGTCTTGCTCACGCATCGGCACAATGTTACAGTCTGCTAAATAGAAGGACGGCTCTGCCCCACTCTCCGCCTCGGCAGCGTATAAGTTGCTATAGAAATCTGTGAACACCTCTGCTATCTGCCAGTCTGTCCGGGCCTCCCCCCCTCGAGGGGGAACGTACCATCTTTACAGCATTGGCCGATCGTTGGGCCCTCAACTTGTGAGCAAGCAGTTTCCCACAACGATCCCCTCCCTACGTAATATTTGTGTTTAAGCCGAGCCACCGCATACTCCGCCCAGTCCCAGTCAAGCCGCCTCAGCTGAAGGCACGCCCTCTCCAGTTCTCTCCATACCCTGGGGGCACCCGTGTGTTTAGGAGCATGCTCTAGGGCTGATACTCTCCACTCCAAGACCACCGAAGCTCTCTCCGAGTTTTATTCTCCTTAGCCGAGAGAAACATCACTTCCCCCCCCGGACAACAGCCTTCAGCACTTCCCAGAGCACTCCCAAACCAGTCTGCCCGTCATCATTATGCCTCAGGTAGTCAAGGATCGCTCGCCTCAACGACTCCTCCACTGACAGACTGCAAAATAGTAACCCTAAAGCGCCAACTCGAAACTCGTCCAGGACCCCCATCCAGATGGACCACCAGAGTGATCGGAGCATGATCCGACAAGGCCCAAGGCTCAAATCGTACATTCCTTAACTCGGGAGCCAAACTCCGAGGAAGCCAAAAAAATATCTATTCATGTATACGTCTTAGAGGACGCCAAATAGAATGAGTAATCACGCAATGTGGGGGGGCACCCTCCTCCAGACGTCTTCCAAATCACAGTCCACCAGCCACTGCCGTCCCGCTGGAGTCAAAGCCCCAGTCTGCCCAACGCGATGACCAAAACGGTCCAAATCATTGTCCATAACCAAATTGAAGTCCCCTCCTACCAAAAGTGCTCTATCCGGTGAGGCTAGCATGGGAGATATGCCTGTCTCATAAATGCTTCCTGCCGCTCGTTAGGGGCAAATAAAGTAGCAATTGTGAAATGAAAAGACTCTATACGAAGTCTAATGGCCAGGAACCTGCCCTTCACCTCGTGTACCTTCCCAACCACCTCCCCAGGGAAAGCCCCAGAAATCAGAATCCCGACCCCAGCATGCTTCGTGGGAGCAGAAGACCTGAACTGCCTGGGGAACCACCTGGAGCGCATGCGATGAGTGTCCGAGGGCAGCAAATGCGTTTCTTGCAACAGGCATATGTGACTCTCAGAGCGTTCAAGAGCAGAAAGAACAGCCAGCCGCTTGGTGGGACTATTAAGCCCCCTAACGTTAAGACTCAAGCACTTATGCGACATGAGTGGCTAGGAGATAATCCCATGACTGAGGGCGCTCCAAGGGCAACTTACGCACTACACGAGGGAGGACCCACACGCCAAGGCACATCCATCGTTTCAGGGCACTCAAGCATTCCAGAGAAAGCACCACAACATAAAACTATGAAACACAACAAGTGAACATCTAACTTACACAGAACTTCAGTCAATTGTCCAGGAATAAGTAAGTTCAAGATAGGGGACGTCCGTACCTCGCAAGGTTGACTCACGGTACCCGACGACCCCCCCCACCCGGACCCTATCCCTACTCCACTCAGACTCCTCCAGACCAAGGATCCGGCGCACCTCCTGCAGCGACTTCACCTGACGCAACTGTTCCTCCCAGCGGAACACAAGGCAAAAAGGATGTACACTGCTCTTTTAGAAGCATTACAACAACAGAGTTTTTCCATCCTGGTTAGCTGGAAATTAGCCCAGATACTAGAGTTCTGAACGGTGTAGGGTCATGAAACAGCCATTTACTTTTTGGAATCTTCATTTGGGCAACTTATAATGCAACAGCTCCTTTCCCTAGACCTGAAGCGTATTTAGCTCATCAAAACCTCAGATGCTGTTATGCAATTTCCTGAACATTCAGAAACAAATTTTTCCTATGAATCTTCGTAAAAACAATTTTAACTCCCTCCATTTTTAGACTAACAAGCTTATTTTTAATTCTTGCAGTCTGCTCACAGATCTGCGTTCCAAACGACGTAATAACTGAAAAATATAACTGAAATATTTTGCAGCTGTTAGACAATTTCACCAGTTTCGGCCTCAAGTAAGCACCCAGAACATTCTCCAAATGCATGGCGGTGGTGGCAGCCCATCTAAGAAAACATTGAATCTTCGTCATGGCTCATAAAGGTATCCACATCCCAAGAGGCACAACTGCATTTCAATTAGACTTACCAACTTCAACATTTGGGCCTCCAGGTCAACCTCACCAAGTCAACGTCATCACCTGTTCAGAGGCTGCACTACTTAGGCGACACCATTCAAGAAAAGGTGTTTCCTTCGGAGGAGCGACGTTCATTGATCCTTCGGAAATGTCAAGCTCTTGAGAGAGCGTCTCATTCAACGGCAAGCAAGAATAGTCTAGTCTCTCCTAGGATCGATGGCGTCTTGCATCTACTGCACTCCCAAAGCTCGCCTCCACATGAGGCCCTTGCAGGAAAATCAGTGGAATCAGCTGATCGACAAATGGGAGGACAGGATTACTCTCTCTCCAAATGCAATGCGATCCCTCAAGTGGTGGTGTTCTCTGAACAATCTTCTGAAAAGGATGCCATTCCATCAACAGGTTCCCACACAGATGATAGTCACAGACACATCATTACACAGATGGGGTGCCCACATGGATCATCTACAGATTCAAGGCTCTTGGTCTCAGAAGGAGAGATTGTATCACATCAATCTCCTAGAGCTACTTGCAGTCCATCTGGCACTCAAAGCTTTCTTTCCAGCATTCACCACAAATACTCTGCTTTTTCAAACAGACAATATGGCCACCATGTACTATTTGGACAAGCAGGGGGGCACCAGATCAAGAACTCTTTCTTTGAAGGCAGAAACAATCTGGAACTGGCTTCTGGCCAGGAACTTAACAATAACAGCGACTCACCGCCCTGGCATGAACAATGTTCAGGCAGACGCTCCGAGCAGAGCGATAGATGAAAACCACAAATGGGTGCTACACAACGACGTCGTACGCTACATCTTCTCCATGTGGGGCACCCCTTCTATAGATCTGAGACGCCTTAGGCAAAGCACAATAGGGTAGTAAGGGTGAAAGGCGCCGCACATCTAGGCAGTAAAACAATAACTTTAGACAAGTATCAAAGTAACCGCAAGATCAGGTGCAAACTGGCCCAGTGCCTTACTACCCGGTAGGCACCAAAAAGGGTATTGGAATACCCGAAGACAAAATTGGGCAAAATGGCCACAGCACACAGATAGTATAGTCCAATAGTGTGGCAGGGATGAGTGTCCCTTATCTTATGTTGCTATGATGCAAAGTTGAAAGGAGTCTCAAGTCCTGTTTGTAGAGGGTGTCTTTTATTTGTAGATACTGGAAATCATTGTGTCATCAGCGTGATACAGCCAACACGTGTTTCGTCACACCAGTGACTTTATCAAGGCTGGGCCAGCCGGCCAGGAAGATGCGTAACGAAGGTAAGTAATGAGGGAGCCGCGTGATCAGTTGAATGGGCTCAGGGACGTCAGTGGTGACTTCTTAGAGTAGAACTAATGAGAATATGGTTGAGTGAGAGAACTTGAATGCAGACCCTGGTAAGCCTGTGGTCGGAACCTGAAATGGCGAGGGGACGTGTGTCAACAAGCTATCTTGGACGAGTAACGATCTTCTATAGATCTATTTGCAACAGCAGAAAACAAAAAAATGCCTAAACTTTGCCTACAGCTATTACCATCCATGGACATTGGGAAATGCCCTATGGATAGACTGGTCAGGAAAATTTCTTAACGCTTTTCTGCCACTTCCCCTGATCTCAGCAGTCCTGATCAAACTGTCCAACTACAAAACCAGGATGATACTCATCGCTCCGAAATGGCCACGACAGTGGTGGTTTCTGGACCTTCTTCACCGGCCACTCCGTCCACACCTCAGAATGCCATGCCGGCCAGACCTTCTCACAAAATCTGAAGGTCAGATGAGACATCCCAACCTCTCGTCTTTGAATTTGGTAGCATGGCTCCTGAGCTAGTGCAGTATCCTCACCTTAACCTTCAAGACTCCATCTCCATTGACGTTCTAAGAGAGGCAAAGTGACTTTCTACCAGATCAGCATATTCCTTAAAATGGAAAGGATTCTGCATTTGGTGTTTGGACAAGTACATAGATCCAACAACATATACGGAGAAGATGTTATTCTTCCATACCTATTGCAGCAAGCAAAATCTGGCTGGCAATTCTCATCCATCAAAGTACACCTGGCAAATCTTACTTCATATAGGAAAAGTCCTTCACAAACCCCTTTCTTGACAATTCCAGTCATTAAAGACTTCCTAGAAGGGTTAAAGAAGATGTTTCCTCCTACTAGGCTTCCATCTCCACCATGGGAGCTTAATATCGTTCTCTTACATCTAATGCAACATCCTTTTGAGTCCATCCACAAAGCATCTCTCCAACACCTCACTTGGAAACCTGCCTTCCTTGTAGCAATTACTTCAGCTCTCAGGTTTAGTGAGATCCAGGCTCTTTCCGCTCAGTAACCATAGACAGTTTTCCATTCCTCCAAGGATGTGATGAGAACACATCCAAAATTTCTACCCAAAGTTATCGCTGACTTTCATATGAACCAGACTTTCTCTTTACCAACTTTCTTTCAAAACACATCTACTCCTGCAGAGAAAACACTTCACTCTCTAGATGTGAAGAGGGTTTAAAAATGTATCTAGACAAAACTAAATTTTTTCGCAAGTCACAACAGCTGATCATTAACTATGGTCCAGTTCGAATAGGCCTGACCACCTCCAAGCAATCTCTGTCAAGGTGGATTGTTTTGTGCATTTTGCTCTGTTACCAGCTAGCCAATAAGTCCCTTGATGGCAGACCTAAAGCACATTCTACTAGGGGCAAGGCAGCCATTGATGAGAAACATTCCTTTAGCAGAGATTTGCAAAGCTGCTCCATGGAGGTCTGTACACACCTTTTCTAAGCATTACTGTCTTGATTCTGATGCCAAGACAGATGCTCAAGTAGGACAGGCTTCTCTTAGAAATCTCTTTGCATGAATAAATATCACTCTATTGTTATGTCTACTCCACCCCTCTCAGGGGGATGGGTTTGCTAATCTATTCAGCACTTATGACTATACATGGAAATCCCCTACGAGAGAAGGAATAGTTTCTTAAACCTCTAACTCCAGTTCTCTCGTAGGGATATTTCCATGATAGTCATAAGCGTCCCTCCCTCCTTCCCAGTGGAATACACATAATAATTCACAGACTTCTTAATCTCAGCTAGTAAAGCCTACAAAAAGAACTGAGGTTACTGCCTCTTGCTAAGCATGATGGGATATAGGAAGACCATCTGCTCTTAAAGACACAGCTTCATTTTGATTCGATATAATAGCAGCCTATGGGCTACGCTGCCCTGCACTCCTTCCCTCCTTATGTAACATTGCAAAAAGTTTTGTGAAAGATTTTTTCTGTGAAATCTTTAAAATATTCATGCATTTGAAAGCATATCTACCTTACAGTACCCTTTTTCAACCAAGTAGGATGAAGAATTTTGGCCTTTGTAGCCTCTCCTTTAGGCTGCATGATATTCTTAAGTGACTTTGCAGGCCTTCCTGAAGAAAGGCGAACATCAACACTTAAGAAAACAATTTCAGCAAGGTGCTCCGGGGTCCCCACAGGGGGGTGGAACTATTCAGCACTTATGACTATACATGGAAATCAGCTACGAGAGAAGTAGGGTCTTCAATCGCACACTAAAACTGTTCAACCCGGAGGAGTGGAGTGGCAAGTTCGATCGCTCTCCTGTTTTCATCTTCAAATAGAAGGTGAATTCCTATGGCAATAGCTTCCAGAAAATCTGACATGTGCCTTTTCTTTAAAGTTGGAGGCATGCTGGGTATGCAGGTTCTGTCACCAACGCTTGGCAAAGCACTTCTACAATGTCTGAGTATCCATCAGTAAATGCCCACTGAGCACATAGAAGACTTCAGAAGTCAAACTTGAGGTCAAAGCGGGATTGGTATGAAAAGATACCAGTACTGAAAACGCAGCTGATGTTAGCCCAGACAATGGTGAATATAGCAGATAGCCTCCAACTCAGAGGCCTCAGTTGGGGTATCTATGTCGGTCTAAGCCAATAAATAGGGTAGAAATTAGTTGTTCTTGGTTTCTCATGGGGAGGTTGGTCTTCAGACTGATGTGCACTGTTCTTGTCTACTGTTTGTGGAGAGTTGCAGAAAAAAGTGGTCCTGGTACTGTTTCCAGGTCAACTTGGAGCAACTCCCTTCTCTTTCTATAAGAAATGAAATGTCACAGTCCAGCAATGCTTGCTAAGGTGAAATCATGATGACAGCTGAAATGGTCATCTTCCTTCCTTATATCCCCAGAAATCTGCTGCAATCTTTAAAAAGAGAAGGAAAAACAAAAGCAAAAACCTGCAGCTAAAGAAGTGGAGAAACTGAAAAAAAAAGAGTCACTTTAGAAGCAACAGGGGCTCAAAAACGTGGGTCACAATGTCCATGGATACTTTCTAGCCAAAGGGTGTGGCTTGCAGAAGTGATTCTGCTGGTTATGGGGAAGAGAGCTCAAATGGTCCAGCGAGGAACTCCTTGTGCAATTTCTATTACTGCTGGTTGAAAGAAGAAAAAAAAAAAAAGAAAAAAAAAGTCAAACGTTTTACTTTTTTTTTTTTTTTAGGACAAAGGAAATATGTTACTTACATGTAACTCTGGTTCTGCAGCATTGGTATCTTTCATGGATTCACATGCTTGAATAATTACTCCCAGTACACTTTCCAACAGCACTACTCACTAAAACATCACTCGGTCATTAACGAACAGGCATTACCTCCAGCTCATCCTTACATGATTTAAAAGCCAATCAGAATGCCCTATCTCCTGCTGTTCTCCCACTGATGCTTTGAGCTATCAGATTTTCTGAACCGCTAGTTCCCACTTCTGTATTCTTACATTTAAAAGCCTCATTTAAGGGAAGGTGGAAGGGCTGCATATGGATCTGTAAAAAAAAAAATATATATACCAATGCTGGAGAACCGGATTTACAGGTAAGTGACATATTTCCTTCTCCAGCATTGGCTCTTTCATAGATTCACGTGCTTGAATATAAGATTTTCATAGCAGTATATAATTTACATCTCTTGGATGGTGGGATGAACAAACAAGGCTTACCTCGCACAAATACATTCCTCAAATGTCCTATTGATGCTTCAAGCTTACTTGCAAGTCCACACACTAATGCTTTACAAAAGCAGGTGATGTGTTGTTCTCCATGTTGCTGCTTTACAAATATCTTCCAAAGATATTCCTGCAAAGTAAGCCGTCGACATTGCCTTGCCTCTAGTCGAATGTGCCCTGACCCTCCTTGTCAGTGGCCTATTCACCAATGTCTATGCTGTAGTAATCAATGTCCCAATCCATCTTGCTATTGTCTGTCCTTTACTTCCCAAACCATATGAAACAAACAATTGATCCATCTGCCTCATATTCTTTGTAGCCTCGAAATAAAATTTTAACCCCTTCAGCGCCAAGGACATAATGGTTACGTCAGATTGGCACAGCAATGGGGTGCCGCGGATGTAACCATTACATCCTGCCCACTAGGGGAGCGTTGGTGCTCCTCCCATGGGCCTCCCACCCCCTTCCATTGGGCAGGGATGGAAGGTGAATTGCTTCCCCTTCCACCCCTAGCCCCCAAACCCCTCCCCTTGAGTGACGTCTGATGACATCAGCGTGATTGATCGCACACTGACCTCATCAGAGGTCGCACCCATCACGCTGGAAGCTCAGCTTCCAGTGTGATCGGAAGAGAAATGCTTGCATTTCTCTTCTGATTATGGGTGGGGGAGATCAGAGAGGCATCAAAGGAAAGGAAAGCAAAGAATTTTCCTTTCCTTTGATGTCTTTCTGAGCATTTCTGCAGCACAATCGTAAAGTGATTGTGCTGCAGAAATGCTCACTAGACATCCGGGAGTTTATTTTTATTTTTATATAAACAATGAAGGGGAGCGACCCCTTGGGCACGGGTTGCTCCCATGGGGGTCAAATGTATTTTAGATCATTTATGCCCCCCCATCTCCCCATTTTAATTAGGCCTATCTACCCCCAAGGGAGGGATGGGGGGGTCCTTGACACCACTAGGCGCCAAGGTATTTTTTTTTTTTTTTTTTTTTTACAGATGGGGAGCGACCCCTTACGCAAGGGTCGCTCCCCTGGGGGTCAACTTTATTTTTGGCCATTTCTGCCCCCCTTGGGGGCAGATCGGCTTATTTTTATTAGGCCAATCTGCCCCCAAGGGGAGCAGAATCCACTAGACACTAGGGATTTATTTTTTTTGCAACAGTTTCACACAAGGGGAGCGACCCCTGAGGCAAGGGTAACTTCCATGGGGAGGTAAAAGGCCATCAGCCTATTTTATTTAGGCCGATCGACACCCCGGGGGCGCAGAAACCACTAGGCACCAGAGATTTTTTTTAAATTATTATTATATATTTATTTTTTTACAAGGGTCGCTCCCCTGGTGGGCAAATTTATTTTAGTTTAGGGGTTGGGGCCCAGGCAGGGCAAAAAGTCTACTAGATGCAACGGAATAAAAAAAAAAAAAAATAGTGGGGTGGTGGCTACCAACCAGTATGTGCATGGTTATGCCCCCTCCCCAACTGAAGGGGGTAACAGTCTTTCAGATTTCTCCCCCCCCCCCCCCCACAGCACACTTAAAGATCTTGTCCCAACGGCAAGCAAGAGGACATTTGTTTATTTTGGGTTTCGTTTTACATCTGGGTCATGAAAGCTTGGCTAACTCTCAAAAACGTCACACTTGGAATGGTGAGGGCTGCAGTTTTTGGACTTTGAGACGCTGACATGTAAAAAATCTACAGGACCTAGAAATATCTGAAAACTAAGCATCTGAGTGAGTCAAGGGTAGTGAGCTTCAGCATGCATCATGCACCATTTTCTTACCCACAATGCCCTGCAAACCTCCAACTTTGCTTGAAATCACTAATTTTTTTCCACATTTTTGTGATGTAAACTTCTGGAATCTGCATGAATCCACAAAATTCCTACCACCCAGCATTGTTGCATCTGTACCAATAAGATTTCTGCCACACTTGTCAGCCTAAAAAGGTTCCCCCCCCCCCCCCCCCCCCCCAAGAAAACTGCCATTTTGGACCACCTTTGGTTCCCCCTCAATTTCGACATGTTTTTGGCTCTTCTCTGTCACAGGCAGTTGGCCCACCTACACAAGTGAGCTATCATTTTTATCGGGAGGCAGAGGGGAACTTTGGGTGGTTGGAAATGTGTGCCAGTAGGATGATCCCACATAGAAATGTGGGGAAAATGTGATTTTTTTTAAAGCTAAATTTGAGGTTTGCTGAGGATTCTGGGTAAGAAAACACAAGGGGATCCACGCTAGTCACACCTACCTGGACTCCTTTGGGTGTCTAGTTTTCAGAAATGGCTCGGTTTGGTAGGTTTCCCTAGATGGTTGCTGAGCCCAAGACCAAAAACGCAGGTGTTCCCTCCCTTGCTGAATTAAGAATTTTGTCTACTTTTCAAAAATGTTTAGCTGTCCGGGATCCAGCATTGGTTTCACACCCATTTCTGTCACTAACTGTAGGAGGCTGAACACACAAAATATAGTAAAAATGGGGTATTTCCCAGTAAAATGCCAAAATTGTGTTGAAAAATGTAATTTGCTGATTAAAGTCTCGCTGTTCCTGAAATGTGGGAAGATGGTGATTTTAGCACCGCAAATCCGTTGTTGATGCCATTTTCAGGGAATAAAAAAAAAAATAGCACATGCTTTCTTCTGCGGCACTTTTTTTCCCCTTTAAAAAAAAAAAAAAAACAACAGTTTAGTTGTATTTTGACTAATGTCTTGGTCTCCACCAGGGGAACCCACAAACTCTAGGTACCTCTAGAATCCCTAGGATGTTGGAAAAAAAGGACACAAAGGTGGCATAGGTAGCTTATGTGGACAAAATGTTATGAAGACCTAAGTACGAACAACCCCAAATAGCCCAAAAAAGGCTTGGCACAGGAAGGGGAAAAGGCCCGACAACGAAGGGGTTAAACACCTCTTGATGTCCAAAGTATGTGATGTCTCCTCTGCTGCTGTTACAGGCTTCACAAAGAAAGGTGGCAATGTTATCATTTGTCTCAAATTAAAATTATTTGGTACTTTTGGTACAACCTTTGGGTTTGTCATAAGCATTACATTGCCTTTCGTAAATCCCAAATATTGTTCACCGCAACTTAAAGTCTGCATTTCCCCTACTTTCCTTGCAGATGTTACTGCCAATAATAAAGTGGTCTTTCACACAAGATACTTTAATGATGCTCTGTGTATTGGCTCAAACTGAGCTTTTAGTAATCCTGCTAACACTGTATAAACTCCCTTCAAGGGGCCACTGTGTATTGGCGGTAATTATCTACATTAACCTCTCAAAAATTATTTTATTATTCTTTGAGAATATAATTAAATTGTATTTGGCCTCCTAAGAAATTGCAAAATTGGTGCTAAATGGACTTTCACTGACCCATATGATAATCCAGCCTTAGCTAAATGTAATAAGTAAGGTAAGAATTCATGTGCGCCCATGAGTGTTGGATCTAATGCTTGCTTACGAGCCCAAAGCACAAATCACTTACATTTCATATTATAGGTTCTAATTGTTGAAAGAGCCCTTGCCTTCTTTAACATCTCTTTACATTCACCTGACAATCTCTAATGTCCAAACTTGAAGTCTTGAAGAGCCATGCCTTCAAGTGTAACGACTGGATAGGGGGGGAGCACCTGACCCTTTGACTTGGTGAGCATCTTCGCATTTACTCTGAACTGTACTTGTTTGCTGACACATTTGTAATAGGTCCGCATACCAATGTTGATGTGGCCATGCTCGTGCAAGAAGCATTGCCATGCAACTTTCTTGCTTCATTTTGCACAATACCCTCACTACCAATAGTACTGATAGAAATGCATAAATTAATTTCCCTTTCCGATCGATTATGAATGCATTGCCTTGGGTTTCGGAGCAATATCACCTGCTTGCAAATTTGTTGCACTTGCTGTTCAGATTTGTGGCAATCATATCCCAATCGGGTCCTCCCCACTTCAGGAATATTTGACTAAGTACACGCAAATCTATTTCTCACTCATGAATATCTTAATTCTGCCTGCTCAAAATATCTGCCTGCTCATTGCCTATCCCTGGAACATGTTCTGCCATCAATGACTCCTTGTTGGCAATGGCCCATTTCCAAAGTTTTTGCCCCTCCTTCGACACGATCACCAACCTTGTTCCTTCTTGTTTCTGTATGTAATATAAATATATTGTTGTTGTAGTGTATGCTCTCATCATAACATGACATTTGTTTACCACCTGGCAGGCCTTGAAAAATCTATTAATCCACTCGATGTGGCGAGATATTTTATCAGGTCGAGCAATTTTTAGGACCTACTCGTTTCTTTCTGACTGCAAAGTTCCAGGATTTCATAAGGTGAACTGTCTGACCTGCTATACAAAGAGTGTGAAATGAAACGCTGTAGGGTGTCAGGTTTTTCCTAACACAGCATTTACATAACTTAATCAACTGTGCAAACATTTGAAAATATATTTCAGTAATTGTGAAAGCCCATTTTAGCACTTATATATGATGAAAAAACTATTCTAATAGGATGAAAATAAATCAGAACACTTGGTGAGGTGCTAATGATAAATATGTTTTCTGAAAACCAATTTTCACAGATTGTTAAATCACTATTTAGTTTTATCAGTAAAGCTGCAAATTAGTGGGAAGGTTTTTGGACATTTCTTGGAAACGTACTGTCTGTAAATGACAGTGTGCTACCACATCATGCTTTAGTAATTAATATATTTATTGAAAGTGAGTGTTTAAACAAACTGAGAAACACTCTTGCCATGATGGCTGTACGAAGTCGGCTCTGTATATACTATCTCAAAGTGAGAGATAGTGTGCACAGAGTCCAATGGTTCCCCTTAGAGGTAAGATAGTGGCAAAAATAGATAATTCTAATGCTCTATTTTGTGGTAGTGTGGTCGAGCAGTAGGCTTATCAGGGGGTAGTGTTAAGCATGTGTTGTACACACACACAGGCAATAAATGAGGAACACACACTCAAAGACTTAACTCCAGGCCAATAGTTTATATATAGAAAAATACATTTTCTTTATTTTTAGAACCACAAGTTCAAGATTTGAAGTAAATACATAAAATGCAAGGTACTCCACAAAGGTAAGTTAGGAACTTTGAATTAGAGCAATAACATATACAGTTTTTGTTAAAATGGCAATAAGCTATTTAAAAGTGGACACAGTGCAAAAAGAACAAGTTACTTACCTTCGGTAACGCCTTTTCTGGTGGATACACTAGCTACCTGTGGATTCCTCACCATCTAGGGAAACAGTAGCTCCCTCGAAGAATAACCGTTGTTTGAAGGCACGGAAAAAAGGGAACGGACGTCGGCGAGGACCTCTTATTGCCTGTATGACGTCAGACGGCGTCGCGTGGGCAATTGTGACGTCCTCGTCGACGTGCAGAAGCTAGGAAGAAAATTTCCGTCAAAAGCTGGCGCAGGGGGAAAATTCAATGAGTGAGGAATCCACAGGTAGTTGTATCCATCAGAATCAACAGTTCCTGGGGGAGGTAAGTAGTGGTTAGTTTGCCAGGTAACTAAGGCACTTACAAGTCTCAGTTCCTGGGCATAGGCAGCCCACAGTTGTGGGTTCAAAGCATCCCGAAGTTAACACACCAGCAGCTCAGGGCCGGTCTGGTGCAGAGGTAAAAGAGGTGCCCAAAACACACAGGCGTCTATGGAGAACAGGGGTGCTCCAGTTCCTGTCTGCCAGCAGGTAAGTACCTGCGTCTTCGGAGGGCAGACCAGAGGGGTTTTGCAGAGCACGGGGGGGACACAAGTAGGAACACAAAACACACCCTCAGCAGCACATGGGTGGCTGGATGCAGTGTGCAAAGCAGGCGTTGGGTTTTGTATTGGGTTCAATGGAGGGTCACCAGGGTCATTCTAGTGGTGCAGACAGGGCACAGGGGGGCTTCTTGGGCCAGCCACCGACTGGGCTAGGCAGAGTGTCGCCTGGGGGTCACTCCTGCACTGAGGTTCGGTTCCTTCTGGTCCTGGGGGCTGCGGGTGCAGTGCTTGGTCCAGGCGTCTGGTTCCCTGTTACAGGCGGTTGCGGTCAGGGGGAGCCTCTGGATTCTCTCTGCATGCGTCGCTGTAGGGGACCAGGGGTGTTGTCTTGGGCTACTCACGGGATCGCAGTCGCCTGGGAGTCCTCCCTGTGGTGTTGGTTCTCTGGAGCTTGAGCCGGGGGAGTCGGGTGCAGAGGGTGAAGTCTCACGCTTCTGGCGGGAAGAGTGAGGTCTTTAGAAGTTGCAAAGTTGTTGCTCGTTGTTGAGCAGAGCCGCTGCTCAAGGGATTTTCTTGGTCCTTAGGTTCAGGGCAGTCCTCTGAGGCTTCAGAGGTCACAGGTCCCTGTTGGATGCGTCGCTGTTGCAGTTTTTCGAGTCAGGAGACAGGCCGGTAGGGCTGGGGCCAAAGCAGTTGTCGTCTCCGTCGTCTCTGCAGGGCTTTCAGGTCAGCAGTCCTTGTTTCAGGTTGCAGGAATCTGATTTCCTGGGTTCTTGGGTGCCCCTAAATACAAAATTTAGGGGTGTGTTTAGGTCTGGGGGACAGTAGCCAATGGCCACTTTCCTGGAGGGTGGCTACACCCTCTTTGTGCCTTCTCCCTGAGGGGAAGGGGGCACATCCCTATTCCTATTGGGGGAATCCTCCAATCTCAAGATGGAGAATTTCTAAAGGCAGGGGTCACCTCATCTCAGGACACCTTAGGGGCTGTCCTGACTGGTGGGTGACTCCTCCTTGTTTTTCTCATTATCTCCTCCAGCCTTGCCGCCAAAAGTGGGGGCAATGGCCGGAGGGGCGGGCATCTCCACTAGCTGGGATGCCCTGGGGCGCTGTAACAAAAGGGGTGAGCCTTTGAGGCTCCTCACCAGGTGTTACAGTTCCTGCAGGGGGAGGTGAGAAGCACCTCCACCCAGTACAGGCTTTGTTCCTGGCCACAGAGTGACAAAGGCACTCTCCCCATGTGGCCAGCAACTCGTCTGGTTGTGGCAGGCTGGCAGAAACTGGTCAGCCTAGCACTAGGAGTCGGACTGGTATTCAGGGGGCATCTTTAAGATGCCCTCTCGGTGCATTTTACAATAAATTCCACACTGGCATCAGTGTGCATTTATTGTGGTGAGAAGTTTGATACCAAACTTCCCAGATTTCAGTGTAGCCGTTTTGTAACTGTAGAGTTTGTGTTTGACAAACTCCCAGACCATATACTCTTTATGGCTACCCTGCACTTACAATGTCTAAGGTTTTGCTTGAACACTGTAGGGGCATAGTGCTCATGCACATATACCCTCACCTGTGGTATAGTGCACCCTGCCTTAGGGCTGTGAGGCCTGCTAGAGGGGTGACTTACCTATGTCACAGGCAGTGTGAGGTTGTCATGGCACTCTGAGGGGAGTGCCATGTCGACTTAGTCATTTTCTCCGCACCAGCACACACAAGCTGTGAGGCAGAGTGCGCATGTGCTGAGTGAGGGGTCCCCAGGGTGGCATAGGACATGCTGCAGCCCTCATAGACCTTCTCTGGCATCAGGGCCCTTGGTACCAGGGGTACCATTTACAAGGGACTTATCTGAGTGCCAAGACTGTGCCAATTGTGGAAGTAATGGTACAGTTTGGGGAAAGAACACTGGTGCTGGGGACTGGTAAGCAGGGTCCCAGCACACTTTCAATCATAACTGGCATCAGCAAAAGGCAAAAAGTCGGGGGGTAACCATGCCACGGAGGGGTTTCCTTACAATGGCAATGCAATTAGTGAACTAAGAGGCAAGTCGTGGTTCATGTGTACGCTATATATGGGCTAGATTCTTATCATACATGGAGCAAACATTAAATCTACTTAATCAAACAAAACAACTTTTTTTTTGTCTACGTAAGAAATGCTGAGCTCGCATATTTGAAGGTGCACTCATGTGAGAATAAAGAAAAAGGCGACTCTGTAAAATAAAATATTTGTCCAGGATCACACAATTCGAGACCTGTTTGCAGGTCAAGCACATTACAGTTAGGTTGAGTAGATTATTCAAGTTACTCGACCCGCAGGTCTAGTAACATTTTTATGTTTTTTCGAGGCGTGACTGCTGAAAGGCTATTAATGCCAACCTCAAAGCCCTCAGTTCCAACACGTTTAAGTGTAGTTTCTTCTCTTCTTCACACCGAACACTATGAATTACTCTGTTCGCCACATGCGCTCCCCAACCTAACATTGATGCATCCATAGTCGGGTATCTTTGTGGCCTTTTCATTTTCAAACTTTGACCTTTGAATACATTGTTGCTGAGTTCTATTGACCCATATTGTCCCATTCTCCAGTCTTCTATTAACACTGTCTGGCCAACTCTTCTTGAATGCCCCTCATTCTTAGTCTGCGTTGGAATATGAACAGAAGACATTGCTTCCAATACTGCCTTCATGTCTCACTGTTATCCTTACTCTTTGCATCCAGGTTGTCAATTGATTCATCAGCTTTCTTCCTTTTTTTCCAGTGACGGGAACACCAATCCCTTTACTGTCTTTATCTTGCTCCTAAAAACATAAAATCCTGACTCAGCTCCATCCTTGACCTTTTTTTGCAGGTCCTAAAAACAGAAGAACATTTTGAGCAAACTCAGTTACTTCCTTGTTTAGGCTCCATGTGGAAGCCTTTATCAACCAATCGTCCAGGTAAGGGTAAACCACACTCTCTCCTCCTTATAAAGACTGCCACTGGAGCCATGCATTTTTTTAATATTCGAGGGGTGATCTGAGACCAAAGGATAGGGCTCTGAACTGATAAAGTTGTCCTGCCACCATGAAATAGAGATATTTCCTGTGACTCTTGTGAATTGGTATATCGAAACAGGCATCTTCTAGGTCTACTGAGCAGAGAAAATCTAATTATCTTATGAATGGCAGAATCTTCTGCAATGTGACCATGCAGAAACTTTGCTGCTTTATATATCTGTTTAATTCTCTTAAATCCAATTCTGGGCACTACTCTCTCAATTTCTTCAATATGAGAAAGAACCAGCTGAACATTGGGGACCACTGCTTCTAGAAAGTCATGATCTTTCACTCTTGCCCTCATACCTTGAAGGCTGGTTTCCTCTTCTGGCGCTGCCTTGGCTTTGCGTGTATCCTTGTCCTCTCTATTTTGCTATCTGTATGTACTGTACTGTCCACACTGCCCATAAGTTGCATATTGCCTCTAGGGTTGAAAATAAGCACCCTGCTCTCCTTGACGAAAGAACTGTTTTTATAACCTCTATATGGTTGTGTTAACGCGTCCCTTTATAATAAATTATTACACATTGGGACTCGTTTTAGGCCAATGAATCTTTTGACGCTGTTGAGAGACACCTTAGGAAGAGATAGCTAATCAACATGTCAATCAATATGTCAATAATATCATCAATATTTATCACAACAATGCATTTCACCTTAGTCAAAGACATTAATCAAACTCAAGACACCACCATGACCTGTCAGTCATGAATAACCACACCAGTTTAGTATGAATTTAGTGATATTTTATTCCCTATTAGTTACAATACTACTAGCAGGTTTATTAATCTCAAAACCAGAAAACACATTAACATAGTCACAATATGGCAACTCTGATAAGATTTCATCAAAGCAAGAATCACAAACATTAAAATATAGCACGGCGTGAACATAAGCTATCCTTAGCAGAGTATTATTAGTACATTATTCAACAAAGCGTAGATTCGGTCATTTGTCTATTTGTGTCAGTTTAGTGAACCCCTCTCAACTAACCTCAAATTAGCATTGGCATGTTGGGCTTCATGCAAAACAATTTTGTGACACCAATTTGGAAAACATCTAACTATGGCTCCTGTCAAAAGAAAAGCAGTTGGTACCTAGAAAGGAAAAGCAAACAGACAATCACAATTTCATTGTCATTGTAGGAGGCTGGACTGGCTTGTAGTGAGTACCAAGGGGTACTTGCACCTTGCACCAGGCCCAGTTATCCCTTATTAGTGTATAGGGTGTCTAGCAGCTTAGGCTGATAGATAATGGTAGCTTAGCAGAGCAGCTTAGGCTGAACTAGGAGACGTGTGAAGCTACTACAGTACCACTTAGTGTCATATGCACAATATCATAAGAAAACACAATACACAGTTATACTAAAAATAAAGGTACTTTATTTTTATGACAATATGCCAAAGTATCTTAGAGTGTACCCTCAGTGAGAGGATAGGAAATAAACACAAGATATATATACACAATAGCAAAAATATGCAGTATAGTCTTAGAAAACAGTGCAAACAATGTATAGTTACAATAGGATGCAATGGGGAAACATAGGGATAGGGGCAACACAAACCATATACTCCAAAAGTGGAATGCGAACCACGAATGGACCCCAAACCTATGTGACCTTGTAGAGGGTCGCTGGGACTATTAGAAAATAGTGAGAGTTAGAAAAATAACCCTCCCCAAGACCCTGAAAAGTGAGTGCAAAGTGCACTAAAGTTCCCCTAAGGACAAAGAAGTCGTGTTAGAGGAATAATGCAGGAAAGACACAAACCAGCAATGCAACAACTGTGGATTTCCAATCTAGGGTACCTGTGGAACAAGGGGACCAAGTCCAAAAGTCACAAGCAAGTCGGAGATGGGCAGATGCCCAGGAAATGCCAGCTGCGGGTGCAAAGAAGCTTCTACTGGACAGAAGCAGCTGAGGTTTCTGCAGGAACGAAAAGGGCTAGAGACTTCCCCTTTGGTGGACGGATCCCTCTCGCCGTTGAGTCGTGCAGAAGTGTTTTCCCGCCGAAAGAACGCCAACAAGCCTTGCTAGCTGCAAATCGTGCGGTTAGCGTTTTTGGACGCTGCTGAGGCCCAGGAGGTCGCAAATTGGACCAGCAGAGAGAGGGGACGTCGAGCAAGACAAGGAGCCCTCTCTGAAGCAGGTAGCACCCGGAGAAGTGCCAGAAACAGGCACTACGAGGATGCGTGAAACGGAGCTCGCCGAAGTTGCACAAAGGAGTCCCACGTCGCCGGAGACCAACTTAGAAAGTCGTGCAATGCAGGTTAGAGTGCCGTGGACCCAGGCTTGGCTGTGCACAAAGGATTTCCGCCGGAAGTGCACAGGGGCCGGAGTAGCTGCAAAGTCGCGGTTCCCAGCAATGCACGCCAGCGAGGTGAGGCAAGGACTTACCTCCACCAAACTTGGGCTGAAGAGTCACTGGACTGTGGGGGTCACTTGGACAGAGTCGCTGGATTCGAGGGACCTCGCTCGTCGTGCTGAGAGGAGACCCAAGGGACCGGTGATGCAGCTTTTTGGTGCCTGCGGTTGCAGGGGGAAGATTCCGTCGACCCACGGGAGATTTCTTCGGAGCTTCTGGTGCAGAGAGGAGGCAGACTACCCCCACAGCATGCACAAGCAGGAAAACAGTCGAGAAGGCGGCAGGATCAGCGTTACAGAGTTGCAGTAGTCGTCTTTGCTACTATGTTGCAGGTTTGCAGGCTTCCAGCGCGGTCAGCAGTCGATTCCTTATCAGAAGGTGAAGAGAGAGATGCAGAGGAACTCGGCTGAGCTCATGCATTCGTTATCTAAAGTTTCCCCAGAGACAGAGACCCTAAATAGCCAGAAAAGAGGGTTTGGCTACCTAGGAGAGAGGATAGGCTAGCAACACCTGAAGGAGCCTATCACAAGGAGTCTCTGACGTCACCTGGTGGCACTGGCCACTCAGAGCAGTCCAGTGTGCCAGCAGCACCTCTGTTTCCAAGATGGCAGAGGTCTGGAGCACACTGGAGGAGCTCTGGACACCTCCCAGGGGAGGTGCAGGTCAGGGGAGTGGTCACTCCCCTTTCCTTTGTCCAGTTTCGCGCCAGAGCAGGGGCTAAGGGGTCCCTGAACCAGTGTAGACTGGCTTATGCAGAATTGGGCACATCTGTGCCCAACAAAGCATTTCCAGAGGCTGGGGGAGGCTACTCCTCCCCTGCCTTCACACCATTTTCCAAAGGGAGAGGGTGTAACACCCTCTCTCAGAGGAAGTCCTTTGTTCTGCCATCCTGGGCCAGGCCTGGCTGGACCCCAGGAGGGCAGATGCCTGTCTGAGGGGTTGGCAGCAGCAGCAGCTGCAGTGAAACCCCAGGAAGGGCAGTTTGGCAGTACCAGGGTCTGTGCTACAGACCACTGGGATCATGGGATTGTGCCAACCATGCCAGGATGGCATAGAGGGGGCAATTCCATGATCATAGACATGTTACATGGCCATATTCGGAGTTACCATTGTGAAGCTACATATAGGTAGTGACCTATATGTAGTGCACGCGTGTAATGGTGTCCCCGCACTCACAAAGTTCAGGGAATTGGCTCTGAACAATGTGGGGGCACCTTGGCTAGTGCCAGGGTGCCCTCACACTAAGTAACTTTGCACCTAACCTTTACCAGGTAAAGGTTAGACATATAGGTGACTTATAAGTTACTTAAGTGCAGTGTAAAATGGCTGTGAAATAACGTGGACGTTATTTCACTCAGGCTGCAGTGGCAGGCCTGTGTAAGAATTGTCAGAGCTCCCTATGGGTGGCAAAAGCAATGCTGCAGCCCATAGGGATCTCCTGGAACCCCAATACCCTGGGTACCTCAGTACCATATACTAGGGAATTATAAGGGTGTTCCAGTAAGCCAATGTAAATTGGTAAACATGGTCACTAGCCTGTTAGTGACAATTTGGAAAGAAATGAGAGAGCATAACCACTGAGGTTCTGATTAGCAGAGCCTCAGTGAGACAGTTAGTCACTACACAGGTAACACATTCAGGCACACTTATGAGCACTGGGGCCCTGGGTTACCAGGGTCCCAGTGACACATACAACTAAAACAACATATATACAGTGAAAAATGGGGGTAACATGCCAGGCAAGATGGTACTTTCCTACAGTCATATAGTTACCCTCTAAGTTTGGTCAGCACTCAGGTTCTGTCTTCGTCATCAGGACATCAGTTGATTCGCCATCAAAAGAGATTCTGCTCCAGCAAAAGGGGAAAAAAAGGGGCACTTCCCTCATAAGGAGGTAAAGTTTAAATGGGCAATCAAAGGACAGAATGGTTTTAAGAACCAAACAGCAAAGTCTCTATGCAAAGTGACAAAGTGTCTGGGTCATAGCAAATAGCATCAGCATCTCCCCCTCTCCTAGTCTCCTGCTCCCTAATTCCTAATTTACTTCCTGGTGACAAGGGTTTTTATCCCCTTTTTGTGGTACATTCCCCTAAAATCTAATTGGACGAGGGGTTGCACCCCACTATCTTTAACCAATTAAAAACACATTAGCTCATCAAATTTGTCATCCCATAACAGTTCTCACGTATTTTATTGGTGCTTATGATTGACGTCTTTAACAGGTGGAATGTCCGGTATGATTTCATCGTCTTGTGGTCCTTTGCACATCTTCGGTCAGTGGCTCCATCGTCCGTACCGGTTTAGGCGACCTTGTACATAGTATTAATCTACACTGTTTCATGCAGCTAAAAATGTTACTACAGGCAGGGTGAATTTCATGAGAACGGATCTACTACAGTTACATTCAGCTTCTAACTTTTGGAAAAAAGCAAGAGTTCATGTCCTTTAGCAAGCCAACACACTGCACGTTAGAAAAATACATTTAATATGAGAGTCAGGCAGCTAGGCCCGACTCATGACAACTAAGGCCTACTGCTTGATTAGCAAGAATCTAATACTTTTAGCCTTTCAAAATTAATGTAAAATCACAATTTAATAAAACATTTCACCATTATTAGTCAGGTTCATTAGTCCCCGTTTACATTGGCGGCCACTCCCCGTGGGCACATTTCAAGAGCACGTTTTAGCAAAACATGTTAATACAGTTTCTATGCGGCATCATTATACATTAGTTCATAAACATTTCATGTTAATATAGATTATATAAGCTACGCTCTCTCAGTCCCTCCTCTGATGACACCTGTCATCACATGAACCTTTCCCTTCAACCTTTCACTTTCAATTTTTCACTTTGCGCATGATGCGCATTTCAACATCTTGCCCTTTGTGTGAGCTTTTCCAAATTTCATTAAACATTTTCTTCATTTCTTTTACTTCGTTTTGTCAAATTTCTTTTAATTCTTTCATTAATTTTGCATGCTCCCCATAATCCCAATAGGCAAATCAGAACAATCAGTAGACCCCCTAGTATTCTTACAAGTACCCCATTCCAAATATTACTAAACCAATTCCCAACTTTTTCCCAAACTCCAGGTTCCTTCAGCTCCTTTAAATCTGCACTGTCTCCTGTTAGGTTAGTAAGCATACGTCTAATCTTTTTGCTATTGTCAGGTATGAACGAGCAGCAATGGCACTCGTTAAGCATCTTACAGACTCCGCCGCTCTTCGCTAAAAGAATGTCTAAAGCAAGCCGGATTTGAAGAGTAATAGCTCTTTCCGCAGCAAGTTCAGTATCCATCAGGAGTATAGCCCCTGTGAAATTTGTCAGCATGTTATCCACAAAGGTAGACAACTTTTGAATCTTTATGGAGTTTAAGATAACCCCTACTGAAGGAATTATGGCTCCAAATATGTCACCAACGACAGCAGCCACTGTCTCTCTCTTTGTCTAGCATGTTGTAATTCAGACATTTTAGGTATTTGTTTTAAGTCATCAATCTGGTAAATCTTTGGGAAAACTATTCCCAAATAAAATGTCCCATACCATCCCTTAGGGAGACGGTAGTAAGCATTAAGCCCACATATGTAATAGATCCCAGGGATCGCTGGATCCTGTCCATTTAACATGAATGTCCATTTACTCTGAAACAAAAACGCATGCCTGCATTCACTCGTTCCCACAAATAAAGTGTCATGCTCAGAGTGTGGCCTGTATATACAGAGCCTACCTACATGTAAGGCATCTGTAGCTAATTTGCCCTGCGTCTTTATTGCGGTGTAATCATAATCATTTGCATATGTGTGTTTTTCTAGTCCTTTCTCTAGCCTTTCTTTCAGTGCTTTGTGTCTATCATCAGTGTGATCTAAAAAGCTCTTCTCTACAGGTGTTAGTAAACAGGTTAAATTATTGCGATGCGCATAAGCTGTCCCAAAGGTTAATGTCGGCTCAAAGAAATCCCCAACTAATTTTATACTGTGCTCTTTAGCTAACTTGTTCAGGAACTCAATCACTGGCACAAAAGAAAACACTACATCTTAATTAGAATAAATATATTGCACATGTTCCTGGTCATAGAATCTTGTTAGCAGCAAACTACAGCTTATCCCATATGTTAGAGGCAGACTATGATAGGTGACCCCTTCTTGTACTGATGAAGGAATCATTGTGCACACAACAGTTTCTCGCATCCATAGTATCAACATACTCATTCAGCAAGCGATAGAAGACATTAGTAGAAAGTTCCCCCTTCAAATTAGTTCCCTCATGTAAGTATTTTGTATCCTGCTCAAACTTTTCCCACGGTGTTAGTGTAGCAGTTTCAGGTTTTGAAGCATTGTTAGTCACCTTCTTATCCAACCAAGGAATTCCCACAATCACACCTATAATTATTATTGCACACACAATACCTAAGATAGCACTTAACCAACCACACACCCTACCCCTTTTGCTACTACCTCTAGTGTAAGCCATGATCTGTAAAGAATCAGACAGAAAAAGCTGTAAGACAATCAATCAATTTGAGGACGATTTAAAGCTCCTTTTTTTTTCTTCTTCTTCTTAGTGCAAAGTCTCTCTTTCTTTCTGCAAGTATTTACAGCGTTTCACTCACCCCAGGACCCTTTTGTCAAATCAGGTTAACAGCTTGTCATAATCGGTTTTCAGAGTCAATTCAGGTTATCAATGTCACATCCGGTAATTTCTTAGTCTCTTTTCTCAGCTTTTCAGCTTTCAATTTCAAATTCACTATTTAACACAGTCTCTTTCTCTGGTTGATTTCAGGTGCCGTAGTACTGGCCTGGTACCTCTCGATCAAAACAGAACGCTAAGAATTCTTGTTGCCATTCAGATGTCGTTGCATATGCCCACTCAGGACCTGCGTACCTTCTATTTGCGACTCTTTTTCTTTTCAGTCGGCGTTCGCTTTGCAACTCTCCTTCACTGAGAGCCTCTTTTCTAGTTGTATCAATTTCTTCCTCTATTGTGTCACCAGGGATCACTTTCTCTCTTGCAGCTTGTTTCTTTGGCCAGTTATCACCTTTATACATTTTCTTTCTGCTTGGCCTTTCAGGATGTTGAACAGCACCCTCCTCTTGTGCTATGGTGCTCTCTCTTGACGGACCTGCAAGCGGCTCAGGAGGAGTTGATGTACTTTGACCTCCTTCTGTTCCTTCCCCTCGTCTTCAGGATCTGTAACGGGCTCAAGTTACAAGCGTATCCGTCTACTTCTGGGAGAACCTCTCCTTGTTTTGGTTCTCCTGCTGCCTCCACTGAGATAGGCTCACTGTCACCTCTCTCGAACTCGTTTACTGCTTGAGGGACTAAGCCGTCCTCAGTGGGCTCTCCTTCAGTCTCAGTTCCCCTCTGAATACTCTCCGGCCCCGAGACTTCCTTCTCTGCAGTTGTTGTTTTGGATACTTTAAGTTCCTCATCAGTTGGACATGTCACCTTCTTTGTGTGACTGGCATGTATCCAGTTTGGAACACATGAGCATTTCACAGCAGTGGTTGTCAGTATTACTTGATATGGCCCCTTCCAACGCAGCTTTCAGGGTGTGACCTGGATCACTGATCGGTGGCAATGTGTTAGCCTCCACCTGGCGAGAAAAAGAGCGGACCACATCAGCCAGACCCTTGCAGTAGTCCAACACCATACCATCCGTGATATTCACAAGAGCATTTGCAGGTACTGCGGGCAACCTCATAGCTCTGCCCATCAAAATCTCGTGGGGGGATAGTCCTGTCTTATTATCAGGTGTGTTTCTCATTGACATCAGCACTAAGGGCAATGCATCTGGCCACTTCATATTGGTAGCTGCACACATTTTTGCCATTCTCGACTTCAAGGTACCATTCATCTGTTCCACTAGTCCTGATGCTTCAGGGCGGTAGCTACAATGCAACTTCTGCTCAATGTCCAATGCATCACACAAGGGCTTAATCACCTCATTGTCGAAGTGTCTGCCCCTATCTGATTCTAATGAGACCGGAAATCCGAACCGTGGTATTAATTCTCTAAGCAACAGCTTTGCTACTGTGAGACTGTCATTTCTACGTGTAGGGTAGGCTTCAATCCAGTGACTGAAAACGCACACAATCACCAACACGTACCTCAAGCCTCCACACACAGGCATTTCAATGAAATCCATCTGCATCTTGCTAAACGGACCTCCAGCTCTCCCTATGTGGCTCAAAGTCACCACAATCCCTTTTCCTGCATTCATCTGCTGACAGATGATGCACCTGTGACAGGTAACCTCTGCGGCTTGTCTGAATTTCAGATTGAACCAATCAATTTTGAATAATCTGATCATTGCATCTCTCCCAAGGTGTGTCTGACCATGGCAAAGCCTTGCAAACTGTGATAAAAGACTGTTTGGCAAAACCAACTTTCCCTCCTCTGAGACCCACAAGTCGTCAGACCTCTGTACACATTGCATTCTTTGCCAGGAGCGTTTTTCCTCTCTGCTAGCATGGCCCTGCAGTGATTTTAGCTCATCTAATGTATCAACCACTCTTAATGCAAAGTTCAAACATGTTTCATTTTCAGTTTCAGGTAGTAGTTCCCACTGCTACTTGAACGATATACAGTTCAATGTGCAAAACCTTGTGACTTGATCTGCATAGCCGTTTCCCATTGACACAATGTCTTGTGACTTGACATGAGCATTGCATTTCACCACGGCAATTTCAAGAGGTATCTGAATCGCATGCAACAAATCCTTAATCTTTTCGCCATTTTTCACTGGTGAGCCAGAAGAGGTCATGAAACCCCTATGTGACCATAGTTGGACAAAATCATGTACAATTCCAAATCCGTATCTGCTGTCAGTATAGATAGTGACTTTCAGGTTTGCAGCTGCGTGGCATGCCTTAGTAAGGGCAATTAATTCAGCCACTTGTGCGGAATATACTCGAGCCAGGAAGCTTCTAGGATACCGGTGATTGTACACATGGCATAACCAGCTCTCAGTATTCCGACTGAGTCTCTCAAGCATGAACCATCAACAAACAATGTAATCATAACTGTGTATCCTTAATGTCAAGTCTGGGTTTGGTGCATAGTTCTGTTACCTCAAGACAATCATGCTCTACTTCCTCAGTATTATTAATCTCAGCATTTTCAACAGGAAGTAAAGTTGCCGGGTTCAATACAGTACACCTCCTGAGAGAAACATTCAGAGACCCCAGTATAATGGTCTTGTTTCTCGTCAGCCTAGCATTTGTCATGTGCTGAGTCTTAGTTCGGGTTAACAGAATTTCAACTGAATGTGGAACCATTACTGTTAAGGGATGTCCCATCACTATACCTTCACACTATGTGAGGCTCTGACCAACTGCTGCAACTGCGCGCAAACAACCCGGTAAGGCTGCTGCGACAGGGTCCAAAGTAGCTGAAAAATATGCTACTGGGCGGTTTGCACACCCATGGACATGTGTTAAGACAGACAAAGAACAAGCATCACGTTCATGACAAAACAGCAGAAAAGGCTTCGTGTAATCAGGCATACCCAAAGCTGGCGCCCTGCACATGCACTCTCTCAATTCCATGAATGCCTCAAGCTCTTCCTCGGACATGATTATAGTACCTGGATGATCCTTAACTTCTTTACCTGTCAATTTCACCAAGGGTCTGGAGATAATCGAAAAGTTGCGAATCCACTGGCGACAGTAGCCCACCATTACCACAAACATCCTGACATCTCTCTTGGTTGTCGGGGGATTCATCTGCAGTATGGCTGTCACCCTCTCTTTTGATATTCTCCTAGACCCTTTTTCGATCTAATGACCTAAGTACTTTACCTCTCTCTGACAGTACTGCAGCTTCCTTGGGGACAGTTTATGTCCGTTCTTTCCCAAATGGTTCAGTAAGGCAACTGTGTCATACCTACAGTCATCTTCTCTTCTGGATGCAATTAGCAAGTCATCAATGTACTGTACCAGAGTCAAACTGAAAGGCAGTTCCAACAACTCCAAATCCTTCTTCAATATTTGATTGAAGATGGACGTTGACTCAGAAAACCCTTGAGGAATTCTGCACCAACGGTACACCTTATCCAGGAATTTGAAACTGAAAAGAAATTGGCTGTCCTCATGAAGAGGCACTGAAAAGAATGCTTGAGACAGGTCCACAACTGTGAACCACTCTGCATCACACGGAACCAGAAATGGTCACTGCTGGATTCGGCACTATGGGGCAACACTTTACACCACAATCTTGTTTATTTTTCTCAAATCCTGCACAATTCGGACTTTTCCGCAAGGCTTTTTCAGACCCATTATTGGTGAATTACACAGGCTGCTCATCACTCCTTTCAGAACTCCTTGCTTTACAAAGTCGCCAATTATCTGTGATACCTGGATGAGGACATATTGTGCCATGTGGTACTGCGGCACCTGAGGAAACACTGCATTCGGCTTAACCTGTACCTTAACCAGTTCTACTCCCTTTATCAGTCCTACTTCTTTTCCTGTCAGGTCCCACACCTTCTCTGTCACTGTTCCCTGCAACTCCGGTGGCAGGTCAGCCACTGTAAGCATTGGGAATAAGGTTATCAAAGGATATTCCTCATTGGTGCTTTCCGTCTCTAGATCTGTAAATTGTCCATCGTCCCCCTCATCATCACTGTTTGTCTGCACTTCAATCCCTTCATTAGAACAAGTAATCGAACATTTCGTTTTGCACATTAAGTCTCTTCCCAGTAGGGACACGGGACTAGAATCACAGACTACAAATTTATGTAATCCCTGGAAGTTGCCAATCTCAACTTGAAATGGGTCTGTAATTGGGTTTGTCAAGTACTGATTTGCCACACCAACCACCCTTATGGTATGTCCTGAAAGTGGTAATTTCGGAACCTCTGCACTTCTGACTGTAGAGCGTGTAGCTCCTGTGTCAACCAGAAATGAAACCTTATGTCCCATCACCTTTCCCTCTACATAGGGTCCCCTCTGATCTACTTCTAGGGACGCTGCAAGCCTGCACTCCTCACTGTCAGAACTGTCATCCGACCATTCATCATTTATTCCATCCTCACCACACAATGGGAATTGCTGCACTGTATTAGTTTGACTCATTGTTTGGCCTGTGACCTGCTGAGGAAGCATCACCTGTTGCTGTCCCATCCAAGCTAATGGTAATTGCATTTGCTGTCTAGGTACCATGGGAACCTGCTGTTGTACCGGCTGCATTTGTGTTGGTTGAACAAGTGGCATTTGTATTTGCTGCATGGGCTGTAATCCCTGCATCTGAACCATGTTATTCTGGAAATTCTGATTTTGGCCCCTCACCTTTGGACCCCTCACATTTTGAAATGTACCGACATCATTGCTTTGTTGAACAACACCATCCTGCACCACATTTGGGCATTCCCGCTTCCAATGCCCCACGCCCCGCACGTGTGACATGGTGACATCTTTTTCATCCCCTGTACATCATTTTGAACCACAACAGTATTCAAGTCTGGACCGTGATTCACAAAACCTGGACCTCGACCTCTCGGTTGTGCCTGAAACATGCCATTTCCTTGCAGTTGCTGCTGTATCATCTGCTGGATTCCATTTCCCTGCATCCCTGCCTGCGCTGCCTTAATCTGCATCACCATCACTTTCTCCTTTAACTTTCCCTGCTTCAGCTCAATCTCGTCACTACAGTATTTCGCATACTGCAACACCTCATCAATTGGTTTTGCCTGCTAACAGACTAAATGGTTCTTAATCATCTGGCTAATTTCTGGTCTCAGCCCTTTCATGTCTTTCGGCTCTATGGTCTCCGTGCCACTGTAATGTTTGAGCGCTTTCAACAATCTCTCATAGTAAGCATGAATAGACTCTTTAGCCTCCTGTGAGGTTCGATCGATTTTCTGCCAATCAGTCACTTTCGGCGAAACACTTTCTGCTTCAAAAACTCAATCACTTTATGATAGTACTTCATCACCTCCTCAGATGGTGCTCCAGTCACCTTATCCCTTGCCGGCTCCTGTGTCGGCCAGACCACAACCCTCTTACACTCAAGCCATAGATTAGGTGGAACTATAATCTCAAACAGGGTATTCAAGTCCTCCCAGAGACATTTTGCAAGCTTCACAAACCTATCTGTCTGCTGGTACCACTCTATCGGCTTCTCCCTCAATCTGGGATAATCATTTGTGAATGACAGAATGTGTCCCCTGGACCACATGGACTAGAACCCCTCCAGCTGTTTCTCTCATTGGTAACATCTTTACCGTCCTCGTGACGGTGGGGTTTTAGCCTGATTTGGTTCCAGACTTTCGCCCTTCTTTTTATCTCTTTCCTTTGCCCATCTGCCTTCCCACTTCTCTAAGGCTCCCCAGATTTGCGCACTGTGCAGTATCTCTTTAAGATGTGCTTTCATTCCTGTAGATCTCATGTGCGCAAAATCTTTAGAATCAAAGTCTAATCTGTAGATTCTTTTCAAATGTTTAGTATTCGCAATGTCTATGTTGTATTTGTCTGACAGGTTTGCCAACCACTGATGCACCTTGCCCACTTCTTTAGTGATCTTGGGGCACAGATACCTCAATTCTGCATCTGTGTATGACTCTAATCTGTTTACCCTATTGTCCCTTCCACTTGTTCCGCAGCTTCTACGCCTAGTCTCACAAAATTCAGGTATTCTTCCTTTTCTGGCTTATCTATAGTTACTGCAGTATTTTGGGAAGCATAAGTCTTTCCTAACCACTCATTTAATTGTTGCGCAGAGAAACCTTGCAACGAAATGTTCCCTGAATGCATCAGTGGTGACTGTGATGTATTTGTACTCATTGTTTGTGGGGCTAGCACACTTAACCCTGCTTCTCTCATTGCCTCCAAAGGAGCCCCAATCGGACTGAGGTCTAACAAGGACCGGAGTCCTTCTGCTGATTGTTCTCTTGATGTTATTGGCTGGGGAGTTCCTGTGAACTCTCCTCTTACTACCTCTAGGGTTTTCACGCTCTGATCACACACATGAGGCTTACCCTGCGCAAACAATGTTACTGGGGGACCAACAGTGATTGGTAATGATATGGCAGCTGGTGTCTGACCTGGTCCCAAACCCTGTGGAGCAGTAACTCCCAAAGCTTGACGCACTCTAGCTGGTGCAGGTACTAACGGAGGCCCTGCTGCTGGATTAAAACCCGGAATCAGCTGTTGCTGAGGCAGCAACTGTGGAGTTGGCTCAATATGCACTAGCTTTGATCTGGTATATATCAGATCAGGCGGCACCATTAGACTCGTGTTTGTCTCTAGTACTGGGGCGTCTGGATAAATCCTCTGTATCTGTGGCAGAGGTTGCAACTGTATCTGCGCGTCTGGTGCAGTGGGTACACTGACACCATTCTGTATTAAAACCGTATCACTTGTCTGCATTGTATTTGTAACTTCCTTACTCTGTGTCTGGTTCTCAGGACCCGCACTAGTGCTTGGAGCAGTATCATTTATGGAATATGGTGGTGGGCGATCATGTAACAACTGCTTAAGAAACTCTTCATCGTCTGAGTCAGCTTCGTCTACCCAAGACCTCGGAGTCTCTTTAGACTTATTAGAGCCCTTGTTTGTCTTACAGGTGGCTTTCTTTCCCTGTGTTTCATCTTCTTGTGTAATTGCCGGAAACAATTTAAGTCCGTAAACTATTCCCCTTCTCCACATTTTGCTCTCATTGTCCCATCTAGCTTCGGCTAAAGTCTTTTCTGCCTTTTTTATTCTCCTTTCGAGTTTTTGTTCTTTGTCGTATGGCCATTAAATCCCAAACTGATTACGCCTCATACTGAGCTGGTCTCGGAGGCGGCTTTTGTACACTTAACATCCACCTCAAATTCTCTAAAATTCTTGTATTGAACGTTCCATGCCCCGGAAACACTAGAGACTCCTTCTCTGTTAATTTGAGCCATTGCTTCATCCAAAGACATGGCGCGACTCCCTTTTCCTCCACTACTATATAAGCTGGAGTACCCTCAGGCAGTGTAGGCTCCCCTTCACTTGCCATAATATATGCGTCTCCTTTCAGAGCGCTCTTTAAAGCTTTGAAAAAATTCATTTTTGTGTCTTTTATTTTTGTTTTGAATCTAATCACGAAGGGACTTTGATTCCCAGAACACTCTTCACCTGCCTTTCTCAACCTATAGCCTCTCACGGACGGCTGCCGATCCGTGCGCGACCCCTCTCAGCAACTGACCTATCCCAGCGCGGCACCACTGACGTCACACCCACACACTGCAGCTGACAAAGTCTTGCGGTTTGTCCTCCTTACACTGGATTCACACCAAACTAATGCAAAATTACTGCGAGCACCTTTAACAACAATAACAACTCAAATTTGCCGGTTTACTACAGGAAGGGTACACAATCGCTCCAGAACTTTACAGAGATTTCACTTGAAGCCTTGGCCGCTACTCTCCCCTTCTCAGTTCCCACATATGCAAGCAGAATTCGACCCGCAAATCCTACTCTCGACTTGTCAATGGTTTGTTCTAGTGCACTTTAGAACTTGCCAAATCTCCATCAAAGGTTTCACACACACAATTTTGACTCAAACTCGACTTGTCAACCATGCCCGATTGACCTAATAAACCGCACAAATTACAACATAAACCCAAGTGTCTCCTACACTTGTCAATATACTCCGGAGTCTTAGACCACGACGGGTCCGTACATCACCAACCAACCACGTGGATATTTTTTTAGCACAAAGCGCCACACTCTCATGAAGTTCGCCGACTTCCCTACTCTCATACTGCGGAGTACGCCCATTCCTACTAGAACAACATTACCTGACCTAAAACCACACAAACTTCACAAATCACCTGCAATGAGCATAATCTGAGCAAGCACAAATTCTATACCAAACATGCTAAAACGCAGAGAACATTCCTAACTCACTTAGGCAGGCTTCCGAGGTACCAGGAAAGTCAGGGGGAATTTACAAATGCATCGTACCTCCAATTTGCATTATCTCAGAAAAACAATCTAAACAATAATTCTCCGTCATAAGGCCCCAAAGGGCCTGAACCGTCACTCTGCTACCAGAACTGTTAACGCGTCCCTTTATGATAAATTAATACACATTGGGACTCGTTTTAGGCCAATGAATCTTTTGACCCTGTTGAGAGACACCTCAGGACAAGATAGCTAATCAACATGTCAATCAATACGTCAATAATATCATCAATATTTATCACAACAATGCATTTCACCTTAGTCAAAGACATTAATCAAACTCGAGACACCACCATGGCCGGTCAGCCATGAATAACCACACCAGTATAGTATGAATGTAGTGATATTTTATTCCCTATTAGTTACAATACTACTAGCAAGTTTATTAATCTCAAAACCAGAAAACACATTAACAGTCACAATATGGCAACTCTGATAAGATTTCATCAAAGAAAGAATCACAAACATTAAAATATAGCACGGCGTGAGCATAAGCTATCCTTAGCAGAGTATTATTAGTACATTATTCAACAAAGCATAGATTCGGTCATTTGTCTATTTGCGTCAGTTTAGTGAACCCCTCTCAACTAACCTCAAATTAGCATTGGCATGTTGGGCTTCATGCAAAACAATTTTGTGACACCAATTTGGAAAACATCTAACTATGGCTCCTGTCAAAAGAAAAGCAGTTGGTACCTAGAAAGGAAAAGCAAACAGACGAACGAGTTACTTACCTTCGGTAACGACTTTTCTGGTGGATACATTAGCTACCTGTGGATTCCTCACCTCATGAATACTCCCATGGCGCCAGCATTCGACGGAAATCTTCTTACTAGTCTCTGCACGTCGACGAGGACGTCACTGTCTCGCACGCGACGCCGTCTGACGTCATACAGGCAATAAGAGGTCCTCGACGACGTGCGGACGTCAGTACCAATCATTTTTTACGTGCATGAGAACAACCAGGCAATGCAATGAAAGAACAAAGCAACATCCATTATATTGTAAAAATACACCACATTGTATGAATAACTGTAAATCTTTTTTTATGTACATATATATATATATATATATATATATATATATATATATAACTCTTTCTTTTTAAAAATATATACACACACCAAGTATATACATAAAGATATATACACATATACCCATATATATATAAATATATTATATATATACATCTATTGCACCCTCAAAGATCAAGAGGAGCGCACTCAAGGATTACTTGGCAAGACCATAAAGGCAACGGGGAGGCGGGTGGGACCGTGAGGAATCCACAGGTAGCTAATGTATCCACCAGAAAAGTCGTTACCGAAGGTAAGTAACTCGTTCTTCTGATGGATACAACTACCTGTGGATTCCTCACCTCATGAATAGAGTCCCAAAGCAGTACCACGCCCGGCGGTGGGTGCCTAAATGGTCAAACCAAGAAATCCTGCAGCACTGACCGTGCAAAATGGCCGTCCCTTCTAACCTCAGAATCTAAACAGTAATGTTTTGCAAAAGTGTGAAGGGACGACCAAGTTGCGGCCTTGCAGATGTCGACCACAGGAACACCTCTGGCTAAGGCCGAAGTGGCCGACTTAGCTCTGGTGGAATGAGCTCTAATGCCCTCAGGAGGATCCTTCTTTGCCAAAGAGTAACATATTTTAATGCAAAGAACAACCCACCTGGATAGTGTTCTCTTGTGGACTGCCTTTCCTCTCCTCTTGCCCACGTATCCAATAAACAGCTGATCCTCCAGCCTGAAATCCTTTGTTCTATCGATAAAGAAGCTCAACGCTCTCTTTGGATCCAGACGGTGCAGTCTTTCTTCCTCTTTGGAAGGATGAGGCGGAGGATAGAACGTGGACAAAGTAATTGCCTGAGCCAAATGGAAGGGTGAAACAACCTTCGGGAGGAAAGCAGCCTTGGTCCTCAACACCACCTTATCCCCATAAAAAGTTGTATAAGGGGGTTTTACTGATAAGGCCTGCAACTCACTCACTCTCCTTGCTGATGTTATAGCTATCAGGAAGACTGTTTTTAAAAACAAATACCTCAAGGGGCAAGAATGCATAGGTTCAAAAGGGGACCCCATAAGGAAAGTCAGGACTAAGGACAAATCCCATTGCGGCATAACGAATGGCTTTGGAGGATATTGATTTAGAAGACCTTTCAAGAATCTGATAACAATAGGGGATTTAAATAAAGATGGTTGGTCTGGAAGACATATGAAGGCTGACAAGGCCGATAAATAACCTTTAATGGTAGCCACTGCACAACCTTTCTGCGCCAGAGATAGAGCAAAAGACAAAACGTCCGATAGATGAGCATGTAAAGGATCAATCTGCCTCTCTCCACACCACGCAACAAATTTAGACCACCTATTAGCATAGATAGATTTAGTGGAGTGTCGCCTGGCCGCTAATATAACATCCACTACCTCAGGCGGGAGAGAGAAGGAACTCAGGTTGCCCTGTTCAATCTCCAGGCATGTAGGGGCAGACTCTGGAGGTTGGGGTGTAGAACCTGCCCCTGCGACTGCGAGAGGAGGTCTGCCCTGAAAGGGAGACGGAGCGGCGGGCACGTTGAGAGTTGGAGAAGGTCGGAGTACCACACCCTCCTTGGCCAATCCGGAGCTATTACGATTACTAGAGCCCGGTCTTGGCGAATCTTCCTCAATACTCGAGGAATCAAGGGTATGGGAGGAAACGCGTAAAGCAACTGGCCGCACCAGGTCATTTGAAACGCGTCCCCCAACGCTTCCTGCATCGGATACTGAAGGCTGCAGAACAACGGACAATGCGCGTTCTCTCGAGTGGCGAACAGATCTACCCGAGGAAACCCCCACTTCTGGAAGATTAAACGGACTTGATCTGGATGGAGACGCCACTCGTGGTCTGCCGAGAAGTGGCGACTGAGACTGTCCGCACGCACGTTCAAGACTCCGGCCAGATGGTTTGCTATCAAGCAAATCCGATGGTCCTTTGCCCAGGACCATAGTCGAAGAGCTTCTCTGCAGAGAAGGTACGACCCCACTCCTCCCTGCTTGTTTATGTACCACATCGTGGTAGTATTGTCCGTTAGGACCTGAACCGTCTGACCACGAAGGGAAGGGAGGAAGGCCTTGAGAGCCAGACGTACAGCCCGTAACTCTAACAGATTGATGTGAAAAATCTGTTCCTCTGGAGACCAAAGACCTTTGATCTCCAGATCCCCCAGATGAGCTCCCCACCCTAGAGTGGAAGCATCCGTTATGACTGTGGCCACTGGTGGCGACTGCTGGAACGGTTTTCCTTGTGAAAGATTGTTGCTTGCAATCCACCACTTCAAATCCACAGCAGCATCTCTGGAGATCTTGACAGTACCCTCTAGATCCCCTCTGTGTTGAGACCACTGCCTTCGGAGGCACCACTGAAGAGCCCTCATGTGCCAGCGAGCATGCGTGACCAACAGAATGCAGGAGGCAAAAAGACCGAGCAGACGAAGGACCTTGAGGACTGGAACTACCGCTCCATTTCGAAACATTGGAACCAAATCCTGAATATCTTGAATCCGCTGAGGCGGAGGAAAGGCCCGACCCAATGTCGTATCCAGTACTGCCCCTATGAACAGGAGGCGCTGAGAGGGCTCCAGGTGAGATTTGGGCTCGTTCACCGAAAAGCCCAGGTCGAACAACAACTGGGTTGTTGACTGCAGATGACGCAACACAAGCTCCGGGGACTTGGCTTTGATCAACCAATCGTCCAAGTAAGGGAATACTGCTATCCCCTTCCTTCTGAGCTCTGCCGCAACCACCGACATCACCTTCGTGAAGACTCGAGGTGCTGAAGTAAGACCAAACGGAAGGACCGCAAACTGGTAGTGTTGCGATCCCACCACAAACCGGAGATACTTCCTGTGCGACTTGAGTATCGGGATATGAAAGTAAGCATCCTGCAAGTCGACAGACACCATCCAGTCTTCCATGTTCAACGCCAAAAGCACCTGTGCTAGGGTCAGCATCTTGAACTTTTCCTGCTTGAGGAACCAATTCAAGATCCTCAGGTCCAGAATTGGTCTCAAACGACCATCCTTCTTGGGAATCAGGAAATACCTTGAGTAAACTCCTTGACCCCTTTCCTGCTCCGGGACCAACTCCACCGCGCCCTTTAAAAGGAGGACTTCTACCTCCTGTTCTAGCAACAGGAGGTGTTCTTGTGAACAATACGAAGGGCGGGGCGGGATGAGGGGCGGAAACTCCCGAAAGGGAAGGGTGTAGCCTTTTCCCACAACACTGAGAACCCAAGTGTCCGACGTAACAGTCTCCCATTTGGTGAGAAAATGCTGTAATCTTCCCCCTACAGGAGAGGAGTGAGTGAGAAATGGTGGAAGCCTAAGGCTGCTTCCCCTGCTGCACCCCGCCAGAGGATGAGGAAGAGGCAGAGTGCTGCTGAGAGGCTCCCCTGGTGCGGACCCTACCCCTCCCCCTAAAAGATCTATAGGGATGGGAAGAGGCAGGTTGCTGATATCTTCCCCGAAAGGAAGAGGAGGAAGAGCCACGCCCAAATCCACGAAACCTCCTGAAGAATCTGGAAGAGGCCGTGGAAGAAGGAGCTTGGAGTCCCAACGACTTAGCCGTGGCCCTGCTCTCCTTAAAACGTTCCAAGGCCGAATCAGCCTTAGCCCCAAACAGTTTGTCCCCATCAAACGGGAGATCCAACAATGTGGACTGTACATCTGCCGAAAAGCCCGAGTTACGTAGCCAGGCCTGTCTCCTTTCCACCACAGTTGTGCCCATTGCTCTGGCTACCGAGTCGGTGGTATCCAGTCCCGTCTGGATAATTTGGGTCGCAGCAGCCTGGGCATCAGAGACAAGATCCAAAAGACCATGGGGAAGCTCTGTAAACGAAGAGGAGATGTCATCCATCAGAGCATGAATATACCTCCCCAGGATACAGGTCGCATTAGTGGCTTTTAACGCCAGACTGCAGGACGAAAAAATCTTCTTCGACTGCGCCTCTAGCTTTTTTGAGTCTCTGTCCCCAGGCACCGTCGGGAAAGAACCAGGCGCTGATTTGGACGAACAGGAGGCCTGCACAACCAAGCTCTCCGGCGTAGGGTGCCTAGATAGGAAACCAGGATCAGTTGGAGCCGTCCGATACCTCCTGGCCACGGCTCTGTGAACTGCTGGGGAAGATGCCGGCTTCTTCCACACCTCTAAAACCGGATCCAGCAGAGCGTCATTAAAAGGTAATAGAGGCTCCGCCGCGGCTGAGGCCGGATGCAACACCTCTGTCAAAAGGTTTTGTTTCGCCTCCACCACCGGCAAAGGCAGGTCCAAAAAACTAGCTGCCTTCCGTACCACTGTATGAAAGGAAGCAGCTTCCTCTGTATATTCCCCCGGGGACGAAAAGTCCCACTCCGGGGAAGTGTCCAGCCCACTGGCCGACTCCAGTCCACGCAGCCCATCACCCGAGACCTCTAGCTCTCCTTCCTCTAGGGCTCGTTGGTACTCCTGCTCCTCTAGTACCCGGAGAGCACGCCTCCTTGAATGCAGTCGTTGCTCAATCCGCGGAGTCGACAACACCTCCGCCGAAGTCGGAGATCGGCGCCGATCTTCCGAAGCCACCGACGCCGCATCCGGCGCCACAGGTAACTTCGGCGCCGACTGAAGAGCAGATGAAACGGATGGACCCACCGGAGTCACAGGCCGAAATCTCGACGTCGACGGGATGGAAATCCCTGGGGCCAATCCCTCCGAAGCCATTGGAGCGGCCACCGGCGCCGACACTGGCGCCGAGCCCACGTTCCCAAACGGGAGAAAGGGCATAAAGGGTGCCGGCCGAAGAGGCGCAGGATCACCCAAAGAAAAGGCCAAAGGCCCAGCCGGAGCACCCCCTGGAGCCATCTGTTGGAAGATGGCATACATCGCATTCAAGAATGCGGAACTATCGGCTCCAGGGGTGGGAAAAGCCGGATACTGGGGTGCCTGACTCGGAGGCGACCCCGACGCCGGCCTCGGCGTCTGCGCCGGAGAAAACACCTGAGGCTCCAATACCTCAATCACCGACGCCTGTCCAGGCGAAGTTGGAGACGTCGGAGAGAGCAACGGCGTCGAAGGATGCGGCGTCACCGTGGGGCTGACCTCCCATGTCCTCCGGCGCCGATCCGGAGACCTGGAACGAGCCTCCCTTGAATGACGCCGAGATTCTCTACGGCGCCGTGAGTCTCGATGACGCCGATGTCTTGGAGAAGACTTTTTCTTGTGATGCTTCTCCTTTGACTTGGCCATAAACAGCTTCGCCTCGCGTTCTTTAATGGCCTTCGGATTCATGTGCTGACACGAATCACAAGTCGAGACGTCGTGGTCGGAGCTCAAACACCAAAGGCAATCGGAATGAGGATCCGTCACCGACATCTTGCCTCCACACTCACGACAAGGCTTAAATCCAGACTTTCTCTGCGACATTATTTCCACAGAGAAGAAGTACGCAGCAAGATATACACTGTAACCGCAAGAGTAACAGTTGCTCCCTCGGAGATAACCGTTTCGAATGCACGGAAAAAAGGGAACTGACGTCCGCACGTCGTCGAGGACCTCTTATTGCCTGTATGACGTCAGACGGCGTCGCGTGCGAGACAGTGACGTCCTCGTCGACGTGCAGAGACTAGTAAGAAGATTTCCGTAGAATGCTGGCGCCATGGGAGTATTCATGAGGTGAGGAATCCACAGGTAGTTGTATCCATCAGAAAATCACAATTTCATTGTCATATAGTTACCCTCTAAGTTTGGTCAGCACTCAGGTTCTGTCTTCGTCTTCAGGACATCAGTTGATTCGCCATCAAAAGAGATTCTGCTCCAGCAAAAGGGGAAAAAAAGGGGCACTTCCCTCATAAGGAGGTAAAGTTTAAATGGGCAATCAAAGGACAGAATGGTTTTAAGAACCAAACAGCAAAGTCTCTATGCAAAGTGACAAAGTGTCTGGGTCATAGCAAATAGCATCAGCATCTCCCCCTCTCCTGGTCTCCTGCTCCCTAATTCCTAATTTACTTCCTGGTGACAAGGGATTTCATCCCCTTTTCGTGGTACATTCCCCTAAAATCTAATTGGACGAGGGGTTGCACCCCACTATCTTTAACCAATTAAAAACACATTAGCTCATCAAATTTGTCATTCCATAACAGTTCTCACGTATTTTATTGGTGCTTATGATTGACGTCTTTAACGGGTGGAATGTCCGGTATGATTTCATCGTCTTGTGGTCCTTTGTCTGTACCGGTTTAGGCGACCTTGTACATAGTATTAATCTACACTGTTGCATTCAGCTAAAAATGTTACTACAGGTAGGGTGAATTTCATAAGAACGGATCAACTACAGTTACATTCAGCTTCTAACTTTTGGAAAAAAACAAGAGTTCATGTTCTTTAGCAAGTCAGCACACTGCACGTTAGAAAAATACATTTAATATGAGAGTCCGGCAGCTAGGCCCCGACTCATGCTAACTAAGGCCTACTGCTTGATTAGCAAGAATCTAATACTTTTATCCTTTCAACATTAATGTCAAATCACAATCAAATAAAACATTTCACCATTAGTCAGTTTCATTAGTCCCCGTTTACATTGGCGGCCACTCCCCGTGTGCACATTTCAAGTGCACGTTTTAGCAAAACATGTTAATACAGTTTCTATGCGGCATCATTATACATTAGTTCATAAACATTTCATGTTAATATAGATTATATAAGCTACGCTCTCTCAGTTGTCTACCTTGTAACATACCAAGCGAACATGCCGGCTCAGTGGCTGCCTTTATTGCCTGAAGCGCTTCATCTACCGTACTGCCAAAGACACTTTTATACATCAAATCCATTACCTGCGCCTGTACCTCTGATCTGAAAGACGTACATTTCAACGAGCTGCATCTTTGCAAGACTGTTGCAATTTCTATTTGCCTAAATGCCTACCTAGTATGACTAGAAATTAGTTTTCACAAAATGCAAACCATTCCTGCACAATGTTTCTGGAACTCTTGGTTTTTAGCTCAACATACTTAAAAACTGGTTTGGAAATCCACCACCACAGGCAACACTAGAAGAAGTTTCTCGAAAAGTTAGTTCAATTTACCTGGATGATGCTTGCCATTTTTGTGGGGAACAACTCGCTAAAAGGCCATGTCTTTCTCTTGATGAAAGATGCTGAAATGCCATACTGTAGTGGGATTTTTTGCTATACAAGTGCTAATTAGCAATAAAATTGTGATGTGAAAGCAAGGCTCATAACATGAGTACAGTAGTAGAGCATCAACATCTATAAGGTGCAAAGCTTTAATACATTAGTCCCTTTCAGCTCAACAGTTCTACGATTCATCTGTACATTACTGATACACACGAGCGGCTTACCTCCCTCAAAAGACCAAAGAGCACATCTGTATTAAGGGATCGCTCATGAGCTTCATCCATTATAACAGCACTGTAATGATCTAGGTCAGCTTCCCGCAGAGATTCTCGTAGCAGTATACCATCCGTCATGTACTTTATCACAGTCTTCTCAGACGTACAGTCTTCAAACCGGATGGCATAGCCAACCTTAAAAGAAGGAAGAGATGAGTGACAGACATCTACATTTAAAGAAAATATTAAACAAAACCAAAGCATAAGTAAAACATTAGAGAACATGGAAGAAATGGTAAGTGAAGTCTTGTTCTCACCTCCTCACCAAGGTTGACATCCATCTCTTCACTGACTCGTTTGGCTACAGACATAGCAGCCACTCGACGGGGCTGGGTGCATCCAATCATTCCATAGTCTGTGTAACCATCCTTATGCAGATACTGGGTCAGCTGGGTGGTCTTTCCACTGCCAGTTTCACCCACCACAATGACAATGCTGTTGTCCCTGGGAAATTATTTGAAAGAGTTAAATTCCTCATTGAAAATGGCAACCCTGTCCCACATACCTCTCACCAAATTTCTCTGATAAAAGAAACAGGTGTCATATAAACACAATTATGCAGTAGGGGAGGAATAAGATCTTCATAAGGGTTGACTAAATTATTTAGCAAGAAAGGGCAAATTATGTGGCATAATGCCGCACATTTTGAGATAGCATTACTTTTTTTTTTGTTATGTTACCACACATTAACCCCTTCCCCGCCACGGACGTAATTGGTTACGTCCATGGCAGCGCCCGTGTGGCGCCATGGACGTAACCATTACGTCCAGGGACTGGCAGTCGGGGGAAGCGCTAGCGCTTCCCCCGAGGGCCGCCCCCCAACACCCCCAGGCCAGGGCTGAAAGGGGAATCCCTTCCCCTTTCACGCCCACCCCCCCCCCCCACCCCCCCCCCCCATGACGTCAGCGCGCGATCGCGCGCTGATTTCATGGAAAGGGGGAATGACGCGCTGGAAGCCATTTGCTTCCAGCGCGTCAAGGGAGAAGGTGAGTATTTCACCTTCCTGCGGGGTGGGGGTGCTCTCAGAGAGGCATCGAGGGAAAGGAAAGGGTTTTCCTTTCCCTCGATGTCTCTTTGAGCATTCCTGCTGCCCGATCGCAATGCGATCGGGCAGCAGGAATGCCCACTAGACACCAGGGATTTCTGTATGTGTGTGTGTGTGTGTGAATATTAGTGTAGGGGAGCGACCCCTTGGGCAAGGGTCGCTCCCCTTTGGGGGCACATGCATTTTACGTCGTTTCTGCCCCCCCTGGGGGCAGATTGGCCCTATTTTTAGGCCGATCTGTCCCCAAGGGGGGCAGAAAGCCACTAGACACCAGGGATTTTATTGTTGCTTTGTATTTTTTGTGTTGGGGGGCGGCCCCTTGGGCAAGGGTCGCTCCCCTTTGGGGGCACATGTATTTTACGTCGTTTCTGCCCCCCCTGGGGGCAGATTGGCCCTATTTTTAGGCCGATCTGCCCCCAAGGGGGGCAGAAAGCCACTAGACACCAGGGATTTTATTGTTGATTTGTATTTTTTGTGTTGGGGGGCGGCCCCTTGGGCAAGGGTCGCTCCCCTTTGGGGGCAAATGTATTTTACGTCGTTTCTGCCCCCCCTGGGGGCAGATTGGCCCTATTTTTAGGCCGATCTGCCCCCAAGGGGGGCAGAAAGCCACTAGACACCAGGGATTTTATTGTTGATGTGTATTTTTTGTGTTGGGGGGCGGCCCCTTGGGCAAGGGTCGCCCCCAGGGGCCCTCGTGTATTTTTGGGCAGTTCTGCCCCCCTTGGGGGCAGAGAGGCCTATTTTTTTTAGGCCTTTCTGCCCCCAAGGGGGGCAGAATCCCAATAGCGCCAGAAATAGTATGTATGTATGTGTGCTTTGTGTTGGGGGGTGGCCCCTTGGGCAAGGGTCGCTCCCCCCAGGGGCGCAATGTATTTATTGTCGTTTCTGCCCCCCTTGGGGGCAGATTGGCCCTATTTTTAGGCCGATCTGCCCCCAAGGGGGGCAGAAAGCCACTAGACACCAGGGATTTTATTGTTGATTTTTATTTTTTGTGTTGGGGGGTGGCCCCTTGGGCAAGGGTCGCCCCCAGGGGCCCACATGTATTTTTGGGCAGTTCTGCCCCCCTAGGGGGCAGATATGCCTATTTTTTAGGCCTTTCTGTCCCCAAGGGGGGCAGAATCCCCATAGCGCCAGGGATACTATGTATGTGTGTGTGTGCTTTGTGTGGGGGTGTGGCACCTTGGGCAAGGGTCGCCCCCCCCAAAGGGTGCAATGTAATCTGGGCGATTTCTGCCCCCTCCCCTTGGGGGTAGATTGGCCTATTTTTTTTTAGGCCCATCTTCCCCCAAGCAGAGAAGACTAGACACGGGAAAATGAAAAAATGGTTAGTGGCGGAGTGTTTGTCAACTGGCGAAGTATTTACTTTTATGATAATAACAGTTTTTCTCCTTTTTGTTTTAGTTCAAAGCTTTTGCTGACTTTGCTGTGGCTTGTTGCAGTTTTGGCAGTAGTTGTCCTGCGGTTTGCGTAGTTGCATGTTTTAGGTAAGTAAATAAATTTACTCCAAGTGAGTATTGTTGCAATGCATGAATGACATGTTTGTAGGTGGTGTACTGAATGCAGGATTGTGTGTGAAATTGTCCTTAGAGTTATGCACAATGATTATTGTGTTGTCTTATGTCTAATTTGCTTTTTTTTTTCTCTTTTTAGTGGGATATCGTTGGTGATTGCTGTGGCTGTGCAGAGTAGTTGCTGGTGAGTCAAGCTTTTTCAGGCAAGTGAGCAGTATAGTTTTTGAGTTTATAATTCTTAGTGATAAACCTATACTTTGTTACTTATCTTACACAGTGCTGGTTGTTGGTGGTGTATTTGTCCAGTTAATTTTAGTAGGAAGGATCATGGCCAGCCGTAGGATGACCGCTCAGCAGGTTGTTAGTGTGCTTTTTGAGTCATCTTCTGACCATGAATATGAGACTGACTCTGCATCTGAGGCAGAGGAGGAAGTGCAGGATTCTGGAAGTGAATTTTCTGTCAGAGATGAATCATCTGATGATGAAGCCACTCTCAGTGCTGATGAAGGGCCTGTTTTAGAGGAGGACAGTGATGTGCCAATGGTGCAGGAGCCAGCGGCTGAAAGGCTTCCCATTGGAAGACCTGACGCATGGGTTGCACCAAACATGGAGCAGCCACAGTTGCCTGCGTTTACTGGTTTTCCAGGGTGTCGAGTTAATACGGAAAACTTTTTGCCCGTCAACTTTTTTGAGTTGTTTATGGACGATATATTTTTGGAAGAGATTGTTGAGCAGACTAATTTGTATGCAGAGCAGTTTTTGAGGGACAACGCTGCCAGACTTAGGCCACACTCTAGAGCTAGCCGGTGGATTCCCACAAATCTGGAAGAGTTGAAAAAGTTCTTGGGTTTAACTTTTTTGATGGGGCTGATAAGGAAGCCGTCGCTGTCTTCATATTGGTCTACTAGTCCCTTGATGGCAACTGCTATATTTCCTGCCATCATGAGTCGTAACCGGTATGAGCTTCTTCTTCGGATGTTGCATTTTGTAGATAATGCTTTAGCCTTGCCACGAGATCATCCTGATTCTGACCGTCTTTTTAAGATTAGACCTGTCCTTGATCATTTGGTAGATCGGTTTTCAGAGATCTATGTTCCAGGGAAAGAAATATCTGTAGATGAGTCTTTGGTCCTGTTCAAGGGTCGTTTGGTTTTTAGGCAGTACATTCCTAGCAAGAGGGCACGGTATGGAATTAAATTGTATATGCTGTCAGAAAGTAGTACAGGATATGTTTATAATTTCCGGGTCTACACTGGTAGGGATTCCAATATTGACCCCCCTGGTTGTCCTCCCACTTTTGGAGTTAGTGAGAAAATTGTGTGGGAACTTGGTAGACGACTGTTTAACAAAGGTCACCATTTATATGTAGATAACTTCTACACTGGAGTTCGGTTGTTCAAGGAGTTGTTCAGAGTGGACACTGTTGCTTGTGGCACAATCCGCTCTAATCGGAAAGGCTATCCAAAAGAGCTTGTCTGTAAAAAACTTGAGAAGGGACAGTGCAGTGCCTTGCGGAATGATGAGCTGCTAGCTCTGAAATTTGTAGACAAGAGGGATGTATACATGCTAAGCACCATCCATGATGAGAGTACTTCACCTGTGGCTGTTTGGGGTCAGGTTGCCGAAGTGCGCAAACCTGTGTGCATCTTAGACTATAATAAGCACATGGGTGGTGTTGATAGAGTAGATCAGAGGTTAGAACCTTACACTGCTGCTCGTAAGTCTTATGTGTGGTATAAGAAATTAGCGCTTCACTTGTTCCACTTGGCAACTTTTAATGCTTTTGTTGTGTTTAAGGATAGTTCTCCAGAGTCAAGGATGACATTTGTGAAATTTCAGGAGTCTCTCATAGCTAGCCTTGTTGTGCTGGAACAGGCAAGAGTTCCTAGAGAAGCAGTGGTGGAGGATGTGGCTAGATTGAAAGATCGTCACTTTGCTGAGCACATTCCTCCCACGGCCAAAAAAACGTTCCTGCTAAGAGATGTAGAGTCTGTGCTCGAAGAGGTATCAGGAAGGAGACTAGGATGTACTGCCCTGATTGTCCTTCAAAGCCTGGGCTGTGTGTGGGTGGCTGTTTCAGGAGCTACCACACACAGAAGAATTATTGGGAAATTCCATGAGCGTAAACTGGTGTTTTATATTTTTATATGTTCGGTTTCACGGTTGGCATTAGTCATGTATTCAGTTAGAGCTTTTGTGTTTGTAGTTTTGTACTAATTTATGATTAGTGGTTTCTTTGTTGTTTAAAAACAAAAAAAAGGGGATTGCATGTGTAGAGTGGCGCTTGGCTGGTGGCGTGGGTGTGGTGGCGCTTGGCTGGCGGTGTGTGTGGGGTGGCGCTTGGCTGGCGGTGTGTGTGGGGTGGCGCTTGGCTGGCGGTGTGTGTGGGGTGGCGCTGGGCTGGCGGTGTGTGTGGGGTGGCGCTAGGCTGGCGGTGTGTGTGGGGTGGCGCTTGGCTGGTGGTGTGGGTGGGGTGGCGCTTGGCTGGTGGTGTGGCGCTTGGCTGGCAGTGCCGGCCAAACGCCAGTCCACACACTCATCAGCTGGTGTGATTGCTGTATCAGGCATGTGGGCGTATGAAAGTGATGGGCCCTTGACTGGCGCTGTCTGTGGATGCGAGTCTTGTAATGTGCTGGGCCCGTGGCTGGCGGCGTGAATGGTCTAGTGCATGTCATGTATGAAAGGTGTGTGAATGGACTGTAAAGCGGTTGGTGCCTTGTCGTGGCTTTACAGCTCACGAGCTGTGAGTCATTGGTTCAGTTTTTTGGCCTTTCAGTTATTACCAGTGCATTTCACTTTTGTGAAATCTCTTGTTAATAAAATTTGATCTACTGAACCATCACTCACCCTCGTGCCAAATCCAACCAGTATGTGTGGTACAAATGACAAAACCTGCTCCGCTGTAATCAGGCGTCGCAGCACACTTGAGACACGCTAGGTGCCTCAGGTGGGACCCCGATGATGAAGCATGCCACCAACTTGGTTGGTGGGTGAGGGGTCTTCTTCACATAACCTAAGTGTGTTTCTTTTCACAATTTTAGTGTTTGGCACATCACGGACGTATGTGCACACATCAAAGTGATATATTCCAAAAATACCTGTGTTTGGGGGGGGTGGGCCCACCTATGTTTTTGGTCCTGGGTGCGGCCGTCATGTAGGGAAACCTACAAAACCCAGAAACTTTTTAAAACTAGGCACCCCAAGGAGTCTAGGGAGGTGTGGCTTGTGTGGCTCCCCCAACATTTTCTTACCCAGACTCCTCTGTAAACCTCACAATTTGCATAAAAAAGCATATTTTCCTGATTTTTCTTAGTAGGATCACCGCTCCAGCACAAAATTCCTACTCCCCAGTTTTCCCCTCAGTCTCCCAAGTAAAATGACACCTCACTTATGTGGGTCCCCAAAGCAGAGTCCGTCTAAAGATGTATAAAAGAATATGCCCTTATAAACTTGCTGTGCTATCCCTTCTATCCCTTCAGGTTTTGGGCCTTATTATGTTGCAGGCACCTGGGCCACCCACACAAGTGAGGTATCATTTTTATCGGGAGACTTGGGGGAACGCTGGGTGGAAGGAAATTTGTGGCTCCTATCAGATTCCAGAACTTTCTGCCACAGAAATGTGAGGAACATGTGTTTTTTTAGCCAAATTTTGAGGTTTGCAAAGGATTCTGGGTAACAGAACCTGGTCCGAGCCCCGCAAGTCACCCCTCCTTGGATTCCCATAGGTCTCTAGTTTTCAGAAATGCACAGGTTTGGTAGGTTTCCCTAGGCGCCGGGTGAGCTACAGGCCAAAATCCGCAGGTAGGCACTGTTTTCTCCCAAAATTGTGGATGTGTCCACGTTGCGCTTTGGGGTGTTTCCTGTCGCAGGCGCTAGGCCTACCCACGCAAGTGAGGTATCATTTTTATCGGGAGACTTGGGGGAACGCTGGGTGGAAGGAAATTTGTAGCTCCTCTCAGATTCCAGAACTTTCTGCCACAGAAATGTGAGGAACATGTGTTTTTTTAGCCAAATTTTGAGGTTTGCAAAGGATTCTGGGTAACAGAACCTGGTCCGAGCCCCACAAGTCACCCCTCCTTGGATCCCCCTAGGTCTCTAGTTTTCAGAAATGCACAGGTTTGGTAGGTTTCCCTAGGTGGCGGCTGAGCTAGAGGCCAAAATCTACAGGTAGTCACTTTGCTAAAAACAGCTCTGTTTTCTGTGATATGTCCACGTTGTGTTTTGGGGCACATCCTGTCGCGGGAGCTAGGCCTACCCACACAAGTGAGGTATCATTTTTATCGGGAGACGTGGGGGAACACTGGGTGGAAGGAAATTTGTGGCTCCTCTCAGATTCCAGAACTTTCTGCCACAGAAATGTGAGGAACATGTGTTTTTTTAGCCAAATTTTGAGGTTTGCAAAGGATTCTGGGTAACAGAACCTGGTCCGAGCCCCGCAAGTCACCCCTCCTTGGATCTCCCTAGGTCTCTAGTTTTCAGAAATGCACAGGTTTGGTAGGTTTCCCTAGGTGGCGGCTGAGCTAGAGGCCAAAATCTACAGGTAGTCACTTTGCTAAAAACAGCTCTGTTTTCTGTGATATGTCCACGTTGTGTTTTGGGGCATATCCTGTCGCGGGCGCTAGGCCTACCCACACAAGTGAGGTATCATTTTTATCGGGAGACGTGGGGGAACGCTGGGTGGAAGGAAATTTGTAGCTCCTCTCAGATTCCAGAACTTTCTGCCACAGAAATGTGAGGAACATGTGTTATTTTAGCCAAATTTTGAGGTTTGCAAAGGATTCTGGGTAACAGAACCTGGTCCGAGCCCCGCAAGTCACCCCTCCTTGGATTCCCCTAGGTCTCTAGTTTTCAGAAATGCACAGGTTTGGTAGGTTTCCCTAGGTGCCGGCTGAGCTAGAGGCCAAAATCTACAGGTAGGCACTTCGCAAAAAACACCTCTGTTTTTTTCCAAAATTTAGGATGTGTCCACGTTGCGCTTTGGGGTGTTTCCTGTCGCCGGCGCTAGGCCTACCCACGCAAGTGAGGTATCATTTTTATCGGGAGACTTGGGGGAACGCTGGGTGGAAGGAAATTTGTAGCTCCTCTCAGATTCCAGAACTTTCTGCCACAGAAATGTGAGGGACATGTGTTATTTTAGCCAAATTTTGAGGTTTGCAAAGGATTCTGGGTAACAGAACCTGGTCCGAGCCCCGCAAGTCACCCCTCCTTGGATTCCCCTAGGTCTCTAGTTTTCAGAAATGCACAGGTTTGGTAGGTTTCCCTAGGTGCCGGCTGAGCTAGAGGCCAAAATCTACAGGTAGGCACTTCGCAAAAAACACCTCTGTTTTTTTCCAAAATTTAGGATGTGTCCACGTTGCGCTTTGGGGTGTTTCCTGTCGCCGGCGCTAAGCCTACCCACGCAAGTGAGGTATCATTTTTATTGGGAGACTTGGGGGAACGCTGGGTGGAAGGAAATTTGTAGCTCCTCTCAGATTCCAGAACTTTCTGCCACAGAAATGTGAGGGACATGTGTTTTTTTAGCCAAATTTTGAGGTTTGCAAAGGATTCTGGGTAACAGAACCTGGTCCGAGCCCCGCAAGTCACCCCTCCTTGGATCCCCCTAGGTCTCTAGTTTTCAGAAATGCACAGGTTTGGTAGGTTTCCCTAGGTGGCGGCTGAGCTAGAGGCCAAAATCTACAGGTAGTCACTTTGCTAAAAACAGCTCTGTTTTCTGTGATATGTCCACGTTGTGTTTTGGGGCATATCCTGTCGCGGGCGCTAGGCCTACCCACACAAGTGAGGTATCATTTTTATCGGGAGACGTGGGGGAACGCTGGGTGGAAGGAAATTTGTGGCTCCTCTCAGATTCCAGAACTTTCTGCCACAGAAATGTGAGGAACATGTGTTTTTTTAGCCAAATTTTGAGGTTTGCAAAGGATTCTGGGTAACAGAACCTGGTCCGAGCCCCGCAAGTCACCCCTCCTTGGATCCCCCTAGGTCTCTAGTTTTCAGAAATGCACAGGTTTGGTAGGTTTCCCTAGGTGGCGGCTGAGCTAGAGGCCAAAATCTACAGGTAGTCACTTTGCTAAAAACAGCTCTGTTTTCTGTGATATGTCCACGTTGTGTTTTGGGGCATATCCTGTCGCGGGCGCTAGGCCTACCCACACAAGTGAGGTATCATTTTTATCGGGAGACGTGGGGGAACGCTGGGTGGAAGGAAATTTGTAGCTCCTCTCAGATTCCAGAACTTTCTGCCACAGAAATGTGAGGAACATGTGTTTTTTTAGCCAAATTTTGAGGTTTGCAAAGGATTCTGGGTAACAGAACCTGGTCCGAGCCCCGCAAGTCACCCCTCCTTGGATTCCCCTAGGTCTCTAGTTTTCAGAAATGCACAGGTTTGGTAGGTTTCCCTAGGTGCCGGCTGAGCTAGAGGCCAAAATCTACAGGTAGGCACTTCGCAAAAAACACCTCTGTTTTTTCCCAAAATTTAGGATGTGTCCACGTTGCGCTTTGGGGTGTTTCCTGTCGCCGGCGCTAGGCCTACCCACGCAAGTGAGGTATCATTTTTATCGGGAGACTTGGGGGAACGCTGGGTGGAAGGAAATTTGTAGCTCCTCTCAGATTCCAGAACTTTCTGCCACAGAAATGTGAGGAACATGTGTTTTTTTAGCCAAATTTTGAGGTTTGCAAAGGATTCTGGGTAACAGAACCTCGTCCGAGCCACACAAGTCACCCCTCCTTGGATTCCCCTAGGTCTCTAGTTTTCAGAAATGCATAGGTTTGGTAGGTTTCCCTAGGTGGCGGCTGAGCTAGAGGCCAAAATCTACAGGTAGTCACTTTGCTAAAAACAGCTCTGTTTTCTGTGATATGTCCACGTTGTGTTTTGGGGCATATCCTGTCGCGGGCGCTAGGCCTACCCACACAAGTGAGGTATCATTTTTATTGGGAGACGTGGGGGAACGCTGGGTGGAAGGAAATTTGTAGCTCCTCTCAGATTCCAGAACTTTCTGCCACAGAAATGTGAGGAACATGTGTTTTTTTAGCCAAATTTTGAGGTTTGCAAAGGATTCTGGGTAACAGAACCTGGTCCGAGCCCCGCAAGTCACCCCTCCTTGGATTCCCCTAGGTCTCTAGTTTTCAGAAATGCACAGGTTTGGTAGGTTTCCCTAGGTGCCGGCTGAGCTAGAGGCCAAAATCTACAGGTAGGCACTTCGCAAAAAACACCTCTGTTTTTTTCCAAAATTTAGGATGTGTCCACGTTGCGCTTTGGGGTGTTTCCTGTCGCCGGCGCTAGGCCTACCCACGCAAGTGAGGTATCATTTTTATCGGGAGACTTGGGGGAACACTGGGTGGAAGGAAATTTGTAGCTCCTCTCAGATTCCAGAACTTTCTGCCACAGAAATGTGAGGAACATGTGTTTTTTTAGCCAAATTTTGAGGTTTGCAAAGGATTCTGGGTAACAGAACCTCGTCCGAGCCACACAAGTCACCCCTCCTTGGATTCCCCTAGGTCTCTAGTTTTCAGAAATGCATAGGTTTGGTAGGTTTCCCTAGGTGGCGGCTGAGCTAGAGGCCAAAATCTACAGGTAGTCACTTTGCTAAAAACAGCTCTGTTTTCTGTGATATGTCCACGTTGTGTTTTGGGGCATATCCTGTCGCGGGCGCTAGGCCTACCCACACAAGTGAGGTATCATTTTTATTGGGAGACGTGGGGGAACGCTGGGTGGAAGGAAATTTGTAGCTCCTCTCAGATTCCAGAACTTTCTGCCACAGAAATGTGAGGAACATGTGTTTTTTTAGCCAAATTTTGAGGTTTGCAAAGGATTCTGGGTAACAGAACCTGGTCCGAGCCCCGCAAGTCACCCCTCCTTGGATTCCCCTAGGTCTCTAGTTTTCAGAAATGCACAGGTTTGGTAGGTTTCCCTAGGTGCCGGCTGAGCTAGAGGCCAAAATCTACAGGTAGGCACTTCGCAAAAAACACCTCTGTTTTTTTCCAAAATTTAGGATGTGTCCACGTTGCGCTTTGGGGTGTTTCCTGTCGCCGGCGCTAGGCCTACCCACGCAAGTGAGGTATCATTTTTATCGGGAGACTTGGGGGAACACTGGGTGGAAGGAAATTTGTAGCTCCTCTCAGATTCCAGAACTTTCTGCCACAGAAATGTGAGGAACATGTGTTTTTTTAGCCAAATTTTGAGGTTTGCAAAGGATTCTGGGTAACAGAACCTCGTCCGAGCCACACAAGTCACCCCTCCTTGGATTCCCCTAGGTCTCTAGTTTTCAGAAATGCATAGGTTTGGTAGGTTTCCCTAGGTGGCGGCTGAGCTAGAGGCCAAAATCTACAGGTAGTCACTTTGCTAAAAACAGCTCTGTTTTCTGTGATATGTCCACGTTGTGTTTTGGGGCATATCCTGTCGCGGGCGCTAGGCCTACCCACACAAGTGAGGTATCATTTTTATCGGGAGACGTGGGGGAACGCTGGGTGGAAGGAAATTTGTAGCTCCTCTCAGATTCCAGAACTTTCTGCCACAGAAATGTGAGGAACATGTGTTTTTTTAGCCAAATTTTGAGGTTTGCAAAGGATTCTGGGTAACAGAACCTGGTCCGAGCCCCGCAAGTCACCCCTCCTTGGATCCCCCTAGGTCTCTAGTTTTCAGAAATGCACAGGTTTGGTAGGTTTCCCTAGGTGGCGGCTGAGCTAGAGGCCAAAATCTACAGGTAGTCACTTTGCTAAAAACAGCTCTGTTTTCTGTGATATGTCCACGTTGTGTTTTGGGGCATATCCTGCCGCGGGCGCTAGGCCTACCCACACAAGTGAGGTATCATTTTTATCGGGAGACGTGGGGGAACGCTGGGTGGAAGGAAATTTGTGGCTCCTCTCAGATTCCAGAACTTTCTGCCACAGAAATGTGAGGGACATGTGTTTTTTTAGCCAAATTTTGAGGTTTGCAAAGGATTCTGGGTAACAGAACCTGGTCCGAGCCCCGCAAGTCACCCCTCCTTGGATCCCCCTAGGTCTCTAGTTTTCAGAAATGCACAGGTTTGGTAGGTTTCCCTAGGTGGCGGCTGAGCTAGAGGCCAAAATCTACAGGTAGTCACTTTGCTAAAAACAGCTCTGTTTTCTGTGATATGTCCACGTTGTGTTTTGGGGCATATCCTGTCGCGGGCGCTAGGCCTACCCACACAAGTGAGGTATCATTTTTATCAGGATACGTGGGGGAACGCTAGGTGGAAGGAAATTTGTGGCTCCTCTCAGATTCCAGAACTTTCTGCCACAGAAATGTGAGGAACATGTGTTTTTTTAGCCAAATTTTGAGGTTTGCAAAGGATTCTGGGTAACCGAACCTGGTCCGAGCCACACAAGTCACCCCTCCTTGGATTCCCCTAGGTCTCTAGTTGTCAGAAATGCACAGGTTTGGTAGGTTTCCCTAGGTGCCGGCTGAGCTAGAGGCCAAAATCTACAGGTAGTCACTTTGCTAAAAACAGCTCTGTTTTCTGTGATGTGTCCACGTTGTGTTTTGGGGCATATCCTGTCGCGGGCGCTAGGCCTACCCAAACAAGTGAGGTATCATTTTTATCGGGAGACTTGGGGGAACATAGAATAGCAAAACAAGTGTTATTGCCCCTTGTCTTTCTCTACATTTATTCCTTCCAAATATAGGGGTGTGTGTAAAAAAGACATCTATTTGAGAAATTCCATGTAATTCACGTGCTACTATGGTCACCCCGGAATTCAGAGATGTGCAAATAACCACTGCTCCTCAACACCTTATCTTGTGCCCTTTTTGGAAATGCAAAGGTTTTCTTGATAGCTATTTTTTACTCCTTATATTTCAGCAAATGAATTACTGTATACCCAGTATAGAATGAAAACGCACTGCAGGGTGCAGCTCATTTATTGGCTCTGGGTTCCTCGGGTTCTTGATGAACCTACAAACCCTATATATCCCCGCAACCAGAGGAGTCCAGCAGACGTAACGGTATATTGCTTTCGATAATCTGACATTGCAGGGAAAAGTTACAGAGTAAAAAGTAGAGAAAAATTGATGTTTTTTTCACCTCAATTTCAATATTTTTCTTTTTCAGCTGTTATTTTCTGTAGGAAACCCTTGTAGGATCTACACAAATGACCCCTTGCTGAATTCAGAATTTTGTCTACTTTTCAGAAATGTTTAGGTTTCTGGGATCCAGCATTGGTTTCATGACCATTCCGGTCACTGACTGGAAGGAGGCTGAAAGCACAAAAAATTGCACAAATGGGGTATGCCCCAGTAAAATGCCAAAATTGTGTTGAAAAATTGGGTTTTCGGATTCAAGTCTGCCTGTTCCTGAAAGCTGGGAAGCTGCTGAGTTTAGCACCGCAAACCCTTTGTTGATGCCATTTTCAGGGGAAAAACCACAAGCCTTCTTCTGCAGCCCCTTTTTCCAATTTTTTTGAAAAAAGCGAAATTTTCACTGTATTTTGGCCAATTTCTTGGCCTCCTTCAGGGGAACCCACAAAGTCTGGGTACCTTTAGAATCGCTAGGATGTTGGAAAAAAAGGACGCAAATTTGGCTTGGTTAGCTTATGTGGACAAAAAGTTATGAGGGCCTAAGCGCGAACTGCCCCAAATAGGCAAAAAAAGGCCTGGCACAGGAGGGGGAAAAGGCCTGGCAGCGAAGTGGTTAACAATCACAGTGCAAAGGTTTTGTCCCATTAGTACCAACTAAACACTCAAATTCAGCAATGAAAAGAGAGCTGACCATTTAACCTTTGTGAAGGGCTTTCCACTTTGCAGAAACATGTTTATAGTAGCTTCTGATACATTTGAGGTAGAACATTTTTTTATTAAAATCTACAAGTTATGATTAAGTAGCCAAAAAAATCCATATTTATGTGGAAAATGCAGCAGCTACAATACTACATAAATCCAGTGGCCCTGCATATAGTAAAGAATGACAAGCCCCTAATAGCAACAAAGATGAATTAAATTATTTTTCAGGATCCTGCTAAAAATCGTGAGTACCACGCTAAGAGCAAACAGGATGATGTTAGAAGGTACAGACGTTCTGCTACAAATAAATGGAGAAAAAACATGTTACTACTCTTAGTCCTTGATCTACATCGTAAGCATCCTTATGGAGGTCATAAACATTAGATAACTCCCTGCTGTGTGCCAGGACCCTGAAATCCAGAATATGAATTTGTGAAAGGGTGAAAAGACCATCATAATGCATTGCAGTAAATCACTTCCAAATAGCCTACTCAGGCTTATTTTTCCAAATATTTACACTATGCAATATATAATTTAATCAGGAATAGCCTTCCAAAAACTACATTACAGCACCTAAGAAGACAGCCTGCTGCCCAGCATTCTAAACAGGGAAGCAACGAGCAGCACAATAGGCTTCCATATCCCATGATGCCTCGTGCTAGCAATTGTCTATCAGTTTCAGTTCTTTTGGACAAGCATGCAGATAAGAGAATAGTATACATTCTAAAAAATGTCATGCTGTATGGCTACGACAACAGCAAGGAAGGATAGTGTGCAATTTATGAATCCAATGAAGATGCCTACAATGACAAACCAGGACTACAAATCCGTAAGCAATTCTTTTGCATTGTAGGAGTTTCATTAAAAGTTATAAATGTTAACTAGGGTAACAAGCTTTAATAATCTCCATAGTCGCTCTTGGCCATACAGCGCATTAAAGATCTTTCAGAAGTCACCACAAATAAGAGTTTTTGCAACAGTTTTACCTATGCTAGAATCTTTGCTTGTATCAGAATTAAAACAGTTTTGTCTCCAACTGTCTGGACTGGCTTCTGAGTGGTCCACTTTAGATATCTCTGTTAAAAGGATATTTTTCAGCCATGCCATTGTAATGACTTTACCTCTAAAAACTCTCCTGCCATAAAATGTTCTAGTTTGGTTTAAATGAAATCTGAGACCACCTTTGGAAGTATTAGAGAGAGGTATTGGGTTTGAATCTCACTAATCCTACAAGTTAAGTGATAGTCATTAAAAAAGGTCTCTTTGAAGACAGATGTTGCAATTAAACATATGTGAATAGGCTAAAAAGAAGGACCCATAATTTTGACAACACCAAATTAAGTTCCCAAGAAGGTGTACGAACTTTGGCAGGAGGAAAGGCTTTTTTAGGCCTTCCAGAAAGTCTTTAATCATGGGAATCATGAAAACAGACCTAGGAAGAGGACCTTTTTTTGTAGGCGGTTTATAGTCAGAAGATAGATTTGGCTTAAGACAAATACATTAGCTATGGTAAAATTGGGGGGGGGGGGGGGGGGGGGGGGCAAAGCTTGCTGCACTGAAAAATGGTCATGCAGTAGAAGAGCTACGCGGACCACCGAGCTATCCTTTCAAAATCCTGTTGCCTACTCTGAGAATCCAGTCATAACAAACAACGTGCTTCATTACAGGCCCGGGGGGAAGGATTCAAAGGTGCGTCCCAGGAAGAACAACTTGACAATTGATGGCATAGCACAGAGCACCAGGTTAGACAATGTGAAGCACTTTGTGGAACAACTACAGCAAGTTAATATGCCTACTATGTTTATCGCATGCAAAGGGTGGGAGGGGGGGGGGAATGGGTGCACTGTTATTACTGAGTAATTTTCTTAGAAGTTGAGCAAGACTTAAATGAGCATACTGAGAGTAGATATGTCCTTCATGGGCGAGGGGCCCCCTCACGCTACCATAAGGAGCTGGCAAGAGAAGTTATATATTGGGGGTCAAGGGGATGATAGGGACTACAATTATTTATTTTTTTGTGTGGCACATGTATCCCCTCCTGAGCGTATACCACTAATTGTTTATTGTAGGAACAAGTGTTTGGATTGGGGAAGGCCGTGGGAGCGAGCGATTCCATTGCACAAGTTGGGGCTACACAATGTGGGTGGGGGGAGGGCCAGGTTTCATATGGGGAACGCATACTCATAGGACAGTCGTTGTCCCATGGAGAAAGGGTGGCAAAGATCTAAGATTCCAGATTGAGCATCAGGATGGGGGATGAGTTACATAGGAGGCAGGGGGCACAGATGTTAAGAGCCCCACAGCTCCTCTAACTAACTTGGAATGTGAGAGGGCTTAACAACGGCAGGAAGTTTCGTAAAGTACTGGCATATCTTAGGAGACAAGTGACAGATGTGGCAATTCTCCAAGAGACACATTTGGCTTCCAACAGCGGCCTGCTGACACCCTAAAGATTTCAGGGATCCCACTGTGCTGCAGGCTTCAATTCCCATGCCAGGGGGTACTGATATGGATGCCCAGGAGTGCTGGTGTAAAGATTCAGGAGGTGTGTGTAAACCCAGGGGGAGGTACACGGTGGTGCGCTGCATCAAATATGCTCTTTCAGTGCCTTTAGTGGGTCTCTACGGCCCCAACTATGATGACCCACAGTTTTTTCAACTCCTTGCATGCTAGATTGGCACAATGGCCACACAGGTGTGGGTGACTTTAATTGTGTTCTTTGTCTGCCATGACAGATCGTGAGGCCCGAGCTGCCCGCCTTTGGCGGTGGCAAGAGACATTCTTGACATAACTGTGCACCCAGGTCTTGTAGATGTATGGAGATCTCTTGGGGCTGCCTTCCCGGGCTATACACGTTATTCATCACAACACGACATAAATACGTGGACAGATTTCTGGCTACTGTTGTGGGAATTTTTCTCACGTGTGTTGTGAACCGCTATAGCACACCTAGTCGGACCACTCGGTGGTGCTGGAACTAAAGCTGGGGTCGTCCCATAGTGCACCTTTCACTTGGCGGTTCCCTTGGTATTCATTGGTCGATGTAGCCTTCAGAGAAGACTTGCGCCAAGCTATAGAAGAATTTTTTCGTACAAATATTGGAACTGAGATACATTTGCTACTGTATGGAAAACCTTCAGAGTTTATATTAGAGGTGTTACAATTGCTAAACATGCTGGAGTACTATGCTCTATTCAAAACAGCTTGGCAAAACTTGAGAAAGAACTGACTGCATTAAAGCAGCTGCAAAGGGTGACAGGGAACTAGAGGTTGTTGTGCGACAAAAGGTTGACGAATATCATAAGCAGGCACAGTGTGAAGTGAAACATCTTGGGAAGTATGGGGTGGTGAGCATATACGGGGAGGGCGAACATCCAGGTGTTACCTTGGCAGCCAGGGTGCACCCTTGCATGGATGATGCTACTATCTTAGAGAAACAGGATGAACAAGGGAATTCATCATATGACTCAGTCCCTATAGTATGGTGCTTTTGTAGACACTACGCAAATTTATACATGGTGCACCCCACCACAGGTGAAACAGAGATAAATGACTATACAGCTCATTTAGCCATGAAGTGGCTCACGAATGAGGAAAGAGGTAGCTCGATGGCCCAGCTGACACTAGGGGAGATCCGTAAGGAGCTCAAGGGCATGCCTTCGGTCAAGGCGCCGGGCACGGATGGCCTCACAGTAGCCTTATACAAGGGTTATTAGGATATGCTGATACCCCATTTGGTAACTGTTTACAGAAATGGCATTGGATGGTATCATGACCCCAACTATGAGAGAAGCCTTCCCTGTCACGATCTTGAGGCCGGCCAGTGCTTGCTCCTCTTATCGATCACTGGCCCTATTAAACATTGACACAGCTTTTTGCTAAAATGCTTGACAATCGTCTGGGATGGTGTCTCCCAAGAGTGGTTGGCCCAGAGCAGACGGGGTTTGTACTGGGTCAATCCCTCACATATAACCTCCAAACATTTTTTGGATTGTGCAGAGCCTTGAACCACACATGCGAGCTGTGAAATTTGTATTGAAAGAGAAGGAGTTTGAAAAGGTGGCCTGCAGTTTTTTTATGGCTATCTTGTACCGCATCAGTGTTGGCAAAGTATTCCTTCAGTTGGTCAATGTTAGTCAATGTTCTCTACACACAGCCCAGGTCACAAATACAAATCAATTGTGTCGTTTCTGAGCCTCCTGTTAAAGACCGGGGCACTCAGCAGGGCTGCCCGCTATCTCCTTTACTATATGCTTTGGTGGTAGAGACCTTCACATGCGCATTACGTGAATACAACTTGCAACGGAAGCTCCTATATCCTGAACATAGATTAATAATCTCTTCCTACGCAGATGATACATTCCTTTACACTGGTGAACCAGGTCGTAATTTGGTTCCAGTGCTTAGGGAGATGATGTTGTCTGGGGAGCACTCAGGGCTGCAGATCAATTGGGATAAGTCTACTATCATGCCACTTAATCCTGCAACAACCCGGGTGACAGTGGAGTATCCTCTGCAGTGGACTACTGAACACATTTGTTATCTGGGGATTAAGGTACATGCTGATCCCGTAATTGTGCTGCGAGAAAATTATGGGGTGGCAGAGCGGAAGTTGGCTGAGACACTGGAGCACTGGATCAAGTTACTTCTCTCGCTAGCTGGTCGGGTGACACTCATGAAAATGATTATGCTCCCGTCTATTGTTCTTGTTTATAAATATACCACTGCTATTACCACATACATTCTTGGTCAAGCTGTGGACACTGATGATTCAACAGGCCTGGGTGGGGGGGCAGCCTAGGGTACGCTGAGACACTCTTACATTGCCCTATGATATGGGGGGTATCAATGTACCGGATATGAAGGCATTCTACCTCACTGCACAGATAAGTTTTGCATATTACCAGTTTCATGGCACCCCAAATCTACATCTTAAGCGTATTTTGGTGGCCCACCACGTTGTCTCAGGCCCTGTGTGCAGGAAGACTTGGCGGTACAGGATTCTGGATTCCTTAAATAGCACTATTTGTACATGGCGTAATATCTTAGACAGGCAAGGGAGAGCACTACTATATACCCCCACACACTCCAGTGGATGGTGTTTATGGTTTCCGCTCAGATGGGAACGGGGCAGAAGGCAGACATTCGAGTCCCTGGACATACACTGTATGGGAGACTTCTTTGTGAAGGGATAATGAGAGACTGGGCCAAGATCACGGAGCACACAGCAATGCCCACTGCCTTAATGAAGTTTAATTACTTTAGAGTCTGACAGGGCATGGGCAAATTGCTGAGTGACGACCTCCTGAGTTGCCAGCCTTGACGTATTTGTTAAACGATACCTTGCCTGCCACTATAGTAGCCCTACTCTATATATACTTGCAGGAGAATTATAGACCCACCTTATCTGTGCCACAGCTGGAATGGCAAAGGGAACTCCAAATTACTATAACAGATGCACAGTGATAATATTGCTGTTCGCTCACGCAGTCAGTTTCGCTCAACGGCAGGCAATGACTGATCCACTTTAAATATATTAATAGGGTGTTTCACACCCCGACCCAACTCACCAGATATGGCCTTCAAGACAATGCTAAATGCTGGCGATGTCAACAGGACGGTGTAGGATTTGCACACATAGCCTGGTAGTGTTCTGGAATACGGAGCTTCTGGGAGAAGGTATTTCTGGCCTTGGAGGACATCACAGGGGGTACCTTGAGGAAGGATCTGCTGTTTGCTTTGTTAGAATAAGATAAGATAGTTGCAAGAGCAGATAGGAAGATAGTAGCTATGGGCGTATTGCTGGCAAGGTGCAGGATTGCTATCTGATGGGCCAGAGGTCCGGTGCCACAGCTCAAGGAATGGCATAGTGATATGGTGTACTGCAGCATGTATTCTGATGTATATAGAGATCTCCAGCCCAGTTGCTGCAAACAACATGATATATGGGGGCCATATAGGGCCAACCTACAGAGAGAGTGCACTGCTGCTGATGACAGTCCGAGATCCAAAGGGGTCAGGGAGGAGCTGTAGCCTTGGGAGGGTAAGTGAGGAAGATCTGGTCGGGGGAGTGAAGGAGTTCTGTGGGTGAGATGAATAGGCACTGTTACTGATGAACAATGTGCTACTGTCTCTACGAGTAGGGACTATAACATGTTAGATAATGCATAGGAGGTTCTCTGATGTTATAACAATTGCCATGTTTTGATGCGTTAACGGAAATTGACTGATGCTACTGTACACGTATGATGGAAGGAGAAGTGGGGTATCTGGGACATTTTCCAATGCATATTTGTAATACCTTTCCCCTTTGTTTGTACCTATTATGTTGCATTGGCTCTCTTTATGTCCTATGAATGTATGCAATGGTTGTAACCTCAGAAAAGTTAATAAAAGCTCTCTCTAATAAAAAATTAAAAAAACACATCCAGGATTAAATATCTTCTTAGCAAGTGATGTGATTGTGACCTTTCTGATAACGCCACAAACAAAATATTTTCCATCTGAAGGAATAAGATACCCTTGTGGGTTGTCTTAACACCTCCTTTAAAATATCCACACAATGTTTGAGGCAAATTCAAGGGGACGATACAGTCCGCTATGAGCAGCCATGCTGTCAAACTAAATGATGTTAAGTATGGTGGAACGATGTCACTTAAACGTCACTTACCCAGTGTACAGCTGTTCGTGGCATGTAATGCTGCATATTCACATGCTATGCATTGCTTCCGCCATCTAGTGTTGGGCTCGGAGTGTTACAAGTTGTTTTTCTAAGAAGTCTTTCCGGAGTCACGGGATCGAGTGACTCCTCCTCTCGGTCATACTGCGCATGGGCATCGACTCCATTGTTAGATTGTTTTCCCGCAAAAGGGAGTAGGAAGGAGTGATAGAGTGTGAGAATATAAATGTTATATATAAAAATACTAGCTAAAAATAGATGTCTATACAAATGTAAATGTATATACATATGTACAAATAAGAAAAACTGCAACGACTACAAGCTTCCAGGGAGGAATAGGGTGCATGTGAATTTGCAGTACTACATTCCACGAACAGATGTACACTGGGTAAGTGACATTTTCCGTTCAATGGCATGAGTACCTGCAGATAAACATGCTATCCATAGACTACAAAGTAGTTGCTCTCCCCAAACAATGAGGTGGCTATGAGTTGGAGTTGTTTGAAATAACGTTCTTAAGACAGCCTGACCAACAATGGTATGTTGTATTGAAAATACATCTACACAATAATGCTTTGTAAATGTATGTGGTGTAGACCATGTGGCAGCTTTGCATATGTCTGCCATTAGTATGTTTCCTAAAAATGCCACAGAGGCACCTTTTTTCCTAGTGGAATGAGCTTTAGCTGTGATTAAACGTTGTCGTTTTGCCTTAATGTAACATGTTTGAAATACATTTAACAATCCATCTAGCTAATTCTTGTTTAGAGATAGGATTACCTTTATGTGGCTGTTGAAAGGCAACGAAAAGCTGTTTAGTTTTTCTGAAATCTTTTGTTCTATCCACATAATACATTAGAGCTCTTTTAAGGTCAAGAGTGTGAAGAGCTCTTTTTGCAGTTGAATCTGACTGTGGGGAGAAGACTGGCGGCAATTCCACTCTTTGGTTTAAGTGAAAAGGTGATACAACCTTTGACAGAAATTTTGGATTAGTTGTAAGTACAACTTTATGTTTGTGTACTTGCAAAAAAGGTTCCTCAAGAGTGAATGCCTGTATTTCACTAACTCTTCTTAATGAAGTAATCGCCACTAGGAAAGCAACTTTCCAGGTTAAAATTTGAATCTCACAGGAATGCGTGGGTTCAAAAGGTGGGCCCATTAGTTTTGCGAGTACAATATTGAGATTCCAAGCAGGAACTGGTGGTATTTTAGGTGGAATAATATGTTTTAGTCCTTCTATGAACTGGAACTCTAAAGAGAGAGGTATGTTGTAATGTCTGCAAAAATGCTGATATAGCAGTAAGATTAATTTTAATAGAGGAGAAAGCAAAATTTGACTTCTGTAAATGAAGTAGGTAGCATACAATATCTGGTATTGATGCTGTAAGTGGGTCAGTATTTTAAGACAGAGTAATAAACAAATCGTTTCCATTTGTTAGCATTGCATTGTCTCGTTGTAGGTTTGCATGCTTGTTGAAGAACTTTAATGCATTCTTATGGAAGTCGCAAGTATCCAAATTCAATGTTGAGAGCACTGGGATTTGGATGTCTGATGTGTCCTTTGTTTTGTGTTAGCAAATCCAGTCTTTTTGGAAGCTTGTAGTGAGGTACTACTGACAGGTCTAGGAGTGTTGTGTACCAATGTAGTTGTGCCCACGTTGGGGCTATGAGTGTCATGGTGAGAGAGGTCGGACGCAGTTTGTTGACCAGAAATGGAAGTAGTGGGAGAGGGGGAAAAGCATAAGCAAATATTCCTGACCAGTTGATCCATATAGAGCATTGCCCTTGGATCGGGGATGTGGGTGTCTGGATGCAAAGCTTTGGAATTCTGCGTTTTCGCTTGTTGCGAATAAGTCTATTTCTGGTGTTCCCCACTTTTGAAAGTATTTTTGAAGTACCTGAAAGTGAATCTTCTATTCATGTGTCTGTTGGTGGTTCCTGCTTAGGAGATCCGCCAACTGATTGTGTATTCCTGGAATGTATTCTGCTAAAAGATGAATGCGATTGTGAATTGCCCATTTCCATATTGTCTGGGGTAGAAGGGCCAGTTGAGATGAATGTGTCCACATTGTTTTTTTCAGGTAATACATGGTCGTCATATTGTCTGTTTTTATCAGAACAATCTTGTGTTTGAGAAGGGGTTGAAATGCTTTTAGGGCAAGGAACACAGCTAATAATTCTAAATGGTTTATGAGAATGTTTGGAATGCCATTCCCCTTAAATGGTGAGGGTGTCTAGATGAGCTCCCCAACCTATCATTGATGCGTCTGTTATTGTGGTCTGAGGCACAGGGTCTTGAAATGACTGCCCCTTCATTAGACTGATGAGATTCTACCATTGAAGGGACGTGTGCGTTTGGTGGTCCATCAACACTAGATCTTGCAACTGACCTTGTGCCTAAGACCACTGTTGTGAGAGGAATTGTTGTAAAAGCCTCATGTTGAGTCTTGCATGTGGTACTATCGCTATGCAAGATGCCATCATTCCTAGAATCTTCATGATAAATCTTACAGTGTATTGTTGATTTGGCTGTATGTGTGGTATGAGAGTTTGGAAAGCCTGTATCCTTTGTGTATTTGGATATGCTAGGGCTTTTTGAGTATTTAGAATAGCACCTAGGTAAGGATGTACTTGTGCTGGTTGAAGGTGAGATTTCTGGTAATTTAGAGTAAACCCTAGTGTATGTAGGGTTTCTACTACGTACTGAGTGTGTTGTTGGCACTGTAAATAAATTGCTTGATTTTATTAGCCAAACGTCTAGATATGGAAAGACGTGAATGTGTTGCCTTCTTAAGTAGGCTGCTACTACTGCTAGACATTTTGTGAACACTCTTGGAGCGGTTGTTATGCCGAATGGCAGAACTTTGAACTGATAATGTTTTCCTGCTATGACAAACCTGAGGTATTTTCTGTGAGCTGGATGGATGGGCATATGGAAATAAGCATCTTTGAGGTCTAAAGCAGTCATGTAATCTTGTTTCTGTAGTAGTGGAATGACGTCCTGCAGTTACCATGTGAAAGTGTTCGGACAAGATGTATAGATTGGGAGGCCTGAGGTCTAGGATAGGCCTCAGAGTGCCATCTTTTTTGGGAATGAGGAAGTATAGTGAGTATACTCCTGTTCCTTGTTGAGAATGTGGGACCAATTCTATTGGTTGCTTTAGCAGTAGCGATTGTACCTCCTGTTGTAATAGAACGTTATGTTCTGGGGACAATTTCTGGTAACGTGGTAAAATGTTTGGAGTTGTGGAGATCAATTCTAGGCAAGAGCCATTGCGGATAATTGATAACACCCAATTGTCTGTGGTGATATTTTGCCAATGAGAGTGGAATTGTTGTAGTCTTCCCTCCCAGGAGATGTGTGGGGTGGAGGGGTGGGAAAAAAGTCACTGTTTGGATGGTGTAGTGGCTTGTTTTGAGGCTTGGAACTTGCCTCCGTTTCTAAAATATTGGCCTCTATAGGACCCTCTAAATCCCCCTCTCTAATATTGTTGCTGCTGTTGTCCCTGCTTTGCCTGGGAGGTAGAAGCTTCAGAGGATTGTGGTTTGAACCCTCTCCTAAATTGTGGCCTGTGAAAGGAACCTCTATACGGTGACGTGTATAATGCTCCCATTGCTTTGGCAGTGTCTGAGTCTTTCCTCAGCTTTTCTATGGTCGTATCGACCACAGGCCCAAATAAGTGTTTCTTATCAAAAGGCATGTTAAGTACAGCCGGTTGGATTCCTGGTTTAAAGCCAGAAGAGCGTAGCCATGCATGCCTTCTTATAGTAATAGCAGTGTTGACACTTCTGGCTGCTGTATCCGCATCAAGGGCAGACCTTATCCGATGTTACTTATGGCCTGTCCCGCCCCTACAATCTGCTGTGCCTTCTTTTGATGTTCTTTTGGGAGGTGCTGTAGGAGTTCTTGCATCTCATCCTAGTGGGCTCTATTGTATCTGACGGCAAGTGCTTGCGAATTTGCAATTCGCCATTGGTTGGCCGCTTGTGTGGCCACTCTCTTGCAAGCAGCATCAAATTTCCTGCTCTCTTTATCAGGTGGAGGAGCATCCCCGGAGGATTGGCTATTAGCCCTTTTTCTAGCCGCACTCGCTACCACTGAATCTGGAGGAACTTGGTGTGTGATGTAGTCTGGGTCTATAGCAGCAGGTTTGTACTTTTTGTCAATACGTAGAGTAATTACTCTAGCTTTGACTGGCTCACTAAAGATTTAGTCTGCATGTCTGACCATTCCAGGCAACATGGGAAGGAACTGATATCTAGAGTGAGCAGTTTAGTTTAGTTTATAAGATTTGTAAAGCGCATGGCGACCCGAAGGCATCCCAGCGCTAAAAGCAGCAACGCACAAATAGGAGGGGGGATCAATGCTAATTACAGAATAAAAATGTTTTGAGCTTTTTCCTAAAGAGGTGCTCGGAGGATTCATTACGGAGCTCCAAAGGAAGGGTATTCCAAAGGTGGGAGGCCTTACCGGAAAAAGAATTGTTGCCCCAGGCTCTCTTAGATTGAGAAATGTGTGCATACCTAAGAGAGGAGGAACGTAAGTTCCTAGGAGTATGCAGGGAGATCCGTTTCCTTAGAGAGATGGGACCTTTACCATGTAGGGCCCTATGGACAATGCAGAGAGATTTAAAATGGATCCGTTCTTTGATGGGGAGCCAGTGGAGGGTGGAGATAGCCAATTTGGCGGATGAATATTTTGAGGAGTGAGTAAGAAGCCTGGCAGCTGCATTTTGCACTCTTTGCAGCTTCTTTATAACATAAAAAGGGGAGCTAAGGAACAGAGAGTTTCCGTAATCCAGACGGAGTAGAGGACAGAGTGTTGAACAAGAAATCCTCCTCTAGGGTCTCAGTATGTATAAGCACCCCATGATAAGCAGGTGTCCTAGAAGCAACCTGCGTGTATGCAGTAGTGTCCTCAGGTGGAGAAGGCTTGGAGGGGTATAAGTAAGGATCCTTATCTGGAATAGGATCTGGGTCATATAAATCCCAAGGATCCACTGTATCCCCATGAGAGTACTGTGAGTGAAGCAACAGTGGTGGACTAGTGTATGGAGGAGAAAAAGAAAGCTGTGGTGAACGAGGAGGAGAAGAAGGGGCAGGTACTGGTTTCTCCTTTTGTTTGTAAATTTTTGCTGGTGGTTGAACAGTGTCTAATTCGCAGTAACAATTCTGCCAGTCTCTTTGTGTATATGGATTCTAGATTGTCTCTCAGCCATAAACTCCAGTATACGCTGAATCTCAGTGGCCTCATCAGAAGGTCTGTAAGATTCCTGCATTGACTTTAAACTTTGAGGCACCTCGAAAGTCCTTGTTCCTCTGTTTAAGAAGCTTTCTTGGGTTCCGAAGTTTGGATCTTTTTTGGTCCCGAAAATAAATGGAGTCGGTTATTTCGGCTCCGAAGCAGGGCGTCGAAGCTTCGACTTTGAGGAGTGAGGACGCTTACTGGAGTCCGAGGCAGAACTCTTTGCCGATTTACTTGACTTGAAGTGGATAGAGGAGTGGCTTTTTTCAGCGCCGAAACCGAAGGTCAGTCGACGACAGTCTTTTTTCGGGTCGAACCATGGCCTTCTGGCAGTGGTGTACCCAAAGCCTTCGGTGTTTTTTTGTATGTGGGCGTAGGAGCAGATATACTCACATGCTGGCCAGCAGTGATAGGTCTATCTTGCTCGGAGTCGGTGTCTCGGATGGAGACTGCTGTCTGCACCTGTACTTCTTCCATGACGTCGAGATGCTCTGTACTTTTCAACGCCATCTGTAACCTTCTGGCTCTTCGATCACGCAAGGTCTTCTTGGATCGAATCGATCGACAGGCCTCACAGTCCTCTTCTCGGTATTCCGGAGAAAGACACAGATTACAAACAAGGTGATGGTCTGTATGTGGAAACTTTGCGTGGCAAAGAGGGCAGAATCGAAATGGAGTCCGATCCATCAGGCTTCCATGCGGTAGGCCCGAATCGGGCGCACGCGCCCAGAAAGGCAAAGTCTATATTCCGACTGTACTATCGTTTCGAGTCTAAATGGAACGCGATCGAAACAATACTGATGATTAAATTAGTTTTCTAAAGTTTCCGATTCGAAATCTCGGAGCGAGAGGAAACAAGTCCGAACCCGACAGAGGAAAGAAAACAATCTAACAATGGAGTTGATGCCCATGCGCACTGTAACAGAGAGGAGGAGTCACTCAATCCTGTGACTCCGAAAAGACTTCTTCGAAGAAAAACAACTTGTAACACTCCGAGCCCACCAACACTAGATGTCGGAAGAGGTATGCATAGCATGTGTATCTGCAGCTACACATGCCATCGAACACACACACACACACACACACACACATATATATATATGTATATGGAAAATGTCACTTACCCAGTGTACGTCTGTTCGTGGCATGTTCCGCTAAGATTCACATGCTATACATTATCCTGCCATCTAGTGTTGGGCTCCGAGTGTTACAAGTTGTCTTTCTTCGAAGAAGTCTTTTCGAGTCACGAGATCGAGTGACTCCTCCTCTTCGGTTCCATTGCGCATGGGCATCTACTCCATTGTTAGATTGTTTTCCCGCAGAGGGTAAGGAAGGAGTGACAGAGTATATAGGTGAAAAATAAGAGATGTCCATGCTAATGTAAATATATATACATATGTACAAATGTTTGTAACTTAAACTACTACAGGCTTCTGGGGAGGTGAGAGAGTGCAAGGGAATCTGCAGCGGAACATGCCACGAACAGATGTGCACTGGGTAAGTGACATTTTCCGTTCAATGGCATGTGTAGCTGCAGCTACACATGCTGTGCATAGACTACAAAGCAGCATGTCCTCCCATAAATGAGCTGTGGTTAGCCTGTAGGAGTTGAAGTTGTTTGAAATAATGTTCTCAGTACAGCTTGGCCTATTGTGGCTTGTTGTTGTGAAAATACGTCTAAACAGTAGTGTTTAGTGAATGTATGTGGTGTTGACCAAGTGGTTGCTTTACATATTTCAGCCATTGGTATATTTCCTAAAAAAGCCATTGTTGCACCTTTTTTCCTTGTAGAACGTGCTTTAGGTGTAACTTGGAGTTGTCTTTTGGCTTTAATGTAGTATGTTTGAATGCATCTTACAATCCATCTTGCTAAACCTTGTTTTGATATGGGATTGCCTGTATCAGGTTTATGGAAGGCAACAAATAGTTCTTTAGTCTTTCTAAACGGTTTAGTTCTGTCTACATAGTACATTAAAGCTCTTTTGATGTCCAATGTATGTAAAGCTCTCTCTGCCACAGAATATGGCTGTGGGAAGAAGACTGGCAGTTCCTCGGTTTGATTTATATGAAATGGTGATACAAAATTTTGAAGAAATTTTGGGTTTGTTCTTAATACAACTTTATGCTTATGTACTTGGAAGAACGGTTCTTCAAGAGTAAAGGCTTGGATTTCACTTACTCTTCCTAAAGAAGTAGTTGCCACTAGGAAGGCAACCTTCCATGTTAAAAATTGCATTTGGTATGAGTGCATAGGCTTAAATGGTGGTCCCATAAGTTGTGTAAGCACTATATTTAAATTCCAAGAAGGGACTGGTAGTGTTCTGGGTGGAATGATGCATTTTAAGCCTTCCATGAAAACTTTAATGACCGGAAATCTAAATAAAGAGCTGTGCTGTATATTTTGTAAATATGCAGTAAGATTAATTTTTATTGAAGAGAATGCTAAATTTGATTTTTTGTAAATGAAGTAAATAACATACAATCTCTTGTACTGATGCTGTAAGAGGGTCAATATGTTTAGATTGACAGTAATATACAAATCTTTTCCATTTGTTCGCATAGCACTGTCTAGTAGTGGGTTTTCTTGCTTGTTTAATAACTTCCATACATTCTGATGGGGGTTGTAAATATCCAAACTCTATGACCTCAGGAGCCAAATTGCTAGATTGAGTGTCTTGGGATTTGGATGCCTGATTTGGCCTCTGTTTTGTGTCAACAGATCTGGTCTGGTTGGGAGTTTGGAGTGTGGTACTACTGACAGATCTAATAATGTTGTGTACCACGGTTGACGTGCCCATGTTGGTGCTATGCATATCATGTTGAGTGAAGTTTGACGCAACTTGTTGACTAGAAACGGAAGGATTGGGAGAGGGGGAAAAACATATGTAAATATCCCTGACCAATTGATCCGTAGAGCATTGCCCTTGGATAGGGGATGTGGGTGTCTGGGTGCAAAATTTTGGCATTTAGTGCTTTTGCTTGTGGCAAACAGATTTAAGTCCGGTCATCCCCACTTTTGAACATATTTTTGAAGTACTTGCAGATGAATCTCCCATTCGTGTGTTTGTTGGTGATTTCTGCTGAGGATATCTGCCAATTGATTGTCTATCCCTAGAATGTATTGTGCTAACAGATTAATTTGGTTGTGGATTGCCCATTTCCAAATTTTCTGAGCCAGAAGGGAGAGTTGGGATGAATGTGTCCCTCCTTGTTTGTTTAGATAATACATGGCTTTCATGTTGTCAGTTTTGAACATTCTTCTGTGTGAGAAGAGGTTGAAAAGCTTTGAGTGCTAGAAAGACAGCTAATAACTCCAAGTGGTTTATGTGTAGCTGTTTGTGTTTGACATCCCATTGCCCTTGAATGTTGTGATTGTTTAGGTGAGCTCCCCAACCAATCATTGATGCATCTGTTGTAATTATGGTCTGAGGCACAGGGTCTTGAAACGGCCGCCCTTTGTTTAGATTTGTGGAATTCCACCACTGAAGGGACATGCATGTTTGGCGGTCTATCAACACTAGATCTTGAAGTCGACTGTGTGCCTGTGACCATTGTTGTGCAAGGCACTGTTGTAAGGGCCGCATGTTTAGTCTTGCGTGTTGAACAATTGCAATACATGATGCCATCATTCCTAAAATTTTCATGACAAATCTGACAGTGTGATCGTTGATTTGTTTGTATTTGTGTGATTATATTTTGGAAAGCTTGTATCCTTTGTGTATTTGGACATGCTAGAGCTTGCTGAGTATTTAGTATTGCACCCAAATACTGTTGTATTTGTGCTGGTTGAAGGTGTGATCTTTGATAGTTTATTGAGAACCCTAGTGTGTGCAAGATTTGTATTACATAATGCGTATGATTTTGGCATGGAGTATGACTGATTTTATTAGCCAATCGTCTAGATATGGAAAGACATGTATATGTTGTCTTCTTAGGTAGGCTGCAACTACTGCTAAGCACTTTGTGAATACCCTTGGAGCTGTTGTTATTCCAAAGGGCAACACTTTGAACTGGTAGTGCTTTCTTTGAATGACAAACCTGAGAAATGTTCTGTGTGAAGGATGGATGGGTATATGGAAATACGCATCTTTGAGGTCTAATGCGGTCATGAAATCTTGTTTTTGTAGTAGTGGGATGACATCCTGTAAAGTTACCATGTGAAAATGTTCTGACAGAATGTAAAGATTGAGGGTCCTGAGGTCTAATATTGGCCTGAGGGGAATAGAAAATATAGTGATTAAACTCCTGTCCCTATTTGAGAATGTGGTACCAATTCTATTGCTTGTATGAGTAGTAGAGATTGGACCTCTTCTTGCAACAGAATGATGTGTTCTGTGGATAGTTTGTGTGTCCTTGGTGGGATATTTGGAGGAGTGTGTATCAATTCTATGCAATAGCCATTGCGGATAACTGATAGCACCCTATTGTCTGTGGTAATATTTTGCCAATTTGTGTGGAACTGTTGTAGTCTTCCCCCAACAGGAAAGGTGTGGAACGGAAGGGAATGAGAGTAGTCACTGTTTTGGGTGATGTGGAGGTTGCTTAGAGAGCTGAAATTTTCCCCTATTTCTGGGGTACTGTCCTCTATATGTGCCCCTAAAACCACCCCGTTGGTATTGCGGTTGGTAGGATGGCTTTGCCTGTGATGTGGATGCCTCAGCTGTCTGTGGTTTGAACCCCCCTCGAAACTGAGGTTTTCGAAAGGACCCCCTGTATGGTGCAAAGTAGAGTGCGCCTATTGCTTTTGCTGTGTCAGAATCCTTTCTCAATTTTTCTATAGCTGTGTCAACCTCTGGCCCAAAAAGATGTTTTTTATCGAATGGCATATTTGACACAGCCTTCTGTATTTCTGGTTTGAATCCAGAAGATCTGAGCCATGAATGCCTGCATATTGCGACTGCAGTATTGACACTTCTAGCAGCGGTATCTGCTGCATCTAGGGCAGATCGTATTTGATTGATAGTAACGGCTTGCCCTTCTTCCACTACTTGTTGTGCCCTTTTTTGGTGTTCTTTAGGGAGATGCTGGATAATGACTTGCATCTCGTCCCAATGGGCTCTGTCATAGTGAGCTAATAGTGCTTGTGAGTTGGCTATCCTCCACTGATTTGCTGCCTGGGGTGCAACTCTTTTCCCTGCAGCATCGAATTTCTAGCTCTCCTTATCAGGTGGGGGCGCATCTCCTGATGACTGACGGACTGTTTTTTTCCTGGCAGAGCTAACTACCACAGAATCTGGAGGTACCTGATGGGTGATGTAATCAGGGTCGGACGGTACAGGTTTATATTTTGTCTCTATTCTAGGTGTTATTATATGTGCCTTAACAGGTTCACTAAATATCAGATCCATAGGTTTTACCATGCCTGGGAGCATGGGAAGGCATTGATATTTAGAGTGCGTTGAGGATAGGGTGTTAAATAAGAAATCCTCTTCTAGGGGTTTTGTATGCATGGTGACACCATGATATGCAGTAGCCCTAGCTATAACTTTGTTGTAGACAGAGCTATCCTCAGGTGGTGATGGTTTAGAGGGATAGCTGTCTGGATCGTTACTAGGAATGGGATCTGGATCATAAAGGTCCCATGGGTCCACATTGTGATGTTGTGAGTCATAAGAGTGAGTGGGTGACTACACTGGTGTAGGACTAGTAGGAGGAGAGGTAGGTAGATGAGAAGAATGAGGAGGAGAAGATTGAGAAGGTGGTGGTTTCTCCTTCTGCTTTGGCACTTTTGCCAAATGCTGCATAGTGTCCAATTCCTCCTGAAAGGCTAGCTTCCTTTTTGTTTTCAAACGAGGGGCTGTTTGAATTCTCCCAGTTTCCTTATGGATGTGGACCCTGGACTGCCTTTTATCCATAACTTCAAGTATTGGCTGTGATTTAAACTCCTCTTCAGAGGTTTTGTGGCTTTCTTTAAGTCTTTTTGAAAGTCCATGTTCCTCTGTATAAGTTGGCCTTTTTGGCTCCGAAGCATGCTTTTTCGGGATCGAAAAAGATGTTACGGATGAAGGTTTCGGCTCCGAAAGTGGTTTTCTAATTTTCGACTCCGAAAAATGGTGTTTACTGGAGCCGGACACAAAGCTTTTTGTTGCCGCTGCTGATTTTGGAGGAATGGCCTTTTTCGGTGCCAAACTGGTAAGTTGGTCACCGCCAGTCTTTTTTTTCGGGCCGAGTCATGGCCTTCCGGCAGTGGCGTACCCAAGGCCTTGTGTTTTTTCTTTTGTGAGGGTACAGGGGCAGGCGTACTCACACGCTGTCCTGCCGTGACCGGTCTGTCTTCTTCTGATTCCTGTTCGGATTCGGAATCTCAAACCGAGACCGTTGTTTGCATCAGTTCTTCTTCCTCTACGTCAAGATGTTCACTGCTTCTCGATGCCATTTCGAGTCTTTGTGCCCTCCTGTCTGGAAGAGTTTTTTTTCCGATCGGAAGGATCGACAGGCCTCACAACTTTCTTCCTGATGATCTGGGGAAGGGCAAAGGTTGCAAACCAGATGCTGGTCTGTGTACGGGTATTTTGCGTGGCACCGAGGACAGAATCGGAATGGAGTCCGATCCATGAGGCTTTCCACGCAGTCGGCCCGTACAGGCTCGAGTTGGGTGCGCACGACTGTACTGCTGTGTCGATGGAAGATATAAACCTGATCGAGAAAATACAGACGAAAAGAGTTTTACAGAGTTTCCGAATCAAAATCTCAGAGCGAGAGGAAACACGTCCGAACCCGATGGCGGAAAGAAAACAATCTAACAATGGAGTTGATGCCCATAGGCAATGGAACCAAAGAGGAGGAGTCACTCAATCTTGTGACTTGAAAAGACTTTGAAGAAAAACATCTTATCCTGCCATCTAGTCTTGGGCTCAGAGTGTTGGTAACACTCTGAGCCCAACACTAGATGGCAGGATAATGCACAGCATGTGTATCTGCAGCTAAACATGCCATCAAACATATATATATATATATACATATATACACATATATATATATATATATACATATATACACATATATATATACATATATACACATATATATATACATATATACACATATATATATATATATATATACATATATACACATATATATATATATATATATATACACCACATTCTTAGGGTTGCAGTTAGTATGTTGTTTGAGGAGCCAGTGATAATCAGTGCCAATATTTACCCGTTTCAGGCCAACTGACAGGCAAAGAAATTGAAAGCACGTAGCTACCCTTCCAGATCGATTTCACAAGCAAAGAAGGGGGGCAGCAATTACACAGTGCAATTCCCATGTTATGTAGGGCGCCGCATAGGACTGTGACTCCCGTATAGGTGGGTCTTTCCACTACTTGCTTACCCAGATGTAAAAGTTTGGCACACTAAGCCACTACTATGCAGACACAAAAAAACAGGTGGCCTTTAAATGATTGCAAAGTAGAATATGCATGCAGCAATGTTCAGACTACATTTCCTTGGCGGCCATGCAATGCAGGGTGTTGCACTGCTTGCCAAGTCACATTTTGTGACTAAAGCCAGTGTACAAGCAGGCCTTTTCACTGCTTGCTGTGTGCTTGCCCCAGGTATAAGTGCTTGGCATACTAGGCCACTTTCCTGCAGACATAAAAATCCAGATACAAAGATCCACAAGTGATTATTAGTTAGAATAGGAACGCTGCAATGTTCCAACTACATTTTCCATGTGGCATAGGTTGTCACATTGCTTCTGACGTCACACACCTTGCCAGCACCTACACTCATAATCCTGAGCTACTGCCATACTCGGTAGTGTCGGGAGGAGAAAGGAATAATGAATAGGTGTTCAGGTCAGGAGTGACATTTGACAAAGTAAGTGGTTTCACTGGTGGCACTTAACGAAGGCAGGCTGGAGATCACAATACTGATGCACTGGGCTTTTTTCCAATCTTTCCCACAGTGTGCAACTACAAGGCTCCCCTGCTCCACTCCTTCATGAAGTGTGGATATCCCCAAGCTGGGGTGAGAGATGGTAGTAGGCATGTGATGGGGCATGGATGCTTCACGGTTCATGTTCATCTGACATGCCAAGGGTGACTGGGTTTTGCACAAACATGACCCTGTTTTCGTGTGCAGTGTACACATTTAAGAGATATGTTCTCTACACAGTAGGATGTCCAAGGCGATCCCCTCACAAAGCCACTAATTGTATTGGTCCTAGCAACCAACACTTTCTATTTATGTGTGTCTTGTTCTATACTTTTCTTTTGTAATTTTGATTTAGGTCTATTTTTCTACCATCATGACATATAAATGTATATTTATGTTCTTTTCATAGGACTCCTGTCCAAGAACAAATATTCGCCTGAAAGAAATAAGCAGAGATTAGAGATCTGGTATTGACTGCATTGCACAAAAAGTGTGTGTATTTGTGCTGGAAATAGGAGAATTAGACAAGGTCATATAGGGTATGCTTGGTCCTGATGAAAGCCCTGGATCCTGTGGGGGACATATCAAGGGCTGAAACATGTCGACCTAAGGGGGACAAAGACATCACAATTGCATTATCTTTGCTGGTTTGTTTTGATCATCTCTTCTTTGCCCCTAAATAAAGTTTAGATTGCTCCTCTGGTAGGTGGTAGGGATTTTTATCTGGATACCTCCTTTTCCCTGACTTTCCCTAGCCAGTTCCCCTCAGTCGGACGACGAGGGCCCGTCCACCATTAGAGTATGCTTTGGCCAGCGAGGGATGGCCAGTGGTGTAGCATGTCACTAGGTGGTGTGTGAGGCCATATCAAACTCTTTTAGCACATGCCCTGTGTTCTTTAATGGTGGAGTTAGAAACCCATCCATAATACAAGAAGTTCTCAACTAGTAAGGTGGTGGAACCAAATATAGGGCTTCCTGATTGTACGGGCACAATTGTTCTTTTGTGTGTTTGTCCTTCCATTGAGATCAATTTTCCTCCAGACACTGCAGAAAAGGCCTTGCATGCAGTCTTGCATTTAGGACAATGAAGATGAAGGATGCCTTCAAACCCAGCAAAGAGGAGATGTGTTGAGCTCATGATTTGGTTGTTGATTTTAAGAGATATAAGCCTTGAGAGTTAGATGGTTTGCACCGAGATCTAAACAGAAGATGCAATACTGACTCTCCCTTTTTGGCATTACCCCCTGCACCTAAAGGAGGCCTTTGAAGGCTCCCAAGCCAGATGGGATTGCATCTGTAACAACTGTCTGCATAGGAGGAATATGCTGAAAAGAAGCACATTTTAGAGGATTGTGTTTTACACTGCTTTATTGCTCTCAAAGAGGATTTTGTTTCTCTTCTTCTGAGACCAGCAATCCTACAGACACTGCTGAAAAGGCCTTGAATGCAGTCTTGCATTTGAGACAATGAAGATGCAGGATATCTTCAAGCCCAGCAAGGAGATGTTATGGGCTCATGATTTGGGAGTCTTAAATAGGAGATGACAGTTCTCCCAGATTGATGACACTTTCTCCTACGAAGGAAACACTTTTCTTAATTCTGTGTCTAGTGTTTCTTCTAGATACAATAAACTGCACAAGGGATTCCAGTGAACGTTTTAAATTGTAAATCTAAGTGGTGCAACAACTAGATCATTGGTTGCAAGTCCTGCTTTAGTTTCTGTGAACTGTAGGCTTATCAATGAATTGTCTAAATATAGGTAGATGAACATTTTCTATCAACAGAAATGGGCTGCCACTTGTGTACCTTCACACAAGTGGACCTTGGAAGTAGAAGGATAGCTTGACCAGGAAAAGGAGTGGCTCGATCAGCGTGAGATGCCATAGTTGAGTTGCAGCAGCAGAGGCTGCCGATCGTTGGAGTGTCAGGGCAGGCAAGGAGTCAGCTTCTGCCTTCCCTGGGTGCATTCTTGCCTGCTGCCCTCACAACCCCGTGTGGGACCAGACATGTTGGAGCCAGGCTGCTCGAGCTGGGGGCCCGTGGACTCCACCGTAGGAGAGTGGCAGCAGAACGCAGCTCTGCAAATGTGGTCAACTGCTGAACGGAAGCGGCTGTGATTGGGATGGGCAGCCAGCCTATGCCGTTTTCCACCTGCCCTGACACCATGCGCACACCCTAATTTTGACTGCTGCATGCTTGTCTCCCAGCACCTCCAGCCCAGGAACGGGGGCCTCCTTTCAGCAGCTCCCTATAGTGTTTGGTTCCTGGGGCTGGAGACTGTCATCCATTTCTTGCTTGCATCACCTGTATCACCTGGACAGACACAGGTGGAGCCACAAGGCAGAGAGAAGGAAGGTCACCAGGTCATAAAGGCTTTGAGCAGCTACTCTCAGTGAACGTAACACATTCTCCCTGAATTGCACATCCTTTGTTGAGAGCATACTTTAAGCGTACTCATGCCCCTTTCCTGGCAGCTTCAGACTACAATAAGTACCAGGGAAGGTGAGGCGGCACTCACAGGAACCTCTTTGTGGAACAGGACTCTGGTTACCTCCTGCCATAAGACATAAAACATAAGACAGACAAGTCAAGTCGTCAAGTCAACCAGCAATAATGCCCAGGAGGAAGCAGGTCACTCGAAAAAAAGACCTGGTGGCAGTTTCTATAGGAAACCAGGCTGTCTGACGGTTGTCCCCCATGTTTTGCCCCCATCTGGACTACCAGCTGCGAGGTTTGTGACTCTGGTAATGCAGTGGGTCCCTGCTAACCAGGGATCCTGAAACAAGGTAACTGCTCGATTGTAATCCAATTGACAAGAACTTTGGCACCTCTATTAAGTTTGTAGTAAATGGTACCTAGGGCATGGGTACTACAGAGGGTCCCTAAGGGCTGTAGCATGTATTATGACACCCTAAAGGCCCCACATTCAAACACATGCAGACTGCCATCGCAGAGAGCGTGAAATGTTACAAAACATTTTGGCAACATAACACCGCACACATCCTGTGTGCAATGCCCACACCACTGCATGCAATATATGTAAGTCACCCCTACAGCAGGCCTTAGAGCCCTAAGGCATGGTGAATTATATTACATGTGAGGGCATATCTGCGTAAGCAGATGGAACTCTGTGCCTAGTTCCATTGCAAGTGTTCAGGCAGCCACATTGAGGACATCTACTGGCCACTGGTCATTACGAGTTATCCAGCTACATGATGGCTAAACTGAGAATACTGGTGTCTGGTATTAAACACCTAGGGCCTGATTACAACTTTGGAGGAGGGTGTTAATCCGTCCCAAAAGTGACGGATATACCACCCGCCGTATTACGAGTCCATTATATCCTATGGAACTCGTAATAAACCGGGTGGTATATCTGTCACATTTGGGACGGATTAACACCCTCCTCCAAAGTTGTAATCAGGCCCCTAGTTTTAATAAATCTATACTCATGCCAGTATCGGATTTATTAGGATATGCAGCCAGAGGTCCCCTTGAAAACCTACTATTCCCTTAGTGTATTGGCTGACTGGTATCGCCCAGCCTGCCACCACAGATGAGTTTCTGACCCCCAGCGCCCCCCCACTTGTGAGAGCCTATGTTCTTAGAGGTCAAAAACAATATCTGCCCCAGAAGAAGGTGGTTACATCTACTCCAGCAGGATGGCTAGCAATTTAGCGTATCGGAGCCAGAGGCTTCAAAGCCCCTGCCAGCTTTGATATGTGACCGTGGCTTCCCCAGTCTTCGGGAACGACACCCCCTGTCCCGAGGACCATTTAGCACCAGACCATGCAGGAAATTAGTCAGGAGGCATGTAACACCCCTAAGGTGTGCTCCCTGAAGTGGACACTCCAAGAAGGGTTTCACCATCTTGTTTTTGGTGAAACTAGAACTCTGGAAGTGGTCATCTAGGGGGTATAGTCACCCATTGACTACTACCCTACTCTTCCCCTTTTGGGGTCTCCCTAAAAATCAGGAACTCCGGTTCATCTCCCTGGCAACAGAAAAAGGACAAAGAAGAGCTAACAATGCAAGAACTGTGGACCAGCACCGAAATTGGCCCAAACCCTGCCTGGATGCTGCTCTCTCATCAATTACATGAAACAACTTGTCCTGTACTGACCGGCCTCCCCAAACCCTTAGAGGTCTGTACAGAATTTTGCCAACCAAGCAGCAACTCCCTTGAGGTAGAGAAGTCATCTCTCTTCAGGCACCAACCTTATCTGCCCAGTTCACCGTTTTGCTGATCATCAGGTCCACTGTGGGAGCAACTTGGCAGGAGGAGGACATTAAGAGACCAGGAAGTAATCCCCATTGCTTCACCAATTCGCAAGATGCTGAGCCTTCACAGAGCCTCCCTGCACCAATACAGAGCCCTTAGAAACACCAAGGCTTGTCGTGTGTCCAACCCAGCTATCACAGACACCAACACCGACCTGCAGACAAGGGACGTCTGGGTCTTCAAGGTCATTACCGAGATCAGTCCTTCAGTTTTGTTTTCTCTCCCTCTCAAGGTCACCATAACCAAGTGAGAGCCTCTAACTACAGCGAACTGCCAGGAAAAAAACCTCTGCATCTGAGCACCCCAGCCCGAGTTCCCTGGATCCAACTGTGTCCCTGTGGGACAGAAAGGATAAGTTACTTACCTGTAAATCCTAGTTCTCTTCCAGGGGTATCCTCATCAAAGTCATAAACATTGAATATTCCCGCCCTTGTGCGGGGACCCCGGAGCATATATATATAAAATACATACATATTATCATGTGTAAAACAGCAATGCAGGCTATAATCATAAATAGGCTAAAATGCTTTATTTCTATGCAAGTTTTTTTTTTTTATATTATAAAATCACAATAGATCATAAATATCTACCTAAGCCCCCAAAAACTGGACTTAGGGAAGTAAACAGCAGTAAATAGCAGAGAAAAATAGAAAAAAACTACATTGAAAAACAATGAAGCATTCTTAGCCAATAGGCTGCATGCAGGTTAACACAGGAGAACCATAAAAACTTTGGCACCGTGCCTTTAAGACCCTGAGCACCTCCAGTATCCCACCATGCCTCAGGGGTGAAGGGAAGGTGACAGTTGGTTCACAGTTAGGTCAGTACTTTTTTACGGTGACAATCTGTGTAACTGATTAGAAAAATAATCTGTCCTGCACTTCTAGGAGACTTGAGTCCGGGGAGGAGGGTGGGTTGTTTATGACTTTGATGAGGATACCCCTGGAAGAGAACTAGGATTTACAGGTAAGTAACTTATCCTTCTCTTCCAGGGGATCCTCATCAATAGTCATAAACATTGAATAGATTAGCAAGCCCATCCCTAAACTCTGCGGACTGTCTGAAAGAAGTGCAGGAAAGAATATATATTCATGCAAATAGATTTCTAAGAGAGGCCTGCCCCACCTGGGCATCCGCTCTTGCATCAGAGTCTAAACAGTAATGCTTAGTAAAGGTATGCACAGACTTCCATGTAGCAGCCTTACAAATCTCGGAAATTGGTACATTGTTAAGGAGGGCAGCAGTAGCCGCTTTTCCCCTTGTGGAATGCGCTTTTGGCCTAGCCAGTAATCGCTTATTAGCCAGTTGGTAAGAGTTAACAATACAAGACACAATCCATCTTGATATCGTTCGTTTAGACGCTGCCTCTCCTGTTCTTAAATGACCATAATTTAGAAACAAATGGTTAGAATGTCTAATCGGTTTTGTTTTGTCCAAATAGAATTTCAGCACTCTTTTCAAGTCTAAAGAATGCAATGCTTTCTCAGCCGGAGTCTCCGGATTGGGAAAGAAAGTCGGTAAAGATATAGTCTGATTGATATGGAATTCTGACACCACCTTCGGAAGGAAAGATGGGTGAGTTCGCAGAACCACTCTATTATCGTGAAAAACCGTGTACGGTTCTCTGCAAGACAGAGCCTGAATTTCGCTGACCCTCCTCGCTGAAGTAATGGCCACCAAAAAAGCCGTCTTCCACGTAAGGTGCTGTAAAGAGGCCTTGTGGATAGGTTCAAAGGGAGGGCCCATAAGCTTTGACAGGACTACATTCAGTTCCCATGGAGGAGAAGGTCTCCGAATGGGAGGAAAAACCTTTTTCAAGCCTTCTAAAAAATCCTTGACTACAGGTATCGTAAAGAAGGATTCCTGAGAAGGCGACTTACGATACGCTGTAATTGCAGACAAATGAACCTTAATAGAAGATACCTGCAGACCAGACTTCGCCAGATGAAGCAAATAGGACAGTATGACGTCCTCCTGAGCTCGTATGGGATTTATACCTTGTTGAGAGCACCAGATGTAAAATCTCTTCCACTTAAAAGCGTAAGAACGCCGCGTGGAAGGTCGTTTTGACTCTTTCAAGATGTTCATGCACTCCTGCGAGAGCCCTAGGTGCCCATACTGTAGGAATTCAGGAGCCATGCTGTCAAGCTCAGAGAGGGAAGGTTGGGATGTAGGATTCTGCCTTCCATTCTGCTCAGGAGATCCGGTCTGCACGGCAACCTCCTGTGAGGTTTTTCCGATAAGTTGAGTAGGTCCGTGTACCAGAATTGGCGGGGCCATTGTGGCGCTATCAGAATCATTCTGGTTCTGGAGTTGTAAAATTTGTTGATTACTGCCGGTATGAGGGGAATCGGTGGAAAGGCGTAGAGAAATGTCCCTGACCAGTTGATCAACAGGGCATTCCCTTGAGATCCCGGACGGCAGAACCTGGATGCGAAGTCTGGGCATTTCTTGTTTGTTTCGTCTGCAAAGAGATCCAACTGGGGTCGACCCCATTGACCGAAGATGTCCTCGACGACTTCGTCGTGTAGGACCCAGTCGTGCGCGTCTTCTAGATGTCTGCTCAGGAAATCTGCCTCTACGTTTTGCTGACCTGGCAGGTGTACCGCTGTGATAGACATTCCCCTGGCCAGGAGCCAATGCCATATCGTTTGGGATTCTCGAGACAGAGGTAGTGATCTTGTTCCTCCCTGTTTGTTCAGGTAATACATTGTGGTTGTATTGTCTGTCTGAATTAGGAGAGATTTCCCCTGAACCAATGGAGAGAAAGATTTGAGAGCCAGATGGACTGCTCTGAGCTCCAGTAGATTTATGTGATAGTTCTTTTCCTTGTCGGACCACAGACCCTGAGCTTGGAAGGAACCCAGATGAGCACCCCAACCCTGAAGAGACGCATCCGTTACCAGAATGTCGGCTGGAATTGTCTGGTGAAACGGAAAACCTATCGACAGGTGAGGTCTGTGCATCCACCATTGTAGTGATTGAAAAGCCACTGCTGGTAGTCGAACTCTGTCCTCCCAGTGACCCGTCTTTTGGCTCCAATTGTTCTCTAATGCCTCCTGAAGGGGCCTCATACGTAGCCTGGCATTCGGGACAATGAAGATGCATGAAGCCATGGAGCCCAGAAGCGATGTCACCTGACGAGCAGTAGGTGCATCGGCTGTTAATAGTTGTTGACACTTCCTGTGGATTGATAAAAGTCGTTCCTCCGAAGGATACACTCTTTGGAGCTCTGTGTTTAGTATCGCTCCCAGGTAGTGGAGGTTTTGTGTTGGAATCAGGGTTGACTTGTTGTGGTTGATTTGAAGACCTAGAGACTCGAAAGTTCTTAGTACGATGTCTCGATGTTCTCTCGCCTGATCCGGAGAGGAGGCCTTCACTAGCCAGTCGTCCAGGTAGGGGTAGACGAATATTTTTTGTCTTCGAAGATGTGCCGCTACCACTGCTACACATTTTGAAAAGACTCGGGGTGCAGACTTCAGGCCGAATGGAAGGACTCTGAATTGGTAGTGCTGTGACGCTATCTGGAAACGTAAAAATTTCCGATGTTTGGATGCTATTGGGATGTGAAAATATGCATCCTGTAGGTCGATGGAGCACATCCAGTTTCCCTGATGCAGTTGCGGGACAATCTGGTGAAGGGCTAGTTGACCTTTTTTCACCACCAGAAAGTAACGGGAGTACACCCCTTTTCCTTTTTGTGCCGGAGGAACCTTTTCTACAGTTTTTTTTTGTAGGAGTGCGAAAACTTCCTTGCGTAGCAAGCTGAGATGAGAAGGAAAACCTCTTGCTGGCGGCAAGTGTGGAGGAGGTTTTTTGAAAAGGAGAGAATAGCCATGTTCGACAATATTGAGCACCCACTTGTCTTTTGTGATGGAGTGCCACTCGTGAAGATGATGCGTAACACTTCCCCCCACCGGAGTGGTGCACAGTGCGGAGGGAAGCAATGCCTCATTGCTTTGTTGGTGTCTTTGCTGTAGACTGTTGAGGTCTACTTGACCCTCGGTCTCTTGTGGGTCTACGTGTCTGAAACAGGGGACGTCCCTGTCGTTGTTGTGGCCTCTGAGACCAGTGAGGGGTTTGAACCCTCTGCTGGAATGGTCGTCTGTCGTACGGCCTGTACCTCCGCCTGAAGTCTTTCTTACGTTCCAGGCCCACTGCCCTCATCGTGTCCACTTCCGTTTTCATTCGGGCCATCTCTTCATCCGCGTGGGTACCGAACAACGAATTGCCGCTGAACGGGAGGTTTAAAATGCGTTGCTGTGCTTCCTGCTTCAGACCCGTGAGCCGTAGCCAGGAAGACCTCCTAGCGCAGATTCCGTGCGCATACCCATGCGCAGCCAAATCCGCCCCGTCCGCCGCCGCGCTGATGACCTGGTTAGATACTAGGCCCCCTTCCTGCAAGATTTCCTGGAAGTCCTGTCTATCTTCCCTGGGCAACTTTTCTGTAAATCTGTGGAGTGAGTCCCACAGAGAGCGGTCATATCTGCCCAGAAGTGCTGAGGCGCTGGAGACCTTCATAGCAGATGCCGCCGTACCGCACATCTTTCTCCCCAGTGAGTCTAGGTGTCTGCTCTCCTTATCCGGGGGGACTGTGGAAGATGATGCCACAGAGTGTGTTTTTCTGGCTGCGGCTAAGATCACAGAGTCCGGTGGCGGATCCTTCCGCAGGAATAAAGGATCTTGCTCCGGAGCTTTGTATTTCTTTTGAATCCTAGCCGGGGCAGACTTGAGAGTGGCTGGAGACAGAAAAGTGTCCATAGTAGGTTGCAGCAAACCCGGTACTAGTGGCAGCAGTTTTCTCGAGACTGATCTGTGTTGTAGGGTCTCAAAGATAACTGAGGATGAGGTGGCCGGTTCCGGTACCTCAATATTTAGCTTCTGCGCTCCCCTTAGAAGAACCTCATTAAAAGTGGTGATATCATCCACCGGGGAAATCCTAGCAGGTGGAGAATCTGTGAGTGTGGGGGAGTAGCGCCCAACAGACGATCCTGAAGAAGACCAAGAAGGTGATCTTCTGCGTGGTGTTCGCGACCTGGTTCTCCTTCGGGAACGGGACCTGCTCCGAGAGGCTGTAGCAGAGTGTGCAGGTCTTGTGGTCGGCTGACGAGAAGCAGAACGAGCCCGTCCTGCTCTAGCTGTAGGCGATGGCGTTCTCGGTAATGAGGCAGTAGGAGAATACATCCTAGAGTATTGGGAATCCGGGGATGCTGCCGGTCTATTCAGGCTCTCTAACCATCTGGGTGATAGAGTGATGGGAGAAACATGCCCCGATGAGACCGCTCTGGAATGGGATGATGCACTCCTTATAGAGACCACCGGTGAGGGAGCTTTGTCTGCTGGCTCTACTGCCTGTGACACAGCTGAAGGTTGTGTCGACGTCGATTGTATCCTCGACGTCGAAGGTTGCGATGGCTGGTCTGTTCTCGACGTCGAAGGTCTTGACGTCGAAGGCCTTGACGTTGAATGTCTTGACGCCGATCGCGGGACCTGGACCTACTCGCCGTCGTGTGTCTCGACGTTGAGTGGCGAGTGGTCGACGGCGGATGTTCATGCCGTCGTGGTGGTTTTGGTGTCGTGTCCTTCGACGCCAAGGGGTGAGACGTTCTCGACGGCGAACGGGAGCGCCGGAGATGGCTCGACGCCGAACGGCGGCCTGCCGTCGACGGAGATGTACCCCTGTGTCCATGCTTCGACGCTTTGTCCTTCGACGTCGGTCTGGTCACCGTCGACGGCGATCTATGCCGGTGAGACGGTGGTGCCGATGACGTCGATGGAGAACAAACAGGCACAATCCTACCTGTCGACGTCGATCGGGCCATTCCTTCTGTTGTAGGTCTGGGAAGTGAAGAGGATGTTGACTTTTTCCTCTCCTGAAGCCCATGTAGCCTGATCTTCTCTCTGTCTTTGAGAGTCCTCCTTGACATGTTCTTACAATACTTGCAGGTGTCAGGACAGTGACTCTGTGGCAGGCAGACAATACACAGAGAGTGTGGGTCTGACTGGGCTTTCTTCTTCCCACAAGAAGGACATTTTACAAAAAGAGATGGCATTTTCTGTAAAAAAAAAACTTCCCAACTCAGACAAAAGATGTTATCTGTCGAGTAAACAGGAAAAACACTATTTTTTAAGGATTTTTCTGAAGAAAAACTCAGAAAAACTGAGAGCTCAATGCTCCAGGATCCTCTCAGAAGAAGCCGGAAAAAAGAACTGACCTAACTGTGAACCAACTGTCACCTTCCCTTCACCCCTGAGGCATGGTGGGATACTGGAGGTGCTCAGGGTCTTAAAGGCACGGTGCCAAAGTTTTTATGGTTCTCCTGTGTTAACCTGCATGCAGCCTATTGGCTAAGAATGCTTCATTGTTTTTCAATGTAGTTTTTTTCTATTTTTCTCTGCTATTTACTGCTGTTTACTTCCCTAAGTCCAGTTTTTGGGGGCTTAGGTAGATATTTATGATCTATTGTGATTTTATAATATAAAAAAAAAAAAAAAAAAAAAAGAAAAAACTTGCATAGAAATAAAGCATTTTAGCCTATTTATGATTATAGCCTGCATTGCTGTTTTACACATGATAATATGTATGTATTTTATATATATATGCTCCGGGGTCCCCGCACAAGGGCGGGAATATTCAATGTTTATGACTATTGATGAGGATCCCCTGGAAGAGAACCCTCCACATCCCCCTTTCTTGAATTTGATGAACTGGACACAAAAATGTGGGGCTTAAGCAGACCCCCAGCACAAAAACAATCACTTCAAAGGACATGATAAGGCAGTTTTTTCACAAAGTCACTGACATTACTTCGCTGGGTACAGTTAATACATCAATTACGTCAATGACTCATACCAGTCCCCTCATTAGCCCTTACACAAATCCTCATACCTCCATACACGAAGCCTCAACAACAACTAGCCTAAAAGTCGGCAGATCACAATCATGTCTAAGGTTTAGCAAAGAGCAGTCAACATTCAAGTTCCTGTCACAGACTTGTACATCGTCAATAACAGATGCAAACTATAAGAGAGAATGTGCACAGGATAAGAAACTATGAGCTAGCACCACTCCACTAACTACTCCAATCCACAGCAGGGTGCCAACAGCAGCTGCAGTTAAGCAAAACACAGGGACAATAGCAGCCCAGGTTCATTTAAGTCTGAGCATAATTCTGAGGTAGCCGTTGGTAATGACACAAAAGTGCGGAGAAACACTGTCCCCCACAATGATAATGCAAACAACTGCCAGGAGGGAAAGAATAACCAATCAAGAACTAGGAAATTTCAGGGATAATTTCCTTTCCACAAGTGGGGCCAAATAGTTGAGACACTTGGACAAACTTCAATATTGGTAAGGATCCATGCAGACAGGGTCAATGGCCCTATTCAGGGTGCGCGATCCCCAACCACTAGCCCCTCGCTGGCCTCCATAATGTGCAACACAGGATACAATCGTCCATGCATTGCTCTAGAAATCTAATCTAAACTAAATACTACACATACAACATAAACACGATGTAACTTAGTGTCTTGGGCCCTTGAGTCTGTTGGTCCTGTTTCCATCGGCCCGGTTCCCCCTTACTGTCCAGGTGCTACCCTCCTCAAGTCAATAAAACACTGGCTTTGAATGAGCTGGCCATGCACATGCCCATTTCAATCAGACCGAAAGGTCCAGTACAGTCCTCATTCTCTGCCCAATGAGGCTCAGGCCATGCCGCAGTTTCATCAGCAACTCAAGTCGCACTGCAATCTCTTTGTTGGCACAGTAGCTCTGCGGTTATGCCACAACTTATCTTCTGGCACAACGACTTCAGTCCTGCTGCTAAGCATCACAGCCAGACTAGGCCCTGGAGATCTTTTGATGAACTATGTGGTTTCCAGCAGGCGCCACAAATGGGAGATGGCTGCCCGCCAAGACCAGGTATGCAGATACACTTCCATAGTCTTCCTCTTTTAGTAGAATCTACCATGCTAGGGTCACACTGCACCTCGCTATTCTTGGACAGTCACTCCTGTGGGGTTTGCCAGGCTTTTTCTCTCTTTTGGCAGACAGGATGGCTCTGGATGCTTTTGGACAGGTAGATAGCTCTTACAGCAAGGGGTAGACTCGGGTGATGTTCCCTCACCTCTAGGAAGCTAGTCGTCAGCAGCTCTGTTTAAACAGCTGCTCAGAGTGCTGTGGAGCACTCCTTTCCTTGCTCATTAACAACTTAGAACTGAAGTATCGAGTGAGTAAGTAGATCCCTTGTGTACACTTTCAGCATTGGTTTTACTGTGGTTCTCCTTTCAGGTGTCCATTCCTAGAACCTCCAGATACATCCTTTAGGTAGACTGAGGCTTTGCACACCAGGGTTGACTCCAGAAAAGGGCACCCAGACCAAAGGCACAAAAAAAGTGTGAAACCTATGCACCTATCACCAGTCAAACTGAAGAGTGTGATCAGGGAACAATAGCCTCAGTCTTCAACACCACCATAGGCCAAATAGCAGTGGTTCAAGAAGACCAATGAGCAGCCCCTTGCTCTGTAAAATGCCAAACTGAATTTCTAAAGGAGCCTTGTCTCCCTTTCCCCCACTTCAGTGTCTAGGTCTCATCCCTAAATGTAGTGAAATATGTGTTTTTGACCGCTGACTTTGTGTTGGACCACTTTGCACCTGGATTAGTTGTTCAGTGTTCACCAGTTGCAGATTACATTTTATATTCAGTTTAGCTGCCTATTGACCTTATCGTAGCTTCAGACACTGCCATGTTAAATGTGTTCGGAATATTCCACATTGTAAACTGTGCTTGTTTTCGTATTCTTTCTCACCGAAGAGCTAGGACATATAACCGAAACATAATATGAAGGAGGTAGGCAGTCAGCACGATAAGAATGTACCAGACTTCTGTTTTTAAGTGCAAGTAGGGAACAGTTTGGCCTTGAGAGAGACAATTTGGGAGACTGGCCAGTTCCAATCTGTTTCTTTCAACTCTGACCTACATTAGCCAGCATGTTTGAATATTTCTTTTTTATGGGAGGTTTTTTTTTCCCAGAAAGCCCTTCTGCAGTTCTTTAAGATTATAAAAAGGTGGCCCTGTTCAGTAACGGTGGAATTTCTGAGACCTCGTTAAGGATTAGACGTCATATGCCTGACATATCTGTCCCGTGAGGATGGAGATCTTTCTCGCAGTTGAACAGGGTCATCTTCTTGCTGGCATGAGAAAGATGAAGAGCTTGGCAGGCCCTACGTTGTTTAATTTTTACTTTATTCTTTGCTTTGCATAATCATAACTACATATATTTGCTGTGTACATTGCAGTTGAGAATCATTTTGATATATTTTCCTTTCACTGCTGTGACTATTTTTGAACGTGTGCATTCAACCTACTAATCTCCTTTTTTAGGAACCTCGTGATGAAATAATAAATGTCTTATTTGAACTGAGAAGAGCATTCCAGATATTTTTGTCAGCTCGGTCATTAGTGAAAGCAAAACACCCCAGCTCCAGGAGTGTCAGGAATACACTTTCACTGTCTAGTAAAACAAACTCACTTTCATCTTGTGCATCAAGTCAGACTTAGGGCATCCAAAATGGATCCCATACGCCACCATTACTTTGTCTCTCTTACATATTCTACACAGGCCACAAACACAAAACACTTACATACACACTTGAAAAGTTAGTGCTAAAATCAGGGTAAGCACAAAGAAGCAGAACGCTGCACTAGTTCATCAGGAGGCCAATACTCAAGTGCCACAAATAAAATGGTCTAGTCCTAACCATAGATTAAAAAAACAAGCTACGCTGCCACAACTAATGTGCTAAACCCATGGAAGGGCAGTTTGTTCAATAAGGCGTGCTAGGTCACAGGAAAGGTCCAGGACCTCACACATAAAAGAAAAGGCCTAGACCCCTGCATATGCGCTAAATAGTGTGAGGCTAAGGTCAAAATCAAAATCTAGAATACAAGCAGTCGCAGATACACAGGACAGAGAAATAGGACTGTACACCATGCAGAGGATATTGCTGTCACAACAAAAGATATGAAAGTGTGGGGTTTACACAAAACTGTTTCAGGAATTACTACAAAAGATGACTAACCATATCATTTAAAATTCAAGGTAGGTGCCTCTTGACAAAGGGTCCACAACCCTACTTGTTGCAGTACCACCTGGCGGTGGTGTTGTCCATGAACACCTGCACCACTTTCCCTTTTAGAGAGGGAAGGAATGCTTTTAATGCAAGCCTGATCACCTGGAGCTCCAAAAGACTGATGTGGAGTCCGGACTCCGCCAGAGACCTCTGATTTCCGCCTCTCCCATGTGGCCGCCCCATCCCAGAAGTGACGCATCTGTCCTTACTGTAAGATCTGGTTGGGGATATGAGAGGGCTCTGCCATTGACCCAATCGCGATTCTAAAACTACTACTGCAGATTTTGTGCAGTTCTCTCTGAGATCTGGACCATGTCAGAGAGGCTTACCTGATGCTGCACCCACTTGAAACTTCAGGTCCCATTGCAGAGCCCGCATATGCAATCTGGCATGTGTCATCAGCAGGATGTAGGTGGCCATGAGGCTCAGCAGCCCGAGTCATTCTCACTGAAATCCATTATAGAGGCTGAAACACTGGAATCATAGCCTGAAGATCCTGGACTCACTTTTCGGGAGGATAAGCCCGAAACTGCACTGTGTCCAGAACAGCTCTGAAGAAGGGAAGCATCTGAGAAGGAGTCAGGTGTGATTTCAGCATATTTACAGGGAACCCCAGAGAGTGCAGAAGGTTTGCCGCAGTCTAAAGGTGGGCGATGACCACCTGGGGTGTGCTCGCCTTCAACAGCCAGTCTTCAAGTTAGGGGAAGACTGACACCCCTAACCTGCGCAGATGAGCTGCAACCACCGCCATCACTTTTGTGAACACCCGAGGGGCGCTCATAAGGCAGAAGGGGAGCACTGTAAATTGAAAGTGCTCATGACCTACCACGAATCGCAAGTAGCATCTGTGGGCAGGCATGATGGGTATATGGAAGTAAGCGGCCTGCAAGTCCAATGCTACCATCCAGTCTTCAGGGTCCAATGCAGACAGGACCTGAGCCAGGGAAGGCATTTTGAACATCTCCTTCCTGAGGAAGAGATTGAGGGCCCGGATGTCTAAGACAGAGCGAAAGGCCCTTGTACTTCTTGGACACAAGAAAGTAGTGGGAATAACAACCACAACCTACTTCTGGTGCAGGGACTCTCTCTATGGCTCCCTTGGCCAAGAGAACTGCAACTTCCTCGCAGAGAAGTGCCAAGGACCCTCCCATAAAAGTTGTAAGGCGGTGGCATTGTCGGTGTAGTCTCAAGGGGACTATTTGCACAACCCACCTGTCTGTTGTGATGGATTCCCAGTGGGGCACGTGATGGCAGATCCCACCTTCTACTGGTCTGGGATGGGGCAACTGACTATTAGGGTTTGGTGGCTGCAGCCAGGGTGGAATGGGCAGACCTCTGGCTCCCTGACCCACAAGCCCATGAGATTCCACATCCACGACCACGCAGTGGCTGAGTAGCAACAGATTCCTCATCTTCAGAATATTCTCCATGCAGCACCTCCAAAAAAGGAGAGTCAAAGCAGTGGATACAGGCAAAAACGTTTTATAGAACCTAGTTAAGAAACCCTCCTACTGAACTTTAAAGTCAAGGCAGAGGAGCTTCATCAGAGTACACACTGATTCCCATGTCGTAGCCTGGCGACAAAACTGTTACTCCTTGCCCCAGTGCCTTTGTAGCATACATGGTCCTGGTGGAATGAGCCCACAGATCTTCAGAACGTTGTTTTGGGACAGTGTATAACAGACTATTATGTATATGACAATCCATGCTGAAAACAGTCTCTTCTGCAGTACTGTCTATTTCCTCACTCAAGAAAACCCTGCAAAAGCTCATTGACTATGCAATGATCCTTAGTGAGGTCAACGTAAAAGCTCAGCTCAAGGCAATGGAGCATTTCAGCCTTGCCCGAAGGAGTGACGTGGGAAAAAAACATTGGCAGAGTAACTGATTGGCCAACATGTAAGAAGGCTGATTCCTCAGCACCACCTTCTCTGGGAAAAAGGTGGTATAGGGCAGTTGCACTGAAAGTGCCTGCAGTTCACTTACGCAGTGCAATAGCAATAGCAATAGCAATAAGGAAAACAGTCTTGATTGTCAGGAGACACAACAAGCAAATGTGCTTAAAGAGTGTACACATGAGAACCATTGAAACTAAATTCCAAACTATTACAGTATTATGAAAAGCTTCAGGTAAAACATACGACTCACACTTCTTATGAAACGCATCACAATCAGCAGTTGAATAAAGAAGAATGATCAGGTAAACACAAAAAGGCTGAAATGGTAGAGAACAACAAGTTACTTACCACTGGTAGCACATTATCTGTTAGAGACAGGATCTAGCCACAGATTCCTCACTTTAGAATCTTCCCCAGGTGCGAGCCTTTCAGGAAACTACCCCTCTTTTTTGCATGGTTAATCACACTTTTTGCCTGCTATCAGTGTGTGTAGACTGTTTTCACTGGGATCCTGCTAACCAGGACCCCAGTGATTGTGTTCTCTCCCTCCAAATTTGGTTACCTTGGACCTTTGTGCACCCCACAACAGGCATACTGGTGTCCCCTTATAAGTCCCTAGTATATGGTACTTAGGTAACCCGGGCCATTGGTACACCAGGGGTCCACCATGGACTGCAGCATGTAGTATGCCACCAATGAGAGCCCATGCAAAATGTGTCTGCAGGCCTGCCATTGCAGCCTGTGTGAAAAGGTGCATGCACCCTTTCACCACAGGTCACTTCACCAAGTCACTGTTAGTCACCTCTATGGAATTCCCTTCCAGCCCAAATGGCAAGGTGCAGGTTCCTGTGTGTGGCGGCAACCCTCCGTGAGCAGAGGTGCCCCTAAAAAACTCCAGTTCCAATGCAATGGACTTCGTAAGTGCGGGGTAGCAATTTTACCAGTGTACTGGCCACAAGTTACTCTGAACATGGGCATGTCTGGTGCCAAACATGTCAGAATTATACCCCAATACTAATGCCAGTATTGATGGCATGATTCCATGCACTCTGAAGCTCCTTAGAGGAGCACCCCCCCAGTATTGCTCCTACCAGTCTTCCAGAGTTTTACGGGCAGTCCACACTGCTGCCACCCATCAGACAGGTTTCTGCCCTCCTGCTGCTTTGCCAGCTCAGGCAGGTGGAAGGCAGAACCAAGGATTTCCTGTGGGGAGGGAGCACCCTCTCCCTTGGAAATAGGGGCTACAAGGATGGGGAGGGGTAGCCTCCCCAAGTCACCGGTTTAACTTAAAGGGCACATTTGGTGCCCTCCTTGCATAAACTGGTTTGTACCAGTCCAGGGACCCCAAATCCCTGCTCCAGCACGAAAATGGACAAAGGAAAGGGGAGTAACAACTCCCCTGTACATCACCACCCGAGGGGTGGTGCCCAGAGCTCCTCCAGGTGGCCACTTAATTCTGCCATCTTGAAACCAAGATGTGCAGAGGCCCCTGGAGCATCTGAGTGCCAGGTTAGGCAGGTGATGTAAAGTGACCCCCTCTGATGGGTGGTCACTGTGCAGTGACCAAACCCCCTCTTAGGGCTATTTAGGGACTCCTTTGCGGGTAGGTCACCCAGATTCGGCGTGCAAGACTCCTCTGCATTGACCTCTTCTGCTCCTGGCCACTGGAACCGCAACTGGACACTTCATGAACTGACCAGACTGCCACACCCACGACAACCTCGCCTTTTAACATTATTTCCCTGGCTCCTTCCAGCAACTGCAACATTTCCACAGCTGTGCATCCTCTGGGGATGGCAAGACTTCAGCTGCACCAAGAAGCAAGAAGGAATCTCCCTTGGAGTGAAGGAGTCGCTCCTCTGCATCTGCAGGTACCTACAGTAATGATATCTGGCTGCGTGGATCTGCCCTCCTCTGGAACTGCGTGCATCCTGCAGCACAGGTGGTGGTCCGGAGTGGTCCCCTAGGTCCTCTCTGACCTCTGTCTATCTTGAGAGACGGTGAGCCCTTTCCTTTCAGGACAGTACCCCTGTGCACAGTGACTCTTGCAGCAACCAAGGACTGTTGATGCCTGCTTCAAGTAGCCCTGGCCTCCAGCACTTCATCCTTCCAAGGACAGCCTCTTCTCTGCTGCGCCAGCGAGGTGGGACTCCTCTTCAGGTGTGCTAATTGGACCTCACTGCAACTTACTGTGCCTGCTCCAAGTGGGTTGCCTGTGGGGGCTGCAACTGCTTCACCTGGCTCTCCTGACTCCTGACGGTCAGCCCGGTCTCTCCTCCCCCCCCTCCATACCTTTAGGGACACCAGGGTCAGGGAGGACTCCTATGACTCTAGGAACCTGAGTAAAATAGTCCCACCTTATAAGGTGGGAGGTGACATACACCAGTAGTTTACTGCCTTGGAGAGGGCCTATAGAGTACAGAGGGTCCCTCAAATACGGTGTGCAGCAATCTTGTGACTCTCCTTCTCTGACACAGGCAGACACAAACTCCTCACTGTCAGGGAGGAAGATGCAGATGACTATCAGGCCTTAAAGAATACACTCTTAGATGGGTTTGAGCGAGCCACAGAACAATACAGAATCAAATTCAGGAAGACTAAAAAGGAGTCCTCTCAAGATTGGGTAGATTTTGTGGACAGCTCTGTCAACGCCCTGGAAGGCTGGTTGAATGGCAGCAAAGTAAGTGCTTACCAGGGCTTGTACAACCTTATTTTGAGAGAGCACATTCCTAATAATTGCATTTCTGATCAGCTGCACCAGTACCTGGTGGACTCAGATCTGACCTCTACCCAAGAACTGGGAAAGAAGACAGACAAATGGGTTCGCACCGGGGTGGGTATGAAAGCTCTCACAGAGGGTGACCACAAGAAGAAGGATTCCACCAAGAATCAGAGCAAGGGTGGAGACAAATCTAAAGAAAAAGTCTTCATCAGATCAACTGCTAGGTAACGATTTGAAGACTTCAGCTTGGGCTGAACTGGAGTTGGAAGCCCATGCAGCAATGCTGGGCATCCCTGGGCATATCTGTGCTTTAACCAGGGGACAGGCTAAACAGCAAAGGGAGCAAGGTGCAATGGAGCCTGGAACAATGGCCCAGGAAGCTTCTAAAAATAAAGACGGGCAAGGTAAAAAGCTGCCCTCTGCTCAAACTGCCAATGGGGACCCCAATCCTGAGGAACAGGAACCCACTTCTTCCGTGGAACCTACACCAGAGGAGCTTAAGGGTGACACGGCTGAGGTCCCACTAGGAAGGAACTTAGCTTAGAACAGCAATCCTGTCCTACTCTGGAAAGCCTGAGGCAGCATGATGCAGCTCAGGAAGCAGGGGATGTCTGTGGGACCCCTAGGGTCTACTGGGACAACAGCCCCCTTTATTCTGAGACAAGGGACCCCAAACCTGGTGCCACTAGGAGGTTGGTCATCCCTCAGAGGTTTAGGGACTTCTTGTTGACCTTTGCCCATGACATTCCCCTTGCAGGCCATTTGGGGCAAAGCAAAACTTGAGACAGACTGGTCACTTTCACTGCAGGTGTCCACCACACACCAGGCCAGCCTTCCTACAAGCTTGCATCTGGAAGCTTTTTTCCAATAGCACATCTGAGAGTCAGAAGAAGGCATCATGCAACTACATATCCATGTCGTCCACTGGAGGTGATGTCAGTGGAGTCAATATATAATCCCCCTCACCGATGCGCCAATGTCAGTTTCTTCCTTTGCTATTTTCTGCGCTGAAAACATGGGCCACATAGAGAAACTGCCTACTGAAACAGTGTGCGAACATAAAAGACACCCCTCTGTCTGAATTCTTAATTGAAGGTGTTGATTTCTATAACTAAATCTTCTAAGACCAATAAGGACTCAGTTTGCAGGGCAAGAAGGATCGTTAAGGAATCTGCAGCTAGATTCTGTCTCTACCAGATAATGTGTTACCGAAGATAAATAACTTGTTCATCTGATAGAGACATCTAGCTGCAGATTCCTTACTTTAAAATCAGATACCAAAGCCATAGTAACCCAGAGGAGCGAATGCAAACTGAGAGTTTCCAAAAAAGTATTGAATTAACACAAAACCAGTCTAGAACAAGAGAAAAAGACTGGACAATCATAACAATTAAGGTGAGCAATAATGTACTCTACAACATCAAAACCTGTGGAAGGAACCACAGGTAAATAAAAGCATAAGACATGAAAAACATAGGAATAAGCTCATCCATGTTAGTATGTAAAATGTGTGTCAGAAGCGACCAAACAATATCGAGAGACTCTAACCTGAAGAAAACTGGTCTAGTACAAGAGAAAGAGATAATTCATAAGAATACATATGAGGAAACACATCCTCTTTACTAAAAGAACTGTGTAAAGAACCACTGTAAGAATAGTAACAAAAATGTTACAAGCATGGAGATAGCATCACCCATGATCAAGACCATTAAAAATCTATCCTCAGAATAAAACCGGTCTAGAAATAATTCAAAAAGACAGGACATTCATAACAATATACTGGAGCCCTAAGATATTTCACAACGTAAAACTTGTGGGAGGAACCATGGATAAGGAGTCCAACATTCAAAAACACGAAATGAAGAACATCCATGTTAATAAGACCAATCGGTGTTAGAGGCAAACTAACAAAATGAATGTGAAACTACTTGCTCTTTTAATGAGATGGAAAACCCATACATGAGCACCCCAAATGTACTGTGGAAAGGACCACAGCAATGTACAAGTAGGAGTTAGTAAACAAACACCCTTACTGCTGTGGCATGAGACGCTGCAGATTCACATGCTGTGCATTATCCTGCCATCTAGTGTGGGAGTCGGAGTGTTACAAGTTGTTTTTCTTCAAAGAAGTCTTTTCGAGTCACGAGACCGAGGGACTCCTCCCTTTCGGCTCCATTGCGCATGGGCGTCAACTCCATCTTAGATTGTTTTCCCCGCAGAGGGTGAGGTAGGAGTTGTGAATATACTAAATGTGCCCATGCAATGGAGTAGGTATGTATGTACATAATGTGTATTAAAATACTATTTATTTACAAATTTACAGTTTTTATCCAACTTCTAACGGCTACAGGCTCCCGGGGAGGTGGGAGGGCGCATGTGAATCTGTAGCGTCTCATGCCACAAACAGATGTACACTGGGTAAGTGACATTTTCCGTTCGATGACATGTGTAGATGCAGATACACATGCGGTGCACAGATTAATAAGCAGTAATCTCCCCAAAAGCGGTGGCTTAGCCTGTAGGAGTTGAAGTTGTCTGAAATAATGTTCTTAATACAGCTTGTCCTACTGTGGCTTGTGTTGTTAGCACATAAACACAGTAATGCTTTGTGAATGTATGAGGCGTAGACCAGATGGCTGCCTTACAAATTTCTGTCATAGGTATATTTCCCAAAAAAGCCATTGTGGCGCCTTTTTTCCTAGTGGAATGTGCTCTTGGTGCAATAGGTAAATCTCTTTTTGCTTTAATATAGAAAGTTTGAATACATTTAACTATCCATCTGGCAATGCCTTGTTTGGATATAGGATTACCTGCATGAGGTTTTTGGAAGGCTACGAGCAACTGTTTTGTTTTACGAAATTGTTTTGTTCTGTCAATGTAATACATTAGTGCTTTTTTAATGTCTAATGTATGTAATGCTCTTTCGGCTACTGAGTCTGGCTGTGGAAAGGGGACTGGGAGTTTCACTGTTTGGTTTAGGTGGAATGCTGATATAACCTTTAGTAGGAATTTGGGATTTGTGCGGAGAACCACTTTATGTTTATGTTTTTGTATAAAGGGTTCTTGTATAGTAAATGCTTGCATCTCACTTACTCTTCTAAGTGATGTGATAGCTATTAGAAAGGCTACTTTCCAAGTTAAGTATTGCATTTCACAAGAGTGCATGGGTTCAAATGGTGGTCCCATGAGTCGTGTTAATACAATATTAAGGTTCCATGAAGGTACTGGTGGTGTTCTCGGGGGTATGATTCTTTATAATCCCCCCATTAATGCTTTGATGACTGGGATTCTAAAGAGCGATGTTGAATGTGTAATCTGCAAATAGGCAGATATTGCTGTGAGATGTATTTTAATTGAAGAGAATGCTAGCTTAGACTTTTGTAAGTGTAATAAGTAGCTTACAATGTCCTTTGCGGAAGCATGTAGTGGTTGAATTTGATTATTGTGGCAGCAATGAACAAATCTTTTCCATTTGTTTGCGAACAATGTCTTGTAGTAGGTTTTCTAGCTTGTTTAATGACTTCCATACATTCTTGTGTGTGGCATCCCCTTGGCCTTAACGATCTTTGTGTGAGTCTTGGAAGGGGCAGTTTTACTCACTGTTTTCTGCATCGTCGAGGGTCGCTCACTTTCGGAATCGTCTGAGTCCGTCCCCTAGATGGAAATTTTTTCCTCTTCTTCGACGTCGAGTTGTTCTTTCGGTGTCAACGCCATTTGTAGTCTTCTGGCTCTTCGATCCCGTAGGGTCTTTTTAGATCGAAACACCCAACAGGCCTCACAATTATCCTCCCTGTGTTCTGGTGATAGACACAGATTACAGACCAAGTGTTGGTCTGTATAAGGATACTTCGAGTGGCACTTCGGACAGAAGCAGAAGGGGGTCCGGTCCATTAGTTTCGTCGATGGATGCGGTCGGGCCGACCAGGCCCCGCTGAAGAGCGGAAGCCCCGAAGGGCCACCGGAGCGCTTCTTCTATCGGTGTCGATACGCTAACACTAAACCGGTACCGAGCGCGAACAATACCGTTGAATTTTCGATTTTTAGCTAACTTTCCCGATTCGAAATACGGAGCGAAGAGGAACACGTCCGAACCCGATGGCGGAAAGAAAACAATCTAAGATGGAGTGGTCTCGTGACTCGAAAAAACTTCTTAGAAGAAAAACAACTTGTAACACTCCGAGCCCAACACTAGATGGCAGGATAATGCACAGCATGTGTATCTGCAGCTACACATGCCATCAAACATATATATATATATATATATATATATATATATATATATATATATATATATACACACACACACACACGCACCAGCATACAAGCAAAAACACAAAAACTCCACTTTGAATATGGTATATACCATGAGGATAACAACTCTTAAGCACAAGCTTTTCTTGAAAGTAAAGTAAACAATATCACCTTTATATCAGGTGTATTAAAAAGCGATAACCCTCGAAGAGGATGTTATTGACAAACTTGAAAGGGAAATTCATCACTTTACACCAATTAATTACATACATGCCATGTCAGTAAAAGCCAAAAGGAAGAGAGGAACCAATCTAATTTGCTATTCCCCCCCTACTGTCACGAAAATGCCTTAATCCCTTGAGTGCCCGGGATGTACGTACTCTGCATCACCGCTCCGGTGCAGAGGACGTAACCGGCCCAGGGATGGAAGAGGAATCGCTCCGGGCAGCAGGAATGCCCACTAGATACCAGGGATTTGTTACTAGTCAATTTCATGAGTTGGAGAGCGGCTCCTTTGCCAAGGGTTGCTCCCCTTAGGGGGGCTCACATGTTGCACACCATTTCTGCTCCTCTTAGGGGCAGATCGGCCTATTTTATTTAGGCCCATCTGTCCCCAAGAGGGGCAGAAACCACTTAAGGTCCAAGGATCTTGTGTGTGTGGGTGTCTGTGTGTGCTTTGTGGGTGGGCCCTTGGGCAAGGGTCACACCCCCCCCCCCCCCAAAAAGGGGGCACATTACTGATGGTGGTGGGGGAGTTTGACAGAAACCACTCAGTTTAGGGGGGCAGGGGAGGGGTAGTTGTGTGAATGTTTGTCTTGTTGGGGAAGGCGGCCCCTTGGGCAAGTGTCACCCTCTCAAAGGGGGCACACAACTGCTGCCCATCTGCCCCCAAAGGTGGGGTGCGGGGGACAGAAGCCACTAAGGCGCAAGGGATTTTTTTTTTTTTTTGTGTGGGGGGCGGCCCCTTGGGCAAGGGTTGCCCCAAAAGGGGGCACACAACTCTTGGCAATTTCTGGGCCCCTTGGGGCAGATGGAGCTATTTTGTTTTAGGGCCATCTGCCCCCAAGGGGGGCAGAATCCACTAAGGTGCCAGGGATAGTTTTTGTTTATGTTTATTTTTTGTGTGTAAAGGGGGGGCAACCCCTTGGACAAGGGTCGCCATCCCAAAGGGGGTACATAACTTATGAACATTTCTGCCCCCATCCCCCTTTAGGGCAAATCGGCCTAGTTTCTTTAGGTCCATCTGCCCCTGAGGGGGGACAGAAACCACTAAACACCAGGAAAAGTTCAAAATGTTTGGTGGCGGGGTGTTTGTCAACTGGCGAAGTGTTTGCATTTGTGATTATAACAGCTTATTTATCCTTTTTGTTCTAGTTCAAAGCTTATTCTTCCTTTGCTCGGGCTCATTGGTAATTGCGGAGTCTGCGCAGAGCAGTTGCTGGTGAGTCTAGCTTTTTCAGGCAAGTGAGTGGTATAGTTTTTGAGTACATAACTCTTTGTGATAAAGCCACACTTTATTACTTATTGTAGACAATGTCAGTTGTTGTTGGTGCATTTGTCAAGTTACTTTTCTTAGAAAGGATCATGGCTTGCCGCAGGGTGATTGCTCAAGCAGGTTGTCTTCTGACCATGATTAAGAGACTGTCTCTGCATCGGACGCTGAGGAGGAAGTGTGAGATTCTAGCAGTGAATTTTCTGTCCCAGAGGAATCTTCTGATGAGGAAGCCACTTAGTGCAGATGAAGGGCCTGTTTTAGAGGAGGACACTGATGTGGCAATAGTGCAGCAGCTTGGGGCTGAAAGGTTTCCCATTGAAAGGCCTGAATTCTTGGTTGCCCCAAACATAGAGCTTCCAGAGTTGCCTGCTTTTACTGGTCTCCCGGGGTGTAGAGAGATTACAGAAAACTTTTTGCCTGTCAATTTCTTTCAGTTGTTTATGGACGATGTATTTTTGGAAGAGATTGTTGAGCAGACTAATTTGTATGCAGAGCAGTATTTGAGGGACAACACTGCCAAACTTAGGCAACACTCTTGTGCTACCCAGTGGATTCCCACAAATCTGGAAGAGATAAAAAAGTTCTTGGTGTTAACTTTTTTGATGGGGTTGATAAGGAAGCAGTCACTGGCTTCTGATTGGTCTACTAGTCCCTTGATAGCAACGGCTATATTTCCTGCAACCATGACTCAATCGTTATTTGCTTCTTCTTCAGATGCTGCATTTTGTTGACAATGCTTTAGCCTTGCCACGAGATCACCCTGAGTCTGACCATCTTTTTAAGATTAGGCTTGTCATTGATCATTTTGAACATCTGTTTTCAGAGGTCTATGTTCCAGGGAAAGAAATATCTGTATATGAGTCTTTGGTCCTGTTCAAGGGCCGTCTGGTTTTTATGCAGTACATTCCTAGCAAGAGGGCACGGTATGGAATTAAGATGTATATGCTGTCTGAAAGTAGTACAGGATGTGTTTATTATTTCTTGGACTACACTGGTGAGGATTCCAGTATTGAACCCCCCCACCCCAACCCCCGATTGTCTGCCCAGTTTGGAGTTAGTGAGAAAATTGAGTGTGAACTTGGTAAACAATTGTTTAACAAAGGTTACCATTTGTATGTAGATAAGAAAACAAGTTACTTACCTGTAACTACAGTTATCCAGTATTGGTATCTTTTATGAATTCACATGCTTGAATCATCCCCTTCTTAATTTTTATGGATACCTTTCTAGAGGTAGAAGGCTGAGAGGAAGGAGAACGGCGGGACGAATCCTCCTTTTGATGAGGAGAGGATGGCTCAGAAGAAATTGAGCCTTGTAAGCCTTTTGCACCTTGTCCATGATGTAATTTCTGCCGCTTTCTAGATCTTTCTGCCTGGCCCAGGTCCTCAGATTTGGACATTTTGCGTGGCCTTTCTGACCCACTCTCCTCACCTGAAGTACAGGATTTTGCCTGTAACCATGTCAGAAGTCTACCCTCACGGTCTCTGAGGGGTTTTGTGGAGAAAGTACGGCATATCTTGCAGTCTTTCACCTGGTGTTGTGGGTAGAGGCAATACAAGCAGTCTTTATGTGGATCATCCACATGGAGACTTTTCTTTCCACAGGTCTTGCAAGGGCGTAAAACGCTTTTTCTAGAAGAATCTGACATCTTTAGAGTTTTTTTTAGAGAAAAATACTTCTGAAGAAGCAGAAAACTGAGCAGAGCTCAGGGAGACTCCCTTCACATGACATGCGGTAGAAAATCTGAGGGAAGGACCTTCTCTGGCGAGCGTTCTAGGGGGTGCTGGTGCCTGATTGGCCAGCAGGCAGGTTTGGGTCCTTTTCACAAAAGGACTTAGATAGGCTATATGAGTGACTGGTGTTTCCATTATAGCCTACAGAAAAAATTGATTTCTTAATTATTGCTTTTTTATGTACCGTGTGGGACTCCCACTTCGACGACAGGGATGATTCAAGCATGTGAATTTATGAAAGTTCCAATACTGGATAACTTCTACACTGGTGTGCAGTTGTTCACTGGAGTGCAGTTGATCAGGGAAGTGTTCAGAGTGGACACTGATGCTTGTGGCACAAGCTGCTCTAACTGGAAAGACAATCCAAGGGAGCTTGTGTGTAAAAACTTAAGAGGGGACAGTGCAGTACCTTGCGGAATGATGAGCTGCTAGGAGTGAAATTTGCAGAAAAGAGGGATGTCTACATGTCATCCATGATGAGTACTTCCCTGTGACTGCTTGGGGCCAGGCTGCCGAAATGCGCAAACCTGCGTGCATTTGGGCTACAATAAGCACATGGGTGGTGTTGATAGAGTAGATCAGAGGTTGGAACCTTACACTGCTGTTCATAAGTCTTATGTTTGGTATAAAAAGTTGGGCAAACATTTGTTTCACTTAGCAACTTTTAATGCTTTTATTGTGTTCAAGGATTGTTCCTGAGTCAAGGATGAAATTTGTTACATTTCAGGAGTCAGTAATAGATCATTGTTGTGGTGGAACAGGCAATAGTTTCCTAGAGTAGCAGTGGCGGAGGATGTGGCTAGATTGAAAGAACGTCACTTTCCTGATCAGATTTCTCCCACTCCCAAAAAAGACTTTCCCACTAAGAAATGAAGAGTCTGTACTTGAAGAGTTATCCGGAGGGAGACTCATATGTACTGCTCCAATTGTCCTTTAAAGCCTGTGTGTGGCCGGCTGTTTCAGGAGTTACCAAACCAAAAATAATTATTGGGATCTACTGTGAGCGTAAACTGCCTGTTGTATATTTTCATATGTTAAGTTTCACGGTTGGCATTACTATCATGTATTCAGTTAGAGCTTTCATGTCTGTAGCTTCGTACTTATAGTGTTTTCTTTTTTCTTGAGAAAAAAAAAAAAGTAATGGCGGTGTAAATAGTGACACTGCTAGCCAAATGCCAGTTCACAGACGGTCAGCTGGTGTGAGTGCTGTTGTAAGGCATGTGGGCGTATGGAAGTGATGAGCCCTTGAATGGTAATGTCCGTTTATGAGTGTTGTAATGTGCTGGGCCCGCGGCTGGCGGTGTGAATGGTCTTGTGAATGTCATGTATGAAAGGTGTGTGAACGGACAGTAAAGTGGTTGGTGCCTTATCATGCCTTTACAGCTCACGAGCTGTGAGTCATTGGTTCAGTTTTTTGGCCTTTCAGTTATTAACAGTGCATTTCATTTTTTAGAAATCTCTTGTTAATAAAGTTTGATATACTGAACCATCACTCGCCCTCGTTCCAAATCCAACCAGTATGTGTGGTAAAAGGAAAAATGACCCCTCCCCCCCCCCGAAAAAAAGGTCGTTTTGTAATAGCTCATTTTGATGTGTCCGCGTTGTGTTTTCGGGCATTTCCTATCACGGGCATTGGGTCTACCCACACTAGTGAGGTATAATTTTTATCTGGAGACCTGGGGGAACGCTGGGTAGAAGGAAGTTTGTGGCTCCCCTCAGATGCTAGAACTTTGCAGCACTGAAACAAGAGAAAAAAGTGTTTTCAAAGGATTCTGGGTAACACAACTCAGTGAGAGTCCCACAAGTCACCCCGTTCTGTATTCTCCTAGGTGTCTAGTTTTTTAAAAAGTATAGGTTTTCTAGGTTTACCTAGGTTCTGGCTGAGCTAGAGGCCAAAATCCACAGCTAGGCACTTTGCAAAAAACATGTTTGTTTTCTTTGGGGAAATGTAATGTGTTCACGTTGTGTTTTGAGGTATTTCCTGTTTTTTTTTTAATATCAGGAGATGTGGGGGAGCGCTGGGTGGAAGGAAGTTTGTTGCTCCCCTCAGATTCCAGAACTTTGCCGCTCCGAAATGTGAGGAAAAGGTGTTTTTTGCCACATTGAGGTTTGCAAAGGATTCTGGGTAACAGAACCTGATGAGCCCCACAACCCACCCCATCCTGGATTTCCCTAGGTGTCTACTTTTCAAAAATGCACAGCTTTGCTAGGTTTCCCTAGGTGCCAACTGAGCTAGAGGCCAAAATCCACAGCTAGGCACTTTCCCAAAAATACCTCAGATTTTAATGTAAAAATGTGATGCGTCCATGTTGAGTTTTGGGGTGTTTCCTGTCGCTGGTACTAGGCCTACTCACACAAGTGAGGTACCATTTTTTATTTTTAATCGAAAGGTGTAAGGAAATGCCTCCTTGGCATGGCTACCCCCTGTCTTTTTGCCTTTGCTGATGCTAAGTTATGACTTGAAAGTGTGCTGGGACCCTGCTAACCAGGCCCCAACACCAGTGTTCTTTCCCTAAACTGTACCTTTGTCTCCACAATTGGCACAACCCTGGCACTCAGGTACGTCCCTTGTAACTGGTACCCCTGGTACCAAAGGCCCTGATGCCAGGGAAGGACTCTAAGGGCTGCAGCATGTCTTATGCCACCCTAGGGACCCCTCACTCAGCACATGCACACTGCCTCTCAGCTTGTGTGTGCTGGTGGGGAGAAAATGACTAAGTCGACATGGCACTCCCCTCAGAGTGCCATGCCAACCTCACACTGCCTGTGGCATGGGCAAGTCACCCCTCTAGCAGGTACTTACAGCCCTAAGGCAGGGTGCACTATACCACAGGTGAGGGCATATGTGCAGGAGCACTATGCCCCTACAGTGTCTGAGCAAAACCTTAGACATTGTAAGTGCAGGGTAGCCATATGGTCTGCGAGTTTGTCAAACACGAACTCCACAGTACCATAATGGCTACACTGAAAACTGGGAAGTTTGGTATCAAACTTCTCAGCACAATAAATGCACACTGATGCCAGTGTGCAAGTTATTGTAAAAATACACCCAGAGGGCATCTTAGAGATGCCCCCTGAAAACATACCCGACTTCCAGTGTAGGATGACCAGTTCCTGCCAGCCTGCCCCACAGCAGACATGTTGCCGGCCACATGGGGAGAGTGCCTTTGTCACTCTGTGGCCAGGAACAAAGCCTGTACTAGGTGGAGGTGCTTCTCACCTCCCCCTTCAGGAACTGTAACACCTGGCGGTGAGCCTCAAAGGCTCACAACTTTTGTTACAGCACCACAGGACATCCCAGCTAGTGGAGATGCCCGCCCCTCTGGCCACTGCCCCCACTTTTGGCGGCAAGGCTGGAGGAGATAATTAGAAAAACAAGGAGGAGCCACCTACCAGTCAGGACAGCCCCTAAGGTGTACTGAGCTGAGGTGACTCTTACTTACACATCTTGTGAGTGGAGGATTCCCCCAATAGGATTAGGGATGTGCCCACCCACCCCTACAGGGAGGAGGCACAAAGAGGGTGTAGCCACCCTCAAGGACAGTAGCCATTGGCTACTGCCTCGCAGACCTAAACACACCCCTAAATTCAGTATTTAGGGCCTCCCCAGGACCTAGGAAACTAGATTCCTGCAACCTTAACAAGAAGGACTGCTGACCTGAAGCACTGCAGTGAAGACGGAGACGACAACTGCTTTGGCCCCAGCCCTACCGGCCTGTCTCCCAACTTTGAAGAAAACTGCAACAGCGACGCATCCAACAAGGACCGGTGACCTCTGAAGCCTCAGAGGACTGCCCTGCAACCAAGAACCAAGAAACTCCCGTGAACAGCGGCCCTGTTCAACAACCTGCAACTTTCTTGCAACAAAGAAACAACTTTAAAGACTTCACGTTTCCCGCCGGAAGCGTGAGACTTTCCACTCTGCACCCGACGCCCCCGGCTCGACCTGCGGAGAAACAACACTACAGGGAGGACTGCCCGGCGACTGCGAGCCCGTGAGTAGCCAGAGACGACCCCCTCTGAGCCCCCACAGTGACACCTGCAGAGGAAATCCAGAGGCTCCCCCTGACCGCGACTGCCTGTAACAAGGGACCCGACGCCTGGAACCAACACTGCACCCGCAGCCCCAAGGACCTGAAGGAACCGAACTCCAGTGCAGGAGGACCCCCGGCAACCCTCTGTCTAGCCCAGGTGGTGGCTACCCTGAGGAGCCCCCCCCCCCCTGTGCCTGTCTGCATCGTTGAAGTGACCCCCGTGTCCCTCCATTACTTCCTATCTAAAACCTGACACCTGTTTGTACTCTCCCGTGTGCCGCTGAGGGTGTACTTTCTGTGCCTTCTAGTGTCCCCCTTGGTGCCCTACAAAACCCCCCTGGTCTGCCCCCCCGAGGACGTGGGTACCTACCTGCTCGCAGACTGGAACCAGGGCACCCCTGTTCTCCATTGAAACATATGTGTTTTGGGCACCTCTTTGACCTCTGCACCTGACCGGCCCTGAGCAGCTGGTGTGGTAACTTCGGGGTTGCCTTGAACCCGGAACGGTGGGCTACCTATGCCCCAACTTTGAGACTTGTAAGTGTTTTGCTTACCTGCAAAACTAACCTTTACTTACCTCCCCCGGGAACTGTTGATTTTTGCAGTGTCCACTTCTAAAATAGCTTATTGCCATTTTTACCAAGACTGTACATGATATTGTGTTCATTCAAAATTCCTAGAGTATCTAAGTGAAATACCTTTCATTTGAAGTATTACTTGTAAATCTTGAACCTTTGGTTCTTAAAATAAACTAAGAAAAGATATTCTTCAATATAAAAACCTATTGGCCTGGAGTAAATCTTTGAGTGTGTGTTCCTCATTTATTGCCTGTGTGTATACAACAAATGCTTAACACTACCCTCTGATAAGCCTACTGCTCGACCACACTGCCACAAAATAGAGCATTCGAATTATCTCTTTTTGCCACTATCTTACCTCTAAGGGGAACCCTTGGACTTTGTGCACACTATTTCTTACTTTGAAATAGTATATACAGAGCCAACTTCCTACATAAGGCATTGGGGAAACACAGAATAGAAGAACAAGTGTTACTGCCCATTGTCTTTCTCTACATTTTCTCCTTCCAAATGTAAGACAGTGTGTAATGAAGTGTATTTGAGAAACGTCCTGTAATTTACATGGGGACCCCTGAATTCAGAGATGTGCAAATAACCACTGCTTTTCAACACCTTAATTTGTGCCCATTTTGGAACTACAAAAGTTTCCTTGACATTTATCTTTGACTCTCTATACTTTACCAAATAAATTGCTGTATACCCGGTATACAATGAAAATGCATTGCAAGGTGCAGCTCATTTACTGGCTCTCGGTACCTAAATTTTTGATGAACCTACAATCCCTATGTGCCCCCCGCAACCAGAAGAGTCCAGCAGACGTAACGGTATATTGCTTTAAAAAATCTGCCATAGCTGGAAAAAGTTATAGAAGAAAACGTGGCCAGAAATGGCTCTTTTTTCACCTCAAATTAAATATATATATTTTTTATTTTAGTTTTTAATTTCTGCAGGAAAACCTTGAAGGATCTACACATGACCCCTTGCTGAATTCATAATTTTGTCTACTTTTCAGAAATGTTTAGCTGTCCTGGACCCAGCATTGGTTTCACACCCATTTCTGTCACTAACTGGAAGGAGGCTAAAAGCACAAAAAATAGCAACAAGCATTTGCAATACAAGCGGTCTCGCGTTTGCTTGACCTCGAGCAATTAGCATTGTAAACTCCTAACCGGACTTTTCTTGCCACATAAATTGAAAATGAAAATAAAACAGTTTCACCTAACTAACTGGACTTTTCTTGCCATATAAACTGAAAAGTAAAAGTTTCACATAAGCGAGCTGACGGCCGCCATCAGTGCAAAGCAGACACACAAACGGAAATACCAGTTCACTCGTAGCGAAACCTATCGGCAAAAGTGCAATTAACTATGTAACAGGGTCGATGTCATGCAAAGCGCTCGACTTCTGCCAAGCGAGATCGTGAGGCGAGAAAAGAGAAAAAGTAGTCCACAAACCAGACGGAAAACTGAGAGCCTCGTATGTTTTCAGTACTTGGTCGCTGCGTTCAAGGAGGGCTAACCAACGGAAAAGGCATGACATATGCATGCTTTCCACTAATGAAAGCAAGCAGATTTTAAAAGGCAAGCCCACAAACCAATGAAAGACACTGACGTGACATGGGAGTAGTTTGAAGCCCAAAGAGAGATAACAACATAGAACGGAGCACTTTGCGCTCGCCCGTAAAAATCGGGTATATCTCAGTAAAATGTCAAAATTGTGTTGAAAAATGTTGTTTTCTGATTCAAGTCTGCCTGTTCCTGAAAGCTGGGAAAATGGTGATTTTAGCACCGCAAACCCTTTATTGATGGCATTTTCAGGGGTGGGGGGGGGTGGGGGGAGGGAGAGACATAATCTTTCCTCTGCAGCACCTTTTTCCATTTTTTTTTAAATAAACAAAATGTTTGCTGTATCTTGGCTAATTTCTTAGTCTCCCCCAGGGGAACCCACAAACTCAGGAGACCTCAAGAATCCCTAGGATGTAAGAAAAAAAAGGATGCAAATTTGGCGTGGATAGCTTATGTGGACAAAAAGTTATGACGGGCTAAGCGCAAACTGCCCTAAATAGCCAAAAAAAAGGCTTCCCACCTAAGGGGGAAAAGGACTGGCAGCGAAGGGGTTAAAGCTGAATCTGCCTGTGTACCAAATAAATTGCCCCCACCACACAGCATGTCAATCAATGTGGCTTGAACTGGATCCAAAAATCTGGAGGTACCTAACAAGACAAAATAAATAACCCCCTAAGAGACTGTTATTGACAAACTTGTAGTGCAAAGTCCCCACTTCTACTAATAACCATAATGAAAGTAGCTTTGAAATATTAGGCATTGAAAAAAAAACATAGGATCCCAGCGCACTATACACCCCAATAATCTTGACAATTTAAGAGAAAATAACACCTGCTGAAAGCAGGAACACCCACATCCATGCAATAAGTAAATACCAAAGGGTAGAAAGGAACCAACCTAATTCGCTGTTCCACCCCTATTGTCATGAAAACGTCTTAAAGCTGAGTCTGCCTGTACACCAAATAAATGGGCACCATCAAACGACATGTCAATCAATGTGGCTTAAACTATCTCCGAAAATCCAGAGATACGTAACCGGGTACGGCCACGTAGCGCAACTGAGGAAGCCATAGCTCGACCCATGGAACCAGTAGTATCCATACCGCAGCAAATGATTAGTTTAGTGCTTGCTGGCCATCTTGAATATCATAGGGGTGGGTGTGTTCCAGATATCTTCCGGAAACCGTAGGCAAAATGTTTCCTAATGAGTCCCATAATGAATGAGAGAAACGTCCAAGAATTCAAGATGTATTTACAGAGCGTACAGCAGAACTTGTGAAGGAAAAATATGCCTGCCACAGACGTCTAGACTCCTGGAATCTCTATCAGATGGGACATGCAGAAGAGACTCAACATCATGGGAGGCGTAGCAGCATGTACTAATAAACTTCAATGACTAGGATGTTTGAGGAGACAAGCCAGATAACCAAGGGCAGGTCAGTGCCTGCGAGATATAGCCCAATCAACAGCTGCCCCTGTATGAGGCTTAACCCAATCCCCCAACAAAACGTCATGTAGGGCTTCACTGTAAGGAAGTACTAGTTCAAACCATGTTTGACCTTGATGGAGGACCTCAATTAGAGGATCTGAAGTGAATTCCACTTACGGAAGTGTTAGATCCAAAACTAAAGCAACCCTTCTCAGCATATCAGCAAGAGAGGAGCTTGCCTCCATAGCATAGAAAACCTGAGGCTGCGGGAGAATAAAAGCCAATAGTCACAGCTAGGTCAGCTAGCCAGCTGTACTCTCTATTAAGGCTGATGAATGTCCAATTCCTCTACCGCCTCTCCACCATGTCACACAGAAGGATAAACATGAGGGGTCTCTCCAGAATGTGGAGACAGATCAGGGATAACCGGCATGACTGGCGCTGTACCAGAAGTCGACCGGCATCGGGAAGGTGATTTCGATGTTGATTTCGACTTCAGATGGAGAGAGGGATTCAACTTCGGTCGCCCCTGCCAGCGGAGTCGGCTGATCAAATGCAGGTGCTGAAGGTGAAAACCCTGAAGGTCTGACCGGTGCTGTAATGGCTTTGTCAACTGACACTGAAGTTGAGGGCCAACCTGCCGGCATGAACAAGGTCAAGGCACTTTGCACCTCCTTGGGACCCACAACCGCTCCAGAGAGAGGTGATTGACCATAGACATGGTGAAGGTAAACATAATACTCATGCATCTGGTTTACAGTCACCCCAGCCCCTTGAAAGTTAGGAAGACGCAGGGTAGACTGACCTCGATTCCTCAACCAAGGAACGGTGGGAAGCTATGTGCAGTGAGGTCGGTAACCTTTCGACTTTGACCACTTGCATCAAGAGTTACCTCTTGATGTCAATAGGGAATGGTGTCCATGAGAATGACTCTGAATGGGCCCGCAAACGGACGTCGGTATGAGAAGGGGACCTTGGGCGATGAAAAGTTCGGGATGGCTCTGACTTTTGTGCTGCCAGAAGCTTCATACAACACTCTTGCAGAGCTTTCAGCGGAAGAAAAAAGTTTCCAGATCGAGGCTCACACCTGGGGAAGATTCTAAAGTAAGGAATCTGCAGTTAGATGTCGCTATCAGATATAACTTTTTATACTGCCCGCCCTACAGCCCTGCTGGGCTAATAAAAGAATAACAAAACCTCTGAGAGATTGCCATGCAAAGCGATGTTGCTTAAAGCACCAGACCAGGCAAAGAAGTCGTTATGTATCTGTAGGAGTAGTTTGCAACTTGAAAAATGTTCTATTGTCACATGCTGTGCATTATATCGCCATCTAATGGTTGGGTCCATGATTGTCTTTGCAATCTCTGAAGGGCATGTAAATACAAAAAATTCTTCAACCTGCAAAACTACTCCTACAGGTAAGTAATCATTCTGGTATGAGCAGGAATCTTTTTTGGATTACAATGCTGTGCCTCGGTCCTGTAGTAGTTCTTCCTTGGAAGTCTCAGTTGGAATGAGAGTGTAATTTGCAAATAGGTGCATGCTCACAAAATAATGTTTTGGTGAAATTATGTATTGGTGACTGTGTGGCTACCATGCAAATTTTGCTTACTGAAACCTTGGTGATAAACACCAATTCTTCCTTATGGAGTCCACTCTTTTTTCATTCCCAAGGCAATTCCTGCAGTCTTAACACACTGTTTGCACTATTCACCCTCTAATAGTCCCTCTGGTTGCTGGTGAGGCTTTAGTTGCTGTCGCAAAGGAAATTATTGGTTACCCTGGCTGATTTGTATTGTCTTTTGCATGCAATACATGACTGTCCTCCTAATGACTAATTTGTTTAGAGTGTTCTGTGATGAAGTCTTTGGTTGCTAGAAAGAACCAGGTAGATAGCCTGGCTGAAGTGGCAGTGTGAAATGACTTTTGGGAGAAACTGGGAAATGTATCTTAATGATGCCTTATCCTTATGCATCTGTAGGAATGGTTCACATGTTGTGAGTACCTGTAACTGTGGATCCTATGGAGGGAAGTGATAATGATGAGAAAGAGTTTGAGCAAACAGTGACTTAATTAGCTGACTTAGCACCATGTTTAAGTTCTATATTAATGTGGATGCTGACCAATGGCAGTGCCACTCTATTTGCTCCCTTTAAGAATCTTTTTATGACTGGTGTGCTAAACACATTTCTCTCTTTGGTGCCCCTTGTGTATGGCACTATGGCGGTCATGTGTACCTTTAGTGATGTGTCTAAAAGGTTTTTGTCTAAAAGAGGTTAGTTATTGGACAACAGTTGTGTCTTTGTGCTGCTGTCTAGTCCTTTCTAGTGACACTGGTGGACAAACCTGTTCCACATTTTGTGTGGTTTGTTTTCTAGCATCTCCTGCGACTTCCATGCATCTTTGAGGGAGCCCCAGATGTCCAAATTCCATGTCTTTAAAGGCCATGCTACTATGCTGAGATTGGCTGGATCTGGGTGGTATACCTTAAGGCATTCTTAGCATGTCCTGAGAGACAAGTAACTTCATCACCGTGCTGTGTGCCATCTCCACTATGTCCAAAAACCATGTATGGCTAGCCCTTTGTAGGACTTTTAAAATAAGAACTATTGGTGCCTGTCTGTACTTGTTTAGCACTAACGGTATCAACAGAAGGAGGGGAAAAAGGGATATGTAAATTTCCCTGACCAATCTTTCAATAGGTTGTGGGGATGCCTGTATGCTAATCCTTGGCCTTCTGCATTTTAGTGTGTTGCAAGCAGATCTATTTGTGATGTACTCTATTCCTAAAAACTTTGCACACTACTGTTTGCTTTAGTTCCCATTCCTCTGGGGCACTTGCTTGCTGTCTTCTGTATTTTGGATGGCTGGAAGATGTAAAGCAACTGTTTGTGTTTCTTTGCAAAGCCCATTTCTATATGTCCTAGTCTAGTTTGGGCAGAGGATGTGACTGTCATTGCAGGTGTATTGTCCATCTGGATTTGTATTGTCCTCCCTGTGATGTGCATCGGAAAAGCCTTCATGGCCAGGAAGACAGCCGTAGTTCTAGCACATTTACATGTTTCACTGCTTCTATCAGGTTGCATAGAATCCTGATGCTCAGTTTCACCATGTGTGCTCCCAATCATGTTTGGCATGCGTATGTAGAGATCATTCACTGAGTTGTTTGAAGGCTCTGCCTATTGTAATGTTCTTTGTATTCCCCCACAATATCTCTGTCTGATCTTTATTAGAGACAACCATTAGATCTTCCGAACTCCCAGTTTCACTGGTTTTGCGGCCATTCCTGGATTGGTCTCATGTGAAGTCTAGCCTGTGGTAGAAGGGGTATGCATGATGCCATCATGCTGATTAGTTTGAGCCCGACCCTCACTTTTAGAACTTGCACCCTCTGGTAGTGGTGAGTTTGCTGAATCATTATAGGGACCCTCTAGTGTATGGGGAATACCTTGGCCTCCAGTGAATTTAGTCTCTCTTTTTGGGACCAGGGGTGACCTTTGTAGCTTGAGGAAAAATCTCAATCTGTGTAGCGTCATCATTCAGCCTATGCTTTTCCGGTATTGTGGGAGCAACTACACCTTTACCAGCCAATCATTCTGGTGGGGGGGGGATATTTATCCCGTCTCTTCAAGCATGCTGCCACCACTGCATGACACTTTGTGAAAACACTTGATTCTGATTGATAGAGTAGATCAGAGGTTGGAACCTTACACTGCTGTTCATAAGTCTTATGTTTGGTATAAAAGGTTGGGCAAACATTTGTTTCACTTAGCAACTTTTAATGCTTTTATTGTGTTCAAGGATTGTTCCTGAGTCAAGGATGAAATTTGTTACATTTCAGGAGTCAGTAATAGATCATTGTTGTGGTGGAACAGGCAATAGTTTCCTAGAGTAGCAGTGGCGGAGGATGTGGCTAGATTGAAAGAACGTCACTTTCCTGATCAGATTTCTCCCACTCCCAAAAAAGACTTTCCCACTAAGAAATGAAGAGTCTGTACTTGAAGAGTTATCCGGAGGGAGACTCATATGTACTGCTCCAGTTGTCCTTTAAAGCCTGTGTGTGGCCGGCTGTTTCGGGAGTTACCAAACCGAAAATAATTATTGGGATCTACTGTGAGCGTAAACTGCCTGTTGTATATTTTCATATGTTAAGTTTCACGGTTGGCATTACTATCATGTATTCAGTTAGAGCTTTCATGTTTGTAGCTTCGTACTTATAGTGTTTTCTTTTTTCTTGAGAAAAAAAAAAAGTAATGGCGGTGTAAATAGTGACACTGCTAGCCAAATGCCAGTTCACAGACTGTCAGCTGGTGTGAGTGCTGTTGTAAGGCATGTGGGCGTATGGAAGTGATGAGCCCTTGAATGGTGCTGTCCGTTTATGAGTGTTGTAATGTGCTGGGCCCGCGGCTGGCGGTGTGAATGGTCTTGTGAATGTCATGTATGAAAGGTGTGTGAACGGACAGTAAAGTGGTTGGTGCCTTATCATGCCTTTACAGCTCACGAGCTGTGAGTCATTGGTTCCGTTTTTTGGCCTTTCAGTTATTAACAGTGTATTTCATTTTTTAGAAATCTCTTGTTAATAAAGTTTGATATACTGAACCATCACTCACCCTCGTTCCAAATCCAACCAGTATGTGTGGTAAAAGGAAAAATGACCCCTCCCCCCGAAAAAAAGGTAGTTTTGTAATAGCTCATTTTGATGTGTCCGCGTTGTGTTTTCGGGCATTTCCTATCACGGGCATTGGGTCTACCCACACTAGTGAGGTATAATTTTTATCTGGAGACCTGGGGGAACGCTGGGTAGAAGGAAGTTTGTGGCTCCCCTCAGATGCTAGAACTTTGCAGCACTGAAACAAGAGAAAAAAGTGTTTTCAAAGGATTCTGGGTAACACAACTCAGTGAGAGTCCCACAAGTCACCCCGTTCTGTATTCTCCTAGGTGTCTAGTTTTTTAAAAAGTATAGGTTTTCTAGGTTTACCTAGGTTCTGGCTGAGCTAGAGGCCAAAATCCACAGCTAGGCACTTTGCAAAAAACATGTTTGTTTTCTTTGGGGAAATGTAATGTGTTCACGTTGTGTTTTGAGGTATTTCCTGTTGCAGGAACTGGGCTAACCACACAAGTGATATATAGTTTTTTTTTTTTTTTTTTTTTTTTTTTTAAATATCAGGAGATGTGGGGGAGCGCTGGGTGGAAGGAAGTTTGTTGCTCCCCTCAGATTCCAGAACTTTGCCGCTCCGAAATGTGAGGAAAAGGTGTTTTTTGCCACATTGAGGTTTGCAAAGGATTCTGGGTAACAGAACCTGATGAGAGCCCCACAACCCACCCCATCCTGGATTTCCCTAGGTGTTTACTTTTCAAAAATGCACAGCTTTGCTAGGTTTCCCTAGGTGCCAACTGAGCTAGAGGCCAAAATCCACAGCTAGGCACTTTCCCAAAAATACCTCAGATTTTAATGTAAAAATGTGATGCGTCCATGTTGAGTTTTGGGGTGTTTCCTGTCGCTGGCACAAGGCCTACTCACACAAGTGAGGTACCATTTTTTTTTTTTTTTTTTTTTTTTTTTTAATCGAAAGGTGTAAGGAAATGCCTCCTTGGCATGGCTACCCCCTGTCTTTTTGCCTTTGCTGATGCTAAGTTATGACTTGAAAGTGTGCTGGGACCCTGCTAACCAGGCCCCAGCACCAGTGTTCTTTCCCTAAACTGTACCTTTGTCTCCACAATTGGCACAACCCTGGCACTCAGGTACGTCCCTTGTAACTGGTACCCCTGGTACCAAAGGCCCTGATGCCAGGGAAGGACTCTAAGGGCTGCAGCATGTCTTATGCCACCCTAGGGACCCCTCACTCAGCACATGCACACTGCCTCTCAGCTTGTGTGTGCTGGTGGGGAGAAAATGACTAAGTCGACATGGCACTCCCCTCAGAGTGCCATGCCAACCTCACACTGCCTGTGGCATGGGCAAGTCACCCCTCTAGCAGGTACTTTCAGCCCTAAGTCAGGGTGCACTATACCACAGGTGAGGGCATATGTGCAGGAGCACTATGCCCCTACAGTGTCTGAGCAAAACCTTAGACATTGTAAGTGCAGGGTAGCCATATGGTCTGCGAGTTTGTCAAACACGAACTCCACAGTACCATAATGGCTACACTGAAAACTGGGAAGTTTGGTATCAAACTTCTCAGCATAATAAATGCACACTGATGCCAGTGTGCAAGTTATTGTAAAAATACACCCAGAGGGCATCTTAGAGATGCCCCCTGAAAACATACCCGACTTCCAGTGTAGGATGACCAGTTCCTGCCAGCCTGCCCCACAGCAGACATGTTGCCGGCCACATGGGGAGAGTGCCTTTGTCACTCTGTGGCCAGGAACAAAGCCTGTACTGGGTGGAGGTGCTTCTCACCTCCCCCTTCAGGAACTGTAACACCTGGCGGTGAGCCTCAAAGGCTCACAACTTTTGTTACAGCGCCACAGGGCATCCCAGCTAGTGGAGATGCCCGCCCCTCTGGCCACTGCCCCCACTTTTGGCAGCAAGGCTGGAGGAGATAATTAGAAAAACAAGGAGGAGCCACCTACCAGTCAGGACAGCCCCTAAGGTGTACTGAGCTGAGGTGACTCTTACTTACACATCTTGTGAGTGGAGGATTCCCCCAATAGGATTAGGGATGTGCCCACCCCCCCTACAGGGAGGAGGCACAAAGAGGGTGTAGCCACCCTCAAGGACAGTAGCCATTGGCTACTGCCTCGCAGACCTAAACACACCCCTAAAGTCAGTATTTAGGGCCTCCCCAGGACCTAGGAAACTAGATTCCTGCAACCTTAACAAGAAGGACTGCTGACCTGAAGCCCTGCAGTGAAGACGGAGACGACAACTGCTTTGGGTCCAGCCCTACCGGCCTGTCTCCCAACTTTGAAGAAAACTGCAACAGCGACGCATCCAACAAGGACCGGTGACCTCTGAAGCCTCAGAGGACTGCCCTGCAACCAAGGACCAAGAAACTCCCGTGAACAGCGGCCCTGTTCAACAACCTGCAACTTTCTTGCAACAAAGAAACAACTTTAAAGACTTCACGTTTCCCGCCGGAAGCTTGAGACTTTCCACTCTGCACCCGACGCCCCCGGCTCGACCTGCGGAGAAACAACACTACAGGGAGGACTGCCCGGCGACTGCGAGCCCGTGAGTAGCCAGAGACGACCCCCTCTGAGCCCCCACAGTGACACCTGCAGAGGAAATCCAGAGGCTCCCCCTGACCGCGACTGCCTGTAACAAGGGACCCGATGCCTGGAACCAACACTGCACCTGCAGCCCCAAGGACCTGAAGGAACCGAACTCCAGTGCAGGAGGACCCCCGGCAACCCTCTGTCTAGCCCAGGTGGTGGCTACCCTGAGGAGCCCCCCCCCTGTGCCTGTCTGCATCGTTGAAGTGACCCCCGTGTCCCTCCATTACTTCCTATCTAAAACCTGACACCTGTTTGTACTCGCCCGTGTGCCGCTGAGGGTGTACTTTCTGTGCCTTCTAGTGTCCCCCATGGTGCCCTACAAAACCCCCCTGGTCTGCCCCCCCCCCCCCCCGAGGACGCGGGTACCTACCTGCTCGCAGACTGGAACCGGGGCACCCCTGTTCTCCATTGAAACCTATGTGTTTTGGGCACCTCTTTGACCTCTGCACCTGACCGGCCCTGAGCAGCTGGTGTGGTAACTTCGGGGTTGCCTTGAACCCGGAACGGTGGGCTACCTATGCCCCAACTTTGAGACTTGTAAGTGTTTTGCTTACCTGCAAAACTAACCTTTACTTACCTCCCCCGGGAACTGTTGATTTTTGCAGTGTCCACTTCTAAAATAGCTTATTGCCATTTTTACCAAGACTGTACATGATATTGTGTTCATTCAAAGTTCCTAGAGTATCTAAGTGAAATACCTTTCATTTGAAGTATTACTTGTAAATCTTGAACCTTTGGTTCTTAAAATAAACTAAGAAAAGATATTCTTCAATATAAAAACCTATTGGCCTGGAGTAAGTCTTTGAGTGTGTGTTCCTCATTTATTGCCTCTGTGTGTACAACAAATGCTTAACACTACCCTCTGATAAGCCCACTGCTCGACCACACTGCCACAAAATAGAGCATTCGAATTATCTCTTTTTGCCACTATCTTACCTCTAAGGGGAACCCTTGGACTTTGTGCACACTATTTCTTACTTTGAAATAGTATATACAGAGCCAACTTCCTACAGAAGGCATTGGGGAAACACAGAATAGAAGAACAAGTGTTACTGCCCATTGTCTTTCTCTACATTTTCTCCTTCCAAATGTAAGACAGTGTGTAATGAAGTGTATTTGAGAAACGTCCTGTAATTTACATGGGGACCCCTGAATTCAGAGATGTGCAAATAACCACTGCTTCTCAACACCTTAATTTGTGCCCATTTTGGAACTACAAAAGTTTTCTTGACATTTATCTTTGACTCTCTATACTTTACCAAATAAATTGCTGTATACCCGGTATACAATGAAAATGCATTGCAAGGTGCAGCTCATTTACTGGCTCTCGGTACCTAAATTTTTGATGAACCTACAATCCCTATGTGCCCCCCGCAACCAGAAGAGTCCAGCAGACGTAACGGTATATTGCTTTAAAAAATCTGCCATAGCTGGAAAAAGTTATAGAAGAAAACGTGGCCAGAAATGGCTCTTTTTTCACCTCAAATTAAATATATATATTTTTTATTTTAGTTTTTAATTTCTGCAGGAAAACCTTGAAGGATCTACACATGACCCCTTGCTGAATTCATTACAGAGATACTTTATTCGACCATAGGTCATAAAAGTTACATATTAAATTGTACAAAAAAGGTACGTTTTCTTCATTATACTTTTACACTGGCTGAAAATAGTAAGGTTTAGAATAGGAAAAGCTTCTATAGGCAATGGCCTACTATAATCCACCATTGATCCCGATACATAACTTAACATTTAGATACCAGGGTTTCTGAGACAATTACTTCATAACGTTAAAATAGTACAAATATTTAAAACTCTTAAAACAATATGGGGTGATTTCAAAATACATATTTCCCAGATGGTATCATCATCAAGATAAATACAAACTATCCGACCCAAGATGTAAAAATTTAAAGTGCTGATTTGATGTTACATAATAATATAATTCCTTAATAATTTAGATGGCATACTTTAACAAAGAGAGCCTACTACCGGCACAATCATTTGGCAAATTTAAGCACTGTCAAGTCGTTAAGACACAGTGATAAAAAGCTTATATATTAACTTAAAATGGTTATCGGATTCATGTTAAAATGGCACGAGTGCCAGACAGATGCATAAAAAATAGCTCTTTATGGCTAAAACTAGTGTTAAAATGGCAGAAACACATAATGATTACCTACATAATGTCTGAAAAATCTATTCCGAGCCCTATCCAACCCACTTCATCCAGATCATCTTCATCATCAACTTAGTTCATCAATGACCATAAAAGCACATAAAACAGAATATAATAATTCTTAAGTAAATAAATAAATACATGTCTGTAAATAGGTGTAAAATATTAAAAAAATAACTTGATTTGCACATATGGCTCTAAATCTTACCTATATAGAGATAAGACCTTAAATAACTTTTTGAAGATGGCAACGTATGCGCCAAGCTGTTGCTAAATACTTACTTACTGAAAGAATTACGTCAGCTGAATTATGGCTTTTTAGAACCCGTAGAGCCAAGGAGCAATTCTTGAATCCCATGTCCCTGCAAATCTTGCGGATCCATTTTGTTCGCGGAATCGCATAGGCTGGGCAGAAGAACATAAAATGCTCAATGGTTTCAAAAATACTGCCACAGGCAGGGCATGTATCGGGAAGATTAATCGACCCCCACCTATGAATCAATGACATCAGGGGCAGTGAGCCAAAACGAAACCTTGCGTATAAGCTCTTGCCTTGCAAGTCCGGTATCACATCCAAATAGGATTCAAACTTTGGGGACCATTTAGTATCAGTAAAGGAATTAGTTAAGCGACCATGGGATTTATGGATTATGTAGTTGTCCTTAACATAAGACCAATAGGTTAACTTTAAAACATTTTTGTGCCGTCTCTCTAATTTGTGGGGATTTTCCCAATAGTCGCCCAAGCCCAAAAGCCTAAGCCAATGGGCCACATGGCGAATCCAGGGAAGAGTATTAGCATTTTGGCATTTCAGTAAATCGAGTAATGCGGTCTTATATATATCTAGTTCGGGGGTTGTCCATAATCTAATCCAATAAAGGAGAGGTCTTAGAGTAGCTAGATCTGCTACTCGGCTTAGCCCCAGATCTAGAAATATTGGAAGCAAGGGTGTAGTGCGTGGACATGCAATTAAAGCCCTTGCAAAGTTGTTTTCCCCCACACTGATCTTATTGCAGTTAGCGTAACCCCATACCTCCGCTCCGTACAGGGCTGCACTTTGAGCCTTAGCCGTGTAAATTTTTATTGCTGGGGAAACAACCTTTGTAAAGGAGCTTTGGTAAAAACGCAATATGGATGAGGCTCTATGTTGAAGGAGCCCTGCACTTTTCGTAATCTGCTCTTCCCATAGTAGTTTACTGGTTAACCTAACTCCCAAGTAATCTATAGAGCTTACTTCCTTCAGCGGTACTCCCTCAATGTGGATGGAACATCTTTTCCTAGGTCCCTTGGATAAGACCATCAATTTTGTTTTGTTAATGTTAACCTCCAGCCCATAATCGCTACAGAATTGGTTAAACCGGTCAACAAGGGTCTGCAACCCCATTGGTGTCTTAGAAATGAGGAGTGAATCATCGGCAAAGAGCAAGATAGGGATTTTTTGTGTATTCAGGGAAGGGGCATCATTCTGGCCTGTGGACACAGCCTTTACTACTTCGTTGATAAATATAGTAAACAGTAGGGGGGCTAACACGCAGCCTTGGCGAACTCCTCTTCTGATTGGAATCCGTTCTGTCAGTTCGCCTTGTTCACCCCACCTCACTTGGGCATAAGTGTTCTCATGCAGTCGTTTTAACAGGAGTAATAGATCCTCTGGGATTCCCAATCTACCCAGCACTTCCCACAGTTTGGCTCTTGGGACCAAATCAAAAGCCGATCGCAGGTCTATAAATACCACATACAGGCATTGTTTGGCCACAAGTACATATTTCCAATGCAATATGGCCAATCGAAAAACCTGGTCTATCGTGCTTGTTTTTGCACGAAACCCTGCCTGTAGATGGGAAAGGATTTGGTACTCCTCAACCCAATTGATTAACCTCTGTAAAATTTGTTTTGCAAAGATCTTTTGTAGGTTGTCTATAAGGCTAATTGGCCTGTAGTTGGCTGGGAGATTAGCATTCCCTTTTTTATAAATGGGTATGATCTCTGCCCCCTTCCATGTACCTGGAATTTGCCCCCCTGCCGCTATACTATTTGAAATGGCATTTATATACCAGGACCAGATATGTGGTTCTGATCTATAAAGATCTCCAGGGAGCTTATCTGGTCCAGGTGCTTTGCCAGGTTTTAGGCTATTTATAGCCTCAAGGGTCTCTTCTATTTTAAAAATGAGGCAACGCTCAGGGACACACTGAGACTCCACTTGGGGGGCCATACGGGAATTTGGTTCCAACAATTCGGTTGGAGAGTGGGCCACATTGGTGTCCATTGGGCCCTCTGGTAGGGCATAGAGAGTAGTAAAATGCTCTACCCAGCTTTCTGGTTGGATATGGTTGCTGGGACAACTCCTACCTCCATTTTCTCTTTTAGACAGAAGCTCCCAGAAACGCTTATTGTTCTTCTCTCTGGAAGCATCTAATAATTCCTGCCAGAGGGAATCCTCCCACTGCTTTTTAGCATTAGACAAAGTTGCTTTGTATAGGGACCTGGCTTGTTTAATTTCCCCCTGGGAACCAGACATTACTGCAACTCTTAACCCAGACTTAGCCTTTGAGCACCTCTCATCAAACCATCCCTTGCTTGCCCCTTTCCCTTCATGTGTCTTTGACCGCCTTGTTTTATAAAAAAAAGACCGTAGTTGGGTATACATGTTGTCATGTATTTTGAGAATCGGAATATTCCCCACTGCCTGGTCATCATACTAACCAAATTATTTAAAAAAATCTGATATATTGCTCTGATATGATGAGGGTTGGACACCACTTTTGGCCATGTAATCTTGGTGAATTTGTTGTTCCAACAAGATGGCGGAATGATTGTGACATGGTTATTAAGTGTTCTCCTGAACGTTTCTCCAGAAAGAGTAAGGAGCAAGGGGAAATGGTCACTGTCACATCTTACTTCTATTTTCATATCTACCAATTGGGGCCACAACCTAACATCTACCAAGAAGTAATCAATAGTGCTTGTCGACATGCCCCTTTTAAAAGTAGGTGCGCTGTTCATATCAGATGGAGTTCTACCGTTACAGGCCCTAAGGCCATGATTTAAACATAATGTGGCTAATTGCATGGCCACCCGAGATTTTTTGCAAGGCTGGGTAATAGATAGTTGTGGGATCCCCCACTGCTCATCTTCTTCATCAGTTAAACCACTTGTGAGAATAGAAGGCTCGAAGGTACAGTTAAAATCTCCAGCTATGATTAGAATAGTTGAGGGGTGGAGGCTGCCTACAAATTCAGACAGAATAGCCAGGGTATGGGACTCGGAGCCATTTGGGACCGATCGTATATAAGCATTAACAATAACAATTGATAATCTTCTGTTAAACGTAATACACATGGCTTTTAGATCTACAGAATCAATTCCCAAAAGCTTGTAGTCACACTGCAAATTCTTGTTAACAAGTAATAAGAGCCCACCTTTTGCCCGGCCCCTCCCCTTCTCTGGAGGTATAGCAGGTGCACTAAATGAGAGAAATCCATCTATATTGGTGGCATCCTCCGCCCAAGTTTCCTGAAACAAACATATGTCTGTTTTTTTAATAAAAGAGGCCCATTCACCATCATCTAGTTTCTTTGCCAGGCCGGCAACATTCCATGACATAAGTTCTAATGTACATTTATCTTGGTTTGTCACCACGGGTGTGCATCCAGCGTCTACCACACTCGAGTCAGAACTACAAGTGTTTGGTGATAATGTTTTGTCATCCCCCGTAAAATGTAAGGCCTTGGAGCAGGCCGTCACATTAGTTACTAGTTCAGTAGTCAGTCATACAGGATTGGGCAACAGCCTGGGATTAACTTCCTTTCGTGCAGCATCTCCGCGGGAATTAGTTAAACCATCAGATCCTGCCAGTCCCATGGCTTGTCCAGTATTTTGTGGGTGTATCATGAGTCTAATTCCCTCCCTGGTTGTTGCATGTTCCAAGTGGGTACGACGATCAAAATCCATTAATTGTGTCACCATATACTTGTCTTCAAAATAGATAGTTATTATGTCAAGATTGGTCCCTGTGATGCTGCTTCTCTTGGCCGATATTATGTCAGAACGAATAACAGAGAGACAACTTCGTCGGGAACGTATCCAATGTATGACTTTGTTGATCAAGGAAGCTTGATTCTCAGCTAACCCTGGCGATAGTTTTGGAACATTAGTCAAATAGATTTTATTTGTTCCCTGATTTATAAACAGGTCCTGTTCTTTATTAACTATACTCTCAGTATTGTATCGGGAGAGAGTGATGTTGTTAGAGGGAGTCTTATGTGACTTGTTGGGGGGTTGTGTAAGGCTGGAGTCTTGGACAGTTTCCGGTGGGTCGGATTTGCTAGTCCTACCTCTGGCCCTGTCACTAGTAAGATTACTTGACCAACTACCTTGACGGTCTCTGTGCCTAGGTACATTTGTAGACCTCCTGGGTCTCATGTTGTCGATATTGGGATCACAACGGTAGTCTTCCCTCCCTAGAAGAGCTGTCCCCCTTCTAGTGGGGAGACAACAATTGTCCCTTAGCTCCGTCCCCATTGGTGGGGCAGATAATGGGAAGACTTCTTCCCCCCTGACCTCCCCACAGACTTTACAAAGTCCAGCACAAGCACGATTGCTCTTCATAAGATCTATTAATACTAAAACCAGTCCCTTAACTTCATCAACTCTCTGGAGAACTGTAGCCAGGTTGTCTCTACTAGCTGCTGGTTCTTTGCCTTCTGGCTCGAGCTGGGGGATCGGTGAAATAACACTAGGGTTGGGTTTTCCAACTACTGACTTGCACTTGGGCACACTCGTGGGCACGGGCGAGTCCTCTATTACCAATAGAGGTTCAAAACGATTAGTACAGAATAGGCTAGGGACCACCTTGATCACCGGAGTCAATGGTAGAAGGGTTGGTGTATGTGGTACGTGTGGGAGACCCAGCTGGGATACTGGAGAACTCGCTATGTTATAAGTGGGTAACGGTAGGGGGCCCTTGCAATTATGCGGGCCCCCGTCTCCATCTACCCCTATTATAGTATCTGTAGGATCCCTTGACCCCTTCTTTTTAAATAACTCTGGGATTTTCCTATCGTTAGGGGGGCCTCTCTTTAAATTAGTTGCCCCTAGAGTTGTTTGTGTACCTAACATAGACTCAACTTCTTTAACTAGGAGATCTATTTCATCCAATGGGTTTAACCCATTGGGTATAGCTGGATTCAAAGGTCTACTTGGGCGTTTTTTTGCGATTTTAGTACCCTTGGATTGTGCTGGTAAATCTATAGCCTTCCTTTTCCCCATATTGGGAAGATGCCCGCAATGGGGTAGCTTAGAGGAGGAATTAATGGGGGAAGGGCTGAGTGAAGAATAGGCTTCTCAATTTAGGAATAGTAGGATGGTGCTATAATCTGTACTCTCTTAAACAACTCTTAGATAACCAGTAATTCTCTTACTACAGGTGAAAGAGATGGGGCCCAGCCCAGCCTCCTCCGGTCTCTGACGGGCTAAGGACGGGCCCGCCCTTGGCCCGGGCTTCGCCCGGGCGCCGCCCGCGCGCGTCCCGCGCTGCGGGAGCGCGAAGATAATTTAAAGGGCTCCTGCCCTATTGCTTGACTCTCCTCCCGGCCTCCCGGCTGTGACAGCGCTACCCGCGACGGCGGGAGCGCGAAGATAATTTAAAGGGCTCCTGCCCTATTGCTTGACTCTCCTCCCGGCCTCCCGGCTGTGACAGCGCTACCCGCGACGGCGGGAGCGCGAAGATAATTTAAAGGGCTCCTGCCCTATTGCTTGACTCTCCTCCCGGCCTCCCGGCTGTGACAGCGCTACCCGCGACGGCGGGAGCGCGAAGATAATTTAAAGGGCTCCTGCCCTATTGCTTGACTCTCCTCCCGGCCTCCCGGCTGTGACAGCGCTACCCGCGACGGCGGGAGCGCGAAGATAATTTAAAGGGCTCCTGCCCTATTGCTCGACTCTCCTCCCGGCCTCCCGGCTGTGACAGCGCTACCCGCGACGGCGGGAGCGCGAAGATAATTTAAAGGGCTCCTGCCCTATTGCTCGACTCTCCTCCCGGCCTCCCGGCTGTGACAGCGCTACCCGCGACGGCGGGAGCGCGAAGATAATTTAAAGGGCTCCTGCCCTATTGCTCGACTCTCCTCCCGGCCTCCCGGCTGTGACAGCGCTACCCGCGACGGCGGGAGCGCGAAGATAATTTAAAGGGCTCCTGCCCTATTGCTTGACTCTCCTCCCGGCCTCCCGGCTGTGACAGCGCTACCCGCGACGGCGGGAGCGCGAAGATAATTTAAAGGGCTCCTGCCCTATTGCTTGACTCTCCTCCCGGCCTCCCGGCTGTGACAGCGCTACCCGCGACGGCGGGAGCGCGAAGATAATTTAAAGGGCTCCTGCCCTATTGCTTGACTCACCTCCCGGCCTCCCGGCTGTGACAGCGCTACCCGCGACGGCGGGAGCGCGAAGATAATTTAAAGGGCTCCTGCCCTATTGCTTGACTCTCCTCCCGGCCTCCCGGCTGTGACAGCGCTACCCGCGACGGCGGGAGCGCGAAGATAATTTAAAGGGCTCCTGCCCTATTGCTTGACTCTCCTCCCGGCCTCCCGGCTGTGACAGCGCTACCCGCGACGGCGGGAGCGCGAAGATAATTTAAAGGGCTCCTGCCCTATTGCTTGACTCACCTCCCGGCCTCCCGGCTGTGACAGCGCTACCCGCGACGGCGGGAGCGCGAAGATAATTTAAAGGGCTCCTGCCCTATTGCTTGACTCTCCTCCCGGCCTCCCGGCTGTGACAGCGCTACCCGCGACGGCGGGAGCGCGAAGATAATTTAAAGGGCTTCTGCCCTATTGCTCGACTCTCCTCCCGGCCTCCCGGCTGTGACAGCGCTACCCCAAATGCTGAATTCATAATTTTGTCTACTTTTCAGAAATGTTTAGCTGTCCTGGACCCAGCATTGGTTTCACACCCATTTCTGTCACTAACTGGAAGCAGGCTAAAAGCACAAAAAATAGCAACAAGCATTTGCAATACAAGCGGTCTCGCGTTTGCTTGACCTCGAGCAATTAGCATTGTAAACTCCTAACCGGACTTTTCTTGCCACATAAATTGAAAATGAAAATAAAACAGTTTCACCTAACTAACTGGACTTTTCTTGCCATATAAACTGAAAAGTAAAAGTTTCACATAAGCGAGCTGACGGCCGCCATCAGTGCAAAGCAGACACACAAACGGAAATACCAGTTCACTCGTAGCGAAACCTATCGGCAAAAGTGCAATTAACTATGTAACAGGGTCGATGTCATGCAAAGCGCTCGACTTCTGCCAAGCGAGATCGTGAGGCGAGAAAAGAGAAAAAGTAGTCCACAAACCAGACGGAAAACTGAGAGCCTCGTATGTTTTCAGTACTTGGTCGCTGCGCTCAAGGAGGGCTAACCAACGGAAAAGGCATGACATATGCATGCTTTCCACTAATGAAAGCAAGCAGATTTTAAAAGGCAAGCCCACAAACCAATGAAAGACACTGACGTGACATGGGAGTAGTTTGAAGCCCAAAGAGAGATAACAACATAGAACGGAGCACTTTGAGCTCACCCGTAAAAATGGGGTATATCTCAGTAAAATGTCAAAATTGTGTTGAAAAATGTTGTTTTCTGATTCAAGTCTGCCTGTTCCTGAAAGCTGGGAAAATGGTGATTTTAGCACTGCAAACCCTTTATTGATGGCATTTTCAGGGGGGGGAGAGACATAAGCTTTCTTCTGCAGCACCTTTTTCCCTTTTTTTTTTTTTTTTTTTTTTTTAAATAAACAAAGTTTTTGCTGTATCTTGGCTAATTTCTTAGTCTCCTCCAGGGGAACCCACAAACTCAGGAGACCTCAAGAATCCCTAGGATGTAAGAAAAAAAAAGGATGCAAATTTGGCGTGGATAGCTTATGTGGACAAAAAGTTATGACGGGCTAAGCGCAAACTGCCCTAAATAGCCAAAAAAAAGGCTTGCCACCTAAGGGGGAAAAGGACTGGCAGCGAAGGGGTTAAAGCTGAATCTGCCTGTGTACCAAATAAATTGCCCCCACCACACAGCATGTCAATCAATGTGGCTTGAACTGGATCCAAAAATCTGGAGGTACCTAACAAGACAAAATAAATAACCCCCTAAGAGACTGTTATTGACAAACTTGTAGTGCAAAGTCCCCACTTCTACTAATAACCATAATGAAAGTAGCTTTGAAATATTAGGCATTGAAAAAAAAACATAGGATCCCAGCGCACTATACACCCCAATAATCTTGACAATTTAAGAGAAAATAACACCTGCTGAAAGCAGGAACACCCACATCCATGCAATAAGTAAATACCAAAGGGTAGAAAGGAACCAACCTAATTCGCCGTTCCACCTCTATGGTCATGAAAACGTCTTAAAGCTGAGTCTGCCTCACCAAATAAATGGGCACCATCAAACGACATGTCAATCAATGTGGCTTAAACTATCTCCGAAAATCCAGAGATACGTAACCGGGTACGGCCACGTAGCGCAACTGAGGAAGCCATAGCTCGACCCATGGAACCAGTAGTATCCATACCGCAGCAAATGATTAGTTTAGTGCTTGCTGGCCATCTTGAATATCATAGGGGTGGGTGTGTTCCAGATATCTTCCGGAAACCGTAGGCAAAATGTTTCCTAATGAGTCCCATAATGAATGAGAGAAACGTCCAAGAATTCAAGATGTATTTACAGAGCGTACAGCAGAACTTGTGAATGAAAAATATGCCTGCCACAGACGTCTAGACTCCTGGAATCTCTATCAGATGGGACATGCAGAAGAGACTCAACATCATGGGAGGCGTAGCAGCATGTACTAATAAACTTCAATGACTAGGATGTTTGAGGAGACAAGCCGGATAACCAAGGGCAGGTCAGTGCCTGCGAGATATAGCCCAATCAACAGCTGCCCCTGTATGAGGCTTAACCCAATCCCCCAACAAAACGTCATGTAGGGCTTCACTGTAAGGAAGTACTAGTTCAAACCATGTTTGACCTTGATGGAGGACATCAATTAGAGGATCTGAAGTTAATTCCACTTACGGAAGTGTTAGATCCAAAACTAAAGCAACCCTTCTCAGCATATCAGCAAGAGAGGAGCTTGCCTCCATAGAATAGAAAACCTGAGGCTGCGGGAGAATAAAAGCCAATAGTCACAGCTAGGTCAGCTAGCCAGCTGTACTCTCTATTAAGGCTGATGAATGTCCAATTCCTCTACCGCCTCTCCACCATGTCACACAGAAGGATAAACATGAGGGGTCTCTCCAGAATGTGGAGACAGGTCAGGGATAACCGGCATGACTGGCGCTGTACCAGAAGTCGACCGGCATCGGGAAGGTGATTTCGATGTTGATTTCGACTTCAGATGGAGAGAGGGATTCAACTTCGGTCGCCCCTGCCAGCGGAGTCGGCTGATCAAATGCAGGTGCTGAAGGTGAAAACCCTGAAGGGCTGACCGGTGCTGTAATGGCTTTGTCAACTGACACTGAAGTTGAGGGCCAACCTGCCGGCATGAACAAGGTCAAGGCACTTTGCACCTCCTTGGGACCCACAACCGCTCCAGAGAGAGGTGATTGACCATAGACATGGTGAAGGTAAACATAATACTCATGCATCTGGTTTACAGTCACCCCAGCCCCTTGAAAGTTAGGAAGACGCAGGGTAGACTGACCTCGATTCCTCAACCAAGGAACGGTGGGAAGCTATGTGCAGTGAGGTCGGTAACCTTTCGACTTTGACCACTTGCATCAAGAGTTACCTCTTGATGTCAATAGGGAATGGTGTCCATGAGAATGACTCTGAATGGGCCCGCAAACGGACGTCGGTATGAGAAGGGGACCTTGGGCGATGAAAAGTTCGGGATGGCTCTGACTTTTGTGCTGCCAGAAGCTTCATACAACACTCTTGCAGAGCTTTCAGCGGAAGAAAAAAGTTTCCAGATCGAGGCTCACACCTGGGGAAGATTCTAAAGTAAGGAATCTGCAGTTAGATGTCGCTATCAGATATAACTTTTTATACTGCCCGCCCTACAGCCCTGCTGGGCTAATAAAAGAATAACAAAACCTCTGAGAGATTGCCATGCAAAGCGATGTTGCTTAAAGCACCAGACCAGGCAAAGAAGTCGTTATGTATCTGTAGGAGTAGTTTGCAACTTGAAAAATGTTCTATTGTCACATGCTGTGCATTATATCGCCATCTAATGGTTGGGTCCATGATTGTCTTTGCAATCTCTGAAGGGCATGTAAATACAAAAAATTCTTCAACCTGCAAAACTACTCCTACAGGTAAGTAATCATTCTGGTATGAGCAGGAATCTTTTTTGGATTACCATGCTGTGCCTCGGTCCTGTAGTAGTTCTTCCTTGGAAGTCTCAGTTGGAATGAGAGTGTAATTTGCAAATAGGTGCATGCTCACAAAATAATGTTTTGGTGAAATTATGTATTGGTGACTGTGTGGCTACCATGCAAATTTTGCTTACTGAAACCTTGGTGATAAACACCAATTCTTCCTTATGGAGTCCACTCTTTTTTCATTCCCAAGGCAATTCCTGCAGTCTTAACACACTGTTTGCACTATTCACCCTCTAATAGTCCCTCTGGTTGCTGGTGAGGCTTTAGTTGCTGTCGCAAAGGAAATTATTGGTTACCCTGGCTGATTTGTATTGTCTTTTGCATGCAATACATGACTGTCCTCCTAATGACTAATTTGTTTAGAGTGTTCTGTGATGGAGTCTTTGGTTGCGAGAAAGAACCAGGTAGATAGCCTGGCTCAAGTGGCAGTGTGAAATGACTTTTGGGAGAAACTGGGAAATGTATCTTAATGATGCCTTATCCTTATGCATCTGTAGGAATGGTTCACATGTTGTGAGTACCTGTAACTGTGGATCCTATGGAGGGAAGTGATAATGATGAGAAAGAGTTTGAGCAAACGGTGACTTAATTAGCTGACTTAGCACCATGTTTAAGTTCTATATTAATGTGGATGCTGACCAATGGCAGTGCCACTCTATTTGCTCCCTTTAAGAATCTTTTTATGACTGGTGTGCTAAACAAATTTCTCTCTTTGGTGCCCCTTGTGTATGGCACTATGGCGGTCACGTGTACCTTTAGTGATGTGTCTAAAAGGTTTTTGTCTAAAAGAGGTTAGTTATTGGACAACAGTTGTGTCTTTGTGCTGCTGTCTAGTCCTTTCTAGTGACACTGGTGGACAAACCTGTTCCACATTTTGTGTGGTTTGTTTTCTAGCATCTCCTGCGACTTCCATGCATCTTTGAGGGAGCCCCAGATGTCCAAATTCCATGTCTTTAAAGGCCATGCTACTATGCTGAGATTGGCTGGATCTGGGTGGTATACCTTAAGGCATTCTTAGCATGTCCTGAGAGACAAGTAACTTCATCACCGTGCTGTGTGCCATCTCCACTATGTCCAAAAAACATGTATGGCTAGCCCTTTGTAGGACTTTTAAAATAAGAACTATTGGTGCCTGTCTGTACTTGTTTAGCACTAACGGTATCAACAGAAGGAGGGGAAAAAGGGATATGTAAATTTCCCTGACCAATCTTTCAATAGGTTGTGGGGATGCCTGTATGCTAATCCTTGGCCTTCTGCATTTTAGTGTGTTGCAAGCAGATCTATTTGTGATGTACTCTATTCCTAAAAACTTTGCACACTACTGTTTGCTTTAGTTCCCATTCCTCTGGGGCACTTGCTTGCTGTCTTCTGTATTTTGGATGGCTGGAAGATGTAAAGCAACTGTTTGTGTTTCTTTGCAAAGCCCATTTCTATATGCCCTAGTCTAGTTTGGGCAGAGGATGTGACTGTCATTGCAGGTGTATTGTCCATCTGGATTTGTATTGTCCTCCCTGTGATGTGCATCGGAAAAGCCTTCATGGCCAGGAAGACAGCCGTAGTTCTAGCACATTTACATGTTTCACTGCTTCTATCAGGTTGCATAGAATCCTGATGCTCAGTTTCACCATGTGTGCTCCCAATCATGTTTGGCATGCGTATGTAGAGATCATTCACTGAGTTGTTTGAAGGCTCTGCCTATTGTAATGTTCTTTGTATTCCCCCACAATATCTCTGTCTGATCTTTATTAGAGACAACCATTAGATCTTCCGAACTCCCAGTTTCACTGGTTTTGCGGTCATTCCTGGATTGGTCTCATGTGAAGTCTAGCCTGTGGTAGAAGGGGTATGCATGATGCCATCATGCCGATTAGTTTGAGCCCGACCCTCACTTTTAGAACTTGCACCCTCTGGTAGTGGTGAGTTTGCTGAATCATTATAGGGACCCTCTAGTGTATGGGGAATACCTTGGCCTCCAGTGAATTTAGTCTCTCTTTTTGGGACCAGGGGTGACCTTTGCAGCTTGAGGAAAAATCTCAATCTGTGTAGCGTTATCATTCAGCCTATGCTTTTCCGGTATTGTGGGAGCAACTACACCTTTACCAGCCAATCATTCTGGTGGGGGAGGGGATATGTATCCCGTCTCTTCAAGCATGCTGCCACCACTGCATGACACTTTGTGAAAACACTTGATTCTGATTTTATCCCAACAGGAAGTACCCTTTAACTTGTCCACAACAAACCTGAGGACCTTTTGTGCCCGCTTGTTACTGGCACGCACAATTAAGTGTCTTTGAGGTCTATGGTCTATATGTATTGCCCACTGGGATTTCTTGTGTTTTGATTAATCTGTTGAAAATTAGGGTCAAGGATGGGCCTCAGAGTAGTATCTGGTTTTGCCACCAGAAAATAAATGCAGTAGACTCACTGGTTTATCTATTTTTTGGTACTTTCTTTGCTATATACTTGTTTAGAAGCTCTTCAATCTCTTGTCGCTGGTGGACTGATTCTTCCTTGTTGCAAGCTTTTGCTCATGGTCTGACTCACTGCTCCTTGCATAAGTTCTATGTAACCTCCTTGTTGTCATATTTTGAGTAGACATTTGTTGAATGAGACTGCTTTCATTTTTTGAGGAGTTCTCCGATTCTGCCTTATACTGCTGTTGTATGTAGGAGGGTGTCCTTTCACAAATTACTTGTTTGCCCTGCCCACCATCAGTGCGGTTGCCAGTGTGGTGCAGTGCTCTGTGCTATAATGGTGTATGTGGGATAGCGACCTGTGACCCTCCCATTATCTAATGTCTCCTGCTAGGTGAGGCTCCTCCCAGGAAGACCCCTCTGAACTGCAAGACCCCATGGTTTTTGTATTATTGTTATCCTGTTTCATCCACTGGAGTAAGTCACCCACTGCCACTTCGAAAAGGTTTTGCTCTGTGAAGGACATGTTTATAATTGTGACCCAAGTCCCTTACTTAAAACCACAGATCTCAAGCCAGGCATATCTTCTAGGGGTGGTGTCAGAACAAATCTGTCTGCTGGCTGTGTCTGCCACATCTGGAGCGGACTCAAGGCAGGTGTCAGACAAGCTTTTTACCACTTGAATCATTGCTTTTCCCCTCTTCTTGGAGGGGTTACTTTACATACTTTATCTTCTCCAACCGCTGGCGTCCATAACTGTTGAGCAGAGCACTGGAATTTCCTTCACACCATTGTTTGGCAGCTGTTCTCTCAATCTGGCACGCCATCTTCTCTACCCTTTTACTCTCCTTGTCTGGTGTAGACCCCATAGAGGGTAGCTCTGTTCCTTGCAGTGTTAACAATGATAGACTCTGTAGGAAGTTGGCTCTGTACATATTATTTCAAAGTAAGAAATAGTGTGCACAGAGTCCAAGGGTTCCCCTTAGAGGTAAGATAGTGGCAAAAGTAGATAATTTTAATGCTCTATTTTGTGGTAGTGTGGTCGAGCAGTAGGCTTATCAGAGGGTAGTGTTAAGCATTTGTTGTACACACACAGGCAATAAATGAGGAACACACACTCAAAGACTTACTCCAGGCCAATAGGTTTTTATATTGAAAAATGTATTTTCTTAGTTTATTTTAAGAACCAAAGGTTCAAGATTTACATTAAACACTTTAAATGTAAGGTACTTCACTTCAAGGCAACCCCAAAGTTACCACACCAGCAGCTCAGGGCCGGTCAGGTGCAGAGGTCAAAGAGGTGCCCAAAACACATAGGCACCTACGGAGAACAGGGGTGCTCCGGTTCCAGTCTGCCAGCAGGCAAGTACCTGCGTCCTCGGGGGGCAGACCAGGGGGGTTTTGCAGAGCACTGGCGAGGTGGGGGACACAAGTAGGCACACAAAATACACCCTCAGAAGCACAGGGGCAGCCGGGTGCAGTGGGCAAAGCAGGCGTCGGGTTTTGTATAGGTTTCAATGGAGGGACCCGGGGGTCACTCTAGCGGTGCAGGCAGGCACGGGGGGGTCATCTCTGGTTACTCACGGGCTCGCAGTCGCCGGGGAGTCCTCCCTGAGGTGTTGGTTTTCTGCAGGTCGAGCCGGGGGCGTCGGGTGCAGAGTGTAGAGTCTCACGCTTCAGGCGGGAAACGTGAAGTCTTTGGAAGTTGCTTCTTTGTTGCAAAGAAGTAGCTGGTTTTGAACAGGGCCGCTGTTCACTGGAATTTCTTGGTTCTGTAGTCCAGGGCAGTCCTCTGAGGCTTCAGAAGTCGCTGGTCCCTGTCGGATGCATCGCTGGTTGCAGGTTTTCGAAGCTGGAGACAGGCCGGTAGGGCTGGGGCCAAAGCGGCTGTTGTCTTCCTCCTTCTCTGCAGGCTTGTAGGTCAGCAGTCCTTCTCATTTCTTCAGGTTGCAGGAATCTAGTTTCCTAGGTTCTGGGGTGCCCCTAAATACTGAATTTAGGGGGGTGTTTAGGTCTGGGAGGGCAGTAGCCAATGGCTGCTGTCCTTGAGGGTGGCTACACCCTCTTTGTGCCTCCTCCCTGAGGGGAGGGGGGCACATCCCTAATCCTATTGGGGGAATCCTCAGAAAACTAAGATGGAGGATTTCTAAAGGCAGGGGTCACCACAGCTCAGGACACCTTAGGGGCTGTCCTGACTGGTGGGTGACTCCTCCCTGTTTTTCTCATTATCTCCCCTGGACTTGCCACCAAAAGTGGGGGCTGTGTCCAGGGGGCGGGCATCTCCACTAGCTGGAGTGCCCTGGGGCATTGTAACATGAAGCCTGAGCCTTTGAGGCCTCACTGTTAGGTGTTACAGTTCCTGCAGGTGGGAGGTGTTAAGCACCTCCACCCAGTGCAGGCTTTGTTTCTGTCCTCAGAGAGCACAAAGACACTCACCCCAGGGGAGCAGAAACTCGTCTCTCAGTAGCAGGCTGGCACAGACCAGTCAGTCCTGCACTGAAGGATTGGGTAAAATACAGGGGCCATCTCTAAGATGCCCTCTGTGTGCATTTTTTAATAAATCTAACACTGGCATCCGTGTGGGTGTATTATTCTGAGAAGTTTGATACCAAACTTCCCAGTATTCAGTGTAGTCATTATGGAGCTGTGGAGTTCATTTTTGACAGACTCCCAGACCATATACTTAATATGGCCACACTGTACTTACAACGTCTAAGAATAGACAGACACTGTAGAGACATATTGCTCATGCAGCTATGCCACCACCTGTGGTATAGTGCACCCTGCCTTAGGGCTGTAAAGCCTGGTAGAGGGGCGACTTACCTATGCCACAGGCTGTATTTTGTAGGCATGGCATCCTGAGGGGGATGCTATGTCGACTTTGCCTTTTTTCTCCCCACCAACACACACAATCTACAATGGCAGTGTGCATGTGTTAGGGTGAGGGGTTCCTTAGGGTGGCACAACATATGATGCAGCCCTTAGGGACCTTCCCTGGTCACGGGGCCCTTGGTACCACTGGTACCTTTTACAAGGGACTTATCTGTGTGCCAGAGGTGTGCCAATTGTGGAAACAATGGTACATTTTAGGTGAAAGAACAATGGTGCTGGGGCCTGGTTAGCAGGGTCCCAGCACACTTCTCAGTCAACTTCAAATAAAGAGAAGGGATCGGAGGATTTTATGGTCCAGTGTACACCCTCCAGTCAAACTGATAATATAATATAATACACTGTTCCAAAACTGGTGAGAAGGAAAAGGGAAGAAGTCCTGATAATCAGGAGCACAAGTCCTCACACACCACATTTGGTGTCATGCTTCATCATAGGACAGCTCCTCGTCAGGCCGGCACTGCAATGCCTGACGGGCACCCCCCGAAGGGGGGCTCTTTGCCGGAGATCTTTTAGTTAATGATGAAGCCGCGGAACCACATGTGGGTCCGAGAAAGAGGAAAGAAAAAGACAAGAAGAGGATAAAATTGGCTCAAAACCCTCACTAAATAATTTATTTATTGTTCGCTGTTGGGAATTGGTCAAGGTTAAAAAAGTAGCAAGGGAGTGAAACAAGAGGTAATGCTCAGACACTCGTACAAAAATCAAGATAAAGGAAGACGGTAATTATCCGAAGTCCCTCAGTATAAGGTCAATATACGGTCGACATGTTTCGCGTCTCTCATGGTCCAAAAGGATCCCTTGACGCTTCTTCAGGACCTAATTATTCATTGGACTTCTCCAATTGAAAACAAAGGAAAATTCATCAGCTCCTGCAACCTAACGCTCACAGTCAAGACGTCATTGGTCACTTACTAGAGATAAACCGGGCTGGCTTCCCTTTCCTATTAGTCACCCATCTCTATTTAGAGGAAGTGTTTCATGGGATGACGCAGGCCTGTTGCCCGGTTCACAATGAATTTGTGAGGTTACCGGCGTGCAATGAGACACCTACCCCCGTGGCTGCGTTTGGACCATGAGAGACGCGAAACATGTCGACACAGCTTCCCTTTCCCGATTCCATATGCTTGGTAACATTAGCAGGGAACAGAGTTTCTAGACTGAGCCACTTTGTTCTTCCTACAGGTGACCCTCAAAGGTGACACTGCTCTCTTAATGAAAGCATTATAGATAGCAATGTCATCAAGGGAAAAGGACCTTGAAGGATGTCAACCACCCTCCTCGGCTGAATCACTGTCTATGTCCTAAACCCCTCATCTGACCAGGATCGGACCAGGTAGACGGTGAAGACTTCCAGGAGTGATGTAGTTGATGTCCCACGTCGGAAGAAGAGCTGCAGTCAGTAAATGGTGTGGAAAAACCACCAACAAGCCTTTGCACAGGCAAGAGTTGTAAAAGAAGAGTTGCAGAGCTGCCGGGGACCATGAAAGTTCAGTGGTACTCAACCCATGGAGGAGAGTCCCAGGTGAGGAGAGTCAGAAGGTGAGGATGTAGCCCCACAGGCAGCAGGCACAGGAGTCGCAGTGTGGCCAACTCAGATCACCTGGAGAGGAGTCCCACATCACAGGAGCAGCAGGCAGGAGACTGTGCTTTGCAGGGAAGAGTGCTGGAGACCCAGCTACAAGGAGCCTGAAAATCCTTTGGAAGAAGAGCCAAAAAGCCTTGGTAGCTCCAAGAGTCACGGTGCACAGGGGTACTGTCCTGCAAGGAAAGACAAAGGCTTACAGTCTACCAAGTTGGATAGCCGAGAGGACCAAGGGAGGCACTCCAGACCACCACATGTTATGCAGGATCCACGCAGTTACGAAGGAGAGAGGATCCACGCAGCTGGTCATCGTTGCGAATGCAGGGGAGTGACTCCTTCATTCCAAGGGAAATTTCTTCTTGCTTCTTGTGCTGGATGAAGACTCGTCACCCTCAGAGGATGCAGTTGCTGAAAGGAGCTGGAGAAACAATGTTGCAAAGCGGAGACCTCGGTGGAGTTGGAGATTGTCAGTTCCTAGAGGGCCCTGTTGCAGTCCTGGATGCCAGAAGTTGAAGCAAACCTTGCATGAGTCCTGATGGAATCTTGCATGTCTAATCTGAGGACTCACCTGAGAGGGAGACCCTAAATAGCCCAGGGAGGTGGATTGGTCACCTAGCAGCTTGACCACCTATCAGGAGGGAGCTGTGACATCATCTGCCTGACCTGGCCACTCAGATGCTCCTTTGTTCTACCTTCCTGGGTTTGAGCTGGTCAAGCAGCAGGAGGGCAGAAACCTGTTTTTAGGATGAAAGCAGAAGTGGCTGCCCGGGAAAACCCTGCACACTGGTAGGAGTAAGGCTGGGGGTCCTCTAACGAGCCTCCACAGTGCATAGAATCATTCAATCAATACTGGCAACAGTACTGGGGTATGATTCTGACATGTTTGATCACAAACATGCCCAGGTTCGCAGTTATAGTTATGTAGCTGGACACAGGTAGTGACCTCTGTCCGGTGAACGGGTGAAATGGCTTCCCTGCACTTACAAAGACAAGTAAAATGGAGCGGGAGTTCATATAGGCACCTCTGCTCATGCAGGGGTGCCCTCATACACAGGTACTTGCACCCTGGCCTCTGGGCGAAGACGGCCTGCCACAGAGGTGACTTACAGTGACCTGGTGCAGTGACTTATAGTGAAAGAGTGCATGCACCTTTTCACACAGGCTGCAATGGCAGGCCTGCAGACACATTGTGCATGGGCTCCCATGGGTGGCATAATACATGCTGCAGCAATCCCCTGGGTACCATATACTAGGGACTTAGCTGGGGGCACCAGTATGTCAATTGTGGGGTGTAATAAGTCTGGAACAAACAAATTTAGAGGAGGATGAGCACAGTCACTGGGGTCTTGGTTAGCAGGATCCCAGTGAATACAGTCAAAACACACTGACAGCAGGCAAAAAGTGGGAATAACCATGAAAAAAGAGGATACTTTCCTACAACGTGCAGCTCCCTTCTGTGATGTGATCCTTTAGCAGAAAAAGAATACACAGCTTGTGTATCTTCTTAGTAAATTTGTAATGGCAGTCCTAAAGAGTGCATGTTCCATTCTTCATGCTTCCAGTTCTTCAGCTGATCATTCTCCATACGAACATGCTTGATGTTTTTATTAGGGAACAAAAACAAAAATCCAATTTTCTTCAGTTTCCATCAACATGATAGAGGTCCCATGATTTCCTCCTGAAATCTCAACTTTGATTTTGGGCCCAAAGGCATACAAAAATCTGAAGATGGCAATCACATAGAGGGCCTTCCAGGGGGTAAGTCTAACATCTAAAGAGAATGGACATGGCACTAAACTGTGGATCACATCCAAGAGGAGAAAAATGAAGAATAGACTACAAAGAGACAATTCCGGATCCAACCACTAGATGGCAGAGTAATACACAGCATATGAATCCAGAGAAGATTCATACGCTCAGCACAGACGAAGAGCAGAAGGGTGTCAGCCCTCATGGTTGACATCAACCCGCTCGACTGAAAGACTAAAGTGTGCAACTGTTGCTTCTCAGTACCCATGCATGGAGATGAAGGTTGCTGTGGCTGGGCTACAGGCCCCTGTTCCTGCTGCTGAGACTTGGGGTCCTCCCAAAATGGTACTCACATCGGACGGCAAAAGATTAGGCTCAGCACCTCTAGATAGTATACAATCCTAGTCCTGTACAGAGTTATCAAGATTACTTCTCCTGAGAACTCAAGGCAAGAGTGGCAGTGGCAGAAACGCACAGAGACCAATGTCACTTTACAGTCAAATGAGTCTACAAGTGTCTTTCCTGTTGGAAACACCACAGCACAATGGAGTGGCACTGCCTGTTCTCACTGGTGGTGAACAGATCTAAGCATTGTCCAACCCACTGGTTGAAGATGCTCCTAGTCACTTCGGGAAGGAGATACTAGAGGTGTTCCACCATCTGACGACTGCTCAGCTTTTCTCTTTTGGCATTCACTGACTTTGCCACACAGTTGGTTACTAAAAAGAAGTTCTGCTGCTCGAGTCACTACCAGAGGTGAAGGGACTCCTGGCACAGAGCACAGGACCCCCAACTCCGCCCTGAATGTTGAAATACCATATGGCAGTCATGTTGTCTGAAGACCTGCACCAGACTTCCCTTGATAGAGGGCAGGAAGGCTTTCAGGGCTAGACATATCTAAGACAGGACTCAAGTACAGCCTCTGAATTTTTGGTGCTGCTGGTGAAGCTGCTTGCAGGATACAAAACCAAAGGTCATGCTGTGGTGTGGCTATCCCTAAAGTGTTCTAGTGCAGAGATAGCCTTCTCACCGAACAACCTGGACCCATTAAAGGTGTATCAAGGAAGCTTGCATGACTCCTGAAAACCTAATTGTTTTCATTAAAGGCCAGCCTTTTAAGCTTACATTCGTGCCAACAGCTTCTCCAATGCAGCCTATGGAGTCAAGGCTAGAACAAAAAACACCAATCAATCAATCAGTTTTTAAAAAGTGCAACTACTCACCCATGAGGGTCTAAAGGCACCGGTAGTGGGTCTGGGCCTCATTTGAAGAGCCATGTTTAGGGAGAGATGCACTTTGTCTGAGGTGCATGGACAGGTTGTTCCAGCTCTTAGTTATGAGGTATGTGAAAGATCTACCCCTGGCGGTGGCTTTCCGGATGGGAGGGGTGGCAGCTAGCGCCTGCTAGGCAGAGCGGAGGAGTCTCGCGGTGCTATAGAAAGAGATGCGATGGTTCAGGTAGGCCGGACCGATGTTGCGAAGGGCCTTGTAGGTGTGGGTGAGTAGTATGAAGTTTATTTGCTTCTCTACTGGGAGCCAATGAAGGGTCCTCAGGTTTTGGGAGATGTGTTCCTGGTGGGGGAGGTTCAGTAGGAGTCTGGCAACGGTGTTTTGGATGAGTTGTAGTTTCCTGATGTTCTTTGTTGTGGTGTCAGCATAGAGTCCATAGTTGAGCTTGCTTGTGACTAGGGTGTGGGTGATTATTTTGCAGTAATCGACAGGGATCCATTTGAGGATTTTGCGGTGTTGGCAGAGTGTGTGCCAGCAGGAAGAAGTGACTGCGTTTACCTGTCGGGTCAATGATAGGGAAGAGCTGAGGATGATTCCTAGATTGCGGGCGTGGTCAGTCGGAGTAGGTGGTGCGCTGAGCGATGTGGGCCACCAGGAGTCGCCTCAGGCTGAGCTGGAGTTTGCGAAGATGATGAGCTTGTTCTTGTCTGAGTTGAGCTGCAGGCAGCTCTCCTTCATCCAGGCGGTGACGGCTTTCATCCTGGTGTGAAAGTTCCTCTTGGCTTTGTCCGGGACTTCAGTGAGGAATTTGATGAGGGTTATGTCATTGGCGTATGACACAATACTTGACCGCATCCTGGACATCTTGTATAGTAGGGCCCTGAGGTCATCCATGACTGATGGAACGATCTTGCTGGTTATGTCCCACAAAATATATGTGTGCATACTCAAAAGACATACTGCATTAAGAGATGTCAGAGGAGAACATTATGTTTTTGAAAGCATCAATATGTTTCAACAGGACAGCTGAAGGAAATGCATTCAGGCTGCCCTTACTAGGTGAAACCTGAAAAAACAGATTTCATGTGTTTAGTGTCTAGTCAGGAAGGCTAGATCATAGGGGCACATCTATCACACCTAGCCACAGATTAACTGCCAGAGAGCCAGAACATGGTTTGGTTCATGCTGTCAGCTGTGTCAGGCTTAATTAAATACAAAAGTGATTTGGATTAAGTTAGTCCAGGTTGGAGAATTTCACTGAGCAAATTTGCCTTTGCCTCAACAATAGGTAATTGCAAGTCTAAGACTTCTGCTGCTATTTGTACACTACTCCAAAAGAGGAGCTTTCTTCCATCAGGTGCCCTCTGGCAAGTCAATCTCCATCTAAGGGGACACATCTACTCCACCAGCATTTTGTACGACCAAATATAAACCATCATCAGTGTGATGAAGAGGAGTAAACTGTCCACCTCTTCGTCATCATTGGTACCACAATCACCAGTAGCAATGTTGGGAACCGCATCAGAATCAGAACCAGAACCAGAACTAAATAAGTTCAAGCCTCTGGTGAAGGTATTTAGGCAGAGGAAGGGGACTAGTGTCTAGTTGCATTATAACGGGCCGTACATTTGTAATCTTGCTCTGCAACATAGGCCCTGGAGCATGAAGCCTGGTTCAGGGTCAGAGATTGGCAACTGTTCCAGATCGGACACAGGCAGAATCAGTCTCAGTAATGGCACAAATGGAACAGGCATGGGTCTAGGGGCCTATCTGAGGTCTGAAACAGCATTAATATGAGCCCCGGAGTGAGATACGAAGGGTCAGTCAGTCTCAAGATAATGTCTGCTGACAGGAATCCATCTGCTAGCCTGTGTGTCTGTGTATGAAATATTTACAGCACGGCCACTTTGCAGGCTGTTAGCTGCTGAAAAATTGACAGGGGCAGAGGTCATTTGGGTGTGCCAGGACCTGTTGCAGGACGAAGTTGGAATCGAATAATGGCCAACATGCCTGGAGTTTGAATGGATGAGGTTGAGATTCACTTAGCTTTTTGGCTCTTGTCTTGCATTTTCAGCTTGAACATACTGTAATACTTCGACCGGGAAGATGACTTGCCTTCGAAGTAGGCTTCTGACCAGGAGCAACCCCACAATGTATGCTTCAACAGTAACCAGCTGCAATTCTTTGCAACACAGAGATTCCCAGATCGCCCATGGTTGAATTAGGGTACACCCACATGAATCTCAGTCAGCACTGGTGCCTAGGCACAATAAACGCTTGTTGTGTGGTTAGGGACATACATCTGCTTCCAGCAGATCTCACATGCCTTGAATCCCATTTTATTTTGTTAGGGGCATTTTCCCTAGCACACTGTCATAGAAGAATTTGAATTTGTCATCAAAGGGCACAGAAAGAAAGAACTGATGTTAGTGCTCAGGGATGGTGCTCATATGCAGCTCCGCTTTGTCACTACTGGGGTGGTACAGAGTCACCGCAGATCTACACAGCTTCTAGAGGCACACAGTAGCATTGCTGGAAACTTTCTCTGGATCCAGTCTGGCACCTGGGAGCAATCTGAAGGTGAGGAATCAATGGTTAGAAGTATTGATCATAAGAAGGGGGTACTGGCTTTCTTCTGATCAATATTGTTATCTCTGAATTGTCAACCATAGCAACCGGAAATACATATCAGAATTTGCTGGGGCCAAAGAGTGAAACCTATCATCATAGTTTTTTTTTACAAGCTCCTATCTCAGCTGGGTTAAAGGAAGAGGTGGAAAAAGTTAACTTAGGTTTATTTTTCTAAAGGATAAAAATGGGTTCCCAGAAATTAAGGCCTATACATTATTCCAGAACTGGAGGGAAATGCTGGTGATGCTTGTGCACTATATCAAAATGTGATTTTAAATGCTCGAAGAAGATATTACATATCTATGTTACTTAATTTTTCTGTTCTGGTGGAAGAAGGAAGATTTGTCTTTCTCTGAATCAAGAGCATTTTTTAGGAGATGATAACAAATCCCTTGACACTCATGCAATTCAGTTCCCCTTCGATGATGGTAAGCAAGCGACTGCTTTAATTACCTCTTTTATTACTCCACTGTGTATCAAAGCACAATTGTCACATAAGGCAGTCATGACCAACTGAACATTCAGGCAGAATGGGGAATGGAAATAGACATCTGCCTCATGTAATGTGGCCACTACTAGAAACCCAACCTGTTCACGTGAGATATGATCAACATCAAGTGGAGTAAACATTTATGCACATTAAAAACTAAATGTCCAGGTCAGAACCAACAAAACAGTTGTAGCTCACAATCCTGTTGTCTGAGCCATGATGATAAAAGGAACTGCTGTCACCAGCACAGATAACTTATTTATGGACTTTCTACCTCACTGCCAGCGGTGAGAAAGGAAACCTTAGGGGTTGTAAATACTAATAATAATAATAGTAATTCACAGAGTACAAATCTGAGAAAGCACTCATCAGAAAGTGCCAGATGGCACCAAAATCATATAAACTTTCAAAGATACACCACAAAATTGGGATCTAAATAAAAAATGTCAGGCTAAAGAAGTGATAGATGAAAGATTGTTGGTGGAATTGTGTGCGGTATGAAGCCATCTGATTGTTCAAGGGAGTGATGAATCAATCACATGTCATTATCTATTGTGCCATGTCCACACACGATCAGGCTATTAACTGAAGAATACTGTTCTAAATTGCATTGCTACCCAGTGCAAGCAATAGGTGCAAATGATGCATGTTGTAATATGAGCCGGGATGCAGTGAACGGAAAGCAAAGTTTAACAAGGGACACGATCTAAAAAGTATTAGTTGCTTACCTTTTTTGAATGGATGTACATGGTGTACAAAGAGTAAACACGGTTTGCAATACAGTAAGCATAGCGTGCAGCAGAAGTGAGTGTGGTGTGTTTGTATAGTGTGCCGGGGTTAAAAGGTGGGTATGTCTCCAAGAGTGCATGCTGATGAAGTGAAAGAGATACTGCTGAGTGGTAAAAGTGTGCTGGTTGAGTAGAAGCAGAACTACTGGACTTGAGTTTGCAGGTTTATGTTTTGGAAACGAGGATGAGTGGCATTTGTGTCTACACAGCTGGGCACTGTTGCACGAAGGAAAGAGCATCTGCAGTGTTTACAGATAGTGTGAGTCAACTTTTGGGTAAGAGAATGAAGAGATAAGTTGAATGTTTGCCCTGGAGAGTGAGGTATTGATGAATAATACCTGATGATGGTTAGGAGCTCCTGTTGGATGGCAAAGATAGGTAAATACTGTCTCTGCTCCAGCAGAGACTTCTTTTTGGAGAACTCACTACTGGCTTCACTCTTCTCCTTCATGTGATCAGCAAATTTCTGCTCCGTCCTAAAAGCAAAAAATGAAGCTGTATTTCATATATTCAACCCACAAACATATTATAGCATAGCACGCAGTCCCAAAAATGCAAATATCAGATGCCCACTAAAAAAAGTCCTTCCAACCTTCAGAAAAAACTGAACATCTGGACTGTTGTGTGTATACGCATTCATGTGTAATGGTGTCTGCAAATGAACTATGGCCTTTGGCCTCCAACTGCTTTTATTCCATTATATACACAATAGCATACTAATCTGTTGCTTTTTTTTCTCTATATATTATGATAATGTGCTTTGTGTTCCCATATCTATTGGTGAATAGTGCTTCGTTCAGGCTTAGTGTTAAGTTGTGTACATATGCATTTGTGTAAGACTGTATGAATTGGCATACAGTTCTACACATGGTATGTTAGCAACACAAGCACACCTACTCACAGGTCTCCAAGCAGAAACACTAAAAACAGGGTACCAGGATCTGTCAGAGAGAGAAGCATTCTTTCTGCCACAGAGTAAAAGTTCAAATAACACTGCCATAGACTCAACTGTGTGAGCTGAGGGTGGCATGCCCTCTTCTGCAGGTATATAACTGCTGAAACTCACCTCTCATAATGGCTGACCTTTTACCTGCTAATGACTCAGTAGTTACTTACCGGTAATTTTCATTACTCCGAGTCATAGCCTTCATCATCACAGTCCTCATGAAATGAGCTACTCAGTGGCTCAAGCACAGTATTAACCCACAAAAATAAAAAGAACACATACACATGCCCCAACCAATAAAGCCCACACAGGAAGTAGATGCTTCCAAATCCATAAAGGGAGGACCTGACTAGAGACCTTCCTGAAATACCAAGTGCTATGGAACTGTAAACAATACGTCCTCTCTTCTCCCCGGGAGAGAATACAGGACTGTGGCGAGGTAGACTGGCTTTGAGTACTGAAGATTATCTGTAACTAACAGTGTTATTACCTTCCTCACCACAATTCTAACGAAATGAGCGTATACCCAAGCAATAAAAAAAAAAAAGCTTCACCCATAAATCAATGCTAAGCCCACTGAATTTATTTACAAAAGTACAAATTCATCACAAATTAATGTACTGTAGAAAGGACAGCCGAGCCAAAAGAAAAGGAAAAGCCATCACCCCTTCTCAATTTATAATGATCAATGAAAGTTTGATGACTGACCTAAGTTGTGACCACGCAAATGTTTGTGGGTCATGGTCCCTTAAATGCTGCCCAGAAGAAGAAAACTGTTCTTGTTGAAAGTCTCTGAATAAATAGTGGAAGAGAAAGGTGAGCTTTTGATGAGCTACTGAAATTAGTGTTTTATGCAACGGCTAAATGTGGGAACCTTAGGCCACTGACCTTCCTTAGCTAAACCGAAGATGCTAAATAAGAAATTACCACATTATGAAAGAATTTCAAGAATAACTTTCAAGTCAAAAAGTTCAAAGATACTGCTGTACTAGGTAGATTAATGTACATAATTTGCACTAATAACAAGTCTCAAGAAGGAATTGGGGAATAGACTTTAGATGGAAGCTGCTCAGAAAACGAGAAACAGGATGATCCAATTGAGAAACTGAGGGACCCATTAAAGCCTTAATGGCTGTCCACTGACTATGTAAGGTAGATACTGCCAATCCCCAGGAGAAACCCATCTCTAAGAAACTCTAGGATTTGCCCCTTCACACGAAACAGGATTAAGATCTCTGACAGAGCACCACCTAGAAAACGTATTTCAATATATGTCATATCCCTTCAAGGTGGTTCAGATAGGCACTTGTAACCTTATTGTCCATCCTGATATAAACTGGTTTGCTGATAATCTGAGGAGCAATTTGTAAAGTTCATGGACTCCTTTTTGGTCAACGATACTGTGCCTTGGGATTCTCTATTGTAACTCCTCACCCCCAGTTGCTTGCGTCTGAGGTAATTTTCACTGGCCTGGGGTGATAGGGAGAGAGAGACGCTCCCTTATCCAAAATCTAAACTGTAAGCCACCACTGCTACGTCTGGACAATGAAAAGCAAGATGTGAATCTGAGCCTCGAAGCTCTAGGATGCCAGATCCCACAAAGAAAGGAGGTAGAAAACCAAGATATAGATGAAGAAGCTTCTAAGGCACTAGGAACAATGATACCACCATGGCACCCTGCACCCTCGACCGGGTGCTTGCGAGGATTTCCGAACGAGATAACAAGGTTAAGAGTCGTGATATCATCTTCTGCTGGCACACAGCAGAGAGGAATACTTTTCCTAGGCGGATGATGAACAGAGCCCCAACAAACTGAAGCTTGAGAGGGCAGAAGGAGAGATTTATTGATATACAACAGAAAACCATGTTTCTGAGGGCACTGGCACACCAAGTTGATGACTTGCAGACCCTTGGAAAGAGAAGAGGCAGCAATCAACCAATAATCTAAAAAAAAGGGTAAACTAATGGTCCCAAAGAATACAAGGTTGCCCACCAAATGTGCAATGGGTTTGGTAGAGATTCTAGGTGTTGAAATAAGACCGAAGGGCAGCACACACAGCTGAAAATGGTGGCCTAATGCATAGAACCCAAGAAATCTCTGACAAGGAGGATGCACAGGAATATAATATGCATCCAACAAATTGAATACTAAGTAAATGCCTGAAAATATGGAAGGAAGGGTGCTTTCGAGGCCTACCGTCTTGAATTTCTGAAGGGAAATGTATTGGTTCAGATCCAGAATGGGCCAAAACTCTCGAGTTTTGTGGACCAAAAACAAAACTAAGTAAAATTCTGATCTCATTTCTCTTTCTAGTACCAGAATAATGGTAATTTTCACAAGAATATTGTTTATTTTTTTCTTCCATTTTTGTTCTCTGGTCGAATAAACAAAACAATCTTCTACCCATCCCTCACTAGCTGAAGAACTTTGGCAGCTGAGACATCTGCCTACCAGGCTACAAAGAAAATGCCTGATCCCCACCCCACCTAGGACTGCGTCTTGCTTTATAGATGGCTGACTGAGCATGTGAGATCCAGGTTGCTGCCAGGATCCTTCTGCAAAAAGGGCACCTCGTCCATGACCCCTGCTGTGAAAGGTCTGCTGAGAGCCCCTAGTTGATTAAGACTGACCAAAGACCCTCCAAAATCTAAAGCCTCTACCTCTTGAGGGTGGACTAACTGGACTAAGAAGCTTACAGTTCTCAAATGATTTCTTAATTGGGGTCGGGGATCAGCCAAAGAGCTTTGTACCACTGAAGAGAAGTCGACTGAAAAGGGGCTTCCCAGAATTGTCCGTCTTCCAGTACCTCATCAAATTATGGCACATGGCTGAGAATCTGACACTGCAGACCCTGCAGGCAAGCAGTGAAACGTTATGTCCAATAGAATTGCTGCTCCATGGCTCCTAGCCAGGCCATAACATGCCAATACTTGAAAATTGTGGCGAATGGACTGGACTGTTTATGTGGTGTAAGCTCCAGCCCTTGTTGAAAATTTAATGCAGAATACCTTTTTGTTGTTGTTTTGTTTCTTAAATTGAATCCCCTTCCCCTATCTCCATTTTCTTGTCAACTTGATCTGCTTGAGGAGCAGAGATGACAGTGTCATTAGATGCCAATCCAACCATGAAGGAGTCAACTTTCACTACAGAAGGAAACTCCTTCGGGAAGTTATGCAACTGGCAACTCTTGGACAAGAAGCATGGAAATCCAGTCTTCTCAACATCAGATTAGTTTCTGGGTAGATATCCGCAAACGGCCTTATGAACTAGCAGCGATTCACGTTCCTTTCTTCTGTATTGCCTGAAAAAGTAATCTCCCTCAAACTGGGCTCTTGTAACTAAGAAGGATAAGTTCACTCTAGTATGGGCAAGCACCTACTTTAACTTTGAACCCTGTATATAACCGCCCCTCTGATGATCATTTTCCGAGTGGTCAGTATCAGGGACACAAAATTTAAATTCAGGGAATCTTTGAGCCAGGTTGGCCCTCATAGGCCACAAAGGCTGCTTCCACTGCCTCGTTAATTGTAAACTGTAAAAGATTCAAATCATGAGAAGGAATCTTTGTACCAGTAGCAGCCAGTCCAGGAACTTCTTCACCTGAACTGTTTCATCCACGTTTCCTTATTGCTGCAAGCTTCTCTTCCATCTTGTCAAAAGCCTAGATGCAGAAAATGTGTCCTATAAATACAAAGAACTAGTTCCCACGTTGAAGAGCTTCTTAGCAACAATGACGCTTGGAATATAAGTCTACGAGAGCACCAAGATATTGTAGTCAGGTGTTGTGGTCCCGCCTCTAAAGAAATGCCCAAACAAGACTGTGCTCTGCAACAGTCTCACTTTTACTTTATCTGTTAAGATATAAAATAGGAAAACCTGAAGGACAACAGGAATAACAAAGAGCAGCAGTTGCCTCCCAAATGCTTGGCAGGGGAGGCAGTGTGCGGTGAAATGCCTAAGTGTACTGATAAACTAGTACAAACTTCAGAAACAATCAACAGATCAGGGTGAACACGCATCCAAAAACACAATGAAAAACAAACATATAAAGTTAAATAAACAAGAAAGCCTTGAGTTTTCACCGACTGTCATGCCCTTATGCATTTGACAACTGTGCTTTTCAACTAGTACACACTCATTTCTTTGCAGCCTTGAAAAAGTCACTATGTGACGAAACACGTGCTGGCTGCCATTGCAAAGATTAACTACGTGTGGCTGTCATTGCAAAGATTGACTACGTGTTATTACCTTATGGAATGACTAAATGGGAACAAACCATAATCAAGGAGTACTTTCTTTACATAAATAAATCACGAGGTTGTTACCTAAGAGAATCTTCGTTGGAATTTTTTCAAAGACAAAATGGAGTGCTGTGGTCTTTAGTAAATATGTATTATGTATGTTTTGTGATACAAACAAGAAAGCCTTACTTAATATGCTGTGAGTGACAATGATCTGAGACACAGAATAAAAAAATTTAAAAAAACACAAGAAGTTCTCTAGTCTGTCCCCACCTATCTGGATTTAGAAGCATCTAACTGCTGTAAGGGGAATAATGATTGGGGCATGAGTATTTTATTTTATAGGGTGGCTACTGTGTATGAGTCGAGGAATAGCTCATTTCATCAGGACTGGCAAGGAAGGTAATTACAAGTATCAGAGATTTAGCAGAAAAGCGAAATACCAAAAGAACAAGGTACTTATCTTCAGATGTTCCGGACCAGAACTCAGCGTGCTAACAGTGGTTGCAGCTTTAGCTCCAGTAGAAGCACCCATTCATCAAAAAAAAAAAAAAAAAATACACAAAAGATTAAATATTTTATTTAATTCACAAATAAATAAAAAACACTACCATATTTGGGCGGATAAAGGTTTTCAAAATTCAATTTAGGCTGGGGGCTTTCAAAATTCAATTTAGGCTACTAACTTAATGTTTAGCCTCCAATTTCAAATTCCTTCATGTTTACAGAACGTTTGTAAAATTTTCACCTTCAAAGTTTGCTTATTTATCTCCATTTGATTAACTGTTAATATTATTTAATTCTCAAAGCAGCTGCGGACCCTTTGAGGCTTCCTGGACCTCCAGGGTTCACAAGGCCACAGGTTAAGAACCACTGCCTCAGGAGGTTGCTTCTTGGCCAATGGGTAGCAGATCTTGATACAGAGCACTATTCATTTGGAGATTGTTAGCTTCTGCACAGCCTGACCTTTCTTTGCTCCAACGTACCCGAGGAAGAGTTGGTCGTTCACCCGAACTCTTGTGTGTGGTCAAGTTCGAAACACAAGGCTCTTTTTGGGTGAAAACGGTGGGGTCGCTCCTCTCCTTTAAAGGAGTATGGAGGAGCGTAAAAGTAGGCAGAGTGATGGATTGGCCTACCTGAAAAAGAGTGACCACTTTTGGGAGACAGAAGGCTCTCTTGTGCGAAGCACCAGTTTGTCAGGATAGATACTGAGGTACGGAGGATTAGATGACAAGCTCACTGATCCTCTGGGCAGATGTGATCGCCTGAGATGGCAAATATGAAGCAGCTTTAAGGGAGTGCACTCTGGAAATATTAAGTCAAGATTCAAGTCCCATTGAGGAATTACAAAGGATGTAGGAGGGAACATATGCTGAAGCCCTTTCAAGAACCTATTGACAATAAGGGATTGGAAGCGGGATGGCAGATCATGTATCTCCAAAAAAAGCGGGGATAGCAGAGCGATCACTTAAGAGTGCCCAGAGCAGAGCCCTGCTGGACGTCAGAGAGAAGAAAAAGAATAATTTGAGAAATGGGGGCAGACAGGGGATCACTTTGCTTTTCTGAACACCATACCACAACATTCTGCCAATGGCAGCTGTATGCCTCCTTAGTGGAGGGACGCCTGGCTGACAGAACAAGGTCACAGACTTTGGGTAGGAAGGTTGAAAGCTGTCAACTGCTGCCAATCAACCTCCATGCAAGAAGGAGAAGAGTTCACAGGTTAGGGGGAGAACCCTCTCCGGCTGCTTCGACAGAAGATCCTAGTGAACAGGCAGCTTGTGCTCTTGCAACTGAAGATCCTCCCGGAGGGGTAGGCCAATTGGAGGATCGATGGCCATGCTCAACAGCTCAGGATACCAAACTCTTCATACCTAGTCAGGGGCCTCATGAATGCATACTAGAAACAAAATGTGAACTATAGAAATGACTCTTTTACCCAATGGCTCAATGTGGATGGAGACACCACACATATTCCGCTAGGCATCTTCAGCTGAGTTGGTCCGATATGGCGCTCAGAAACCCCTGCCAGGTGTTGAACCACTTTGGATATGCCCTGACTTTCCAGCCATGTTCAAAGACGCAGGACCTCTTGATAAAGGGGCCACAATCCCACCCCGTCCTGTTTGTTACAGTAACACATGGCAGTGGTATTGTCCGTAAACACCTGCATTAGTCTTCCCTCGATGGACTATAGAAAGGCTGTAGTGTGGTCAGTTTTACGTATATTTTGCGCATTAGCTTCAGGCCTTAGGCCTCTGTGCACTTTGCCCTAAATATATTTTATTCCTTTGCTAACAGCTTAGAGCCTCTGTGCACTTTGCTCTAAATGCTTTCTATTAGGCTTCGTACTGTTATTTTACAGAATATCCAGTTCTACGGTGTTGTTTTTTATTCATATCACACTGTTTTGCCTACTTCAGCACTGGAGTTCTTCATAACATATTCACTCTGTGCTTTAGTCAAGGATACAGTCTGGTACATTGCCGATAGACGTGGTAGGAGTCTAGACTTGCCATTCCTGCGTAGGAACATTTTGTGATCACGATGACATGTTAGTTATAAAATCACTTCCTTGTCCCAATACATGCAAGAGGGAGATTCCGACCAGGGAACCACAACTAGACGCTGACTGCCTCGTTGCAGATGCTGAACCAGATCACAGGCCTTTGCTCAGGTATGAGTGTGTCCGTCTCCCTAGTGATACAGAAAGGCAAGCTGAAAGCTTAACATGCTGTGCTCTAAATAGAACAAGCAGAGGGAGAGTAGAAACGGTTAGGAATTATGATAGCTTTATTTCTATGTTTTACTCTCCTGGTTACTATATCAATCCTACTATGTTGTATTGTTCTGGTTATTGCGGCTCACGCCTTAATATCTAAAATACAGTCGTTTTATTAAAACATTATATAAAACTTATACTGTCTTTGTCATTTGTATATGAGACCATATAGTGAATGAGAGAGTTGGTTTGGATCTGAGTGACCACGACTTCCCTGAGAAGTTCCAAAGATGTCATGCGCTCGGCTGCCCAATCATTTCTTCCCCGTGGGAGAAATGAGGCACTGCTAGTTAGCCGGAGCAACAACCGGATTTAGGGTGACAGAGTTCCTTACACGTGGGTCAGACTCAGTCCCCCACACCGTTATCGATCCTGCTGCCTAGAAATCCAGTAGTCTCATTTAGGATAATGAGAGCCCACGCGACAAGGCTTTCAATGCAAGTCAGATCACCTGGAGCCCCAGTACGTTGATGTGGAGTCCGGATTCTGCCACAGACCAGAGGCCTTTGATCTCCATCTCTCCTAGATGACTGCTCCATTTCATGTGCGACGCATTTATCACCACTGTCAGATCTGGTTGGAGAAGGGATAGAGGTATGCCGCTGAACCAATTGTGGTTCGTTAACTACCACAGCAGATCTTTTGCAGTTTCCTCAGAGATCTGGACCATGTCGGAGAGATTCCCAGATGGTGGGCTCACTAGATCTTCAGGTCCCACTGTACAGCCCGCATATGCCAGAGGGCATGTGTAGGAAGTTGGCTCTGTATGCACTATTTCAAAGTAAGGAATAGTATGCACAGAGTCCAAGGGTTCCCCTTAGAGGTATGATAGTGGCAAAAAGAGATAATACTAATGCTCTATTTTGTGGTAGTGTGGTCGAGCAGTAGGCTTATCAAAGGAGTAGTGTTAAGCATTTGTTGTACATACACACAGGCAATAAATGAGGAACACACACTCAAACAATTCCAGGCCAACAGGTTTTTGTAATAGAAAAATATATTTTCTTAGTTTATTTTAAGAACCACAGGTTCAAATTCTACATGTAATATCTCATTTGAAAGGTATTGCAGGTAAGTACTTTAGGAACTTTGAATAATCACAATAGCATATATACTTTTTACATAAAACACATTTAGCTGTTTTAAAAGTGGACACATTGCAATTTTCACAGTTCCTAGGGGAGGTAAAGTAATGTTAGTTCTTGCAGGTAAGTAAACCACCTACGGGGTTCAAATTGGGGTCCAAGGTAGCCCACCGTTGGGGGTTCAGAGGAACCCCAAAGTTACCACACCAGCAGCTCAGGGCCGGTCAGGTGCAGAGTTCAAAGTGGTGCCCAAAACGCATAGGCTTCAATGGAGAGAAGGGGGTGCCCCGGTTCCAGCCTGCCAGCAGGTAAGTACCCGCGTCTTCGGAGGGCAGACCAGGGGGGTTTTGCAGGGCACCGGGGGGGACACAAGTCCACACAAAAAGTACACCCTGAGCAGCGCGGGGGCGGTCGGGTGCAGTGTGCAAACAAGCGTCGGGTTTCCAATGGGAGTCAATGGGAGACCAAGGGGTCTCTTCAGCGGTGCAGGCAGGCAAGGGGGGGGGGGGGGGGGGGCTCCTCGGGGTAGCCACCATCTGGGCAAGGGAGAGGGCCTCCTGGGGGTCACTCCTGCACTGGAGTTCCGATCCTTCAGGTGCTGGGGCTGCGGGTGCAGGGTCTTTTCCAGCCGTCGGGATTTTAGAGTCAGGCAGTCGCGGTCAGGGGGAGCCTCGGGATTCCCACTGCAGGCGTCGCTGTGGGGGCTCGGGGGGGACAACTTTGGTTACTCACAGTCTCGGAGTCGCCGGAGAGTCCTCCCTGAGGTGTTAGTTCTCCACCAGTCGAGTCGGGGTCGTCGGGTGCAGTGTTGCAAGTCTCACGCTTCTTGCGGGGATTGCAGGGGTCTTTAAATCTGCTCCTCTGAAACAAAGTTGCAGTCTTTTTCGAACAGGGCCGCTGTCCTCGGGAGTTTCTTGTTTCTCTTGAAGCAGGGCAGTCCTCTGAGGATTCAGAGGTCGCTGGTCCTGGGGAAAGCGTCGCTGGTCGCTGGTCCTGGGGAAAGCGTCGCTGGAGCAGGGTTCTTTAGAAGGCAGGAGACAGGCCGGTAGGACTGGGGCCAAAGCAGTTGGTATCTTCTTTTCTTCTTCTGCAGGGGTCTTTCAGCTCAGCAGTCCTCTTCTTCTTGTAGTTGCAGGAATCTAAATTCTTAGGTTCAGGGGAGCACTTAAATACTAAATTTAAGGGCGTGTTTAGGTCTGGGGGGTTAGTAGCCAATGGCTACTAGCCCGGAGGGTGGGTACACCCAATTTGTGCCTCCTCCCAAGGGGAGGGTGTCACAATCCTATCCCTATTGGGGGAATCCTCCATCTGCAAGATGGAAGATTTCTAAAAGTTAGAGTTACTTCAGCTCAGTACACCTTAGGGGCTGTCCTGACTGGTCAGTGACTCCTCCTTGTTTTTCTCATTATTTCCTCCGGCCTTGCCGCCAAATATGGGGCCGTGGCCGGAAGGGGCGGGCAACTCCACTAGCTGGAGTGCCCTGTGGTGCTGGAACAAAGGGGATGAGCCTTTGAGGCTCACCACCAGGTGTTACAGCTCCTGCCTGGGGGAGGTGTTTGCATCTCCACCCAGTGCAGGCTTTGTTACTGGCCTCAGAGTGACAAAGGCACTCTCCCCATGGGGCCAGCAACATGTCTCGAGTGTGGCAGGCTGCTAGAACCAGTCAGCCTACACAGGTAGTTGGTTAAGGTTTCAGGGGGCACCTCTAAGGTGCCCTCTGGGGTGTATTTTACAATAAAATGTACACTGGCATCAGTGTGCATTTATTGTGCTGAGAAGTTTGATACCAAACTTCCCAGTTTTCAGTGTAGCCATTATGGTTCTGTGGAGTTCGTGTTTGACAGACTCCCAGACCATATACTCTTATGGCTACCCTGCACTTACAATGTCTAAGGTTTTGCTTAGACACTGTAGGGGCACAGTGCTCATGCACTGGTGCCCTCACCTATGGTATAGTGCACCCTGCCTTAGGGCTGTAAGGCCTGCTAGAGGGGTGACTTATCTATACTGCATAGGCAGTGTGAGGTTGGCATGGCACCCTGAGGGGAGTGCCATGTTGACTTACTCGTTTTGTTCTCACCAGCACACACAAGCTGGCAAGCAGTGTGTTTGTGCTGAGTGAGGGGTCCCCAGGGTGGCATAAGCTATGCTGCAGCCCTTAGAGACCTTCCCTGGCATCAGGGCCCTTGGTACCAGTTACAAGGGACTTACCTGGATGCCAGGGTGTGCCAATTGTGGAATCAAAAGTACAGGTTAGGGAAAGAACACTGGTGCTGGGGCCTGGTTAGCAGGCCTCAGCACACTTTCAATTCAAAACATAGCATCAGCAAAGGCAAAAAGTCAGGGGGTAACCATGCCAAGGAGGCATTTCCTTACAGCATGTCACAAGCAGCATGCAGGAGGCCAAAAGGCCCAGCAGCCTCAGTCAGCCCGCATATGCCAGAGAGCATGTCACAAGCAGGATGCAGGAGGCCGAGAGGCCCAGCAGCCTCAGTTAATCTTACCAAAATCAAGGATAGAGGCTGAAACATCAGTATTATAACCTGAAAATCCTGGACTCGCTGTTTGGGAGGATAGGCCCGGAACCTCACCGTATCCATAACAGTTCCAATGAGAGGGAATGCAGGAGGTCTTCCACAGTATGGAGGTCGGAGACAACAGCCTGGGCAAGCTAGTCTTCAACAGCCAGTCGCTGAGATAGGGGAAAAATGACACCCCTGATCTCCACAGTAGAGCTGCAACAACCGCCATCATATTGCTCAACATCTGAGGGGGGCTGGTAAGCCCACAAGGGAGCACAGCAAACTGAAAGTGCGTGTGGCCTACTGTGAACCACAGGTAACGCCTGTGAATAGGCAAGATGGGAATGCTGAAGCATGCGTCCTGCAAGTCCAATGCTAACATCCAGTCTCCTCAGTGTAGACATGACTTGAGCGAGCATGAGCATTCTGAACTTCTCCTTTTGGAGGAAGAAATTGAGAGGTCACAGGTTTAGGATAGGGCAAAGGCCTCCATCCTGTGAGTACCACATTCTCTGCCAAGCAGAGGCTGGGAAGCTTGCTCACTGTGGTTGCTGGGCATGTGAAGATGCAGCTGGAAGCCCCTTCTGTGGCCACGAAAATAGCATAAAGCGGACTGGGGTTGGTGAGGGGCCATGGAAAAGGCCAAGGATCCAACTGTACCTCTGCTATCCCTAAAGTGTTCCAGCACGGACTTCTGCTGGTCTCCAAAGAGATGGGAGCCATCAAAGGGCATGTCTATACAAGGCGCTTGGACATCCCCAGAAAAGCAAACTGTTCTCAGCCAGCCGTGGTGCCGTAAGAAACCGCTCTGCACAGCAAGTCGGTCATGTTCAGCCCAGATGGGATCATGAACTTCACTGCATCTCTTCTGTCACATATAGCTTGGGAGAGTATGGTCCGGATCTCTTTCCAAGGATATCCAGCCTCTTGGATTCCCTATCCAGTAGAGTGGTAGGGAATACACCAGGTTTACACAGGAGGTCAAGGCTTGGAAGACCAAGCTCGTTGGGGTAGGGTGCTGCATGATGAAAGTGGGGTACCCTGGGGTGGGGCAGTGGAAGCGGGCAATTGTCCTGTTCACAGGAGCCCCTGTGCAGAGTTTGAACCAAGTCCTAAGCAGGACGTCTGAGGGGAGAAGCAGTTCTGAGAGAGCATCTTCTGGCTGAAGCACCTCTGTCAAAACATCAGCTTTGACTGTCACTGAGAGTAGGCTATGGTCAAAGACCTCAGCCACACGACCACAGCAAAAGAGGCTCCCCTCCCCCCGCCCAAATATGAGGTGGATTGCCTCACATAAATCTGTTGGGTTGGGGTTGCTCCAGCTCCTGGAAGCTCAGGGAGAAGCAGAGCTCGCCCAGGTGCAGGCTGAACCACTAAGACATACCTCAAATTATGACGCTCTTGGAAGACCGACGGACATGGTGAAGTCGAAGACCTGTTCAACTTCTTACTTTTATTTTTCTTGTGACACTTACCCATGAAGGACTTTGAGTGCAAGGAGGATCTTGGTCTCCACTACCTACTTCGGGGGCCCTGTTCTGGAACCGGGATGAAGACCATTGCAACATCGAACATCAAGTGGCAAGGAGCTTGAGGGAGCGCTCCCTCAAGGCCTTGGGTTGCCTGGCGCAGCAGTTGGTGCAGGTCTTTCCATCAGTCATTCTCGAGGTACCAGAGGCGAACTGGGTATGAGACTGGCTTTCCTTGTTGTCATCCTGCCACGCCAGGAGAAAATTCTCAAAAAGACTGTCAAAAGTCGAAAAGGGTCAGTCAAAAAGTGACTGCGGTAGCTTTCTCCAGATCTCCGCTAATTGCATGGAAAGGAAAAAACTGATGTCAGCACGCTGGGGGAGGCACCTATAGATGCAGTGCACAGGTCTCTTCCGACATGGACAATGCCATGCTTAGACAAATGAGGTCACCTACCAGCGCGCAGGGGTACTCCTAACAAAAAAGCTTCAGTCTGACGCCTAGGGATGATACTAAAGTAAGGAACCTGCAGCTAGAAGTGTCTATCTGATCATTGTTGTTATTTCACTAGTGTAGACAGGTCAGACAAGGGCTTAAAGAATGTGACCACAGGCAAGACCACAGCAACATCTGTAAAAGAACATGTGCTGAATGTCCATCTCAATCTCCTAAGGTCAGCTCTAGAAGAAAACCAAGGGCAAAAACAAGCACCTGATTTTCTGAAAGACAATGCAAGTTCAATCCACTGACAAGGGGGTGTGGCCAGCAGTTTATGGAGTAAGCTACTCAGGAGCAGGCTCCTGCTGCCCGTTCCTATTCCCTGCCTTTCTGAACCCTCTAGAGACCTAAGAGTTGCCCTCGCTGGTGAAGACAGCGCTCCGCTGTAGTCTGTGGGCAGAGGCAGAAACTAATTGTGGCGGGCTCCTCTGCAAGAAGCGGTGAGGACCATGAACAAGTCCCAAGATAGCAATCGCCATGGAAGAACGATGCGGAATGCATCCAGAAGGCAGACTGAGAGATAGTGGACCGCTCCCTTGAAGTTTGGGTGGGACAGGCCCTCTCAACATTCCAGTGACGTGCTGGGAGGGAAAGGGTTGCACTGTCCCTGAAGAGCGGACGGAATCAGCCTCAATCCCAGGACCAGAGACCAGATCTGCATGCTAAGCCTACCAAGAAGTGGATGCACTGCAAAGAAGGCTCAGAAGGCAAACCAAAACAGTGCCCACCTGACCACTCGGGTAAGAGATGAGAGTAAGAGGGCAATCTCGAAAGGGTGTCGCCTGAAGAGCTCAGTCAGGCAAATGAAACCTGCTGCCTGCCAAAGGTGATTACACGGTTGATGACAAACTTGGGGCTCACCTTTGGGGATGAGGGGCATAGAGTGGATCGGTCCAAGACAGTCGAAACTCGAACTGATGCCTTAGGCTGTAGATGATCTGTGAGGCCCCTCAATGCCTGGAACTTGAAAGATTGAGTACATTGTAACAATTTGGTTATGAGCGAAAAGCACATGGGGTAATTATTAGTGGGCCTTATGAGACCAGAAGAAGGAACCCTGAAGTGGGTACTGATAATCCAGTTACTGGCATGGAGGAGCTGGGCAGATAGGCAAGAACCACAAAATGTGATGCCAGAACTCCGTTGGTCGCAAGAAAACGGGGGTAAAGACTCAGCCATTACTTATGTTTGAGGATCACTGGACGGAAGGCCGTAGCCATTCTGCTCTGGGAGTTGGGAAATGTGATATTTTGACTGCCCAGATGTATTGCTTAATGCGTAAACATGCTAGTACAGTTCATGGGGACATGGGAATCATATGGTGCCCAAGAGCTTTACTTGGTAAGGGTCAAGCTCCAGGGGCTCAGACCCCTCAGAGGATGTTAAGACTTCATCTTGAGAAGAGGAGTCTTTTGCTTGTTGCTTTAGGGAAGCTGGTATCACAGTCTTCTTGCCCTTTCTCTTGGAAGGTTGGGCCATTATTCGAGGCTCTAAGACTTCTTTTTCACCCTGTGTTTGAGTTTGTGCTCTAGTTTTCACACACACCATCTAAGAGATTCCCAGCATGCCTGCATGGGTATGGAGGTCTACCTCAGCCCAAGCTCTGGACTCCAGGTCATTCCCTAGCAGACATTCAATTGGGATTGCAGAAGTGACTACCACCTGTTTCAGGCCAGTAACTCCTTTCCATTCTAAGGTCACCATAGCCATGAGATGGACATCAGTCACATTGTCAGAATTCGTAACCGGATATGATTGTCCAGCCAACTACTGTCCTGGGGAAACCAGTTTTTCTGTCACCATGGTGACACTGACACCTGTATCCCTCAGGGCTTCTACCTTAGTAGTCAAGGGATGCTGTCTGCATTTGTTCATAGTAGGGGGACAGACAGCAAGAGGGGCAACATCTACCCCATCCTCAAAGACTCAAGTAGCTTCAGTGTGAACCCTGATTTAATCTGGGCACACTGCTGATCCCACCTGGAGACTGGGTATACCAGTTGAAGTAAAGTATCCTCTTTTTGGCATGGTTACCCTCAATGTTGGCCTGCTTTCAGTATGCCTGGACAGTTTTCACTGCAAACCAGGACCCCAATAACTGTGCTCTCTCCCTCCAAATGTGGTCGCTTAGGACTTTGCACAGTCCACAATTGGCATACTGGTGCCCCCATATAGATCCCTAGTATGTGGTACTTAGGTACCCAGGGCATTAGGGCACCAGAGATTCCCCATGGGCTGCAGCATGTATTATTCCACCCATAGGAGCCCATGCAAAATGTGCCTGCAGGCCTGACAATGCAGTCTGCATCAAAAGGTGCATGTACCCTTTCACCACAGGTCACTGAAAGTTACCTCTATCACAGGCCCTCCTAGCCTAGAGGACAGGGTGCAAGTACATGTGTGTGAGGACACTCCTGCATGAGCAGAGATGGCCCTACGAACTCCAGTTCTATTGCACTGGACTTCTAAGTGTAGGGAAGCTATTTTACCCGTGTACTGGACATAGGTCACTTGTGTCCACTGACATAACGGTAACTCCAAACTTTGGCATGTTTGGCATCAAACATGTCGGAATCATACACCAATATTGTTGCCAGTATTGGTTGTGTGATTCCATGCACTCCGGGGACTCCTTAGAGGACCCCCAGTATTGACCCAAACAGTCTTCTGGGGTTTTCGTGCCAGCCCGTGCTGCTGCCACCCCTCAGACAGGTTTCTGCCCTCCTGCTGCTTGACCACCTCAGGCAGGGGAAGGCAGAATAAAAGATTTCCTGTTGGAGAGGAAGGTAACACCTTCTCCCTTTGGAAATAGGTGTTAAAAGGCTTAGTAGTGGTAGCCTCTCCAAGCCACCGGTATGCTTTGAAGGGCACATTTGGTGCCCTCCTTGCATAAACAGGTTTGCACCAGTCCAGGGACCCCAGTCCCTGCTCTGGCTTAAAACTGGACAAAGGAAAGGGGAGTGATGACTCCCTTGTCCATCACCACCCCAAGGGTGGTGTCCAGAACTCCTCCAGGTGGCCACTTGATTCTGCCATCTTGAATCCAAGATGGGCAGAGGCCCCTAGGAGCATCTGAGTAGCCAGGTCAGGCAGGTGACATCACAGCCCCCTCCTGATAGGTGGTCACCTTGCTAGGTGACCAGTCCCCCTTCCTGGGCTATTTGGGGCGTCCCTCTTGGGTGGGTCCTCAGATTCGATGTGCAAGATTCCACCATGGACTGCTCTGCATCATTGACTTCGTCTTCTGGCCACTGGAATCACAACTGGACTCTTCAGGAACCGACAATCTGCAACTTCAGCGATGACTTCGCTTTGCATCATTGTTTCTCCCTGGCGCCCACCAGCAACTGTAACATTTTCCCAGCTGTGTATACTCTGAGGTCAGCGAGACTTTATTCTGCACAAAGAAGTAAGAGGGAATCTCCCTTAAAGTTAAGGAATCACTCCCCTGCAACTGCAGGCACCAACTGTAACAACAAACAGCTGGTTGGATCTGCTCTCCTCCAGAACTGTGTGGATTCTGCATCACAGGTGGTGGTCTGGAGTGGGGCCCTTGATCCTCTCTGCCAGCTGTCCAACTTGGGAGAAGGTAAGTCCTTGCCTCTCCATGCAGGACAGTACCCATGTGCACTGCAACTCTTGCAGCTACCAATACTGGTTTGCTTCTGCTCCAAGGGATCTTCATGCTCCATGTAGCCCCAACCCCCAGCACGTTTTCCTGCCAAACACAGTTGCCTCTGTCCTGCTCCAGCGACGTGGGACTCTTCTTCAGGTGTGCTGAGTGGGCCTCGTTGCGACTTCCTGTGCATGCTGCCAGTAGGTTGCCTGTGGGAGCTGCCTCCTCTTCTAGTGACTCTCCTGAATGCTGAGGATCATCCTCCACTCCCTTCCTTGGGTCAAGTCCCCCCAAACCTTGCTGGTCCTCGTCAGCCTTGCAACACTTCTTTTTCTTCTACTGCAGTTGCCCAAGCTTGTTGGTGGTTTTCCTGCACCACTGGCCCGCTGCAACCCAACAGCAGACGTGGGACGCCATCTGCATCACTTCAGGGATTCCTCTTCATCTCCTGTGCTGCACAGCTGGTCTTACTTGTCCCCCGTCTACCTGGTTCTGCAGCCACAGAAGAGTGGGTAATGGCTCCTACCATGACCGGACACTCAATCACAAACTGGACTTGGTCCCCTTCCTTTGCAGGGTCTCTTCTGCCAGAATCCACATTTGGGTGGGTCCTTCCAGTCTGGTTTGGGTCTTGCACAATCCTTTTCCAAAGTCCTCCTTTTGGTTTTGGAGAAAACCAGATACTGACCTCTGCTCTACTGGTCGATGGAGGTCACTCTGGTTCTCACCTCTTGGGGTTCCTAGTTCCTCCAGCTTCCCTCTAAGGATTTCACATCATATGGTGGTGGGACAGTCTCTTGCATCCACTTATTTAGAATATGGTTTGGCCCTCACCTATGGCCTACTCTAGTTTCTAATACTTTCGCCAATGCTTGTTTTTATGCTCCTTACTGGTTGCTATTGTTTATACATTTACTGTGTTTACTTACCTCCAATTGGGGGGACTGCCTACAAGTATTCTAGTATTTGTGTTACCATAATAATTTGCCTTTATTTTTGTAACACTGTGTTGTTCTTTCATGTGTGATAGTACTGTGTGACTGTAGTGGTATTGCAAAAGCTTTGCATGTCTAGATAAGTCTTGGCTGCTCATCCACAGCTAACCCGAGAGATCCTGTCTTCCTAGATACTGCCTACACCTCACTAATAGAGAGGTACCTGGACCTGGTATTAGGTGATAACACCATAGGTGCTCACCACATACCAGGCCAGCTTCCTACATCAGAAACTTTTCTTTTAGTGGCAGTCTGGTCAGCCTTACATTAAAGGGTTGGTTAAAATACAGGAGGCATCTGTAAGATACCCTCTGGGTGCATTGTGCAATAAATGCAACACCGGCTAAAGTGTGGGTTTATTGTGCTGAGAAGTTTGATACCAAACTTCCCAGCCTTCAATGAAGCCATCATTCGCAGTGTGGATTTACACGTCAGAGACACCTCTATATCAAAAATTGGAATCTAATCCTACTAATGAGTTTGTTAAAATTCTTTTGAGTATGTTGAATAAGTCTTTGGACAGGGGGACCATTATAGAGATTGATAAAAATTATCTTCTTCAAAGTTTTCCTAGAGTTCCTTACATTTGTATGCTACTAAAGATACACAAAGATCTACATAAGCCTCCATTTAGGCCTATTGTATCTACTCAAAACTCGATTGAGGCACCCATTAGTAAATACCTAGGTCATCATTTCCAACCATTAGTCAGAAACATGAGTACTTATATAAGAGACACCACTGATGTTTTTTATCAAGATCTCAGACATTTACTTCGGGGAAAACGTGAATCTAATTCTATGCACTTCGGACGTAAAATCATTGTATACTTCCATTGCACATAATCTAGGTATTGAGGATATTGAATCGTTTTTGATTGGGACTAACATGCGAGAGGATTTAAAGTACAAATTACTTACCTTCGGTAACGATATATCTGGTAGAGACATATTCTAGTTGCAGACTAATTACCTTAGAATTCTCCCCAAGGCATCAGACTGGATCAGGAGATTTTTTTTCTTCAAGCAGTACCCATGCACGTCGGTAGATGGCGTCGGTCGAGTTCACAGGCGTCGTTGGCATCGTAGATGCCATGATGACATTGGGAGTAGTACATAGACGCCGCCTCAGTGCAGTGACGTCAGTTTCTTTTCAAGACTTTCCATGCCAAATCGCAGAGCAGCAAAGGAGACAGAGTGGTGTCCCAGAGATTAGGCCCTGAATGGGGAAGCCCTGTCCCTGGAAATCCGTTTGTAAGCGGGGAGGATGGGTGGGTCGGTAAGGAATCTGCAACTAGAATATGTCTCTACCAGATAACCGAAGGTAAGTAACTTGTACATCTGATAATAACTTCTAGTTGCAGATTGCTTACCTTAGAATAGATACCCAGGCAATGCCATCTTCGGAGGTGGGCTGCGAACCAAGATCATCCTAGAAAGTCCTGCAGGACCGAACGACCAAAGTAGCTGTCCCGACGGACCTGATTGTCCATGTAGTTTAGTAAACGTGTACAAGGATACCCATTTAGCTGCCTGGCAGATATGCAGAACAGGAACTCCGTGTGCTAATGCAGTGGAAGCAGCAGTCGCTCTGGTGGAATGAGCGCACACGCCCTCAGGGCTGGCCAAAGCGTAGCACAACTTGATGCAAAGAAGTACCCAGAGAGATGGTTCGTTTTTGCACCACCTTCCCTTTCTACGCACCCACATATCCAACAAAGAGTTGATCGTCCACCTGGAAATCTTTAGTAAGACTGAGATAGAACGCAAACACTCTTTTTGGGTCCAGACGGTGGAGTCTCTCCTCCTCATGAGAAGGATGTGGAGGTGCATAAAAAGTAGGCAAGGTGATGGACTGGCCTACATGAAAAGGTGTAACAAACTTGGGAAGGAAGTAAGCCTTAGTGCGTAAAACCACTTTGTACGGGTGCACAGACAAGTATGGGTGCTTTGAAGAAAGAGTTTGAAGCTCACTCACTCTGCGAGGAGAAGTGATGGCAACAAGAAAAACAGTCTTGAAAGTAAGGAGCCGTAATGGACAATTGTGCATCGGCTCAAAGGGAGTACACATTAAGAAAGTAATTACAAGATTGAGGTCCCACTAATGCATAATAAATGGAGTGGCAGGAAACAAAAGGGTGAGACCCTTAAGGAATCAGCTGAAAATAGGAGACTTAAAGAGTGAAGGCTGATCAGGCAACCTAAGAAAGTCTGAAATAGACGATAAATAACCTTTAAGGGTGGCCAAAGCACAGCCCTGCTGGACCAAAGAAAGAATGAACAAAAGAACATCGGGAAGAGGAGCGGGGGGGGGCAAGGGGGAGGGAGGGTGGTCTAAAGATTTGTTGGTACACCATGAAACAAATATATGTCAACGACCGGTGTATACCGTTTTGGTGGTGGGACGCTTGGCTGCCAAGATAACGTCACAGGCTTTGGATGAAAGGTCAAAAGCCGTCAACTCCCGCCACTCAATCTCCACGCATGAAGGCGGGTATAGAACCATCCCATGTTGCTGTGACAGAAGATCCTTCCGAAGGGGCAGTCTGAGTGGAGGATCAGAGGCCATGCTCAATAGCTCTGGATACTATACTCTCTGTGCCCAGTCTGGAGCCACTGAGATAAACCTGGTCGTTCCTGATCTTCTTGAGAACTCTGGGCAGAAGTTGTATAGGTGCAAAGGCGGAAAGGAGGCCGGAGTTCCACTCGAGACGAAAAGCATCTCCGAGCGAATGCCACCTTGGAAACTCCAGTGCGTGAAACAGCTGACATTGCGCGTTCTCTGCGAACAAACAGATCTAACCAACGCTCTCCCCACTGCTGAAAGAGACCTTGCGCCACCTCCAGATGGAGACGCCACTCGTGACTGGCTATGCATCGACGGCTGAGTTTGTCTGCTCTGGCTTTCAGCTAGCCTGCCAGATGTTGAACCACCAAGGTTATGTCCTGATGTGCCAGCCATGTCCAGAGGGGCAGTGCCTCCTGACAAAGGGTCCAGGACTCTACTCCGCCCTGTTTGTTGCAGTACTAAATGGCAGTAGTGTTGCCCGTGAACACTTTCACTACTTTCCCTTTGAGAGAGGGAAGAAATGCTTTCAACGCAAGCATGATCGCCCAGAGCTCCAGGAGATTGATATGGAGCACAGACTCCGCCGGACACCAGAGGCCTCCAATCTCCGCCTCTCCCATGTGGTCGCCCCATCCCAGAAGTGATTCATCCGTCACTATGGATAGATCCGGCTGGGGAAGGGAGAGGGATCTGCCGTTGACCCAATGCGCATTTGAAGGCCACCACTGCAGGTCTTTCGCAGTCCCCTTTGAGATCCGGACTATGTCGGAGAGATTTCCGTGATGCTGCGCCCACTGGGACTTCAAGTTCCACTGCAGAGCCCACAACTGCCATCTGGCATGTGTTACTAGCAGGATGCAAGAGGCCATGAGGCCCAGCAGCCTCAGAGTCAGTCCCACCAAAACCCAAGCACGATGCTGAAATATCAGAATCATAGCCTGAATATCTTGGACTCGCTTTTCGGAAGGATAGACCTGAAATGGCACTGTGTTCAGAACAGCTCCGATGAACGGGAGCGTCTGAGAGGGAGTCAGGTGTGACTTTAGCACTTTTATAGTGAACCATAGCGTGTGCAGGAGGTTCGCTATAGTCTGAAGGTGGGAGACGACTCTCTGGGGCGAGTCCGCCTTCAACAGCCAGTCTTCTAGGTAGGGGAAGACTGAAACCCTCAACTTGCGCAGATGAGCAGCAACCACCGCCATCACTTTCGTGAACGCCCGAGGGGCGCTGGTAAGGTCGAAGGGGAGCAAAGTACATTTAAAGTGCACTTGACCTACCAATAATTGTAACGTCTGTGGGCAGGCAGGATGGGAATATGGAAATAAGCATCCTGCAAGTCCAACGCTACCATCCAGGGTCCTGGGTCCAAGGCAGACAGGACCTGAGCCAGGGTGATCATTCTGAATTTCTCTTTCTTGAGTAAGAGCTTGGGGTCCTGAAGGTCTAGGATAGGACGTAAGCCATTGTCTTTTTTGGGCACCAAAAAGTAGCGGGGATAACAACCACAACCTACTTCTGGCGCAGGGACCCTCTCTATGGCTTCCTTGGCCAAGAGAGCCACAACTTCCTGTCGGAGAAGTGCCAAATGATCCTCTGGAATATGACTGACTGATGGAGGCATGGCTGGTGGGGCAGGTTCGAAGGGGAGGCAGTAGCCCCTTTGAAAGCTCTGCCAAACCCACCTGTCAGTAGTGATGGATTCCCAGTGGGGCAGGTGATGGCAAATCCTTCTGCCAACTGGACCGAAGTGAGGGGACGGATTAGGAGGGGTTGGAGGCTGCAGCTAGGGTGGACTGGGCAGACCTCTGGCCCCGTCCCACACCCATGTGGGATTCCGCGCCCATGGCCACACAGCGGCTGAACAGCATGGGTGGAACAGTTGCTGGGATAGGGACGCAACAGGCAGCCCCTTCCGTGGCCACGAAAGGCAGACTGTTAGGGGCAAGGGGCAGTGGAAAGGCCAAGGGATCGAGCTGTAGCCCAGGAGTCCTTGAACCTCTCCAAAGCAGAGTCCGCCTTGTCTCCAAAGAGACGGGAGCCAAAGGGCATGTCCATAGGAGTCTGTTGGACATCCCCTGAAAAAACAGATGTGCGCAACCAGTCGTGGCGCCTCAAGACCATCACTGTCGCAACCGATCTACCTAGAGTCGGTTGTGTCCAGCCCACATCTGATAGTGAACTTTGCCACGTCTCTCCCATCGGTGACAGCTTAGCACAGGCCTCCCCCGGTATCTGCAGCAGAACCTGCACAACCGTATCACACAGTGAGGGTCCAGCGGCCCAAAAGGCATGCGGTGTTCACTGAACACAGCGCAAGACTGGAGGAAGAAAACATCTTCTTCCCAAATTGTTCCAGCCTTTTTGATTCCCTATCTGCGGGTGCGGAAGAGAATGCGCCCGAGGATGAGGATGCCTGGATGACAAGGCTCTCAGGCATGGGCTATTGGGACAGGAATTTAGGGTTGTTCGGAGTGGGCCAATAGCGGCGCGTAATAGTCCTGTTCACAGGAGCCCCTGAGTTGGGTCTGGACCAAGTACCCAAAAGGACATCAATGAGGGCTTCACTAAATGGAAGAAGAGGCTCAGGTGTGGAAGCCCCTGCCAACTCCTATACCGAGTCCAAGTTAGGGCCATCCTGGTATTCATAAGGGTCCAGGGACCCCTCCAATTCTTCCCTGAATTCGTGCCCATAAGAAAAAGGGTCAGAATCCAGCCTAGGGTGAATAGACCTCATTGAAGGAGGAGGCAGAGGGTGAATAGACCTCACTGAAGAAGGAGGCAGCGTTGACCAACGCCAGTCCGACTCGGAGTCGTCTGGGATGAGGATCGGGTCGATGGTGGGCACCACGGACATTGTGAGCATCGACAATCGAACCAGCACCGGGGAAAATCTCAATGATATGACCGGCGTGGATCCGAGAGCGGATCTGGAGGGGACCTTGATGGCTAAAGCCACCAGCGCGGAACCCGAAGGCCCCCAGACCGAACCCCTTGGGCCCAAAGGCACTGTATCGGGGTCGGTCTGCCCAAAAATGATGCACATGACCTCATAAAACTCCTTTAATTGAGCAGGGGTTGCCCTGGCTCCCGGAAACTCAGACCCAGAAGCAGGCACCTAAGACTGAGGTCTTGAGCATCGACGCTCCTCCTACGTCGCATCAGCTGAGCAACGACCTTCCCCTCGAGCGAGACCACCGCTGGGCGTGCGCTGAGTCGAGTGCCGGGCCGCCATAAGCTTGAGGGACTTCTCAGGTCCAGCACTCTGAGCACAGCTTCGGGTCGTGGTCACGCTCCAGGCACCACAAACAGGCCTGATGCAGATCCGTCACCATCATCATGCGGTGAAAGTCCTCGCACGGTTTAAATCCGGTGTTCGGGGACATCCCTCGACACACCAAAAAAATCACCAAAAAGTAGACAAAAGAGTCAGTCGGTCAAAAAGCAACAAAGGGTAGCTCTCTCTGGATCAGCGTGTGGCGCGGAAAGAAAAGAACTGACGTCACTGCGCTGAGGCAGCGTCTATGTACCACTCCCGAAGTCATCACGGCGACTACAACACCAACAACAACGCCCTCTGAGTCGACCAACGCCACTTACTGATGCACAAGGGTACTGCTTGAAGAAAAGAAAAGAAAAAAAAAGACAACAAAAAAAAAAAAAAAATGCCGGCTCCAGTATGACCCTGGGGGAAAATTCAAAGGTAAGGAATCTGCAACTTGAAGTCTCTATCAAATAGTTTTTCTTCTTAAGTTGTTGCACTTTACGTTGTATCACAGCTACTTCACTTGGAATGGTGATATTTACAACTGAATGGCTCATTATGCTAATTTGTTTATGCACAGATTTGAATTGGATAATATTCTTCATAATCCCACATGGCAGGAAAATTTATGTACGTATTGGTTCTAAATTGATAAGATTTATCGGATATGGTAGGGTACTAAATCTGAACTTGCACTGGCTATCTCTTCTCTTAACCAGGTTGATTATCGGATTACCTTTACTGAGACCATTAATCATCAACCAATTACATTTCTTGATTTTGTGGTGATAAATAGAGGCTCACATCTGAGTACTTGTCTATAAGTTAAGGCAACTGATCGTAACAATTTGCTACATTTCCAGAGTTTTGAACAGACTTCATTGAGACATAATTTGCCTTTTTCTGAAACTGCTCACAGTTAAAATAATTTCCTCTGAGGAAAGCAGTCTTATGGATGGTATAAACAGCATGGTAAATTAATTTAAACAATGTGGTTATCCTGATGTTATCATATCTACTGCTGTTGATAACGTGATTAACATTGAGAGCAGCCTTACTTAAACCACAACAGAAGCTATTAAAAACTAATGGAATGGTATTTGTTCAGAAGAATCATATTAAAACATTGGCCTATGTTACAGTTAGAACACAATTTCAAAGGGATTTTTAACACTCCTCCCTTATACATGCATTTCTAACTTAAAAGATAAGGGCACAACAGCATGCCTTAATAGCAGCTGTTGTAATAACATTATTAAAGGCACTGAGATTAGGCCATCCTACACAAGGGACACCTATTAAGTTATACACGTCAGCTACATGTGACAAAAGAACGTTGTGTACTTATTGAAATGTCCATGTGGTCTGGCATATGTTGGTGGAACAGAGAAGACGACTGTAGGAAAATGGCTCCCTGTTGCAGTTACCCCCCACTTTTTGGCTGATATTGATGCTGACTTGACTGAGAAGTGTGCTGGGACCCTGCTAACCAGGCCCCAGCACCAGTGTTCTTTCACTAAAAATGTACCATTGTTTCCACAATTGGCACACCCCTGGCACACAGATAAGTCCCTTGTAAAAGGTACCAGTGGTACCAAGGGCCCTGTGACCAGGGAAGGTTCCTAAGGGCTGCAGCATGTGTTGTGCCACCCTAAGGGACCCCTCACCTAACCCATGCACACTGCCATTGCAGATTGTGTGTGTTGGTGGGGAGAAAAGGGCAAAGTCGACATGGCATCCCCCTCAGGATGCCATGCACACAAAATACTGCCTGTGGCATAGGTAAGTCACCCATCTAGCAGGCCTTACAGCCCTAAGGCAAGGTGCACTATACCACAGGTGAGGGCATAGCTGCATATGTACTATGCCCCTACAGTGTCTGTCTATTCTTAGACATTGTAAGTACAGTGTGGCCATATTAAGTATATGGTCTGGGAGTTTGTCAAAAACGAACTCCACAGCTCCATAATGGCTACACTGAATACTGGGAAGTTTGGTATCAAACTTCTCAGAATAATAAACCCACCCTGATGCCAGTGTTGGATATATTAAAAAATGTACACAGATGGCATCTTAGAGATGCCCTCTCTATTTTACCCAATCCTTCAGTGCAGGACTGACAGGTCTGTGCCCGCTGCTGCTGAGAGACAAGTTTCTGACCCCCTGGGGTGAGAGCCTTTGTGCTCTCTGAGGTCAGAAACAAAGCCTCCACTGGGTGGAGATGCTTAACACCTCCCCACTGCAGGAACTGTAACACCTAGCAGTGAGCCTCAAAGGCTCAAGCTTCGTGTTACAATGCCCCAGGGCACTCCAGCTAGTGGAGATGTCCGCCCCCTGGACACAGCCCCGACTTTTGGTGGCAAGTCCAGGGGAGATAATGAGAAAAAAAAGGAGGAGTCACCCACCAGTCAGTACAGCCCCTAAGGTGTCCTGAGCTGAGGTGACTCCTGCCTTTAGAAATCCTCCATCTTGATTTTGGAGGGCTCCCCCAATAGGACTAGGGATGTGCCCCCCTCCCCCCAAGGAGGAGGCACAAGGAGGGTGTAGCCAACCTCGAGGACAGTAGCCGTTGGCTACTGCCCCCCCAGACCTAAACACACCCCTAAATTAGGTATTTAGGGGCGACCCAGAACCCAGGAAATCAGATTCCTGCAACCTGAAGAAACAAGAAGGACTGCTGACCTACAAGCCTGTAGAGAGGACGGACAACGGCAACTGCTTTGGCCCCAGCGCTACAGGCCTGTCTCCAACTTCGAAAACCTGCAACCAGCGACGCATCCAACAGGGACCAGCGACCTCTGAAACCTCAGAGGACTGCCCTGGACTAAAGGACCAAGAAACTCCTGTGAGCAGCAGCCCTGCTCAAAACCAGCTACTTCTTTGCAACAAAGAAGCAACTTCCAAAGACTGCACGTTTCCCGTCGGAAGCGTGAGACTTCTCACCCTGCACCCGACGCCCCCGGCTCGAGATTCAGAGAACCAACACCTCAGGGAGGACTCCCCGGTGACAGCGAGCCCATGAGTAACCAGCGACGACCCCCCTGTACCCCCACAGCAACGCCTGCAGAGAGAATCCAGAGGCTCCCCCTGACCGCGACTGCCTGTAACAAGGGACCCGACACCTGGAACCAGCACTGCACCCGCAGCCCCCAGGGCCTGAAGGAACCGAACCTCAGCGAAGGAGTGACCCCCAGGCGACCCTCTGCCTAGCCGAGGTGATGCCTGTCCCGAGAAGCCCCCCCTGTGCCTGCCTGCACCGCTAGAGTGACCCCCGGGTCCCTCCATTGTTTTCTACCTGAAACCCAACGCCTGCTTTGCATACTGCACCCGGCCGCCCCTGTGCTGCTGAGGGTGTGTTTTGTGTGCCTACTTGTGTTCCCCCCATTGCTCTACAAAACCCCCCTGGTCAGACCCCCAAGGACGCGGGTACTTACCTGCTGGCAGACTGGAACCAGAGCACCCCTGTTCTCCGTAGGTGCCTATGTGGTTTGGGCACCTCTCTGACCTCGGCACCTGACCCGCCCTGAGCTGCTGGTGTGGTAACTATGGGGTTGCCTTGAACCCCCAACGGTGGGCTGCCTATGCCCCAGATCTGAGACTTGTAAGTGTTTTACTTACCTCCTAATCTAACCTTTATTTACCTCCCCCAGGAACTGTTGATTTTTGCACTGTGTCCACTATGAAAATAGTTTATTGCCATTTTTACAAAGACTGTATATGATATTGCTTTTATTCAAAGCTCCTAAAGTATGTAAGTGAAGTACTTTGCATTTAAAGTGTTTACTGCAAATCTCAAACCTGTAGTTCTTAAAATAAACTAAGAAAAGATATGTTTCTATAAAAAAAAAACAATTGGCCTGAAGTAAGTCTTTGAGTGTGTGTTCCTCATTTATTGCCTGTGTGTGTACAACAAATGCTTAACACTACCCTCTGATAAGCCTACTGCTCGACCACACTACCACAAAATAGAGCATTAGAATTATCTAATTTTGCTACTATCTTACCTCTAAGGGGAACCCTTGGACTCTATGCACACTATTTCTTACTTTGAAATATTATATACAGAGCCAACTTCCTACAAAGATCAAAAGATCAAAAAGCAACATTAGAAATAAGAACGAAGAGTGTTGCTGTACATTTTAATTCATTTTTACATGGTGTTAGTCAAGTAAGGTTTCTGGTATGAAATCGGGTCCCGATCAGAGAGGATATTTATAATAACAATAATCTACTTCAACAGGAACTATTCTGGATTAAAAAACTAAACACCCTTCACCCTCAGGGACTGAATGATTGTATTGAATTGTATTTAGTTGCTTTTTTGAGATTTACCTATTTGTTGATTTTCAGGCATTTGTAATTTCTTACTTGTACCATTGAATAGCTTGTTCATACTACTTTTGAGTTTTGATTTATTATGTGAATATTTCATATTATCACATATTTTTGCTCATGCAATGGGTTTATTATTTATGTTTGTAATCGTCTGATGGCGTTCACAACTTTGGTTTATTTCAAGGTACTTTTCTTCTTCACATGACTGTTCACAGGGTAAGATCATGTTCCCTTTGGGTGAGTCACAATTTTTTTTTCTCTAACTGGTGGAGCAAGATTAGGTGGTCTTCTTACCCTTCTTGTCTTCTGTTTACTTTCATTACTTGAAGCGATAAGTTGCCATCACATGATGGCATCTACATTTTAGGTTCACATTTCAGTCCTTTGTTTATTTCTATTTCTGTGCGTGATTTGGCTACCATGGGGACCATGGTACACGCCAAGCTGCAGTTGCCATAGGAATCTGATGACATGAATGACAGCAAGTTTCTCTTACTCTCTGGTTTATTTTTTGTTCTGAGGCACAGCATGTTCACTTCGGCGAGTCACATCCTGGTTCTGTACTCACACCCTCTTGGGTTTCTGTCTATCTCTATTACTTTACGTTATATCACTTTGCATGACAGGTGGTGTTCATACCCCTAGGTTTATATTACGGTCTTTTGTTAATTTCTATTTCTCCACATATTGTCTATTATGGCAACCATGACACACGCCGGGGTGGAGCTTGCCAGGCTGCAAAATGACCGCAAGTTAGTGAAGCTCCGCCGGCCGCATTTGATCCGTCAAACAATCCTGTGGCTACAACCACTTATGACCTCTATTGAATATGCTGCTGCCCGTCAGTGTGTGCAGGAGCTTGCAAGAACGGCAAACCGGTGTTGCTGAGGCGCACCCAGGCTACGAGGGCTTGGTGCGTGTCTGGTGAAGTTTGGGAGCTGGTGAGGTGCGGAGGGGAGGCCCAGGCTGGTGGGGCTCCCGGCAGAGAGACTGCAGAGCGATCGTCTAAGATCCGATGGGCTATTCCTTGCCTGACGCGCGAGGAGGCAGAGATGGCCTGGTGACGGCAGCCGGAGAGACACAAGGAGTGAGGTGGCTGTGTGGTGGCGATCCTGGTGGCGGCCTGGGGCGCAGTTGAAGTGAGCCAGGAACCAGAGCGGCACAGGAGGAGAGACGGGCAGGCGCGGCGCTGCGAACTACAGAGGGTTCTCCAGATATAGTCTGCCCTGAAATGGGAAGTGGAGGGGCCGACTAGCTAAGGAAGACATGCACGGAGGAGAAGTGAGGCGGCTGGGCCGGTGAGTGTTGGAGGCAGTCCGTGCAGCTTAAGACTGGACAGGGTGGCACGGCGGCCCCCGGCTGATGAACGGAGGCCCTGGTGGGCATGACTCTATGTGCTCTTTTTGCTGAGAGGCAGCAGAGAGCCTCTGTGGTCCAGTGCTGGTTGTGAGGGGTCCGACGGCAGTGGGACCACGGCGAGATAGACGCTGGAGCTTTGTTGTGTGGATGAGGGTCTTGTGGTGGCCAAGCAGGTGTCGGTGGCGACGAGCAGAAGGCTGTAGGCTATGCAGGCAGACTGGTGAGCTGTGCAGTTTGAGGCCTACACTATGTGGTGCGCTGCTGTGGCAGTCCTCGTGGGAGTTGTGGAAGTCGCAAATACTGCTGTCTGGAGAATACAGGTGCTCCTCATCAGAATAGAGATATAGAGGTCCGGGCACGCATCCTATTATACATCGGCACAGCAGGGGCGTCCTTAAGTAGCGCTTATTGGGAGAGTGTATCCAGTGCATCAACCAAAGTGTGAATCATGGGCAAAACTGATAAAAATCAAGTTAAATTACACTTTGACCAGCGAAAATCACAGAACTTTGCGGGGGAACGCACGGCAGCGTATACCTCTGGAAGAGCAGATATGCCTCAGGGGGAAGAAATAGAGCTGAGGCAAATATTAGCCGCAATGCAGCAAAGCCTGAACCAAATAGACAGTAAGACTGACTCCCTCTCCTTCAGAATGGGCAGAATGACGGAGAGGCTGGTTAAGCATGCAGAATGGCTAGACCTTTTGGAGAGGCGTATTTCTGACGGGGAGGATGGCCAGTCAGCTATGTCCTCTAGTCAAGCCAAAATGAACAAAGAACTGATGGCTCTACAAGTGAAAGTAGATGACTTAGAGGCCAGATCCCGCAGGAATAACCTATGCATAGTGGGTGTAGTGGAAGCTACTGATATAGACAACATGGAGGGCTACATTGAACGCCTGCTCGTCCAGCTGCTGGTTCGCGACACGTTCTCCAGCCTCTATGTGGTCGACGGAGCGCATTGTTTGCTGGCGGCCCGGCCGCCCCCGGGTGCCCCGCCAATGCCTATAATAGCCAAATTATTGAATTACAGAGACCGGGATGCTGTGCTGCACGAGCTAGAGAACTCAAAACTCTTCATCATGAGGGGATGACAATTTTGCTTTATCCAGATTTTACGCAACAAGTGCAAGAGGAAAGATGACAATTCATTTCAGGGAAGCGGCAGCTACAGGATCTATAACTGGAATACCGTATGTTATACCCGGCCAGGTTGCGGGTGATGGTGGATGGCAAGCCACTCCTCTTCACAGACCATAAACTCCTTGCCCAGTGCCTGAAGCGAAGGATGTCTGGGAGTGGGTGGGCGGGGTGGGGGACGGAGACTACAAACTGCAGATACCCCCCCATGATGGCTGTGACTAGAATATTTGTTAATGTAGGCAGAAAGAGGAAGAGGAGGCCTGCGTATGATGGACAAGGGGTGCACGGGCTAGTAACCAGGCTACCGGGACGAATAACGGTAGGACGTAGAATGAGTAAGCAGTGAATTAACCTTCGGCAGTGGTAAAGCACAGAATGCTGCAAAAGAGACGAAAGGGGGTCCTATGGTGTAAGATACAAAGTACCTAGATATTTGACCACCACAATAAGGTAGGTGGCCGGCAACAGAGAGATAAACTTGGCTGAGCAACATCCACCCAAGCGTGTGGAACACTTGTTGAATCAAAGGAGTGTTACTTTGGTTAATCAGTAGGTGGGTGGTGGGATGTGTAATTGCAGACAGGCGTATTGGGGAAATGCCTGTTGGCGGTGGGTGGGGGGTATTCACATGGAGTTTTTAAGTTACAAAGGTTGTCCTAGTAAAGCGATTGCAGACTCACACACACAATATGGCAGGCATCGGGTTCTCTACATCCTGTAGCTAATGACAAACCACACTTCAGAATCAGACACTAGCCAGGATTTGAACATAGTGAGAATGGTCACATGGGACATTGGACTTAAATGATGCTAGAAAGGTGTGAAAAGTAGTGGCCTACCTACAGAGGCACAAAGTGGACCTAGCTCTTTTACAGGAAACACACCTGGCGCCGGGTAGCGCCATGCTTACTCCTAGGATGATGAAGGAGCAGACTGGCTGCTGGCTTAATGTCCCATTCCAGGGGGGTCTTGATATGGGCATCGAAGCGCTCTGGCTTCTGCATCCGGGAGGTTGAAACGGACCACAGCGGCAGGTATATTGTGGCGTGCTGCAGTAAAGGAGCTTTCATGTTTCTCATGATTGGGATTTATGGGCCTAATTTTGATAACCTCCAATTTTACTATGATTTGGCAGCCACGGTGGTCACCTGGCATTTTGGGGGGAGATAGGTTCTCGCAGATATGGGGAGGTGAATTCAATTGCACCTTGGACCCTCTACTTGACAGGTCGGAGGCGCATAAAGGAAGCCGGCCTTGGCAGCCAGAGCGGTCACCAAGGTGGCAGCGGAGTTGGTCGATGTATGCTGATGCAGACACCTTATATGGGTGGGGACGTCCCTCACTACTCAACAGTACATGATTTACATACACAAATTGACCTCTGGCTGGTCTCCAAGAGCATGGCAGGTCGCATGCAGGTGGTGGACCCCTGGCCCAGAACATACTCCGACCATTCACTGGTCCCGCTGGAGATGAGTTTAGGTCCTAGATCGATTCCACCGTTTGCATAGCGATTCCCCCTATACTCGCTATTTGACTCTGCATTTCGTGACGAGTTAGCTACTGCAATTAAAGATTTCTTTCAGGTTAATATCGGCTCCGTAGATAGTATAGGCATTGTGTGGGACACATTTAAAGTGTACATCTGAGGGAATTACCATAGCAAAACATGCAGGGGTTCTGAGATCGATCTGGGGGCGTCTTGCCTATTTGGAGAAAGAGCTCACCCAGTTAGAGCGGGGACACCTGCTCACGACTGACAGGCAGATTCTAGGTCACATACACACCAAGTTGGTGGAATTTCAGGACAGGGCACTCACTGAGGTTCAACATTTGGGGAAATATGCAACAGCCTTTATCTATGGGGAGAGTGAGAGACCAGGGGCGGTACTGGCAAACATGGCACGCCCTAACAGAGAGAATTACACTATTATGGCAATACAGGCTGAGGATGGTCGTGAGATCCAGAGCAAATAGGTTTCTTGAGTATTATGCGGCCCTCTATAAGTCTACGATTGCCCCGAATCCAGATGCCATTTTAGACTATCTGCAGCACATAGAATTGCCAAGGCTGTCAGATGTAGATAAAGATTCCCTTATGGAGCCTCTGACCATTGCAGAGATGAGTAGAGCCCTCGGGGTATGGCAGAGGGGAAGGCTTTCCAGGACATATTGTTCCCCCATCTGAGGGGAGTGTATGCAGAGATGGTGGAGGCTGGGGTGATGTTGATTGCGTTGTTGAAACCTATCAAACTTCCAGCACAATGCTCATCCTACCGTCCGCTATCATTAATAAATGTAGAAACCAAAATCTATGCTAAGGTCCTGGGCAGACCAGTTGGCCATACTTTTACCTAAATTGATTAAACCTGCCGTAGTCTCGCAGCTAACCTCCGCACAGTGTTTGGTGCTATGCAAAACTTGAACCCGGAGACGAAGGCTGTAGCAGTCTTCCTAGATGCAGAGAAGGCCTTTCATTCTGTGGAGTGGCACTTTATGACGTCAGTCCTGCGGCGGTTGGGAGAGGGGGACGTTTTCCTACAATTAGTGACAACATTATATGAGAAGCCCTTGACCAGGCTTAGAGTTAATGGCTCGGTATCAGACCCATTCCACATTTCTTGGGGCACTAGGCAGGGGTACCTGTTGACGCCCCTACTGTATGCGATAGTGGCGGAACCGCTTGCATGTGCGTTGCGGGAATATCATGGCCATCGGGGCCTCAGATTCCAGAATGATAATCTGGTGATTTCAGCATTATGCAGATGACACTTTACTATACATCCGAGACCCCAACTGTAACGTAGCACTGATAGTACGAGAGATCATAAAATATGGCACCCTTTATGGCCTACAGATCAACTGGGACAAGTCCATTGTGTTCCCCGACGCCAGCCACAACTCCCGTGGATGTGGATTTCCAACTTGAGTGGGAAACAGGATCAGTTCGGTATCTAGGAATCCGGATCCACACTGATCCTAACATAGTAATGTCGGATAATTATGATGTTGCAATTAAAGCGCTGACGAGAGATGTGGAGAGATGGATCAGGTTGCCGCTCTCGTTGGTGGGTCGGATAGCCCTCATGAAAATGGAGGTGCTTCCGAAATTTTTATTCCTTTTCCAGAATATCCCTATGTTGCTGCCGAGAGTGGTTTTCGCGACCTTGAGGGCCCTGCTTATTAAGCTAGCCTGGGCAGGAAAGCATCCAACAGTTAATTGGCAGACTTTGACCCTGTCGTACAAGATGATTTAGAGACGTATTATAGGGGTGGTCATGCTATGTTTGCCCACACCTGGATACATGGCTCTCAGGACTTGCCATATTTAAAAATAGAATGCGAGCTGATGGCCCCAGATCCTTTGCCTTACAGGATATTTCACTCCCCTTCTCGTCGATATGGGGAATTTGCTTCCTTGAATACTAATACACAGGCATGGCATGGCCTGATGAGCCTGCAAGGACTCACCCTACTGTATTCCCCAGACGTGCCTCTGGAATGGTGTGCATGGTATGCATTGTGGCGCGATAAAAATGTGGTGGAGACAATGCATAAGTTACAGATTAAGACAATGGCCGACTTTCCAGGAGGGTGGCATGCGCACATGGGCAACCACGGTGGAGCGGGTATGTGCACCGACCCCGCTTCTGCAATATCATTTTTATAGAGCCAGGCATGCAATGGGCGCCATTTTGGGCGAGGAGCTGCAGGAACCACTAGACATACAGCCCCTCTCTATGATTATCAGAGACATGCAACCCCTTCACTTGGTGTCTAAACTCTATGCACATGCGCAGAAGACGCGTGTGCATGAGCTGATAAAGGCCAGAATCGAATGGCAGAGAGATTTGGGAACAGTTAATGGACGAACAGTGGCAATACTCCTGTTCAATGACCCGCGGAATCTCCTTGAACGGTAGGCATCACCTGATACACTTTAAATACATAAATATGGTATATTATACACCCCTCAAACTATATAAATATGGATTGCACACGGAGGCCACCGGTCCCAGATGTGAGTAAGACCAGGCAGGTTTTTTCCATACGGCATGGTCCTGTCCAGGCATTCAGCAGTTCTGGGGTCAAGAATTTGCAGAAATAAAAGGTACAGGGGGGCACCAGCTGGAACGCACACTGCTCGGCTGGGACAGGGAGATGCAGAAGACAGTTTGGCGTTTGATATCCATGGGACTGTTGCTAGCTAAGCGTCAGATAGCCATGTGCTGGGATCGAGGGTCGTTGTTGACGATTGAGGAATGGCACAAGGCCATTGTATATTACAACACGCAAACTGATACATGTAACGAACTGGCTCCTCCAACCAGCAGACCTGCTCAATATTGGGAAGCTTATAAGAAATACCTGATTGGCAAAGAAACGGGTGAACCGGAGGGAGGTGGATCTGGGGATGCAGGGGATGATAACCACTAGGTACACACTGTAATGGTCTAACAGTTCCCAGGGGCCCACAGACAGCTGAGGCATAATATTTGCTAATGTTGGAGGGCAGGGGTGAGATAGGGGTGGGCACAACTTGAATGGCACGGTCATGGTTTGCATTTATTGCTATAGTCAGAGAAGATGCATATGATACAGCATTCGACTGTGCGAGATACATAGAACTTGTAATGTGTGATGATGCAATTGCTCTTTTAGAATTGTGTTAAAAAGCATAAAGAATAAAAAAATAAAAAAAAGACACACCAAGCCGTGGCTTTCATGAATCACAATTTTTTTTTTTTTTTACTTTTCTGATATATTTTTTGATAATGTGCAAGGTATATTCACGCTAATCTTTTTGTTGTACGGGTGTTGTTTAGGCATGTTTACAATACTTTTGCTTTGTGACTCGTTTCACTTTTGGTGTACTGGGGCACTATGTAAGTTTTATTTACAGCGGACTGTGTTGCACTCAACATTTAGGGTTCACCGATTTCCTTTTATGCACAGTAGTGTAATTTACTATTTAGTATGAAGGTAGCGCTTCAGTGCCCTAATTGTTTTGATTCATATTATTTACAGGATGTCTTGTCCCCTGATAAAGGGCTTCGCCCGAAATGCATTGGTCTGTTGTCTTAAACGACTATAAAAGCAGATATAATTTTGATTTCAAGCAAACTTATTTTTGATGAATACAACTATTGGAGACCACATGATTGTTTTTTTTTCACCACCTTGTAATATTTCACAATTTCATGAAGATTTGTTTGAATAAATGACTGAATTAATTACCATTGACTGAAGTTGAGAATTGTTTCTTGAGTGAATCAGGGGGATGCCCCCAAACAGGAGGGGTGCTTCGTTGGTCAATCCAATTCTGGATAAAAGTGTGTATTATTTTTATAAATTGGTGTTGGAATTCTTTATTGAGTGTCTCTCTCACTTATTGTACAAGTGTGTGCCTTAAATGCTTAGCACTACCCTCTGATATGCCTAACTGCTTGACTACAGTACCACAAAAGAGCAATTGGGATGCCATTTGGGCCTCTGTGATACCTCTGAGGTTTTCTCTGGACTCTTCACAGTTTACCTCATTTTGGTCCACTATATAAAGAGCCAGCTTCCTACAGGCAGCACAGCTAGTTGCTGGAAACAGAGGGTGAAGCCTGTCCCCTTTGTAAAAATTATGAATGTTCTGTCACAGACCTGGAGATGCCTCTGCCGGTCATAAATAAATATAAGAGCACAGGGATGCGTAACTATAGAGCAGAGACAGGATCTTGCTCCAGGAAAGCTTCAAAGGGCTCATCAAATTGGATGGGATGATGTACAGAATTAAGGGTGAGGATTTGAAGGGGCCTGTCAGTCACTTTGAGAAGGATAAGAGTTTTGACTTCTGAAAATGATTTAAACTGACCACTCAAAAGGCAAACATCAAGCTTTAAGTGAGGGACTGATAAGTAATAGGGCTTGTTCTTGCTTGGAGATTATGAATAGGAACATTTCCCCACCTCTGCATAAAAACATATCTGATGGTACTGTGGATTGCTGCATCAGAGGATGTCTGCATATGCTACAGAAACAGTGAGCCTGTGCAGGACAAGAAATGGACACAGACCCTGGTCAGAAGAATGTGCTTGGAGTTTGGATGTAAACTGTCACACCGGAAACAAGACTTGGGTGTACCTCTCAATCTACAGAACACAGCTGGAAAACTGCACACGTTAGGAAGATGGCCATTCAATGAGAATACATGGTGCAAAACATGAAAGTAGAAGAGAGACTGCTGGAACTGTATGAAAGACTGTGTACTCCCTCCCCCACAAACCCCAAGCATTGTATGCATTTCTAAAAGAACATCAGAGTGCCCTGATCTCCTGATGGCCAGCAGGAGCACAAACAACAGCAAAGGAAAATGTACTATTTATGAACCAGTTGACAAGTCGTAAGTGGATTGCACTAGCCTTTGTGAAGAGGAAACTGGAGGTGAAGCACAAAGCCAACTCTCACTTACTCTGGGCTAGTACACAGAAGAACCCTTCAATGGAAGATGCGGACAGCTGACCCTGCACCTTGGAAACTGTAGGGTACCATCTATTGATCTAGGCAGATTTAAAAGGGCCAGAAAAGAGACTGCCTAATGCCGTTGACACCCTACAGAAACTCAGTGTAATTTCGAAGCTGTGAACTTGACCAACCTGCACAAGGTGATAACTTCTTTAGTCCCTCCAGTCTACCTGAAAGCAAGAGGCAGCCAGCGGCTGGGACTCATGCTGTACTCCTGAAGTGTGAGGATGCCTCCGGTGGCAACTTGTGAGTAACACACAGGAACATTCACTGACTGACCGTGCAAGATGGAGCTGTATTTACTTTAAAACTATCTAAACTTGAAGTGACTGATCCACTTTGCTATTCTGTTTTAATTGTAACCATCAAACATGTTTTTACTAAATGTGTTTGGGAGCTTTACTACATGATGTTGTGATTTACTTATTTTGGTACTGTTTTCATGCAAGATCTGGATAGTCTACCATCTTGTGCCAAGTTGTTACCAGACAGCAGACTAAGGTAACTCAGTGAGACCACAACATAAGCAGAACACATGAGCTTTAAAGTGTTCTAAAAAATGACCTTAGAGAAGGCTTGGCCCTTAGATCCTTTGTAACAGCATTCCAAAAAAAAGAGAGTGCAGCTCCTGAAAATGGTGTTGAAGTTCTAAGTCCAAAAAGTTCCTGCTTCTTAGTCCGCCTGAGATGTTGAGAACATTACTATGAAACACCCAGGCCCTATATGCATATATGGATGCCTGCAAAAGAAATGCAAAAAACAGCAACACTTCTGATGTTAAATACCGAACAGCAACAATTCTGTTGTTAAATCCTGAACAGAAGCTCCATTCACTTAAATAGCCCCGCCTTCTAGCAAAATTACAATGCATGGGCTTTAGCATAGTATTTTTGGCAGGACTTCTCTTGTATATGCAAGCCCATTAACTAGAGACTGGGAAATAAAATGAATACCCCAGTTCTGCACCAATTGCTCTAAATCAGTTATATTCCCAAAGACGGACTGGAGACCTCAGCTCGGAATGATGTGCCTACTACAATTGGCCACTGAGCATTTAAGCAGCTACATATTCAGACTGCAAAGGACAGGGAGGGATTCACTTTACAGAACTTGACATCCTTTCGAGATAAATATACAGTAGATGTGATCCACTGGCTAAAGTGACCTATCTCACTGATGGGTACAACTCCTTATTTAAAACGGTAAAAAAAAAGTGTACATATACACAAAAACACCCCTTATTTAATACCAGACAATTGCTTTAATAAAAAATAGTGTGACGAGAGCCCTACTGTGGGACTCTGGTAAATCTACGATTGCCATGGTGACCCTATGATGAAGCGCATATGAATCGGGTCAGCTGCCTGATTAAAAAAAATTATTACTGGGCCTCCCAGACAGTCGGAACCAATGACTGTTTGGCACTCAACAAAAATCCAGCAACTCAATCAGCCACAAATACATCAGACTCTTCAGGAAATCTGGCAGAATTATATAAGAGTTCAATACCATGACAAGGGCTGGAACGCACAAAAACGGTGACTAAAATTTGTCAGGAAGTTCAAAGGAAAATGGGATGGAAGGATCCGGTTACATGGGAGACACCCCAGTGGGACTGCATGACCAATGAATCCTAGATGGCATTAACAAATGAAATATGCTAGAGTTTTACAAAATGGGAGGTAGTGGAGGGACAGATGGTCTAAAAGAGTTTGAGGTCCTACAAAAGGAATTTCAACTAGCGGGACAACTAATAACATAACTGCTTACAGTTCAGAAATGCACTCAACAAATGCATACACTTGCTACTGGACATACAGGAAGAATCCCCTTCAGAATATAGAATACTGGTGCCTCACTCCAAAGACATGCCATATCACAGGTGTACACTAGATAACGCTTACAGAAGCGAGAAGTAAATGGGAACAGGATATAGGTATATTTGATGACGAAGACAGACGTATGCAGCGGCAACTCCTCCGCTGTGGCGGAGGAGCATCACACCGAACCCCCACTGCACTGTATTGCCGGGCTGGAGAGAGCAGGCACAGACTTCCAGTATGCCTGGGAGCGCGCCATGGCTGGAAGCTCCAGCCAATCCTGACACTGCTCTGAGCATCACAAAATTGGCCGCAGGGCAGGCAGGGAGCCTGTGCTGCCTGCTGAGGAGATGGGAGGAGCGGTGAGAGGTATGTAGAAATCCATTTGCATTGGAAATTAGAGCAGGCTTTAGGCTAGCTCAATTGAAGATCTTGCACCGCATATAAGATACCAGGGTACATTTAAAACATTTGGGATGGTGGGCGATGGTAAATGCCTTCGCTGTAGTAATTAGTTTGGAAACCAAACACACACACACATCATGGGACAGCCCCTAAATACAAGTCTTCTGGAATAGTACTAGGGGCCCTATCACTAAGATATTAGGAGAAAACATTATAGCGATTCTGGGCCTATCGAAGGTGTGACAATGCAGAGATATAAACTACTGTTCTATAATATTTTCCGTATGGGTTGCCAGAACAGATATTTGCTAACACTGAAAAAAACAGATGGCACTTACAACGGGGGCCATATTGGGAACATTTGGACAGGTGCATGCTCACTTAGAGAGTAATATACAAGTTACTGGAATGTCACAAAAATATTTGAAAAATATGAAGACTGTGGAAAGCAATACGAGAAGGGATAATGGGATGCAACCTTCAATAAGATGGCACATGATTTAGCTAATTCCCAGACTTCGAAATACTGGGTTGGGATTGTAACCTTACAGAAGTTTGCTCCTTTTGGAATTGATCTAAAGGATGTTTCTCTATCATATGTTGAGCTTAAAAGTGGACATGGCAGATCAACAAATTTATAAAGCATCTGTAAAGAAATACCAACATGCTATTCGAAGAGCCTGGGTAAATGACTTTGCTAGTAAGATCAACACATCCTCAAACTCTATGAAAGAAATCTAACATATTGTAAAGGCTTTCTCAAAACCATATCCAGCTGATGCTGATCCATCCCCTCAGTGGAGCGCTGTGAACTATTGGCTGCTCGCTCCCTTGGCAAAGTGAGCAGCATTTATGATTTCTTAGTGTCAGGTTTGAAGGACAATCTGGAAAGATCTGGCACTAACATTAACTGAATCCATCTTTCGAGGTTGTCACAATTAAACAAAGGGGATGTCACATGTGTGGTAGGATCGATTACATCAGGCTCGCCACTTAATCCGGCTCTAATAGATGCTTATTGAAGGGTGGGGATGTAATGTTATCAGCATTGACAGAACTCTACAATCTACCACTGAAGACCAGGCAGGTTCCATCGGAATGGAAATACGCCATCACCCAAAGCAACTGAGAACTACAGGCCCATAGCTCTACTTCCGGGGCCAAGCAAGACATTGGAGAAGATTATTAACAACAATACATCTGCTTTGTTGAAATCCAATAATATCCACCATTCGACTCAGTCAGGGTTTCGAGCTGGCCGCAATACAAAACCAACCTTTCAGAGGGCGACAGAAAACCTTGACCGCAATACAAAACCAGCTCTTCAGAGGGTGACAGAAGACCTTAAACTGGTCTGTGATCAGGGTGGCTTGGCAGCACTCATTCTTCTTGACCTGAGTGCCGCTTTCAATACGGTCTCCCACCCCATTCTACTGCAATGCCTTAAAGAAATTGGTATAAGTGGAAACGCCTTAAAATTACTTGCTTACCTTTTGGATGGGAGAGGCTTTCAGGTCAGCAAGGGTTCAGCAGCTGAGGTGTGGAGTCCTGTAGGGCTCTTCAATGAGCCCCACATTTTTGGGGGGCGAGCACAATGCGCTCCGTCCTGTATTGTAATGTCTCTTTGGGCTTCAAACCACGCCCATCTCATGTCAGTCTCTTTCATTGGTTTGTGGGCTAGCCTTTTAAAATCTGCTTGCTTTCTTTAGTGAAAGGCATGCATAGGTCATGCCTTTTCGGGTGTTTAGACCTCCTTGTGCGCACCGACCAATTACTAAAAACATACGAGGCTCCATGTTTTCCGTCCAGTTTCTGGACTACTTTTGGCCTCTAGCTCAGCCGGCACCTAGAGAAACCTACAAACCTGCGCATTTTTTACAACTAGACACCCAAGAGAGTCCAGGAAGGTGTGGCTTGTGTGGTTCCCCCAGTGTTTTCTTACCCAGAATGTTCAGCAAACCTCAAATTTAGCTAAAAAAAAAGAAATCACATTTTTCCCACATTTGTGTGTGGGATCACCGCACTGGGACAAATTTCCTACCACCCAATGTTCCCCGGTAAAAATGATACCTCACTTGTGTATGTGGGCCAAGTGCCTGTGACAGGGAAGAGCCAAAAACATGTCGAAATTGAGGTGGAACCAAGGCAGTTTGAAAAATAAATATTTTTAGGCCGACAAGTGGGGCAACATTTTTATCGGTGTAGATGAGACAATGCAGAGTGGTAGGAATTTTGTGGAAGGTTCCATCACAAAGATGTGGGGAAAATGTGTGAGTTTTAGCAAAGTAAGAGGTTTGCAGGGCATTGTGGATAAGAAAATGGTGCGGGTGCATGTGAAGCACACCACGCTGGAAATCACCCAGATGTTTAGTTTTCAGATGTGTCTAAGTCTATGGATTTTTCCACATGGCAGCGTCCCAAAGTCCAAAAAGTGCAGCCCTCACCATTCCAAGTGGGACGATTTTGAGAGTTAACCAAGCTCTCATGGCTCAAATGTAAAACCAAAACCCACAATAATCAAATTGCCTCTTGCTTGCCATGGGATAAGATGTTTTAGTGTGCGGGGGGAGAGCTGAAAGACTGTTACCCCCTTCAGTTGGGGTGGGGGCATAACCAGGCCCATACTGGTTGGTAGCCACCACCCCACTATTTGTTTTTTAATTCCCTGGCATCTAGGAGACTTTCTGCCACACCCCCACCCCCCACCCCAAGGGGTGTGGATCGGAGGTAACTGCCCCATCTGCCCACTGGTGGGCAGAACAACTTTGGCCCCATTTACTTGTGGTGGGGGTATGGCCATACCCCCACAATCTTATTTTGAAAAAAAAAAATCTTCCCTGGTGGGTTATGTCCCTTCCAAAAATAGCCAGGTGGCAGATATGGCCAACAGTAATGTGCCCCCATGGGGAGCGACCCTTTCCCAAGGGGCTGCCCCCCACAAACAAAACACACACATACAAACACACTAACAAGTAGTACACATTCTTTTAATGCAGCAGCTTGCTTCTCGTTGGGCATAAACACCCACACAATAGTGTTTAGCGAATGTATGGTGAGTTACCAAGTAGCAGCTTTGCAGATGTCTGCGAGCGTGACATTACCAATGGAAATCATTGTGGCACCTTTCCTAAAGCAGAATGTTCTCAAGGAGCAGTGATTTAGCTTTTGAGCAACAAATATTATTAAATCCCACAATCCAACTCTGAAGGCCCACCTTTGAGATAGGGTTGCCAAAGTGTAGCTGGGCAAAAGCAACCTATAGTTACTTTGTTTTGTTCTAATTAACTTTGCATAGTAAACCTAATACATAATAATTCTTCTAGCGTCAAAAGTATGCAGAGCTTTTTCTGATAAGTTCTGTGGTTGCAGGAAGAAAGATGGCAGATCAACAGGAAAAATTAACTACTTTGGGCAAAGGACAAGAGTGTGCTCTAAGCATAACTCGGTCTTTGTGTACTTGTATAAAAGGTTCTTCAACTGACAGTCTTTAGCTCTGTAACTCCGTCCAAGGGTGGGGCTGCTACTATGAAAACTACCTTCTTTGAAAGGAAACAGTGGACACAAACTAAATGGCGACTTACTTGTAGGAGCCGTTTTGCAGTTTATAAAATGTATCTGGAGTCACATGCTGTGAACTGCTCCACCGTCTAAGGGTTGGGTCCAGAACTGTCTCTTTTTACTATTTTTTTTCTCTCTTGGCACTGACCACTTGATTATATGTCCATGCTCCTGTGACCTCAGACGGATGACTCAGAAGCCTCTCTATGTTGTTGCCATCTTCATTTTCTGTTTTCCCTTGGCAACTTGTACTATTATTTGTGCTTCCTCTTTCTTTGTGCATATTCCCTGCAGCTTTTGGATCCAAATCTCCTAATTTCTGGGGGGGTCCAACAGTTACCTGTAAAGCCAGAAAAATCTTCAAGCAACAAAACTACTATGGGTAAGTAACCTTTTTTCAGCACTAATCTTGTCTGCATTCACATGCTGTGCTTAGAGTCTGTTGCAGTATTCTCTCTCATTGGGAGGCTAGCTTGAAAAGTATTGTTTGCAAAAAGGTACTTTCGGGCCCACTTGTGTTTCCCTGTTAGTGTGAATTTACACACATTAGTGTATTGGGAAAGTATGTATGGATGACCAAATGGCTGCAATGAACATGTAATTTATTGAGACATTAGCCAGGAATACCAATGTGGGTCCCTTTTTCCTTGTAATATGTGCTATTGGATTTTTGTTCAAAACAAAACCAGCTGTCTTAGAAAATGTTTGGATTGCTTGCACTACCCATCTTGCGATAGTCCCCTTGATGACAGCTGAGCCTTTAGTTGCTGTAGCAAAGGAACATAAAAAAAAAATGGCTTCTATTTCTGACTTGTCTTGTTTGTTGCAGGTAATACATGACGTTCTGTAGGAAGTTGGCTCTGTATGTGCTATTTCAAAGTAAGGAATAGCATGCACAGAGTCCAAGGGTTCCCCTTAGAGGTAAAATAGTGGTAAAAAGAGATAATACTAATGCTCTATTTTGTGGTAGTGTGGTCGAGCAGTAGGCTTATCCAAGGAGTAGTGTTAAGCATTTGTTGTACATACACATAGACAATAAATGAGGTACACACACTCAGAGACAAATCCAGCCAATAGGTTTTTGTATAGAAAAATATCTTTTCTTAGTTTATTTTAAGAACCACAGGTTCAAATTCTACATGTAATATCTCCTTCGAGAGGTATTGCAGGTAAGTACTTTAGGAACTTTAAATCATAAAAATTGCATGTATACTTTTCAAGTTATTGACAAATAGCTGTTTTAAAAGTGGACACTTAGTGCAATTTTCACAGTTCCTAGGGGAGGTAAGTTTTTGTTAGGTTTACCAGGTAAGTAAGACACTTACAGGGTTCAGTTCTTGGTCCAAGGTAGCCCACCGTTGGGGGTTCAGAGCAACCCCAAAGTCACCACACCAGCAGCTCGGGGCCGGTCAGGTGCAGAGTTCAAAGTGGTGCCCAAAACACATAGGCTAGAATGGAGAGAAGGGGGTGCCCCGGTTCCGGTCTGCTTGCAGGTAAGTACCCGCGTCTTCGGAGGGCAGACCAGGGGGGTTTTGTAGGGCACCGGGGGGGACACAAGCCCACACAGAAATTTCACCCTCAGCAGCACGGGGGCGGCCGGGTGCAGTGTAGAAACAAGCGTCGGGTTCGCAATGTTAGTCTATGAGAGATCTCGGGATCTCTTCAGCGCTGCAGGCAGGCAAGGGGGGGGATTCCTCGGGGAAACCTCCACTTGGGCAAGGGAGAGGGACTCCTGGGGGTCACTTCTCCAGTGAAAGTCCGGTCCTTCAGGTCCTGGGGGCTGCGGGTGCAGGGTCTCTCCCAGGCGTCGGGACTTTGGATTCAAAGAGTCGCGGTCAGGGGAAGCCTCGGGATTCCCTCTGCAGGCGGCGCTGTGGGGGCTCAGGGGGGACAGGTTTTGGTACTCACAGTATCAGAGTAGTCCTGGGGTCCCTCCTGAGGTGTTGGATCTCCACCAGCCGAGTCGGGGTCGCCGGGTGCAGTGTTGCAAGTCTCACGCTTCTTGCGGGGAGCTTGCAGGGTTCTTTCAAAGCTGCTGGAAACAAAGTTGCAGCCTTTCTTGGAGCAGGTCCGCTGTCCTCGGGAGTTTCTTGTCTTTTCGAAGCAGGGGCAGTCCTCAGAGGATGTCGAGGTCGCTGGTCCCTTTGGAAGGCGTCGCTGGAGCAGGATCTTTGGAAGGCAGGAGACAGGCCGGTGAGTTTCTGGAGCCAAGGCAGTTGTCGTCTTCTGGTCTTCCTCTGCAGGGGCTTTCAGCTAGGCAGTCCTTCTTCTTGTAGTTTGCAGGAATCTAATTTTCTAGGGTTCAGGGTAGCCCTTAAATACTAAATTTAAGGGCGTGTTTAGGTCTGGGGGGTTAGTAGCCAATGGCTACTAGCCCTGAGGGTGGGTACACCCTCTTTGTGCCTCCTCCCAAGGGGAGGGGGTCACAATCCTAACCCTATTGGGGGAATCCTCCATCTGCAAGATGGAGGATTTCTAAAAGTTAGTCACTTCAGCTCAGGACACCTTAGGGGCTGTCCTGACTGGCCAGTGACTCCTCCTTGTTGCTTTCTTTGTTCCCTCCAGCCTTGCCGCCAAAAGTGGGGGGCGTGGCCGGAGGGGGCGGCAACTCCACTAAGCTGGAGTGCCCTGCTGGGCTGTGACAAAGGGGTGAGCCTTTGAGGCTCACCGCCAGGTGTCACAGCTCCTACCTGGGGGAGGTGTTAGCATCTCCACCCAGTGCAGGCTTTGTTACTGGCCTCAGAGTGACAAAGGCACTCTCCCCATGGGGCCAGCAACATGTCTCTAGTGTGGCAGGCTGCTGGAACTAGTCAGCCTACACAGATAGTTGGTTAAGTTTCAGGGGGCACCTCTAAGGTGCCCTCTGTGGTGTATTTTACAATCAAATGTACACTGGCATCAGTGTGCATTTATTGTGCTGAGAAGTTTGATACCAAACTTCCCAGTTTTCAGTGTAGCCATTATGGTGCTGTGGAGTTCGTGTAAAACAGACTCCCAGACCATATACTCTTATGGCTACCCTGCACTTACAATGTCTAAGGTTTTGCTTAGACACTGTAGGGGCACAGTGCTCATGCACTGGTACCCTCACCTATGGTATAGTGCACCCTGCCTTAGGGCTGTAAGGCCTGCTAGAGGGGTGTCTTATCTATACTGCATAGGCAGTGAGAGGCTGGCATGGCACCCTGAGGGGAGTGCCATGTCGACTTACTCATTTTGTTCTCACTAGCACACACAGGCTTGTAAGCAGTGTGGCTGTGCTGAGTGAGGGGTCTCTAGGGTGGCATAATGCATGCTGCAGCCCTTAGAGACCTTCCCTGGCATCAGGGCCCTTGGTACCAGAGGTACCAGTTACAAGGGACTTATCTGGATGCCAGGGTGTGCCAATTGTGGGATCAATGGTACATTTTAGGTGAAAGAACACTGGTGCTGGGGCCTGGTTAGCAGGGTCCCAGCACACTTCTCAGTCAAGTCAGCATCAGTATCAGGCAAAAAGTGGGGGGTAACTGCAACAGGGAGCCATTTCTTTACACAAGCCCCCCCCAGCCCACAGGCCAGGAGACTCAGCCAACGCTGGAAGAGTCTTCCTAGTCTGTCAGGCGAGGAAGAGTAGAGGAAATGGCTGGTTTGTTGCAGGGCCTACTCTGCCTTACATCCTCCTGTTCAGGTCATTCCCTCTGGGGAACTGACCCACTTCCACAGTGATAGGACCTAGTCTGAACTGCCTCTTGTCTGTGCTTTTTATGTCTTTACCCATTCTCTCTATTTTGAGGTCAGAGGTATCCACCTCTGCTAATCTTATGTTAGCCAGGGTCACCCCTAGCTTACCCAAAGAGGTTACCCAGAGCTGGAGTAACCCCACCATGACCAACAGGGTCAGGGGGCCTAACTTGTTATTTGGCATGGGGTCAGACCACCATGCCAAGGATAGTGCAGCCATAAAGGCTAACACCCAGCAGAGGCCACTGACAGCTGTCAGTGCCCAGAACCACACCTTTAGCTCTTCACCTACAAGGGAAGGGGCTAAGTTACAGGCTTCTTTGGGTTCAGGGTGCCTGTCTGCTGTATTAGAGTGGGGGGTTACCACATCTTGTAGTAAACACCCTTCTTCCACTCTTTCTTCTGTTAGCTGAGGAGCCACCCACTCAGGCTTAACAGTTGCCTGACTAGCCAGGACTTCTTGTGGGTCAGGTTGGACTTTATCAGAGCCATTTTTGGAGTTCTCCCCTACTGGAGCAGAATCTCCTTGGCTTGCTGGAACCTTGGCTAAAGGTTGTCCACCTTTCCTACTCTGTTTCCTTTTCTTTTTCTTCTGGGGCCTACTTGCATTTACTGCAGAGGCAGGCACTCCAGAATCCTTGGGAGAGGACTGGCCCTGGACCAGTTCTTCTCTTAGGCTCTGACTAACCTCTGGGTAGTCATTTCCAAGGAGACAATCAAGGGGGAGGTCTGTACTGACTACCACCCTTCTCCAGCTAAAAGTTCCACCCACTTCTATGGGCACAAGAGCCACAGGCCTATTAGTGACCCTGTCTGGGCTAACTCTTACTCTGGCCATCTCACCTGGGATGTACTGGTTTGAGAGTACCAGCCTGTCATGCACAATAGTGTGACTGGCACAAGTGTCTCTCAGGGCAGTGGTTGGGATTCCATTCACCAGTAGGTGGTGGAAGTGTCTACTTCCCTCTGGAATCTCCAACTCACCTGTTGGGCCCTGTTTCCAGTTGAAGGCTATGAAGACCTCCTCATCTGAGGAGTCATCTCCCATGGCTACACTGGTTACCCCTGGAATTTTGTTCTGGGGTTTGTTTTTGGGACAAGAAGTGTCCTTGGTGTGGTGCCCAGACTGTTTACAGTTGTGGCACCATGCCTTAGTGGCATCCCAGTTCTTACCCTGGTACCCACCTTTGTTTTGGGTTGTGTCTTGGGGCCCACCCACCTGTTCTGGTTTTTGGGGGCCTACAGAGGACTCTTTTTCTTTGTTTCTAGGGTCACCCACTTTCTCCTGGGGAGTTTTTGTAACCCCTTTCTTTTGGTCACCCCCAGTGGAAGTTTTGGTTACCCTAGTCTTGACCCAGTGGTCTGCCTTCTTTCCCAATTCTTGGGGAGAAATTGGACCTAGGTCTACCAGATACTGATGCAACTTTTCATTGAAGCAGTTACTTAAAATGTGCTCTTTCATAAACAAATTATAAAGCCCAACATAGTCACACACTTCATTTCCAGTTAACCAACCATCTAGTGTTTTTACTGAGTAGTCTACAAAATCAACCCAGGTCTGGCTCGAGGATTTTTGAGCCCCCCTGAATCTAATTCTATACTCCTCAGTGGAGAATCCAAAGCCCTCAATCAGGGTACCCTTCATGAGGTCATAAGATTCTGCATCTTTTCCAGAGAGTGTGAGGAGTCTATCCCTACACTTTCCAGTGAACATTTCCCAAAGGAGAGCACCCCAGTGAGATCTGTTTACTTTTCTGGTTACACAAGCCCTCTCAAAAGCTGTGAACCATTTGGTGATGTCATCACCATCTTCATATTTTGTTACAATCCCTTTGGGGATTTTTAGGATGTCAGGAGAATCTCTGACCCTATTTAAGTTGCTGCCACCATCGATGGGACCTAGGCCCATCTCTTTTCTTTCCCTTTCTATGGCTAGGAGCTGCTTTTCCAAAGCCAATCTTTTGACCATCCTGGCTAACAGGGGGTCATCTTCACTGGAGTTATCCTCAGTGATTTCAGAGGTGTTGGTCTCTCCTGTGAGGGAACCAGCATCTCTGACTATTATTTTTGGAGTCAGGGTTTGAGGGACCCTGTTCTCCCTAGATAGGACTGGTAGGGGGGAATTTTCCTCCTGGTCACTATCCTCTTCCTCTGAGTTGCCACCCTCAGAGGGGTTGGCCTTTTCAAACTCTGCCAAAAGCTCCTGGAGCTGTATTTTGGTAGGTTTGGGGCCCATTGTTATTTTCTTTATTTTACAGAGTGACCTTAGCTCCCTCATCTTAAGATGGAGGTAAGGTGTGGTGTCGAGTTCCACCACAGTCACATCTGTGCTAGACATTTTGCTTCTAAAAGTTGGAATACTTTTTAAGAATCTACAACTGGTTCTAGAATCTAATTCAAACTTTTACAAACTTTTAAACTCTAAAAGAAATGCTAAACAGGATCTAACACAAGGCCCTAGCAGGTCTTTTAAGAATTTAGAAAACTTTTCAAATTGCAAAAATCAATTTCTAATGACAATTTTGGAATTTGTCGTGTGATCAGGTATTGGCTGAGTAGTCCAGCAAATGCAAAGTCTTGTACCCCACCGCTGATCCACCAATGTAGGAAGTTGGCTCTGTATGTGCTATTTCAAAGTAAGGAATAGCATGCACAGAGTCCAAGGGTTCCCCTTAGAGGTAAAATAGTGGTAAAAATAGATAATACTAATGCTCTATTTTGTGGTAGTGTGGTCGAGCAGTAGGCTTATCCAAGGAGTAGTGTTAAGCATTTGTTGTACATACACATAGACAATAAATGAGGTACACACACTCAGAGACAAATCCAGCCAATAGGTTTTTGTATAGAAAAATATCTTTTCTTAGTTTATTTTAAGAACCACAGGTTCAAATTCTACATGTAATATCTCCTTCGAGAGGTATTGCAGGTAAGTACTTTAGGAACTTTAAATCATAAAAATTGCATGTATACTTTTCAAGTTATTGACAAATAGCTGTTTTAAAAGTGGACACTTAGTGCAATTTTCACAGTTCCTAGGGGAGGTAAGTTTTTGTTAGGTTTACCAGGTAAGTAAGACACTTACAGGGTTCAGTTCTTGGTCCAAGGTAGCCCACCGTTGGGGGTTCAGAGCAACCCCAAAGTCACCACACCAGCAGCTCGGGGCCGGTCAGGTGCAGAGTTCAAAGTGGTGCCCAAAACACATAGGCTAGAATGGAGAGAAGGGGGTGCCCCGGTTCCGGTCTGCTTGCAGGTAAGTACCCGCGTCTTCGGAGGGCAGACCAGGGGGGTTTTGTAGGGCACCGGGGGGGACACAAGCCCACACAGAAATTTCACCCTCAGCAGCACGGGGGCGGCCGGGTGCAGTGTAGAAACAAGCGTCGGGTTCGCAATGTTAGTCTATGAGAGATCTCGGGATCTCTTCAGCGCTGCAGGCAGGCAAGGGGGGGATTCCTCGGGGAAACCTCCACTTGGGCAAGGGAGAGGGACTCCTGGGGGTCACTTCTCCAGTGAAAGTCCGGTCCTTCAGGTCCTGGGGGCTGCGGGTGCAGGGTCTCTCCCAGGCGTCGGGACTTTGGATTCAAAGAGTCGCGGTCAGGGGAAGCCTCGGGATTCCCTCTGCAGGCGGCGCTGTGGGGGCTCAGGGGGGACAGGTTTTGGTACTCACAGTATCAGAGTAGTCCTGGGGTCCCTCCTGAGGTGTTGGATCTCCACCAGCCGAGTCGGGGTCGCCGGGTGCAGTGTTGCAAGTCTCACGCTTCTTGCGGGGAGCTTGCAGGGTTCTTTCAAAGCTGCTGGAAACAAAGTTGCAGCCTTTCTTGGAGCAGGTCCGCTGTCCTCGGGAGTTTCTTGTCTTTTCGAAGCAGGGGCAGTCCTCAGAGGATGTCGAGGTCGCTGGTCCCTTTGGAAGGCGTCGCTGGAGCAGGATCTTTGGAAGGCAGGAGACAGGCCGGTGAGTTTCTGGAGCCAAGGCAGTTGTCGTCTTCTGGTCTTCCTCTGCAGGGGCTTTCAGCTAGGCAGTCCTTCTTCTTGTAGTTTGCAGGAATCTAATTTTCTAGGGTTCAGGGTAGCCCTTAAATACTAAATTTAAGGGCGTGTTTAGGTCTGGGGGGTTAGTAGCCAATGGCTACTAGCCCTGAGGGTGGGTACACCCTCTTTGTGCCTCCTCCCAAGGGGAGGGGGTCACAATCCTAACCCTATTGGGGGAATCCTCCATCTGCAAGATGGAGGATTTCTAAAAGTTAGTCACTTCAGCTCAGGACACCTTAGGGGCTGTCCTGACTGGCCAGTGACGACTCCTTGTTGCTTTCTTTGTTCCCTCCAGCCTTGCCGCCAAAAGTGGGGGCCGTGGCCGGAGGGGGCGGCAACTCCACTAAGCTGGAGTGCCCTGCTGGGCTGTGACAAAGGGGTGAGCCTTTGAGGCTCACCGCCAGGTGTCACAGCTCCTACCTGGGGGAGGTGTTAGCATCTCCACCCAGTGCAGGCTTTGTTACTGGCCTCAGAGTGACAAAGGCACTCTCCCCATGGGGCCAGCAACATGTCTCTAGTGTGGCAGGCTGCTGGAACTAGTCAGCCTACACAGATAGTTGGTTAAGTTTCAGGGGGCACCTCTAAGGTGCCCTCTGTGGTGTATTTTACAATCAAATGTACACTGGCATCAGTGTGCATTTATTGTGCTGAGAAGTTTGATACCAAACTTCCCAGTTTTCAGTGTAGCCATTATGGTGCTGTGGAGTTCGTGTAAAACAGACTCCCAGACCATATACTCTTATGGCTACCCTGCACTTACAATGTCTAAGGTTTTGCTTAGACACTGTAGGGGCACAGTGCTCATGCACTGGTACCCTCACCTATGGTATAGTGCACCCTGCCTTAGGGCTGTAAGGCCTGCTAGAGGGGTGTCTTATCTATACTGCATAGGCAGTGAGAGGCTGGCATGGCACCCTGAGGGGAGTGCCATGTCGACTTACTCATTTTGTTCTCACTAGCACACACAGGCTTGTAAGCAGTGTGGCTGTGCTGAGTGAGGGGTCTCTAGGGTGGCATAATGCATGCTGCAGCCCTTAGAGACCTTCCCTGGCATCAGGGCCCTTGGTACCAGAGGTACCAGTTACAAGGGACTTATCTGGATGCCAGGGTGTGCCAATTGTGGGATCAATGGTACATTTTAGGTGAAAGAACACTGGTGCTGGGGCCTGGTTAGCAGGGTCCCAGCACACTTCTCAGTCAAGTCAGCATCAGTATCAGGCAAAAAGTGGGGGGTAACTGCAACAGGGAGCCATTTCTTTACACGTTCCCATAACAACTAAGGTATTAATGTATACAGCACCCTTTCTACTTGTACCTATGGCTGTTGGAAAAGGGTGGGTAAGAGGACAGCCTGGTAAATGTGAAAATGAGGATTAATCGTCATGCTTAGTTTGTCGTTACTCACCTGCAAGTAAAGTTCTTGCATTGTGATTGCCTGTAACTTACTGACAAAACGTAGTAAAGGGATGGCAATGAGAAAGGCTGTCTTGAGTATTAAATATTCGAGTCCTGCATTAGGCATCGGCTCAGAAAGTGACTTCATTAACTGGGCTAACACTATGTTCAAGTTCTACACTGGGAAGCATACTGACCTTAGCGGTGCCAACCTTATTGCTCCCTCTAATGATCTTTTCATTACTGATGTGCTAGAGAAACTTTCTATGGTGCCTCTTTGTGTTTGGCACTATGGCAGACTGGTGCACCTTTAAAGATGTGTAGAAAAAGTTCAAAAGCTGTGTTAGGCACGTGAAAGTAGTTGTGTCTTTTGTCCTGCTGTCTATAAGGCATTTGCTGCTACATCAGTGGAGAAATCTGTTACAACTGGTGGTCTAACACTTTCGAACTGCTGATTTTCTAGCCTCTTCCAAGAATTCCATAATCTTTGGGAGGAGTCCCAAATGCCAGAATTCTATGCCTTCAGGAGCCATGCTGCTAGGTTGAGACTAACTGACAGGTCCTATTTGCATTGTTAGGTTAGCATAAGCGGGCAACTTTATCACTAAGCCTTGCACCATTTCAACTGGGTCTGAAAACAAAATTGTTACTTACCTGTGGGAGTGCTTTTTAAGCTTGAAGTTTTTCTGGATTCACATGCTGTGGAATATTCCGCCATCGAGTGGCAGTATCTAAAATTGTCTCTTTTTTCTACTTCTCTTCTTAGTTTTTTTTGAGTGGGTGTCTTATTGACCATTTGGTGCAATGTCCCACCAATACTGACACTAAACCTGTGTCCTGGAAAGCCCACAGCAGGGTCTTCAGATTCCTCTTTCCCAACGATCTTCGGCTGTGGTTTCCTGGCTTCATTTGTGTTATACTGACATTCTCCTTGCCCTGTTGCAATTTTTTACTTGCTTTCTGGCAGAGACATGAGTCTCCCCGGTGAATCCAGAAAGTCTTCAAGCCGCAAAACTACATTTAAGTAATCATTTTGTTTTCCACCACAAACCTTTCTGGATTCACATGATGTACACAGATTATGTAGCAGTGTTCTCTTGTCTTGCAGGACGTTGGGTAGAAGAAGAGTTTGCATTTGTAAACAGGTATTTGAGTACTTTCTGCCCCACCTGTGCCTCCTTTTTAGCTTGAACATTCACACAGTTGTGCTTGGTGAAGGTATACATGGAGGACTATGCAGCTGCCACACAGATGTTACTGATGACATAAGCTATGAAGGCATGTACTTCCTTTCTTTCTCGTGGAGTGCTCTTATGGGCTTTCCTCTAGTGCCACTCCTGCTACTGTGTGGCACTTTCAGATCACATGAACTTTCCATCTTGTTAGAGTTCCTTTGGAAACCAGTGACCCCCAGGTTGTTGAGGAAAAGGAAACAAAGAACTGATCGGTCTCTCTGACTGGTTTGGTTTGCTGTATGTAGTATGCCACTGCTCTCCTGACGTCAAACTTGTGAGGGGCGTGTTCTGCCTAAGGTTTCAGTTGCAGAAAAAAATTGTAATTGTGTAATCTGATTGATGTGGAAGTGTGACACTACCTTGGGTAACAACTTTGGTTGGGTCTCATCTCCACCCTATCCTTATGGATCTGAAGGGTGTGTTCCAGCAATGGGACTGCTTAGAGCTCAGTCACTCTTGGTAAGAATGTGAGGCTTCTGGGTAGGCCATCTTTAGTGTTAGGAATAGTAGCCCTGGCTAGGGCATAGTTTCAAAGGTTGGTTTCATGAGCTGTATAAGCATTAGGTTCAAATTCCACACTGGAGCAGGTGCAGTTCTTGATCATAATAGTTTCTTTGCAGTCCCTTTTAGGAATCGTATGACAAATGATGTTTGGAAAAACTCCTTTCTATGACCCCCTTTGTGTATGCCACAATGCACAGGAGATCTCCCTATTTCAGTAGATATGTTAGCTATTTTAGCGAAGTAGAGCTTCCATGTTGTTGGTCTCTCTGCCTCTTTCAGGACTTTCATAGCTCTTTTTAGAAGTTCAAAATATCCGAACTCTATGCAGTCAGGAGCCATGTTGCTAAGCTGAATGTTTTGGTTCCAAATGAAACTCCTCACCCTTCTGCATGATAAGTATGTCTGGTTGTAGTGACAGTGACAAACTGTAATTTTCTACATCACTAGGTTAGAGAACCATGTTTGTCTGGCCCATGAGCATGCAATGAGAATTGGGGTCATGGCTGATTGGTTGTACTTCTTTATTATTTGAGGAATGAGTGGGATTGTGGGAAAAGAGTAAGCAAATATCCCTGATCATTCAATCAATGTGGTGTTCCTCAGTGGCTGGTGGCTTGGGCATCTGGATGGAAAGTTGTAGCATTCAGCATTTTTCTGGGTTGCGAATAGATCTGGATGTAGAGTTGTTCACCTTTGGAAGATTCTGTCTATTTGTTTTAATTTAAGCTTGTGTGAAACATTGTTCTGTCTTCTTAGCCTGTCCGCTTCTGTGTTTTGTACGCCTAGTATGCAAATTGCTACTATTGTCATGGGTCTCTGCATGGCCCATGCCCATTTGATCTGTGCTAGTCTGGATTGCACATGAGAGCTTCTCCAACCTCCTCAGCCCCTCTACCATTTGTTGAGATTGAGCATGGTGGTTGAGTTGTCTGTCTGAACCAGCACTACCTTCCCCCCTTGATCTACGACTGACAAGCTTTTAAGGCTATGAAAACTGCCTTGAGTTCAAACAAATTTATGCGTTTTACTGCTTCCTTCACAATCAATAGGGCTATGATGTTCAATTACCCCATGTGCGCACCGCACCCCGTGTGGGATGCATCCATTGGTATAATAATCAATGGAGCTGGTTGTTTGAAAATTCAGCCTATTGTGAAGTTCCTCGCTTCCACCACAGTACTTCCTTCTGTACTCCGTGAATGACAACCATTAAACCATCCAAATTCCCTGTTGCATGTGTCCATTGTCTCTGTATCCACTCCTGCAGTGGTCTCATGTGCAGCCAGGCATTTTATATGAGGGGTACTCATGATGCTGGTCATGCCCATCAGCTTACCTATCATCCTCACTGCCAGAGCTTGCCCTTTCAGGTAAAAGTAGACTTGCTCCATCAACGCCAGGATTTTGTTCTCGACACGCAATGCTTTCCCTTCTTTGCACTTCAGTCTTGTCCCCAAGATTGTTTTTCTTCCCCGTTCCAATCTTGGGGTAGATTTTTCCCGATTTATGTCTTTCAGCCCAAACGTCTGAAGAGTGTGGGATGCAAGCCATATCTGTATTCTGTTGTCCAGACAGTCGATGACCTTCTGGGTTGTATGGGCTGAAACCCTGAGGTTTCTAGTGCAAAACAAATTGAGTTACCTCAGCGTCCTTGGGGCTTGGCTTTTCGTGGTCACAAAATGCTGTGATTTTTCCTTAAACAAAATCCGACTCCTTTCTTCTGTTGCTTTTGGAGCCCTCTCCTCTACATCCAGATACAATTGCAGAAAAAGAAACCTGACCATGCTGTGGGACTTCCATGGTATACATCTGATGTAAGTATAGGAGGGATTTAGCACCAAATGGTCTCTGACAACACACACTCAAATATAAATAAATAAAAAGAGAATTAGAAAGAACTAGGAAAAGAACAATTCCAGACCCAATCACTAGGTGGCAGAATAATGCACAGCATGTGAATCCAGAAAGATTCACGCTGGAAAACCATGTTTGCCTGGCCAATCAGAATCATTGGTCCCGCCTTCACTGGTTTAGCACTAAGGGTCTCAGTGGAATCTGGAGAGAACAGTAAGTAAATTCCCCTAATCAATCTATTTTTAGGGCTCAGTGGAATTTGGAGAGAACAGTATGTAAATTCCCAAAATAAATCTATTTTTAGAGCTTTCGCTTGGGTGGGTGTGGTGAATGCGAAGTTCAGGTATTTTGCATTTTTGTGGGATGCAAACAGATTTAATTTTGGTATGGCCCATTCCTGAAAAGAATTTTCAATGCAGTTTGCTTTAGTTCCCATTCGTGTGAGCCACTTGCTTACCTGTTTAACATGTTTTTTTTTTTAAAACACCAAAGTAGGTGAACGGTTAGTATTCTTGTAGTTTTCTGTATAGCCCTTTTACAAATATATCCTGAGCAAGTTTGGACACGCATGTGTTTGTTGAGGTAGACTTGGAAGTCTTTCAGGGCTCGGAAGACTACGGTTAGTTAAAACCCATTAATGTGTTTTACTCCTTTTACAGGGTCCCATAGACTTTGGATGTTTTCTCAGGTATGCTCCACACTCCACATTGGCTGTGTCTGCTCTGATGGTCACAATAAGCGTTGACTGTTTGAAAGATAAGTATATCATTATGTTCTCCGCCTTTGACCTCTGTATCACTTTCTGAACCTGCTCTGTGACAACCACTATATCATCGGAACTCCCAGCTGCTTAAGCCCATTAATGTTGAAGGGGCTCTTAAATCTGATTTTTGTGTGGAGCCTAGCACGGGGAATTAGGGGAATGTATGAGGCCATAATGGCCATTAACTTTACCACAGTCCTAAATGTTAGAGGGGGCTCCCTCTGGTACAGGCATGTTTGCTCTTTTAAGGTTAGAACTTTTTGGTATGTGGAATGGTTTGGCCTACCCTGAATTTAGCCTTGCACCCTAAAATATTTTCTTTCTCTCTCTGGGGCTGGAAACAACAACTCTAGGTCCAGGAAAATCCCCCAGTTTGTTAAGCAGTTATAGCACTGTCTGTATGCTTCTCTGGCATTTGGAAAGCAAGCTTGCCTTTATCAGCCAGTCGTCCAACAGGGGTACACTGCTTCAAGGTATTTTATAAAAATCCACAATGCTCACTTTACCTGCATAGGTAAGTACCCTGAACTTGTAATTTACCTGGTTTGTGACAAATGTAAGCTAGTTGTTCATCAGCATGTGTAGGTAAACATCTTGTAAATGAATGATCATCATGTAGTATCCATTCCTTAAGAGTGGGATCGACTTCTTGGAGCATGGGCATCTTGAATTTGTAGGTCTTGATAAAAGCTTCAATATTCTGAAGTACAGCAGAGGTCTTTGTATCTAATCCTGCTTTGGTACCAAGAAATAAGCAGAATACATTCCCTGGAATGAGTTCTTTTTTTTACTGCTTGCTTCACTTAAGAGTTCCTACAGCTCTCACCATTGGCTTTATTCTCGGAGGCTTTTGTAAACGTATTATGCAATATCCAAGTTGCATGATGTTGAGTACCAACTTGTTAGAGGTGATTGCTCTCCACCCTTGGAGGAATCCTCCAGTTCTTTCCCTTATGGGTATTGTGTGATAGGAGCCTGTTAGCGGGAAGTCACTTTGTTTCAGGTCCTGGCCCTTTTAGGGCCAGAGGCCGTTCTCTGGCTCTGTCCCAAAAAGGTTGGTATGGTGTTGTTGGGTACTGTCTCTGTGCAGTAGTAGTGGTCTGCAGTGCAAAGACTGCTTGTGGGATATACTGGATTGGAAACCTTCTAACCCCACAGTTCTCGTGGTAGGGTCTGATCCTCTTTGGAAGGACCCCCTCAGTAGAGCCGCATCCCCGCTGCAGCTTCATTATCCTTTTTCTTTCCTCATTCAGTGCTGTGCCAAAGATGTTTTCAGCCATGAAAGGCATAACGATAACTGATGCATGTACTTCTGGCTTGAATCTAGACACCAGGAGCCAAGCATGCCTTCTGTGAGTGGTACCGGTGCACACCTGCCTGAAAGCTGTGTCCGCTACATCTAGTGCAGATTTTAAGCAGATGTGCGTTATGGCCTTTCCCTTCTCCATCACAGACTTTTCGATCTAGCTGTACTGGTCAAGGATGTGTTGCATCCACTTTTCCATCTCCTCCTGTCCAAGGTGTCTGTACCTGTTCAGGTGGCCAATTCGAATTGGCTATTCAACATTGTTTGACTACTACCCCTCCATCGTTTGTCCTACCATTTCCATTCTCTTATCCTTTGTCTGTGGTTGCCCAGTCAATGTAGCCCTGTTGGTTCTCTTCCTTGCAGTGGCCACTATTATGGAGTTTGGAGTCTGACAATGTGTTGAATTTGGGAAGGGTGCTTATACTTTTTTCATCCTGGGTATAATGGCTTTGGAGGAAGCAGAGTCTCTGAAAACATCCTTCCTTGGTCCAGAATACTTGGGGCATCAGCATGCAATGTTGCATCTTCTGTGACAAGACCAGATTTTTTTTTTATCAGGTAACACCTCCAAGTGCATTTCATATGTTGGCTGCTACTTTTATGAGCAAGTTGTGCATAGCAATGTCATGGGGAGGATATGGGGTGAGGGGCTCAAGGGCTATGAGTTTACACCTGCTTCAGGTGAATGGGTGTCCTTGTCTTGCCAGTACGTTCCTGTTTCGGGGTCTTGGAAGGAAACCTTCCCATACTTATCTACATCCCCATAGAAGACATTTTTTAAACTCTATGTAAGGTTTTGGTGTCACTGTGGGCTCCATCTCAATATGCTCCTCATCCTCCCGCCTTCCTCTGCTCTTACTGGGGTTTCGACTGCCCAGTGCTCGCTGTAGAGCTTTGAAGGAGTCTTCCTCTTCAGCATCTATGTCTTTTGACTCCTTTTCCATCCCACATTTCTTATCACATCTAAGCTAAGTCAGCATCAGAGGACTTGCTAAAAACAGTGTTCTTGCGTTTAGATCAATGGGGTTTCTTTTGTCTCGATCCCCTCTTTCTCTACAGAGGGGTTCAGCATCAAGTAGTCCAAGGGCTTCAACTCAGTCCCACTGCAGGTTTGCAGCATTACTGGCGTGCGCCTCATGTATTGCCCTTCTGTTAGCACCTTTTTCAAGAACTACCCATTCTTCAATAAGAGATATTCAGCATTAGATCCTTCCCTTGTACTACGATGTTTTCTTCAGGGATTCCCTCAACGCTGGACAGACTGAGGTCCCTTTGGAACGAATACTTCTGTCATGACGAAGGTATACAAAAAAGTGTTGGATGGACTGCTTGAATTAAAGATGCAGCCCAAGTTAGTGGCTGAGATTATTTTGCTCGCCAAGCCACCTCAGTTTGGACCCAGCTATATCCAAATCAGTCTTGACCCTGCCCGAATTGTAACAGTCCAGCCCAAACTGCCATGTCAGGTCTGCCGTGAACAGGAACACAAGCAACCCAGGACTGGTTTTGCTCTATTTAAGGGCTCATCAGCCGGGTACAGCTTGGTCCCAGTGACGTAGTGTGCACTGGAACTCATCTGGGCATACCCATCCCACTTCTGTTATGACTGCATCATGGCATATTTCGGTCACCTGTTTGCTTCCCTGATGTCAAGGAACTTAGATACGAAATCAGCACATGGTCATACCCTTCATAGCTTTGATTCTTCAGCAGGTAGACGTTAAAACTGGTCTTCTTGGCAAGCTTATGGTGGGTGGCACTTTAAGAAAAACCAAAAGAGGGGTATTTTCCATTTCTCTCAACGCTGGTTCCCCAACCTCCCCTTCCCACCATAAACCCCTCGACCCCCGGTTGAACATTTTTCTCTACACATTGGCAAATATCTTAAACCACGTGACCCATAAAGCATTGCCCAGGAACTGTGGGTGAGGACACATGGATGAGACGTTTTGGCATTTTGCCGTTCTCATATACAGGATGAATATTGGTGTGCCCAACATTGGAAGTAACTGTTGAGCACCCGAGTGTTGATTACCCATTTGTGGGCTTGTGATAGCTTTTGCTGAAAAGAGCTGCAAAGTCTTTGATCAGCAGTAGAAAATGTTCAGCAAACAAATGTACGTGGTAGTGAATGGACTACTACTACATTTTTGCACTAGATACAGAGTGTGTATCGCTCTGCTACTGAACAAAACACATGGCTGTTGTGTTGTCTGTGTGACCGAGCATTAACTTGTTGCCTATTTGCCTTTAAGAGGCTCAAAGGGCTCGTTGCACTGCCATTAGCTTCAACACACTGATCTGCAGGAGCTACCCATGTTGTTGCCATTTGCCTTGGATTATTAAGTTGCTCACATGTGCTCCCCAACTTATGAGATGTGCCTGTGTTGATGGCCACTGCAGATCAAGAAACAATCTGCCCAGTAATGAATTATTTTGATTCTGAGTGTGTGATGAACACTGGCTCCACCAACATTACACCTTCACATTTACCAGTCATCTGTGACCACCATCTTGCAAGAAACCCCAGAACCTGTGTAACCTGGCATTTGGTATCATGGCAATACATACATAGGACTTCATCCCTAACAGTTTCATTATCATCCTCACTGTCAGACAAGGTGACACATGATAAAGGAGAGGTATCCACTGACATGCCAACACTCTTATTGCTTGGGTATGTTTTGCCCACTACTGCAGTTAGCGTGTCTCCTAGAAACGCTCGAGTACGCTGGGGGAAATGATGGGATTTTTTTCCACATCTACAATAAAACTGAATGTGTGAAGTAGGGTTATATTTTCGTGTATGTGCTAGGCATTGTGCATGGCTCCCTTTCAACAGCCAACTATCTAGGTACAGAAACACATGATTGTAACATAAATGTGCAGCCACTACAGTAAGACATTTGGTGAATACACTTGGGACTGTGGTACCTTCAAATGTTACCAGTCAATTTTAAATGAACCCCACTTATAACAAACCTGAGGTACTGGCAGTGAGCAGGATGGATGAATATATTGAAGCAGAAGAGGTTGAGGGCCTCCATGAAGCCCCTCACTTGCAGTAGTGGAATAAAATCCTGCAAAGGTCAATCTTATGTGAGGCGATGTGATGTACTGGTCGAAAACTGAAAGATCTAGCACTGGCTGGAGTGCCGATTCAGTCTTTGGTATAAGGATGTACTGGTAACAGACCCTTTGCCCTTTTTTAATTTGTGGAGCTGGTTGGACTGAACTATTTATTAGGACAGCTTGAACCTCTTCTACCAAGAGTTTACAAATTCCTGTGATGGTACTGTGTTGACAGAGAGAGGGGTACTCTGAAGTTGTAAGCAAAACCTGAGGGCAACAGTGGAAAGTATCCACTGGTCCGATATTATAACCTGCCACTCATGAAGGTATAACCACAAGAGGTGTTGAATAGTCAGGGGGGGGGCGTTATGAGGTTACTGCTTGGAGGAGGAGGTGCCACTACCGTATGCGCATCTACCCTAGGCAATGCTGTTGCCTCAAAAGCTGCATTTTGGATACTGCCCTTGCTTAGAGTGTTGCTGACCTTCTTGAAAGGGCTGCTATGGTTGGAATTGCTGCCTGTTTGTTGCTGCCCACCCCCTGCTGTGGCACATGCTTGAGGTAGCCAAAACACCTCCTTTTACTGATGAAGTAAACCCCCCATGGCTGTGCCACTACCATTATCTTACTTGACTTTTTCAAACATTACATCTACTTGTGGGCTGAACAAGTGCTTGCCATCGAACAGGGGCTGATGAGATGCTGCTGCACTTTTAGGAGAAAGGTCTATACTCTAAACCATGCATGGAACCCAAGTAAGATATTGGTGTTTACATGCTTAGACGCTTTCTCTGCAGAATGTAGAGCACAGTGTATAATGGCACTGGAGATTCATTTCCCCTCCTATACTATCTATTTAGCAATTAGTACCAGGGAGGTGTGACAACAGTATTTCCACTTCCTCCCACTGCCCCGTCATATCTTGACAATGAAGCCACTGAGTTTGCAATGTGTAACTGCAGGGAGCTCCTAGTGCTACGCTGTTTTCTGCTGCATCAGTGCTCTTACTTTCTTTACCTGGGGGTGGTTAGTCAAGAGTACCTTGAATGAGTGCCCTGTTTCTTGCAGGGTGGACTATTAGTGAATCAATGAGGGCAACAAACATGCATTTTAATAATGGTCTCCCCGGTGCAGACATGTTTTTTGTTTCTTTTCTTTTGCTTTTTTGTTTAAATCAGTTTTAAGTGTTGCTGCCCTCGATTTCATGGAGCAGTTAAGGTTCTACATTAATCACTTTGAATTCAGTCTTAACCATTTGAAGAAAATGTGGTGGTGTTTTTTTCTGACAGAATGTTTTGGAGAAATTTCACTTCGTACACATGTATTGGTACACTGTGATATTGTGCAGCCCTGAGAATAATTGTGCGATATGCAGATGTATCACCTGGAGGGGATAGTTTTACCAGCTATGGATCTCAGCAGGGGCCATTCTGTGGATCAACTCTACAATCATGCCAGACATTGTCCTGCTATTCAGTGATGTCTAGATCTTCACAAATTGGTAGTGGCTCAGTCCCTAAGTCCTGATTGTAGTCAGAGTGAATGGGATGTGCTGGGGACATTTGCAGACGTGGTATGGGTGGGGAGGTTTAACTACATGTTTATTAGGTACAGTTGATGTTACCATTTTCTTTTTGGGTATGGAGTATATCATGCATGCCAAACAGGTGGCTTCCAATGTGGTCCCTCAGGAGGCAGAGGTTACAGACCTGATGCTGGTCTGACCACAGGAATAAACTTTTGCATGAAGGGCCAAGTCATTATTATATGACCAGGCCCCAGGCTTGACAAACAATTCAGTTTCAACACCGCTGACATAACAATGCCATCTTGGAATAATCTGTTGAGTACTCAATGTTTTCTAGATAAGGTGCTCACTCTGTCTTGCACATGGAGTAACGTTCTTTCGATGCACAGTAGTCACTAAGCCGAGAAACACATCCAAACTTGATATAGGAGCCCTAGCGCCTTTTGGGTTTCAGAGCAGATATCACAAATTAGCGGAAACTCACTCTTCGACTAGTGGCGTCCAAGCCCAATAATAAACGACACAAGCATGTACAGGGTGTGATCTGTAGCTGCACATGCTTCAACGTCTGTTACTTTTGAGAAAAAAGGAGTGGTTGGCAATTAGATAAATGTTCAGTGGACTTAAAATCTATAAGAAACATCGTTAAAACTTCAATTTTGACAAAAACGAAGCTTGTAGAGATGTTGACATTGAGTGTGCCACTAGCAGAAGCAGAATGTTGATACCCTGCAATGTATGTTGACAATAAGCCCCATTACATGATTTAATAAGGCTTCTAGCAGAAAAATCTTTTTACAAAGGAACAAAATGTAAGAACCCTTATCTAGGAAGAGCTGTAAAGAACATATTAAAGGCAAAAGCAGAAACATGCTTATAAAATGCACAAAGTATCACATCTTACAATCAATCTTGTACAGTGAAAACAGTATTGAAAAGAGCGTGTTGTGTAACTCAGTAATGCAAACATGCCAGAAGCTTAGTTGTGCTTATGAAAATTTCTGTACACTATAGTAATGCAAAAAGTATTAAACCTTCAACTTTCATAGTTCTTAAATAAAACTATAAAATATATTGCCTTGTACTTAAGTCAGTACAAGCTGCTGTTGTTCTTTGCAACAATATTGTGGTAACACTAATGAAGGTATAGGGCATGACCTTGGCGGCGGGATTACTCGGTCACAAACGTGACCGATATCCCGTCCACCATATTACGATCTCCATAGCATAATATGGGATTGTGATAGGGTGGACAGGATACCCATCATGTTTATGGGCATATTCCCCGCCGCCAAGATCTCAATCAGGCCCTTCGTTTTGTAGATCTCACAAGCACAATTCTTGGTTTGGTGCACATTACTGTTTTTGAAAACATTAGGTTTCCACCATTTAGAAATAAAGCGGACCATTTGGAATATCAGAATTCCAGATCCTTCCCTTTCTTGAAATGACCATGTCAGACATAAATATGCCTGGGCATGCTTACTGTAAGGAAATGCCTCCTTGGCATGGTTACCCCCTGACTTTTTGCCTTTGCTGATGCTAAGTTTTGATTTGAAAGTGGGCTGAGGCCTGCCAATCAGGCCCCAGTACCAGTGTTCTTTCCCTAACCTGTACTTTTGTTTTCACAATTGGCACACCCTGGCATCCAGGTATGTCCCGTGTAACTGGTACCCCTGGTACCAAGGGCCCTGATGCCAGGGAAGGTCTCTAAGGGCTGCAGCATGTCTTATGCCACCCTGGGGACCCCTCACTCAGCACAGACACACTGCTTGCCAGCTTGTGTGTGCTAGTGAGGACAAAACGACTAAGTCGACATGGCACTCCCCTCAGGGTGCCATGCCAACCTCACACTGCCTAGTCACCCCTCTAGCAGGCCTTACAGCCCTAAGGCAGGGTGCACTATACCATAGGTGAGGGCATAAGTGCATGAGCACTATGCCCCTACAGTGTCTAAGCAAAACCTTACACATTGTAAGTGCAGGGTAGCCATAAGAGTATATGGTCTGGGAGTCTGTCATGCAAGGCAACTCCACAGCACCATAATGGCTACACTGAAAACTGTGAAGTTTGGTATCAAACTTCTCAGCACAATAAATGCACACTGATGCCAGTGTACATTTTATTGTAACATGCACCCCAGAGGGCACCTTAGAGGTGCCCCCTGAAACCTTAACCGACTACCCGTGTAGGCTGACTGGTTTTAACAGCCTACCACACACCAGACATGTTGCTGGCCACTCTGTGGCTAGTAACAAAGCCTGTACTGGGTGGAGGTGCTTCACACCTCCCCCTGCAGGAACTGTATCACCTGGCGGTGAGCCTCAAAGGCTCACCCCATTTGTTACAGCACCCCCAGGGCACTCCAGCTAGTGGAGTTGCCGGCCCCCTCCCACCACGGCCCCACTTTTGGCGGCAAGGCCGGAGGAGATAATGAGAAAAACAAGGAGGAGTCACTGGCCAGTCAGGACAGCCCCTAAGGTGTCCTGAGCTGAGGTGACTCTGACTTTTAGAAATCCTCCATCTTGCAGATGGAAGATTCCCCCAATAGGATTAGGGATGTGGGTGTAGCCACCCTCAGGGCTAGTAGCCATTGGCTACTAACCCCCCAGACCTAAACACACCCCTAAATTCAGTATTTAGGGGCTCCCCAGAAACTAGGAACTCGGATTCCTGCAACCTAAGAAGAAGACTGCTGAACTGAAAAACCTGCAGAGAAGACGGAGACACCAACTGCTTTGGCCCCAGCTCTACCGGCCTGTCTCCCCACTTCTAAAGACACTGCTCCAGCGATGCGTTCCCAGGGTCCAGCAACCTCTGAAGCCTTAGAGGACTACCCTGCATCTAGAAGGACCAAGAACTCCAGAGGACAGCGGCTCTGTTCCCCAAAGACTGCGACTTTGCAACAAAGAAGCAACTTTAAACAACACACGTTTCCCGCCGGAAGCGTGAGACTTTGCACTCTGCACCAGACGCCTCCGGCTCGACTTGTGGAGAACAAACACCACAGGGGGACTCCCCGCGACTACGAGACCGTGAGTAGCCAGAGTTGACCCCCCTGAGCCCCCACAGCGACGCCTGCAGAGGGAATCCCGAGCCTCCCCCTGACCGCGACTGCCTGCTTCAAAGACCAAACGCCTGGTAAAGACACTGCACCCGCAGCCGCCAGGGCCTGAAGGATCCGACCTCCAGTGCAGGAGCGACCCCCAGGCGGCCCTCTCCCTTGCCCAGGTGGTGGCTACCCCGAGGGCCCCCCCCCCCCCCCCACTTGCCTGCTTCGCTGAAGAGACTCCTTGGTCTCCCATTGATTTCTACTGCGAACCAGACGCCTGTTTGCACACTGCACCCGGCCGCCCCCGTGCTGCTGAGGGTGTACTTTCTGTGTGGACTTGTGTCCCCCGGTGTCCTACAAAACCCCCCTGGTCTGCCCTCCAAAGACGCGGGTACTTACCTGCTGGCAGACTGGAACCGGGGCACCCCCTTCTCCATTGAAGCCTATGTGTTTTGGGCACCACTTTGAACTCTGCACCTGACCGGCCCTGAGCTGCTGGTGTGGTAACTTTGGGGTTGCTCTGAACCCCCAACGGTGGGCTACCTTGGACCCAAACTTGAACCCCGTAGGAGGTTTACTTACCTGCAAAAACTAACAAACATTTACCTCCCCCAGGAACTGTTGAAAATTGCACTGTCTAGTTTTAAAATAGCTATATGTCATTTATGTGAAAACTGTATATGCTATTTTGCTAACTCAAAGTTCCTAAAGTACCTACCTGAAATACCTTTCATTTGAAGTATTACTTGTAAATCTTGAACCTGTAGTTCTTAAAATAAACTAAGAAAATATATTTTTCTATACAAAAACCTATTGGCCTGGAGTAAGTCTTTGAGTGTGTGTTCCTCATTTATTGCCTATGTGTGTAAAACAAATGCTTAACACTACCCTCTGATAAGCCTACTGCTCGACCACACTACCACAAAATAGAGCATTAGAATTATCTCTTTTTGCCATTATCTTACCTCTAAGGGGAACCCTTGGACTCTGTGCATACTATTCCTTACTTTGAAATAGTGCATACAGAGCCAACTTCCTACACTTGCTCTTCATTGTTTCATGTTTTTTACAGTCCTGTGACCCCTAAATGTGTTTAGTTAACACAGACAGTAACTCCTGGAAAAATGCAAAGGGAAAAAGACAATCAAGGCATCTTTTCACCATCTTATCAGCCAACTTTTGGGGAAACGGCTGAAAAATCCACTACTTTGCCACCATTCTATCAAAGGGTTCTTAAGGAAAGTAAGCCCAGAAAGCCCTGGATAGTTAACACTTTCCACACACAACCAATTTATTTGAATTTATTTACCACCCATTTAGAACCTCTGGATCTTTAGATAACTCGTGTGGAACTTTTGGAATTAAACATACATTTCTGCCCTGTTTTGTTTTAAATTTTCCTTAAATTTATGCCCTTTTTGCTTTAAGACGTTTCCGTCAAGTCCTCCAAAGGAAGATGTGATTGCTTGCACCAATGAAAGGCAGATTTTGACAACACACCAGTTTCATACGATCATCACCAGACATTGCACGTTATTCCTGGATGGGATCCTACCAGTAAAACAGTAACATTGCAATATGCTTGAATAGGTTACGGTTTTGCGTCCTACCTGTAATCCACAGTTCCATCTTCTGTCTGGGGCTTTGTATCTGCCTCCTCTTCTTTCTTGATGCCCATTATGTCTCCAAGTTTAGTGCCTGCAAGCTCCCAGTGCTTGTGTTGTGCCTGAAGTCACAATATAGGATGGAGTGTCAGTGAAGTTGTCAAAATAACTGCCACAAAACCACCAGGAAAAAACCCAATAAAGATCTTGTGTGAATGTAACACATAATTTTTCATATTTACGATGTGTTTATTCACAATAATTAAGGTTCTGCTCTCGCTTACACACTGAGATAGTCTCAAGAAAATCACGATGGGTTAAAATGAAAGAGGACAAGTTTACACTAGCTCATGCAATCTGGTTTTCAGGCAAATCGTTTGCAGTACTAAAGTTTGTATCCAAGCACAGCACTGCCTAGAGGAAATTTGATTAATATTAACCAGTAGAGTAGCAGAATTATAAATGGCAACATGCAGAGAGGGGGAATTAGGGCAAGCAAGTGAAACAACAGGTAGAAAGGTCTTTACAGAGTACCTTCTTGCGTTCCTTCTGCTCTCTGTGTTTTCGTACCAACTGGCTGCCTTTGCGGGCAATTATTGCCAAATCTGAAGTGGGGTCCTTCACGGGAACAATTGGTTCTGGCTGAGAAAAAGATGGATTATGAAATATACATGCTGCAACTTACAAATGAGAAAAAGGCACGAAGAATAAAAGTGCTGTCATTCCCTTTGACAATGTTAACATGGTGATACAGGGAGCACCAAGCAGTCATTTCATAAACGTACGTAATCACATAAAGCGGGTCCCATACGAGTTGCCACGGTCGGCGAATCTCACCACAGACTTATACCCTTCTTCTTGAACATTGTGTTGGAAACACATCAAAATACATACCTTAGTTTCTTAACTAGTTCAACCTGTAGGAAAAGTGACGTACTAATCCAGAATTTTTAACATATCCCTTTTGACTCATTAACTGAAGCAGGGACACAGCAGACCTGATTGGCTAGTGCAATCAAGTGACACCAACCCACCGTACCCCACTTAATTAACCTCGACTCCCAGGGTGTCCCTTAAGCTCTAAGCCCAGTTCATGGGCAGAGTTAAAGGATGCCTTCCTGTGACATCTTCACAGTTTGGGGCAAGTAAAGCTTTGGGCCAGAAAAACTGCTTGTTCCTCTTGCCTACTTCTATGACCTTTTCTTCTGCTTACCTCCTTTTACAGGACTACTGCATGTAAATGTCCATTCCATAAAGAACCATATCTTGTGGTTGATGTCATCACCCCTTCTGAATATGCCCTATAGATTCACTCCCCTGGTGCTTTCTGACCTCTTAGAGCTGCACTTTTGCCCTTCCCGGGTCTCACCAATATACACATTACTGTGTTGCTTATTGACTACTTGGAGTAATGCTATCACCACTGCTGGACACTCCCCTTAAAACCTCCACCCAAGTGCATACTAAGTCGGAATGCACTTCCACTCCTCCTTGGTAGCCCGTAGAACCACTACTGTAATGCCTACTAGCTTCCTACGATTGTGTTATCACAGATAATGCTATCACCCTCCCCCCCAATAGACCCACTGCACTGGTCCCAAGAGACTTGCTAGGTTTGTGCTATTGCCTCCTCATAGGACTCCATCTAGGGAGCTCTTTCCCCTACCCCTCAAAACACACCCACTGTTGTTGTGCCTACATACATGCTTCGATTAAGCTATCTCTACTTTTATGAATCATCTGTATACTCCTTATCATGATGATGGTGTCTCCATGGGTTGTGCCATCGCCACTCGGAGTGGACAGCTTTCAGGTTTTTGTTTATATCCACTGAGAAGTGCCACCACCATAGGACGAACCATAAAGATACAGTACTAAACCTACTTTCCTTTTGGTTATAGTGAATCCAATTCTGTTACACTGAATGCTAACACTCATTCCTTCCTTTAAGAAGCTGGAACCAGTGAAAATATTTAGAAAAAGAGATTGGGCTTTCATAATGGAATATGTACTGATGGCAGGACAAAAACAAACCTACAAATCTACAACTCAAAGACTCAAATGAGGACAGCCACTACTTTTGGTATTCCCCTGCAGCACCTTGGCTTTGCAGTAGAAGGAGATGACATTGACACCAGTGGCTTAGTGGGGGGGAATAGGAGTTTCATCTAATTTTATACTCCACAGCTGCCACAAGAAAGAAGTACTTAGCTGCTCTGCTTTTAAAGTACAAGTATCCCACAATATTGAATGTGCATAAAAGTTATATAATGACAAATCGAATTTGAGAGATTTGTGGGCTAACGTGGAAAGCATTCTAGCATCAACAAGTACATGAAGGAGTTGATCACTAGCAGGTACATTTTATGCAAATATAACAATAATGCACTAGCAATAACGCTAGAAGAAAGAATAGGTACCAGAGCCTGAAACAAGAAATCACTTCCCACTGCAGCTCACTCACAGTGCCCTGGAACTAGAACAGCACGTGTTCAAATGGCCAACACCGATTTCTTCCTGAAGAAGCAGAAATTAGTAAAAATGTTTAAAGGGGAGACTGTGCACTCACCATGACAATCATTGTTTGGAAGGCAAGCAAAGATTAAAAGCTTCCAAAGAATGGGAATTGGGGTGAATTAGGAAGAGTTTTTGCTTTTTTCAACTAATTGTGAATAGATTTAACCCACCAAACTCCTCCAAAATCACTAGGCAGAACTATCATCCGTAACTACCATACATCACAATTGGACCCTCCTGAGTGAGCTGCTGCCACCTCAGATCAACAACAAACCAATGAACTAAGTAACACCTGCTTTTACAGGCAGGAACTTCAAACAATATGCCTTCTCTATAACCTGGAATCTAACAACTTCACAAAATGGGATATACTCGTACAGCTGGACACCAACTGAATACATCTGCCCATTGTAACATCATCACAGTGACCAAACATGTGGACTGACCGCCACATAATTGACTCCAACTAATCCATTCCACTGGTAACAAAGAATACAAACACCTGAAAGCAAATAATAAACGTTAGTTCTTTGAAACAAACGTACCCTTCTTTATCCAAGTATGCAAGTCAATAACAACAGGCAAACAATTCCACCTTATGCTGACACAAATCTTTTGTACCGTTAAAGTCAAGAGCAATACAACTATCAACCACAGTAGAAAGCTGGCTGGTTAACATCAGAAAAAAAATTCTTAAAATGAAAGAGACGGATCCAGGAAAGGCAGTGGAAGAAATCTCAAAACAACAATAATAAGACGGTTACTCGCCAATGCCACTCCAGAATTGATAAAGCAGCTATCAAAAAAGTAAAAAGATGGAGTTGCTCCACTGGCCAATTTAACTCAAGGGAGCTGAAAAGATCCCCTTCTCTAGTGCTACAGCTGTTAGTGCCAAGAAGTTTATTCTTTATGGAAAAGGGTATGTTCTGATTAAATGGTGATAGGAGAAGCTGTTTAATTGGTGTCTATGTCCCAGATTGATGATGGTAATGATTTTCCTGCAGCTCCTAAGCACTGCATGGAAGAGACCAGTGGGACCAGATCTTAGGAAATACTTTTTGCCTACCTTTGTCATCTTGTTACAAGTTTTACTCGCTCATCTATGTGTGGAAAATATCTCTGAAATGAAGTGTCACGAGATGCTGTGTTACCCTTCATGTGCTGTCCATTTCTTTTTCAGATTAGGATCCCAGAACTATGTTAAAAGGATAATTCTTGAGATCAAATGATATGCTCTTTGTCAGTGGTTCCCAACGTTTTGACTTCTGTGGACCCCCATTTTATCAATACTGGAACCCTAGGAGCCCCACTGAATCATTATTGGAATCCGGGGACCCCCCCCCCCCCAATGAGTCATTGGGGACCTAAACTGTTAAAATTATTTCATTTTCTGAGCAGTCGCGGACCCCCTGAGAAGGCTTCGTGGACCCCCAGGGGTGCCCGGACCACAGGTTGGGAACCACTGCTCTATGGGAATGGAGAGCAGAAGTTTTGTTCAACTTCCTCAGTTCTCCTGGAACTTTCATTAGAGGGACATTTCCGAACTGACTTTTACACAGGGTTGCTTAAGAGACTGAGAAAGATTCAGGAAAACCAGACAATCAGAGGAGAGAGCTTTGCTGATTTCCATCTATATGTGGAATTATACTCCCAAAAGCTAAGTACGTTTTTTTTTTAAGTGGAGACCCCTTTTTATGTCTGTATTAAATGAATAAGTTAATTACCTTCAATACCGCCTTATCTCAGAGTCTAACTAACAGGATATTCCTTATTTTAGAACTATCGCCAGGTGTCAGATTGAATCTGACATTTTACAGCAGCACCCGTCATCGCCGGTATGTGGCGTCATCTGCACCGGAAGTGATGTATGCTGCATCTAAATAGGAGTCACCCTGGCAACCTCATGTTAATTTCATGCCTTTCCATCCCACGAGCCACAAAGAGAACCGACCAATGGTGTGACAAACTATGACTTTTGTAAAGGTGTTCCCTACACAGAGGGGGGGGGAGTTAAGGACTCTGGGGCTAGACAGAATCTCCCCCAGATAAGGTGTTACCAAAGGTAAGTAACTTGCGCCTCTCACTTCTAGATGCAAATTTATTACCTTAGAATAGGTACCTAAGTAATCTCTCTCTCTGGAGGTGGGACTATGAAACAAATTAGATTGGAAAGTCATTCAGGACGGAACGGGTGAAGTGCCCGTCACAACAGAACTGAATGTCCAGGCAGTAGTGCTTGGTGAACGTGTGAAGTGAGGACCACATTGCTGCCTGGCAGGTGTCCAGGACCGGGACACCCCATGCTATCTCAGTTCTTCTGGTAGAGTAAGCCAGCAAGTCCTCAGTGGGCTGCTTCTTGACCAGTGCGTCGCAGATCTTAATGCACAGGACAATCCATCGGAAGATGGTTCTCTTCTGTACTGCCTTCCTTTTTGTTGCATCCACATAGTCCACGAATAGTTGATTGTCCACCCAGAATTCACTTGTGCAATCACATTAGAATGAAAACATGCTTTTTGGATTCAGACAGTGGAGTCTCTCCTCCTCTTTGGACTGATTAGGTTAAGCAAAGAAAGTGGGCAGGGTCATGTTTTAGCACACATGGAATGGAGTCACAACCTTTGGAAGGAAGGTTCATATCCAGAGAAATGCTTGTCCGGATAGAAGTTTATTTAAGGAGGGTGCGCAGAGCGTGCCTGTAATTCTCAGACACTCCAAGCCGATGTTACGGCCCTTAAGCAGGCAGCTTTTAAAGTCAAGAGCCTTAAATGGCACCTTTGGAGAAGCTCGAATGGTGTACTCATGAGGAAAGTGAGAATCAAATTAAGGTCCTACAGAGGCAATATGAATGGTGTAGGGGGAAACATTAGTTGCAGGCCTTTAAGGAACCTAGCCACTATGGGTTACAAAGAGAGAGAGTTGATACTGCAACAGCAAAAATGCCAAGATGGCAGAAGAGTAACCATTAACTGTGCCCAGAGCAGAGACCTGCTGGGACAAAGATAATGCAAGCAATAGAATTTGAGAAAAGGGTGCAGAAAGGGGACAATGTTGTGCAAAGCACACCATGATACAAACCTGTCCCAATGGCAATCATATACCGACTTAGTGGAGGGATGTCTGACTGCCAGAACAACTTTACAGACTTTGGGATACCAGACTCTCCGTGCCCAATCAGGAGTCACAAGAATGACTTGGGCTCAATCGTTCCCGTTTATTGCAATGCAACATGGCAGTGGTGTTGTCCATAAACACCTGCATCAGTCTTCTCTTGATCGAAGGAAGAAAGGCTTTCAGTGCCAAGAGAATCACCCGGTGCTCCAACAGGTTGATGTGGAGCTGTGACTCGAGATCTGAACCATGTCGAAGAGACTTCCCTAATGCTGTGCCCACTGCATCTTCAGGTTTCACTGTAGAGCTCGCATATGCCATCGGGCATGGGTAACAAGCAGGATGTAGGAGGCCATGAGACCCAACAGCCTCTAAATCAGTCTCACCGAAATCCAGGACAGAGACAGAAACATCAGAATCATTGCCTGAATATCCTGGACTTGCCTCCCTGGAGGATAGGTGCAAAACTGCCTGGAACAGCTTAGATGAAAAGGAGCATCGAAGAGGGAGTCAGGTGTGACTTTGGGACACTGATGTTTATCGTAGTCCGAAAGTGAGAGACAACTGCCTGGGGTGAGCCCATCTTCAACAGTCAATCCTTGAGGTAGGGAGAAGACCAGAATCCCTGACCTCCGCAGATGATCTGCAACGATGACCATCACTTTTGTGAACACCCAGGGGGTGCTGGAAAGGCCGAAAGGGAGCACAGAAAACTAAAAAGTGCTTCTGGCCCCAGTAGGCATGCAGAATGGGGAAGTGGAAATATATGTCCTGCAAGTTCAACACTACCGTCCAGTCTCCTGATTTGAGGGCAGACAGGACTTGGATGAGCGTGAGCATTTTGAATTTCCCTTTCCTCAAGAAGAGGTTGAAAAGGCGCAAATCTAGGATAAGACGAAATCCTGTCCTCCTTTGCCACCCAAAAGCAGGGGGAATAACAACCATAACCTACTTCTGATGCAGGCACGGTGCCTTGACGGGGCAAGAAGAGATGGTCCTCCATTGGCCATTTGTAGTTGGATGGCATGGGTGGTGGGGTAATCGCAAAGGGAAGGGAGTATCTTCTTTGGACAATATGAGGACCCAGCAGTCTGATGCCACTGACCGCCAGTGGGGCAGGTGATGGCGTAGCCTACTTCCCACTGGATCCCCATGATGGTCACAGGGCAAGCTAAAGAGGTTTGGAGGCAGCTGCTGCTGTGGGAGTGGTGGATTGACTAGACCGCTGGCCGCCTGTCCCAACCTGTCTGCGGGACCCACACCCTTGGCCATGAAAAGGCTGGGAAGCTTGCTTGGCCATGGTGGCTGGGAGGGAAAGAGCACGGTTGGAGACCCCTTCTGTAGCTACAAAAGGGGCGGAAGATGGATTGCTGTTAGCAAGGTACCACAGACAAGCCCAAGCACCTGGCCATGGCTCTATTGTCCTTAAAGCGCTCCACCAGTTAATCTACCTTCTCTACAAAGAGGCAAGAGCTATCGAAGGGCATGTCCATGAGGGAAGACTGGACATCCCCAAGAAACTAGTTGTGCTAACCCAGGAGTGGCGCCACATGGCCACTGACGAAGAAATCACTCTTCCCAGCGAGTCGCGCCCACACCGTATGGTGGGCTTTGCTGCATCTCCCCGGTCTGCCATAGCCTGGATAAATACGGCTTGGGGCCTTCTCTAAGAGCATAGGAAGCACATGCGCAATGGAGTCCCATATTGTATGGGAATAAGGGCACAAAAGGCACACTGTGTTCACCTACTGCAGTGCTAAACTGGCAAAATAGATTGTTCTTTTGCCAACGTTGTCTAGGAATATCTGACTCCCTGTCCGCTAGAGTTGTTGGGAACGGACCCGGGGTAATCTTGGACGTGGAAGCTTGGCCAACCAAGCTCTACTGGGTGGGATGCTGTTTAAGGAAACTGGGATCCCCAGGTGCTGGGCCATGGCTGGGAGTAATCATCCTTTGCACAGGAGCCCGTGTCCAGGGCTTGAACCAAGCCCCAAGTAGGACATCTGTATGAGCTTCTTCGAATGGGAGAAGGGTTCAGAAGAGGAAACTCCCGGCTGAAGCACCTCTGTCAAGACATTCGTCTTGACTACCACTGTGGGCTTCTGAAGCTCCAAAACCCCCACAGCCCTGTGAACCACCATCACAAAAGAGGCTTCCTCCACTGTAGCCACAGTAGGATGAAAGACCAGGCCAGTGTCTGGTGAAATGTCTAACCCAATGGCCTCCACCAGTTCTTCATTATTGTTGTCCTGTTCTTGTTCTTTAGGGAGCTGGTAACCACTGGTGTTCATAGACTCCCCCCATTCATCTTCCTCTCCAAGCCTTATAAGTATATAAGGCTCTGGCTCTGCTGTGGGATGCATAGGTCCGGTCAGCACAGCTCCAGCTCTGGTCTGGAGTCGGGAATAATGATGGGGGCAGAGTCGCCTAAATGCATAGGTAGTGCTGGTGAGGGGTGAATCTGCACCTAAGCAAGAGTTGAGGAAGCTCATAGGCTCACCGACAGCTCCACTACATATAAAAAAAGGGATCCATGGATCTCAACTGGTTACCGAGGGCGCCTCCACTGCCATGGATCCAGTAGAGGCCACTCCCACATTCATGGGGCCTGAAGGCACTCCTGAAGGGTCAGGCCACCCAAATATGAGGCACATGGCCGCATAAAACTGGCTGGGAAAATCAGGGATGCGCGGAGCAGACTTCAAGCATCGCAGACTTGACCAGCCTTCTCAGCAAGAAGCTTGAGGGAGCACTCCCTCAGTGCCTTAGGGTGCACAACACTCCTTGAGGCTTTTGGATTTGTGGTCCCACTCCAAGCAACACAAACACACCTAGTGGGGGCATGTCTCTGACAGCCACCTGTGGCAGGCCACACATGGCTTGAAACCAGTTGGTTTCTTAGGAGACATACCTATACACCAGGAGATCTCAAAAAAGTTTGACAAAAAAGTCACAAAAAGCCAGTCAAAAATTAATGAGTGGTATCTCAGACCTGATTAGCGCTTTCTGGCGCTTAAGGGAAAGAGCTGATGTCAGCAAGTTGAGGTGGCATCTATATAGGTACCACGTACATCACATCCAGCGTTGGACAATGCCGACAACGCTACGTGGAGCCCAACGAGACCACCCATCGGCAAGCAGGGGTACTTCTTTAAAATTTCCAGATCCAGTCTAATGCCTGTGGATAATTGTAATATAAGGAATCTGCAGCTAGAAGTCTTTATCATATATGATGAACTGATGGCAGGTCATCATCTTAGGTTCACATGTACGAAGGTTCTGGGAAAGCATTAGAGAATACTTTAATAGAGTCGAATCATTTAAATGTCCATCTAACAAGGAACTAGTATTGTCTGGTAGAGTGCCTTCACAAATAATCTAGACCCTTTTTGTCAATTGTTCTTTTTTTGTAGCTATTAACCTTGCAAGGCCAATGATCACACATGATTGCAAGGGCAATGGGGCACCAAGACTGAATGCATGTAATCAGGAGACTTAATTAACTCTGGACAAAGAGGGATAGTCCTATTTAAGAAACATTTTGGTTGTATTAACAAGTAGACTGAGTTAGAGGAACTCCTCAACCACCATGCTGGAACCTTGAATTGGAGTAAATATTCCCAGACGTTGATTATTAATTAACTTCTACAAAACGTTGGCTGAAAACGGCCTGCTTATTCAATGAATTTTAAGGTATGAAATTAAATTGTGCCATTAGGTAGCGGCAGAAGACTGTTTATCTTCCACCTGTGTCTGAGGATTGAAAGCCAGGTCAGCTCAGCAAGAGATGCTGCTTAAGGCAGGCTCGTAGGTTAGCAATCTCACAAATTTGATTTTGTAGTTTTCTAGCTGATATGAATTTGAAAACTAAAGAAACCGAACATCTTACAATGACAGGAAATCACAAATTCAAATGGGCAGCTTCCCATTTTGGCTAGAAAAATATAATTCGGTTTAGGCGGACTGACCAAAATATAAGACAATGAGCCTGCATGCACCGGCTAGGATACTGCATGTTTAATCACTGCATGGAAATCATTCCCTCTATAAGGATGCCACTATCCAAACAGCGACGAGCATGCAGGGCCTTTTGTAAATTTAGTTCACACTGAGCTTAAAAAATTATCATCTTCTATGAACAGGTATAAAGCTTTCAAGGACTCCATGACTTTAGTGCATGTAAAGTCTTCATCTCTTGTAAGGTTAAATATACCTTAATCAAAGGTGGGGACAACTCTCTCAAGTCTTCTCCAAAGAGAGTCAAGACGTGGCGTCAATAAGGTTTTGGGGCCTGGCAAGAATATTAGCAGTAAAAATATATAGAGCATCATGCTCCCTGGGGACAGATAGCATAATCTCAGGTGGTCATGAAAGTGGACGGGGCAGAAGTGGAAGAGATTAAGGGCCTAATTTAGAGTTTGGCGGATGGGATTACTCCATCACAAACGTGACCAATTATCCTGTCTGCCATATTACAATTCCATTACATCCTATGGAAATTGTAAAACAGCAGACAGGATATCAGTCAAGTCTGTGACGGAGTAACTTGTCCACCAAACTCTAAATCAGCCACTTATTAATGTTAAAGTACCTGAAATCTGAAGAACAAGTCCTTGTTAGGTTCAAAGTGAAATGTGTCCGGGTTGATGCTAGATCAGACAAAGGTTTCAGCAATAGTGATAGATGTGTTCAACTTAAACTACACCATTTATATATGTCCTTTGTCATGTGAAACTTAAAGGAAATTTTGAGCGGTAGGGGTTTAAATGCCAGCTATATTGTAATGATCCATATTCTCAGTGCCTGGTAATGGATAGTAGTATCTCTTCTCCCAGCTGCCTTGTGCCACTTCCTCAATTCCAAACAAGGAAGCAGATACACAGTAAGTTAAGTTCAATAGTACTAAAACAACTGGGGTTTGAGAGATTTCTGAATACGATGGGCATGGGACACTTTAGCAAGTGAGCAGTCAGGCAGGGTTTTGTCCACTACATCAACACAACCCTGTGGGCAACCAGAAGGAGATACTAGAATCCAAGTAAACTGATTAAACCAGGTTCTGCATCAAGATTACTGATATAACTGCCTTAAGTGTCCCAGCACTGGTCATTGACCCCCACTGAGACCCCCAATACAGCACAAGAACACCACCACACAAGCCGCGGCACCTGCAATTTCACTCCTACAGCAACTGTAATTTAGCTGCACAAATGCCTGCACACAATATTGAGTATGATTAAGCCAAGTGTTTTCATATACGTTCAAACTTTAAATAAAGATCAAAATAAAAAAAGATTAGAGAGAGTTTTTCAGTACCCATTTGGTTCTCTTTGGATGGATACCAATGTGTAAGAGCAGAATTAATGATGACTAGATAAAAATGATTAAAAGGCGTACTTAAACCACTGTTCAGAAAACCTCAAAATGCCCAACCTGTCACTTGGTGAAAGTACATTCCCCTTGGCATCACCCCCATCTTGGCTCTTTTTGCCAAATCAATGGACTTCATTATAGACAAAAACTTATCAATGATATTCCCACAACCTCAGAATTAATACATTTGTCTCATTCCAAATCATTCTGTCAAGAAAACAAACCCTGAATTCGAGTTCAGAATGCTTGATCAAGCTTGTGTTTTTGTTGCAACATGATGGAAAACACATTGCTTGCTGGCCTTCCTAAATATGCCCTAGCATCCATTAGTCAACATCCAGGCCACAGCTTGCATGATAGGAGGAACAAGGAATTCAAATGATATCATACACAGCCGGACCCCCATTCGATGGGGGTGGGTGGTCACAGTGCAAGTTGAGGATATTGGGCTTCGACCAAGGTGAATAAGGCAGTTTGACTTCGATTTCCTAGGCCCATCCTAATATAACCATGCAAACTGGGCCAAGTATAAACCTTTTGGCACTTCACTCTGAGTTGTAGCAATGGCGAGCAGTCACAGGCTTCTCAGGGAGGTTAGTGTAGGGGTACAACAACCTCAGCACTCAACAAACATTAACATATAATAAGTGATTGTTCAATCCAGTGCTTCACTTTCAAGAATAGTACTTTTAATGCACACTAGAACTTCATACTAGAAGAAGATACGCACACAATACACTTTAGTGTCCTTGCACTTAAAGCAGTTGAGGACCTTCTCCAGTTACTAATCCTATTTTTAGGCTATTATAGTCCAAGTTGCTCCCACCCAGTTAGGTACTTAGTGATGAGACTCTGCCGCAGATACTCCTGTACTCTTAAGTAAGCATGCCATCTTAAACAGTGACCTCTTGGTTCTCATTCACATCTTTGGCGTCTGATGGGGCTGGTGTTTCCGTGGTAGTCTAGCAGTCCAGGTAGTCTGGGGCTTGCTTTCTCACCAGCACCTTGGTTAAGCCCAATCCTGCAGTCTTCTTTTTTCTCCTCAGTGGTCACATCAGGGACTGCGACTAGAGTTAGGAACAGCTGCATATATGAGCAATAGATCGTTTTTTACTGCTAGTTTGGCTGGTGCTCATTACAGCCAGGCTCAGGCTGTTCAGGTGTGGATCAGTGTAGCTTAGCATAGCCACTCTGGCGCAACGGTAGAGACCTTGCACAGGCTTCTAACGTACAATGCTGGACCACGGCTTCAGGTGCTGTTTCAGTTGCACAGCAGCTCTTGGAAACACTGATGTGGGTAAGTGTAGCAGATGGGGCCACGCTGCAGATTTACTATTCGGGCAGCATCTCAGGACATGCCTCTTTGTGGAATGATGTGTAGAGACTTAATGCACTTTCAGAACCAGTTTGGGCTGGTTTTACTTTCAAGCATATCCTTTCTGAAGAGGGTAGTCTCTAGCCTATGATATCCATTAAAGAGAATCAAAGAAGTGTTTGCATTTTGCACCTGGCTGCCATCAACCACAATGAAGAATGATCAGGATAAAGACAGGCTGGCTTTATCTAAGGGGTTCCTTTCACCTTGAACAAAAGCAACTCCATTCTTCACCCCCCACCAACTACCAGAAGGCAGTATTACAAGAAGACTAATCAGCAAATCCTTTATGAGCAAAAAGGGTAACAGAATGTTTAAAACAGCCTTATCTCTTCCTTTCCCACTTCACTGTCCAGGTTTCATCCCTCCATCTTCAGGACCTTCAGCAATACACTTCCACTGACTAGGAAACAACCTCACTTCCAACTTGGGCAGAGAGCCAGGCCTGGGGTATCCAAAATGGATCTCACAGTACTATTACTTTGGTTCCCTAACATACCCCATACATGTACCACTCAGGCTAACCACACATACATGTACATCATCAGTTAGGATATTTGCGCTAAAGACCCTGGTAAGTGCAGAGAGGTTGATCTTTACACAAGTGGGCCAATAGGCCTCCAATATAGTGACAGTTAAAGATGTCTGGCCACAGCTATGGATTTACAAGACACTGTATTCTGTCATTGCTGCTCTATGTGCTGAACCCATGACAGGGACAGTAAAGCACTGTCAATCCAATGAGGGAGCACTTAGTGAACCCTTCCAGGTCACAGGAGGGCTCTCAATTTCTCATTTGTCAAGAGACTGTCCTAAGCCTCTGAGCACACACAAGATGTGCGCGAGGCTAGGGCCAAAGTAAAAAACAAGGATACCAAATACATTAAGTCAGAAAAACTCAGGGCAGGGGAACTTGTTTGCATACAGGCAGGGGTTATTCCTGGACCATCACACCCATTTTAGAGATCTATAATTGCTCGTCGTGGAAGCAGAAGTTGCTTTAAAATAGCATACATCACTCAAAGATCTTCACTTTGGTCTTTCCACTTATTGGAGGGACAAATTGCAAGGGAGGTGTGAGAGACGTTAAAAAACAAATCATACCTGTTCCCTGAAATCCCAAATGTGGAAAACAAACACAAAAAAAAGTACCCAACCAAGCATTCCCCTGTCAAGCCCCAAGACTGTGGAATCACTTAGCCAAGAACATCCTGCTCAAAACCACCTTGCTCTACTTTCAGAAATACTTCAAAACTCACCAATTCAGGATGTGCCTGAAATACTAACTCTTTCCTCTGCTGAAGGTAATCTACCTTCTCAAGCTGTTGTACAGTAATCACACAAAGCATGGAAGTATCCTTTGCCTGTCTAAGTAAGAAATTATCCCACAGAAAACGGTCCAGTGGGAGCTCCCGTCATCCTCCTGGACTAGAGCTTCGGCAATTGAGTGGCAAGATGGAGAGCGGACGGAGCGGAGAGCCGACGGAGCGGAGAGCCGACGGATCGTGCTCCCGCCCGGCAAAATAAAAAAGGAAGAAAATAAATTACTTACCTGTAACTGTAGTTCTCCAGTATTGAAATCTTTCATAGATTCACATGCTTGAATCATTCCCCGTCTAAGAGATGGGAGTCCCGGTACAATTTTCACAAGTAATGTTAAGACATATTAAAGAGAAAAAGGCCCTAGGCCAGAGTCATTTTGTGAAAAGGACCAAACCTGAGCCTCCACCAATCAGGCAACAGCACCCTTCAGAACCTCCTGAGAGAAGCTCTAGCACCTCAGATTTTCCAAGCACAAGTGTGTATATTATGTTAAATATATAAAGAAAGAAAGAGGTGAAGTGAGCTTCTCCGGGGAGGCGGGTGGGTCGCATGTGAATCTATCAAAGATTCCAATACTGGAGAACTACAGTTACAGGTAAGTAACTTATTTTCTTACTCCAGTATTGGAACTTTCATAGATTCACATGCTTGAATCAGAGTAGAGAGCAATAACTATGCACATTGTAATATGACAACACCTCTAATAGAAAAAATATCTTGAACCACAAAACCTTATTATCATCCTGCATATAATGATGAACTATATAAGTATACGCCCATATGTCTATATATATATATATGTCTATATATATATATATATATACATACATACATACATATACACATACATATAGACAGATATGGAAAATGTCACTTACCCAGTGTACATCTGTTCGTGGCATGAGTCGCTGCAGATTCACATGCTGTGCACATCCCGCCATCTAGTGTTGGGCATGGAGTGTTACAAGTTGTTTTTCTTGGAAGAAGTCTTTTCGAGTCACGAGATCGAGGGACTCCTCCCCTTTCGGCTCCATTGCGCATGGGCATCGACTCCATCTTAGATTGTTTTCCCCGCAGAGGGTGAGGTAGGAGTTGTGTATTATAGTAATAGTGCCCATGCAATGGAGTGAATACGTATGTACATAATGTAGTTTAAAGTGTTATATTTACAAATTTACAAATGTTCAAGATCAACTTCGAAACGGCTACTGGCTCCCGGGGAGGCGGGTGGGCTCATGTGAATCTGCAGCGACTCATGCCACGAACAGATGTACACTGGGTAAGTGACATTTTCCGTTCGATGGCATGTGTAGCTGCAGATACACATGCTGTGCATAGACTAGTAAGCAGTTATCTCCCCAAAAGCGGTGGTTCAGCCTGTAGGAGTTGAAGTTGTTTGAAACAAAGTTCGTAATACTGCTTGGCCTACTGTGGCTTGTTGTGCTGTTAACACATCCAAGCAGTAGTGTTTGGTAAACGTATGAGGCGTAGACCATGTGGCTGCCTTACATATTTCAGTCATTAGAATATTTCCTAGAAAGGCCATGGTAGCACCTTTCTTTCTAGTCGAGTGTGCCTTTGGTGTAATAGGCAGTTCTCTTTTTGCTTTGAGATAGCAAGTTTGAATGCATTTAACTATCCATCTAGCAATGCCTTGTTTGGAAATCGGATTTCCTGCATGAGGTTTTTGGAAAGCAACAAATAATTGTTTTGTTTTCCGAATTGGTTTTGTTCTGTCAATGTAGTACATTAACGCTCTTTTGATGTCTAATGTATGTAGTGCTCTTTCAGCTACAGAATCTGGCTGTGGGAAGAACACTTAATTCTACTGTTTGATTCAAGTGGAACGGTGATCTGACTTTTGGTAAAAATTTAGGATTTGTCCGTAGAACTACTTTATGCTTGTGTATTTGAATAAATGGTTCTTGTATGGTAAATGCTTGAATTTCACTTACTCTTCTTAGAGATGTGATGGCAATTAGAAATGCAACTTTCCATGTTAAGTATTGCATTTCACAAGAGTGCATGGGCTTAAAAGGTGGACCCAAGAGTCGTGTTAAGACAATGCTGAGGTTCCATGAAGGAACTGGTGGTGTTCTTGGTGGTATAATTCTCTTTAGGCCTTCCATAAACGCTTTTATGACTGGTATTTTAAATAATGAAGTTGAGTGCGTAATATGCAGGTAAGCTGAAATTGCGGTAAGATGTATCTTAATGGAAGAAAAAGCTAGCTTTGACTTTTGCAAATGTAGTAAGTATCTTACGATGTCTTTGGCAGATGCGTGTAAGGGTTGAATTTGATTATTATGGCAGTAATAAACAAATCTTTTCCACTTATTTGCATAGCAATGTCTAGTGGTAGGTTTCCTAGCTTGTTTTATGACTTCCATACATTCTTGTGTAAGGTCTAAGTGTCCGAACTCTAGGACTTCAGGAGCCAAATTGCTAGATTCAGCGATGCTGGATTTGGGTGTCTGATCTGTTGTTTGTGTTGATTTAACAGATCTGGTCTGTTTGGTAGTTTGACATGAGGCACTACTGAGAGGTCTAGTAGTGTTGTGTACCAAGGTTGCCTTGCCCAAGTTGGCGCTATTAGTATGAGTTTGAGTTTGTTTTGACTCAACTTGTTTATCAGATATGGAAGGAGTGGGAGAGGGGGAAAAGCGTATGCAAATATCCCTGACCAACTCATCCATAACGCATTGCCCCGAGACTGATCTTGTGGGTACCTGGATGCGAAGTTTCGGCATTTTGCGTTTTCCTTTGTTGCAAATAGATCTATTTGTGGTGTTCCCCAACTTTGGAAGTAAGTGTTCAGTATTTGGGGGTGAATCTCCCATTCGTGGATCTCTTGGTGATCCCGAGAGAGATTGTCTGCTAACTGATTCTGAATCCCTGGAATAAATTGTGCTATTAGGCGAATGTGGTTGTGAATCGCCCAATGCCATATTTTCTGTGCCAGGAGACACAACTGTGTTGAGTGTGTCCCCTCCCTGTTTGTTTAGGTAATACATCGTTGTCATGTAGTCTGTTTTGACAAGAATGTGTTTGTGGCTTATTATGGGTTGAAATGCCTTTAGCACTAGAAATACTGCCAGTAGTTCTAAGTGATTTATGTGAAACTGTTTTTGCTGAGTGTCCCATTGTCCCTGGATGCTGTGTTGATTGAGGTGTGCTCCCCACCCTATCATGGAGGCATCTGTCGTTATTACATATTGTGGCACTGGGTCTTGGAAAGGCCGCCCTTGGTTTAAATTCATATTGTTCCACCATTGAAGCGAGGTGTAAGTTTGGCGGTCTATCAACACTAGATCTAGAAGTTGACCCTGTGCCTGTGACCATTGTGATGCTAGGCACTGTTGTAAGGGCCGCATGTGTAACCTTGCGTTTGGGACTATGGCTATGCAGGAGGACATCATGCCTAGGAGTTTCATCACCATTTTGACTTGTATTCTTTGTTTTGGATTCATGGCCTTTATTACATTGTGAAATGCCTGTACCCTTTGTGGGCTTGGAGTGGCAATCCCTTTTGCTGTGTTGATTGTCGCCCCTAAGTATTGCTGTGTTTGACACGGCTGAAGGTGTGACTTTGTGTAGTTGATTGAGAAACCTAGTTTGTGGAGGGTTTCTATGACATACTTTGTGTGTTGTGAACACCGTTCTAGCGTGTTGGTTTTGATTAACCAATCGTCTAGGTACGGGAACACATGTATCTGCTGCCTTCTGATATGTGCAGCTACGACTGCCAGGCATTTTGTAAAAACTCTTGGCGCAGTTGTTATTCCGAATGGCAACACCTTGAATTGGTAATGTACCCCTTGGAATACAAACCTTAAGTACTTTCTGTGTGAAGGATGTATCAGTATATGGAAATATGCATCCTTTAGGTCTAGTGTTGTCATGTAGTCTTGTTGTTTGAGAAGTGGGATTACGTCCTGTAATGTCACCATGTGAAAGTGATCTGATTTGATGTATGTATTTAATGTTCTGAGATCTAGTATAGGTCTCAGACTCTTGTCTTTTTTGGGTATGAGAAAGTACAGAGAGTAAACTCCTGTCCCTTTCTGTTGGTTTGGTACTAATTCTATTGCTTCTTTTTGTAGCAATGCCTGAACTTCTAGTCCTAGAAGATCTATATGTTGTTTTGACATACTGTGTGTTTTCGGTGGGACGTTCGGAGGGAATTTGAGAAATTCTATGCAATAACCATGCTGGATAATTGCTAGGACCCAAGTGTCTGTTGTTATTTCCTCCCAATGTTTGTAAAACGTGGTTAGTCTCCCCCCCACAGATGTTATGTGTTGGGGATGTGTGACTTGGAAGTCACTGCTTGTTTTGAGGAGTTTTGGGACTTTGAAACTTTCCTCTATTCTTTTGGAATTGTCCCCCTTTATAATGTCCCCGAAAACTTCCCCGCTGATACTGGCTCTGGTAAGTGGGTCTTGTTTGTGAGGTTGTGGGTTCTGTGCTTTGTCCTCGAAACCCCCCTCTAAACTGTGTTTTTCGAAATGTGCTTCTGCTCTGTGGAGAGTAGAGTGCGCCCATGGCTTTGGCCGTGTCAGTGTCTTTTTTAAGTTTTTCGATCGCAGTGTCCACCTCCGGCCCAAACAACTGCTGTCCGTTGAATGGCATATTCAGCACAGCTTGCTATATTTCAGGTTTAAATCCTGATGTACGCAGCCATGCATGTCTCCTTATTGTTACTGCTGTGTTGACAGTACTAGCAGCTGTGTCTGCAGCATCCATTGCTGACCGTATCTGATTGTTGGAGATACTCTGTCCTTCTTCTACTACTTGCTGCGCTCTCTTTTGGAACTCCTAGGGCAAATGTTCTATAAAGTGTTGCATTTCATCCCAATGGGCCCTATCGTATCTGGCCAACAAAGCCTGTGAATTGGCAATACGCCACTGGTTTGCTGCCTGTGCCGCCACCCTCTTGCCTTCTGCGTCAAATTTTCTACTTTCTTTATCTGGAGGTAGTGCATCTCCTGAAGTATGTGAGTTTGCTCTTTTGCGCGCTGCCCCTACTACAACTGAGTCCGGTGTTAGCTGTTGTGTGATGTACACGGGGTCTGTTGGTGGCGGTTTATATTTTTTCTCCACTCTTGGAGTAATGGCCCTTCCTTTTACAGGCTCTTCAAACACTTGTTTGGAGTGTTTTAGCATTCCGGGTAGCATAGGAAGACTTTGATACTGGGTGTGTGTGGACGACAGTGTGTTAAAAAGAAAGTCGTCTTCAATGGGCTCAGAATGCAGGCTGACATTATGAAATGCCGCTGCTTTCGACACCACCTGTGCGTAGGCTGTACTATCCTCTGGTTGCGACGGTCTAGCTGGATAACATTCAGGACTATTATCTGACACTGGTGCGTCATAAAGGTCCCATGCGTCAGGGTCATCTTGACTCATTCTTGTACGAGTTGGGAAATGCATCATTGGTGGAGTGGCTACCGGTGATGGTTGCGGAGAGCATTGTGGAGATGGTGGCGGGGTTACTTGTTTAGCCACCTTTGCCTGTGGCTGCTTGTCTTTTTCTTGAAAGGCAAGTTTGCGTTTCATTTTAATCGGAGGGAGAGTACTGATCTTCCCGGTTTCTTTTTGGATATGGAGCCTTCTTTGTGTATAGTCTGGCTCCATTGTTTCCAATTCCTGTCCAAATCTATGTGTCTTCATTTGTGTGGACAGTCCTTGTTCCTCAGTGTAGGAACTTGTTTTCGGTTCCGAGGCCGGATGTTTCGGTATCGAAACCTTTTCGGCTGGTTTTTTTCGGTTCCGACGAAACCTTCTTTACTTTCGGCGTCGTGGTCTCTCGGTGCCGACCCATTTCGGTGCCGCTATCTCGGTGCCGAACCTGCTCGGAGCCACTATCTCGAGCCCGAGAATGCTGTGTGGCGGTATCTCGACCGGAGTCGGATGACTTTGCCACCAGCGTGCCCTTTTTCGGTGCCGATGATCGGTCACCTATTTTTCGGGTTAAGCCATGGCCTGTTGGCGGTGGCGCCCCCTGGGCTTTAGCGTTTTTTTCGTGAGTTTTGTGTTTCGACATCTTACTCACGGTTTTCGGCGTTTCTTCGGGATCGAGCTCATCTGAGTCCGATTCCTGGATGGAGAATGTTTCTTCCTCCTCCTCGAAACACTCTTGTCCTGTCGGCGCCGACGCCATTTGCAGTCTTCTTGCTCTTCGGTCTCTTAGTGTATTCCTGGACCGAAACGCTCGACAGGCTTCACAAGTATCTTCCTTGTGTTCCGGCCACAAACACAAGTTACAGACCAGATGCTGATCTGTATATGGATACTTGTAATGGCATTTTGGGCAGAAGTGGAATGGGGTCCGTTCCATCAGCCTTGAAGAGACACGTGGCCGGGCCGACCAGGCCCCGACGGGGGATCGAAAAAACCCCGAAGGGCCACCGGAGCTCTTCAAAAGTCGGTGTCGATCTGTTGTAACTAACCCGATACCGAACGCAAACAATACCGATGATTTTTCCGAGATTCTAACTAACTTTCCGACCCGAAACACGGAGCGAAAAGGAACACGTCCGAACCCGATGGCGGAAAAAAACAATCTAAGATGGAGTCGACGCCCATGCGCAATGAAGCCGAAATGGGAGGAGTCCCTCGGTCTCGTGACTCGAAAAGACTTCTTCGAAGAAAAACAACTTGTAACACTCCGAGCCCAACACCTGATGGCGGGCTGTGCACAGCATGTGTATCTGCAGCTACACATGCCATCGAACATATATATATATATATACACATACACCTATATATTTATCTCCATTACCTACAGATATACCTGTGCAGATACATGATGAAATTCCAAGAAAAACAGTAAAAAGAGATTATTATAAGACACTACTGTAACATGGCCAATGTCTTCAAACCCACTTACTTATATGATTGTCATAACGTTCTTTTATCCTTATATACATTTCTGTTTTTCTCTCTTTTTTCTTTTTTTTTTTTTTTAATGTTAATAATGTGCATACCTGTTCTAGGATGGAGGGATGTAGGAGAAATGGCTCACTTTCACCTGAAGAGATTCCTGAGAACCGCTTGGCCCACTGCCACCTCTCCCTGAGAGAGGGATTCCAAGCAGTAGTGCTTAGTGAAAGTATGACAGCTCTTCCATGTTGCTGCCCTACAAATGTCTTGTAGTGGCACTCCGGCAAACAGTGCCGCTGACGATGAGACTTTCCTCGTAGAGTGAGCATGCACAGATGATTGCAAAGGTTTGCCCGCTGCTTGATGGCAAAAGCGAATGGCTGAGGCGATCCATCTGGAAATACTCTGCTTGGATAGTGGGTACCCCTTCCTAGGAGCACTGTACGCCACAAATAACTGATTAGAGCGTCAAAAAGATTTAGTCCTGTCCAAATAAAATTGAAAACATCTTTTAACGTCTCAGGAGTGTAATGCCCTCTCTGCCGGAGTAGATGGATGAGGGAAAGACTTGAAGACTAAAGGTTCGTTTATGTGAAAGTCTGACGGAACCTTTGGAATAAAATGCAGGTTAGTGCGCATTAACAGTCTATTGTGTTTAAGCTGCAGGAATGGCTCTTGGATGGACAGCGCTTGCACCTCGCTGACCCGCCTAGCTGATGTAAGGGCTACCAATAAGGCAACCTTCCACGACAAGAACTTGAGGGAAGCACGATGGATCGGTTCAAACGGATGCTTCATCAGTTGTGCCAAAACAATATTCAGATTCCACGAAGGAGGTGGTGGTCTGAAAGGAGGGTAAACCCTGAAAAGCCCCTTCAGAAATCTCTTAATCAGCTGAGAAGTGAAGAGTGAGGGTGTGTCATCTGAACGTCTGTATGCAGCTATAGCTGCTAAGTGAACTTTAATGGATGAGTGTGCTAGGCCAGATTGAGCTAACTGTAAGAGATACGGCAATATTTCCTCTGGTGGTGAGACTAGAGGGTCAATCCGACGCTGATGACACCAGGCACAGAATCTCTTCCATTTACACTGATACGTCTTGTTTGTGCTATCCGCTCTGGCCTTTGACAAAATATCCCTGCAGTCCTGCGGGATATTCAAATGCGCGAACTCTCTGTGGTGAGGAGCCATGCTGATAACCGCATTGACTGCGGATCGGGGTGCCGAACCTGGCCGTTGTTCATGGTTAGTAATTGAGGTAACAGCTCCAGTGGAATATGAGGTTTGACTGACAGAATGAGGAGTTCCGCGAACCAATGTTGGCGCGGCCAATACGGGGCTATCAGTATCAGAGTGCACGGTTCTGTTTTCATCTTCGTGAGGACCCTTGGGATCAACGGAATGGGAGGAAAGGCGTAAGCAAAGATGTCTGACCAGACTATCGAAAACGCATTCCCCCAAGATCCCTTTTGGTGATGCCAACTTGCGAAGAACCGGCATTTGGCGTTGTCCTTGTTCGCAAACAGGTCCACCGTTGGTGTTCCCCACAGGGAAAAAATGTGGTTCAGTACTGTCTGGTCTACCTCCCAGTCGTGGCAGTCCGATTTCTGCCTGCTGAGTGCATCTGCTGCCTTGTTGTTTATTCCAGGCAAGTGTACCGCTGATAGTGTGATGCCTTGCTAAGAGGCCCAGTTCCAGATCGCTTGGCCTTCCCTGGAGAGGGTGAGAGATCTTGTGCCTCCTTGTTTGTTGAGATAGTGCATCGTAGTGGTGTTGTCTGTTCTTATCACCACTCGCGATCCTGAGATCCCTGGGAAAAAACGCTTGTAAGGCCAGGTGCACTGCCCTGAGTTCTAGCCAATTGATATGCATTGATGCAAGATGCATTGGCCATTTGTCACTTATTTTCAGATCCTGTAACACCGCTCCCCAGCCTTCCAGTGAGGCATCCGCTGTTATGGTCCACGGGGCTGGCTGTTGTAGAAATGAAAGGCCGATTGATAGATGATGCCTTTGAGACAACCATCTCAGAGTTCTGATCATTATCGGAGTTATTTGTACTTAGTCTTCGAAAGTGCTTGATACCTGGAGCCATTGACGATTTAGCTGCTCCTGTAAGGGGAGCATCTTTAGCCGACACAGAGGGATCAGAGGTATGCATGAAGACATCATGCCCAACAGTGATTTGAACAGACGGACAGTAACCTTTCGTCTTCTCTGTATGGAACTCACTAGAGTCCGTAATCTTTGTTGCCTCTCTAACGTGGGACATGCCATGCCGGATTCTGTGTTCAGTTTTGCTCCCAGAAAAGTAATATTGCGTACTGGTAGAGGGTTGGACTTCTCCCAGTTGATTGTGAATCCGACATTGGTCAGTAAGGAAACGCACTTTTATGTTGACTTGTGCGCTCCTGCGTAAGTCTTTGCCTTTATCAACCAATCGTCAAAGTATGGAAAAACCTGGTGCTTTCTTCTTCTGAGAAAGGCTGCGACTGGTGCTAGGCATTTGGTAAATATTCTTGGGGCTGACTTCAGTCCGAAAGGAAGGACACGGTATTGATAATGGCTCCCGGCTACGGTGAATCTTAAGTATTTTCTGTGGGCAGGGTGGATGGGTATGTGGAAGTATGCTTCTTTGAGGTCTAGTGATGACATAAAATCTCCCTGATTGAGACGCAGAAGGACGTCTTGCAGGCTGATTATTCGGAACGTTTGCTTCTTTAGGTATACATTTAGTTCCCTTAAATCGAGGATCGGCCTCCAATCCTTCCACTTTTTCCGAATGAGGAAGAACCTGGAATAAAATCCTGTTCCTCGTTGGGCCCGAGGCACCTTCTCTATAGCTCCCTTGAGAAGCATCTTGTCGATCTCTTTTTTGAGTTGTTGAGGGTACCTTGAAGGAGTCCTGTGGGGAGGGTTGGAGGGAGGTATTTGGATAAATTCTTAAGTATGGCGCCGTTTCACTAATTGTAGGACCCACTTGTCTGACGTAATGGTTTGCCATTGACTGAGGAATAAGGAGATCCTCCCGCCCAGAGTGACAGGAGGAGGACTGGGCGTAGCCGGCGCCTTGAAAACATCAGGTTCTACGAGCTGAATCTTTGGCCGGACGGGTTGAACGTCCACAGCCTGCCGGTCTACTATAGGCTGGTTGTGTCGGCTGCCTTTGCGAGTAGTATGGACGATACTGCTGTGAAGATGATGGATAGGAAGAATATCCATGTTGTTGATATCCCCCTCTGTATGAGGGTTGGCCACGCCCTCTAGGACGAACGGACGATTTTCGATATTGCAGGGTCCCTAATGACCTTGCCGTGTCCGTTTTGATTGATTGTAGGGCTTCATCGACATGTTTTCCAAATAGCGCTTGGCCATCAAAGGGTAAGTCTAGGATTTTATTTTGGACTTCTGGGCGAAACGAGGTGGCTTTAAGCCAGCCCTGTCTTCTTAGTACAGCTGCACCTGCAAGTTGTCTAAAAGCAGTGGTCGCTATATCCATTGCACAGTCTATAAGCTCTGCAGACGTGCGTTGACCTTCTTGTACCGTTTTATTTGCCTCCAATCTCGCGTCCTCTGGCAGTTGGTTAATAAAAGGTGCAATATCCGCCCAAAGCTGTCTGTTGAATCTAGACAGAATAGCCAAGGAGTTGGCAGCTCTAACTACTAGGCTAGCCATAGAAGAAAACCTTTTCCCTATGTTATCTAGCCGCCTACCCTCCTTGTCTGGGGGTGCGGAAAGCGGGGCAGAAGGATTCTTCGATCTTCTTTGAGCTGCCTGGGCTACTACTGAATCCGGAGGAGGATGTCCTGTTAAGCATGTTGGTGCATCATCAGGAGCTTTGTATTTTTTATCCAGACGTGGCAAAACTGCCATGACTGTTGCCGGATTATTCATGACTTTAAGGCCCTCTTCCCACAGGTAGTTCACTATTGGGATAGAGTGCACAGACTTCTGAAAGGGCTCTTTAAAATCGTACAGGAAACAGTCTGTTTGCTTAGTAGGTAACAGTAAGGCAAAACGCTTGGCTGCCCTCTCTAGAAGATTGTGAAATCCTCCAATGTCTTCTGGTGGGGATTCCACCTTCGAATGAGAAGAAGGAGCAGGGATAATGTACTCGTCCCACTCTGAGTGAGTGTCCATGAGCTCTCCTTCTTCCTGATCCCCTTCTGAGATGTCGGTGTCTTGAGGAATTGTCATGTCGGGAGTGGCCACATTTGTGAGATGCAAGGACGTTGGTCTCTGATGTGGAGTAGAAACACCAGAAATAGGTGATGGAGGAGGTTGTTCTCCTTGAGGAGGAAATCTTCTGTTGTAATCCACTAACATCCCTCTAAGGTCAGTAAGCAGGGCGGAAGGAATAAACGCCCTCTGTTGATATTGCTGTTGCTCTGAGTAAACCTGGGGATCATAAGCTTCTTCATATTCATCTTCTTCCTGGTACTTTACATTCAATTCAGAAGGACTGTGGGCTGTTCCAAAAGGCCGTCCTCATCTGAATCTTCGTCTCCCTCCAAAAGATGTACTGGCACAAGGGAGGACACCTTACTAGGTGATGTGTGGGTTGGTGTTAGCTTCTCTACTCTCTTTAGATGTTTTTCCCTTTTCGACGGTGTCGTCGACGACGTGTAAATAGACTTCGTCATGGACGGTGCCGTCGACGCTGGACGCACAGTTATTTTAATAGCTGAAAGTCTCGCCGACGAGTCTACCGTCGACGAAGTCATCGACGACGGTAGGGATGACACTGACATCAGCGCCGTCGACGATGACGAGGTGTAGACGGTCGTCGACGCTGATGTCGTTGCTGCAGTTCTCGTCGACGGTGGGGTACTTGTTCTCGTCGACGATGGAAATCCAGAAGTAGATGTTGTTGTCGGCAATGCACCCACCGACGGTGCCGTCGACGGATTCCTTCTTTCCAGTCACAGAGGATGGCTTCTTGAAAGGCACAGATGGTGGAACAGATGAAGGCTTTCTGTGCCTCTCAGAACTGGAAAAATGTCTTTTCCCCTCTTTACTTGAAACTTTCATTGGGGAAGAAGATGGGTTGCGACCCTTATAAGACCCTGAAGTAGTCTTTTTGAGGGCCTTTCTTGAGATTTGTGAGGGAGATCTAGAGCGTGATCTTGCCCTTTTAGATGATCTCTTAGATGTTGATGATTCCTCACTCTCAGAATCAGAAACTGGATCCTTTCTATGTTTTAGTTTCTGCAGCCATATTAATAATCTGCCTTCCCTGTCTTTTAAGGTTTTAGAAGAAAAAGTACGGCAAATCTTACAGTCTTTGGCTGAATGATCTGGGTACAGGCAGTAAATGCAGTCTTGGTGAGGGTCTTCAGAATGAAGCCTTTTCTTCCCACAAGTCTTGCAGTCTCTGAAGAGACTCTTCTTTTCCTTGTCAGACATAGTTGAAAAATAGCTGACAAATCCAAATAAATTAGTTTCTCTGAGAGAAAAATAGTTGAATAAAGGTGTGAAGACAGAGCAGAGCTCTGAGGAGACTCCCTAGCACGACGTGCGGTAGAAAATCTGAGCTAGAGCTTCTCTCAGGAGGTTCTGAAGGGTGCTGTCGCCTGATTGGTGGAGGCTCAGGTTTGGTCCTTTTCACAAAATGACTCTGATAGACTAAGAAATTGAAGAGGCCTAGGGCCTTTTTCTCTTTAATATGTCTTAACATTACTTGTGAAAATTGTACCGGGACTCCCATCGGGGAATGATTCAAGCATGTGGATCTATGAAAGTTCCAATACTGGAGTAATTCAACCTTTTCGATTCACGGCTCCCTTTTGAGGGGGAGGTGCGGTTGGACGGTGAGTGCTTCTGAGGAACCGCTCCTCAACCGCGAAGTTGTTTGAAGCCGCTCGACCATCCGATATTACTGCATCTTACTAAAAATGGCTCGGCCGAAGGACAGCATCCTTAGACGCCTACAACGACGGCTGCAACCACCAAAAGTACTGGAACACTGGAAAGTACAGGCAGCACAGCTCAATTAGCCAAGTCAGCCCGTCGGGATCCCGATATCCCAAGGCACGTACAACGGGGGCTTTCCAGCTTCAACTCCATGATTAAGGTCTGCAACCCCCCCTCCTGTGCACACATAGTGAAACAAGCTTTCAGCAGAGAACTCAGACAAGGTATGAAGGTGGCAGGGTTTGCCTGCAAAAGGGGGGGAGGGGCTGGGAACCTCTAAGGGGGCACAGGGCTCATCGCAGCATGTGCCTTCTCCTTCGTCACCAGTTCTACCCATAGCTCCCGTGCTAAGAGTACTCAGCTCAGTTGAGCATAATAAGCCACCAGCATTAAGGCAAGCACAACCAGCGAGGGTACCAAGGGTATTAGCATACTCCCCTCCAACAGTCACTAGATCAACTACTGCTGCTTTTAGCAATCTATCCCCTGCTGCGTCAGCTGTAAGGTCGCAATTTAAGGAACTGTCTACGTTTTGTTTTCAACCTCTGGTAATAATGCCAATGCTAATGCCAAAGCGACACCAAAAGTACCAGAAAGGGAGGAGGATAGAATAGTAGATCAAGAGGAAGTAATATCACCCAGAGCAGGGGTTACAGATAATGCCATAATCCCTAATATTTCATTAAACCCGGGTGTGGAGAGCTCCTCTCTAGCTATGTCAGACTTGGTAATACCGAACATTAACACAAATGAAGATGCCAGTGTACGCCCTTGTACTCTTAATCTCAGCCCTAGTAATCGCAGAGCAATGTGTGGTACTTTCTCAATGGAGGAATGGATGGGGCAGGTATTAAAGAAGCTGCATGCAATAAAGTTATCCCAAGAGGTGGCTCATAAAGAGACCAAAGATCAGTTTACCCAACTAAATACTCATTTAGCCCATCTCTCTACGGAACTAACTCAAGTAGAACAGAGTGTCTCAGATCTAGAAGATGCCCGCAAACAAGCGGAATCAATACCTCCGATTCAGAATTAGAGGCTCTCCAACTAAAAATGGATGAGATGGAGAACAGATCTCAGCGTTCGAATCTGAGATTTGTAGGCATACCGGAAGGGATTGAGACAGCATCTTCCGTAATCAAGGTGGTATCTGATCTCATCTGCAACTGTATTTTACCAGAATCAGCGAAAGCAGAAGTGGATCTCTCAATAATGAGAGCACATACAGTACCCTTTATGCGCTGTGTCAATTCAAAATATCCCCGTACTATACTAGTTAATTTCGGTGACTATAGGATTAAAGAATACATTCTATCACAAGCAATTAAGAAGAAAATGTTTAAATCTGGGGACACTTTCAACTTTCGTTTTTTTTGGATATGTCTGTCAACGCAGCTTATCGACGACAAGAGTTTGTATGACTAATAGATGACTTTAAATGGCTGGAAGCTCCAGCCAGGATTGTACAACTATCCAAACGCAAAGTGTTGCACAAGGGACAAGTGCACATATTTCAGCGCGTACAGGATGTAAGAACTTTTTAATATTGTTAAAAAAATGTTAATGTGATTAGTGCAGGGAACCAGGGGTGGAGGAGATAATGGGGGTGGGGGGGTAGGAGATAGAGAAGAGGCATAAAATGAGAAGGAAGCGGGGGAGGGGAAAATAAGCGATGTTTTCATCTTGAGTAATACGTGTCACGCATTATATGCCCTCCTTCTCCCCTTCTCCTCATGGATTTCTCCGCCCGTTGGTCTTGTTGATTGACTGCACAAGGTCAGGCCTTAGGAGTGCCATGTCAGCACACTCATTTTTGGGGTATGAGGGGCAGGGTGGTAGGGTGAGGTGAGTGATCGGGGAGGGCACAGGGGGTTGAAGGGTGGTAGGGGCCAGGGCGGGCAAGGCCCCAGATGAAGTTGGGATCGGGGGGAACACAAGGTGGAGTTAGAGCAAAAAAAAAGTCAGGTGGAGGTTAGCCAGCCATACTCTTTATCTGAAGATAAGTTACAAGGTGAAAGGGCAGCAAAGAATGTAATGCCAGCACAATGGGTTATGGTGGTGATGGGGTGGAATATTGAGAAATGATGGGGTCCAAGCTAAGAGTAGCCTCCAGTAATTTAAATGGGGCTAATAATAACGTTCAACTTCAAGCAGCTCTCAACTGGCTGGAAACAGCGCAAGTACAAGTTTTTTTTTTTTTGTTTTTTTACAGGAAAATAATCTGAGGGCCAATGTCAAGCAACCTAGACTCCCTGTATATATTGCTCATTCCTTCTTTGCACCGGCTGATGCTGCGGTACGAGGTGTGGCAGTTTTGTTTTCTAGAAAATTTACAGGGAGTTGTTAGAGACCCACAGGCAAGATGGATAGTAGTTACTGCTATGCTGTCAGACAAAGAAATCCATTTTGTAAGCTTCTATGGCCCAATAGAGGAGGATATAGAGTCAATGCAGGTGCTATATATACACCTTTCTTTACTCACAGGCTATTTCATAATATTCAGTGGGACACATCACGGAGAAACAAAATGCAGAATAAACCAAGAGCTTGCCAAATGCTTTCCAAATTGATTTTAGATCTAGCCCTAGTAGATGTGTGGCGAGATGATCATTCCCAAGAAAAATAATTCACATGTTATTCAAAAAGGTATAATACTGCATCAAGAATTGATTATATTCTAATCTCATTTGCACTAAAGTCACAGAAGTCAGGAAAACTTGTGAATTCTTTTTCTGATCACCATGTTACCTGGGTCGATCTTAGTGAGCTATGCAACCAGCAGCTCCGCCCGCAATGGCGATTGGATAGAGCTCTTTTGGCAGATGAAGGTTGGGTAGCAAAACTTAAAGCATCACTCACTGAATTTATAGAGGCGAACAAGAAGTAAGCCTCTCTTTTCCATATCTGGGGAGCCACTAAAGCCTATCTACGAGGGGAGGCAATTTCTGTTACGGCGCATCTAGGGAAAATAGCTCCTGAAAGAAGCAATCTACTTCATAGGGAGATAGAGCAGGCATTAAAAAGAAATCAACTACTACCCAGCCCGGAGACAGCATCAAGGCTGGAAAGGTCCCAGGCCAAATTAAGGGATTTTTTTCTATCCAGGGAGATACTAAACAGACACACAAGTTTTCAGAGGCAATATAAAGAAAGCGAGCATGCAGGTAGATTTCTAGCTTGGTCAGTCAAAAAGAGATCCAATACTAATTTAATAAAAGCTATTTCTGATGAGGAGCAGGGTAGAATGGTTATTCAGCCTAAAGAGATCAAAAAAGTATTTTTCTCACATTACCGTAAGCTGTACACTGAGACAATACATAGCTCGCAAATTAAACAGTACTTCGATGCAGTAGCATTACCAGGCTTAGGTGTAGTAGCACAGAATATTCTAACATCCCCAATTACTTGTAAAGAGGTAGTAGATGTAATAAGGGGGGCCCCTAATGGTAAAGCTCCAAGAGAAGATGGCTTCCAGGTGGAGGTCTACAAAATATTAGAGGACCAAATTATTAAAATATTAGTATACCTATTTAATAAAATACTAGAAGACGCTGAGGTCCCTTCTGAATTCTCAAGAGCTGTAGTGGTTAGTTTTATTAAAAAGGATAAACCACCAGAATATCCGGGCTCATACTGTCTGATTAGCCTAATAAATCAGGCCTATAAATTATTTACTAAGATACTTGCGGTTCGTACGGCTCAGGTGGTGCAAGGATTGGTACATGAGGACCAGTACGGATTCTTACCGGGAAGGTTGCTATCTCCCAATACCAACTTTCTGGTACAGGCAATAGATTATTTATCTCATAATCCTCATCCGGCGGCAATCATAATGCTTGATGCTGAAAAGGCATTCAATTTAGTCCAAGGGAAGTGTTATTTATGGTTCTAGCTAAGTTTGGCTTCCCTGGGAAGTTTATCCAAACGCTACGTACATGTTACGCAGGGGCCCAAGCCAAAGTTTCAGTAAACGCACAAATAGCAGGATTGGTACAAATTCCACAGGGCACGCGACAAGGTTGTCCTCTGTCTCCAGTTCTGTTTGCACTCTTTTTAGAGTCACTGGCTGCAGCGATACGACAAGATTCACACATACAGATTCTGCTCCCTCTAGCACCAAACGTGAAGCTATTCGCGATGATATGATCTTGTACCTTCATGCGGATGCACAAAACATCAACAGTACATTTGCAAAGATTAAGGCTTTCTCAGAGCTGGGGGGATATAAAATCAGTCTAAATCAGAGGCTCTCTTGTATAACGCAGGAATATCGGTCCTGCCAAAAGACATCCGAATTGTATCTTCATCTTTAAATCTCATTAGATACTTAGGAATATATGTGTCCAAGAACTCTGCAGACTTGTTCCAGCTGAAGTACATGAGGGTTCTCAATAATATCCAAGGGTTACTTTTGCAGTGGCAGGAAACTACTATGACTATTACAGGAAGGATCACACTAGTCAAAATGATGATTCTGCCTTTGTTATTATTTGTTTTTTGTAGTGTAATTTTGACAGTTCCTAAAAAGTTCTTTAACAAGCTAGATTCATTAATTAGACAATTCATGTGGAACCATAAGAAACCCGGCTACAGTTGGAGAAGCTAACTTTTGCAATGGAAGAGAGGGGGCTGGCTCTCCCTAATATTGTAACTTATTACGAAGCAGAGCTATTGGATTGGGCATCAAGAACGGCGCAAGAGCCAAATTTCAACTTCTACCTCAACTAGATGGTGGCAGAAACAAACATCCAGCTTTCACGCTTTCTAAAGTTTCCCCGCCTACCAAAAAGGGTTAGATACAAATTGGCGGCAATGATACAGTTTGGTATATTACATATGCAGGCAAAATATCAAATTCATAAGACTCACCCGTTAATACGAGTTAGGGATGATACAAGTAGAATTCAATCAAAGAGATGCGCAGCAAAGGGAGGCGCTGGGGTTTAGGACCCTAGCGGATCATATTAAAACATGGGCGCAGTGTGTAATGGGAATAAAGGATATTCCAGAAAATTTTACCTTTTCTTACTGCCAAATACAGCATTTCCTACATTCAACGAAACAAGCAATAGATGGCTCCAATAAAGATATTGGACAGGCTTTTTACGATAATCAATTAGGCATCGGTAAATGGCATAAGCTACTTCAGGATGGGTGATCAATCAAGGCAATGTCCCAACTCTTGGTCAAAGTAGCAAATATCACTGGCTGTAAAATAGGGGTACAGCAATGGCGAAAGCATAATGAGGTGTCTCACAAAGCACTCAGAGGGGCACATTTTAAAAGAATAGCTCTATTTTCCAAATGGTTGATTTATTACACCCCCACTAGAATAAAGGAAATGCACCCAGTGGTATTAGGTCTTTTTCCGCGCTGCCAAAAGACCCAGGAGGATTGGATTCATATGTGTTTTGCATGCACGTATCAGGCAGGGTACTGAGAGAAGATCTTTCAAAGGTTGAGCACTTTGATAGCCTACGAGCTGGAGCCTATCCCATTAGTGGCATTGTGGGGTATCACACAAAATACAGATCTGTCTATTTTGTCTAGACAAATAATATTTGTAGGTACTTTAATAGCCACATCACTGATTCTTTAGGCGTGGAAATCACCAGTCCCCCCCTGCATATGCGGCGTGGGAAGCAAAAATTGAGTCAACACGGGCTAAAGAAAAACTGTAACCCCAACAGGTAGGAGCAATGCAAAGATACCAGGGGATTTGGGTGAAAATGAACAACTTGGTGAAAGATTAGGTGGGGGGGGGGGGGGGGGGGGGGGGGGTCCAAGATTTAAAGAATCTCACTATGGATATAGTGCTCTAGGTATTATTAAGATTAAGGTACAGGCAAGCATTATAGCACATTGAGCTGACTCACAGTAAAAGTCCTAAGTTCAATCTTTGATGTATGAGGTATGATGTATGTTTGACTAATATATGTAATGTAAATCTCACCTGCCAGGAAAAGAAAAAAAAAGAAATAATAATCCCACGTGGAAGCACAGTCACTGGTCAAAGAAGAAAATGTTTGTTTTTTTAAGACTCTCACTCACTCTAGTAGTGGCATGCTTCTTCATTGGGTCTTATTCTGGCCCCTAAAAGCCAGGATGGGCTGAACCGTATTCCAAGGAGCACTTTAGATATTTTTGTGACCGGGGTATCTAAAAAATATAAAAATACCTCAGACAGACCTCGGTTGTGCCTAATCCTTGGTTTCATGTACAGCCCTGAGTTACTCTAGTGGCTAGATCAGCACTATATAAAGATTTCTAAAAATAAACATAGCACTGGTACTGGTACCACATGAAGATCCATGTCGGACTGCAACTAAGTTAGTAAATGTATTCTAACTGTCCTGCTTCCGGGGAAGCGAGAGGGAGCACAACAATCTAGAGCTCAAACTCAGTGTTACAGGTAATATATTTCAGTTACATGTTTTGTTGTAGATCAAATGTCTAGCATGGACTGCAAAGGAGTGGAACTTCTCCTCTAAACCTATGGCCTGCAAAAATGTACAGGATGTGGTACGCTTATGTGTTTTGGGGTATGTTTGCCTAACTTGGGCTTTCTTTTGAGCTTCTAAGGCAGCACAATGAACGTGTTAAATGAGGACCATGTAGCTGCTTGGCGAATCTTAGCTAATTGGATGATGTTCAAGATAACATTGTAGCCCCTTTTTAGTGAGTTAACTATTCATCAGGTACGCAAGGAAGTATGTGTTTGGGTTTAACCTATCAATCATGAAAAAATGTAACAATTTAGCTAGCAGCTCCAGCCTTGGAAATGACAATTCCTAATGCAGTTAGGCACATACAACAAATGTTTAGTTAGTCTTCCTAATTGTGCATGTATGCTTTACATAGTAAACAAGAGCCTTTATAACATTTAATGGGTGCAAAGATCTCTCAGAAAGTGTTCATGGCTCATGTGAAATAAGACAGCAGTTCAACAGACTGGTTAGTATGATTAGATGAAACAACCTTTGGCAAGAAATGTGTATGACGGTTTAAGACTACTTTGGCTTTGTGCACCTGTAAATATACTTCATTGCAATGAAGATAACCACTTTCCAAAGAAGAAGCTTGAGTCAACTACAGTACACTGGCTACATAGTGGTCCCGTAAGGTGGGTTACTATAACATGCATCTCCCAACTTGGTGCTGCGGCTACTCTAGGTGGGATTATTCCCTCAAACTTTCCATGAAGGAACTTACTACTGGGATTTTAAAAATAGAGTAGACATAGAATCCCTTTTTGTTTTTTTACAAATATACAGCTATAGCTGTCAAAGTTTCTTATATATATGTACACCAGAACTAAATTTTGGAGGTGTAGCAGGAAATTAATTAGACCTTCGACTGTCGCTCTACTGACACTGAAATGGTCTACCCGTAGGCTGCTTAGCCTACTCTTACTACAACACCCAGCAACACCACACCAGTATCTGTGGAATCTATTTTTAACCTATGTTTGCTGACTTTGCAATATTTAAGGGAAGGGAATACTTTTTGAGTATATCGTGGCTGTGTTTAGAGCCATTTCCGAGGTTGCCATCATTACTGACTAGATTTGCCATTTCAGAAGTGCAGTTTAGTCATTTTGTAGAAGTCCGGCCTGGTATTTAAGGGAAACCATGGTGCAGACACTGGTTCTGCAAACCGTGGCACAGGCACTAGTTCTGCAACACCACTATGGTATTGGTGGAGTCTATTTTTAACCTATTTTTAAATTTCTAACTTGTTAATAATTTTAACTGCTTGGTCACTGATTTTGGGTTTCAATTTGTGCTGCCATCATTACTGACTAGAACTGCCATTTTGGCAATGCGGTCTAGTTGTTTTGCAGAAGTCCAGCCCAGTATTTAAGGCACAGCACAGATGTGCAGCCGAAGCACGCAGCGGGCACGCAACTAGCGCACCGAAGGCAAGACATCTGCAACCATCCAGGTCTGGCCAAGGGCCAGAAACTCTGTTCATTTTATCATTTTAATTTACTCATCAGAAGTACTGCATCTAATTAACAATTCCATAAAGACAACTTACTCTTACTCTTAGCATGCCGGAATTGTAATTGGAAGGGAAGCTGTGGTAGTACACCCACTGGTAAGACTAAAGTGCTAAAGCACCAGGGAATCATTACAAACTACAAATGTACCTCCTGAATTGCGGATCCGTCCCCAAGCACAGTGCATAGCCTTTTCTGTTTATAGAGGAATGAAGACCCGATGCTATGTTTCTAACAGAAACCTGGCTCACAGAGTCAACCCAGGACACTGCCATGGCCCTTCCACATGGCTATTTAACAGCAAGTCAAAACAGAAAGGGTAGAAGAGATGAGGGGTAACTATATTATATAAAGAGACGTTTGTTGCCACTTTTGCTCCCATCAATATACAGGGATGTGAGAGTCTTCAATTCCTTCAATTCGCTCTAGAGGTGAGCTTGACTTTTACATTCTCATGGATCGTAGTATAGCGCCCTCCTGGATCATTAGTTAGTGGCTGAATACAGCCTACAGAAAGCCAACTTCACCTTATTAGGGGATCTCAATTTGCACTTCAAGGAAATGGGCTGCGAAGATGCAAAATTCTTAATCCAAGATCTTGAAGCACTTCAAAAGTGCCAAACTATAAAAACATCTACCCACGAAAAGGGGCACCATATTGATCCCGTGTTCACGAATCTTAGTATGCTGGCTGCAGAAATGGCCCTTCCTATACTCTGGTCCAATCGTTTCATAGTCCCTTTCGGGCTCGAACTTTTAAAAACAGCAGCCAGACAGGCCCTGCTCAGGGGTGGAGGAGCTAACCCCCCCGCCCCCCCTTAAACTGTGTTTATGATTGTTTTTGAGAAAAGGGGCGGGGCCACGGGGGTGACGTGCACTGTGGGGGAGTGCACAGCATTCCCCCCTCAGAGGGCATGTGTGTTTCGTCGGCATTGTAGGGCCAGCCAAACACGGATGCGCACAGAGCTCTCTCCAGCCCAGCAACACAGTTGCGACAGGAGGAGGCAGAGGAGCGGCACAGGAGCGGAGGTAAGTGTTTTTTTTTTTTCATTTAATTCTCTCCCGTGACGCCACGTCCCTTTTAATTAGCGCAAGCCGCGACTGCCCCTGCCTCAAAATCCTAAAAGACTCTGGTCTAAGCTTAATCTGAGGGAACGGCAGGACGCGCTGAATGAATCAACTCCCACTCTAATGGTTGACACACCATACGGATGTAATATTTTTGAGAACTGAGGAAGGCTCATAATGAAGACAGCAAAATTCTACATAGACTGGCATTAAAAGACTACAAGAAAGCCACTGTATGCCAGATGTGACCATTTTAAGGAAAAAATAAAAAGCACACTCAACACCGGAAGAAATTATTCAAGGTAGAAAAAGATTTAATTAGTCTCCCCCTTCCTGTTCGACAGGGCCCCCCACCTTCCAACGAATGATGCAAAGTTTTTTCTCAGTCAACAAATTTCTAAATTTATTACCATTGCCTTTTGCCACAAAGGCTACCCAAGTAAGACAAAGGCCAGGTCTCACCCTGTCAGCCTTCCTCGTTCTGAGTCAGGAAGATACTAAGATCTATCGAGTCAGGATCCCCTGCAGACCAGGTCCCTCCAGATGTTCTAGTTCAGGGTGGTCCCACTCTTATGGCTAACCTTCTGGACATATTCAATCATTCCTTGGAAACAGGCTGCATCCCACAAAAGTGGAAACATGCAATGGCAAAACCGCTCTTGGAAAAAAGAAAAAAAACTGATAGCAAATCCCTTGTTAACAGAGACCTATATGTCAATCTCACTGCTTCTAGTAGCCAGCAAAATACTAGAGAATCATGTTAATAAGCACCAGTCTAGAGTTTTGGAATCCACGGAAATTCTTCATCCGATGCAGACAGGTTTCAGGGCACACAGCAGCACAGAAGTAGCTCTATTGATAGCGACTTAGGAACTTGGTTCAATCCCAGATAAGGAGGGTTCAGCAGCCATGATCATGCTGGACCCAAGTGCAGCAATTGACACTGTAACACATCCCACCATCATCCATAGGATGGAGGAAGTTGAAATCACAGGACATGCCATTAAATGGCTGAAAGGTTTCTTGATCGACCGTTCAGGTGTGTGAAGATGTGCTAAATTCTGCAGTTAAATCTCTCCAGTGTGGGGTCCAACAAGAATCCTTTCTAAGCCCCAAACTCTTCAACTTGTATGTGTCACTCCATGCAGAAATCACACGATCACATGGTTTCGCCATAGTGTCATATGCAGATGCGTTCAGATCATCATGGCCCTTATGCCCAAAGTCATCCACTCCTCCACCCTCTTTAAGACATGACTTAATGAGGTGACAGACTGGATGGCCACTGGCAGCCTAAAACATAATGGTGACATAACGGAAGTGCTTGTGGTAGGCAATAACAGGTCTAGGTGGCTGGAGCTATCCTCGCCAGAACCACTAGGAGAACTACTCAAGCAGGCTCAAATAGTAAAAAAGCTTGGGTTTTTGGATTGATGAAAATCTCTCAATGGAAACACAATCCCTAAGAAGAATTCTATATCTACTACCTCAATCCACCAAGAGTGTTGCTGTGCAGTCTATTATAAATTCTGAATTATGGGAACTCCCTATTTCAGCAAGTCCAAAATGCATGACAAGAAGACTGCAAGTGCTACAATCTCTGCAGCCAGAGTTCTGCTTAAAATACCTAAACATGAATCTGCCAGGCTGGCCCTGGCAGCACATCACTGGTTGCCGGTCTAAAAAATTATCTATTTTAAGGGTCTGTGCACTGAGCATACTGCCTTCTATGGAAAAGGCCCACACATTATTAGAAACCTACTTATCTCATATGTTCCCAGGAGAGCCCTTAGTTAAGGCAGTTTAAAACTTCTGGCTATACCTACGGACAGAAAGACAAGAAGTAGCAGCTGCTCCTTCTCTTACCTGGTACCCAAACTGTGGAATAGCACTCCTCTCTCCTTCAGAAGTCAAGAATCGGAAGGATGTTTCTGGACATTTTTAAAAACTGATCCCTCAATTGCCAGTTACTACCACAAGATCACTTGAAACCCATAGTGGTTGTTACATTAAGCACTGGGAGGCCAGGTTGGTAGCTACGCAATACATAAAAACAACTAAACCAAACTAGGGCATTTTGTTTCTCTAAGAACTCCCATACATTCCTCTGAGACCTAAAAATATTCGAACTAATTCCTCGGGTGCAAGGTCACTAGATTTTGTGACTTAGAGTATGATTGTGTATTGATTGTAGCCCCTGCTTAGCTGTAGTTTCTAGAATACATTTACTGACAGTTATAACAGGGCTATATATTACGGCTGGTAGGCCCATGTGGGTGCAATGAGGACTATACTGCATTGGGGATCAGAGGGAGTGGGAGAAAAATTTATGCAAATAACTCTGACTAATGTAGCCACATGGCATTCTCCAGTCACTGTTGGTGCAGATACTCTTGGTGTTAACTTTCTATTTGTGTACTTCCCGATGTTTCTGATTAGGAGTAAATGTGGCAAGTGTTGGCCCCTGACTAACTTTGGGCCGTTAGTGACAGGTAGAGACACTGTGTACTCACCTACCTTTGGATGTAATGTATGTTTATGTTGTCTATGCGAATCAGAATAACAGTGTTGTAAAAGATGTATTCAAATGTCTGTAAAACCATTTGGAAAGCTTGAAGTGTTGACCAATTTTGGTTTTGTTTCTCATTTGACACCCTTATTCCTTGGAGAATCAAACCTAGAGCATGCGCTCCCACACTGATTGGAAGGTGTCTATGTTGAAGGTAACCTGCAGCTGCGGACCTGAAAATGCTGAATCCAACTACTGTGCTTTTTTCTGCACTTTGGCCACACCAACTATAGACTCTCCCATGCCCTTGATGCCTGTGACCAGTGAAGTGCTACGCACTCCTGCGATCACTGCATTTAGAGGCGAGAATTTGGTATCAATGCTATGTACAAGGCCATCATCCTTAACAGTTTCCTATTTATTATCAAAGGATACAGAGTCTGGTAAAGGAGGAAATGTCTTTCAAACACCAACATTCTCTTTGATATTGAAAATAGTTTTTCAGACCACACCATTAAGAGTTGTTTACTGTGTTTCAACAAAGAAAAAAATAATTAACACATAGATATTATAACACTGATTTACATCTGTATACAATCACTCGGTCACGCAATACATCAGAAAGATTGTTCACAATATACAGAGATCGTTGCGGCCAGATCCCTGTGTTTGTCAGTGTTTTTTTTTTTGTTTTTTTTTTTTCCCCAGTCCAGGGAACTTGGAGTCCACAGTCTTAGGGGACGATAATGCTGCTAAATACAGAAAGTCAGCATTCACTGTTCTGCATCTAGAACAAAATGTGCCTTTACTATGTCAATGCTTCATTAAACTAAACGGTGTGTGAATAAAACTCTACAGAGAAATTTGAATTGCATAATTCTCAGTCTACTGTTGGGTGATAAAGATCCAGTATGAACTGATAACAGGCTGCTCCGGTCAGAATTCCATTTCTCTCTCATGGCTGGATTAATTATCAGACTACATTCAACTATACAGAAATGTTATGAGGGGATTAGTGGATGGGGTACTGAAAAGCATAATTACTCTGATGGCTCCAAAGAGAATGTGGGAAATGCTGCTTTGCATACCAACCTCAGCATATAAAAGAAAATCCTGCTACGAAGGAGCATCCCTCCCTATCAGTTACAATATCTAGAGGGAAAATGTCTCCTACCTGCACTAATTCAAGTTTGTGGAGTACCAACAAGGCTTTGTCTTCCCCCAAGAGGGTCAGTTTAAGATAATGTAAAAGGGGCAGCTTGAGTGAGTGTAGGAAATCTAGTCCTACCCTAATTCACAGTTTCTCCCATGCCCACAAAGAACAAGTCACCAGTTGATTTCATTCAATTCCTTTACCTCAGTACACAGTGGTGTAACAGCTGGAAGAGGGGTTGGCTGCACAACATCTTTCTCACTCGCCCTGTGTTGTAAATATGCTAGGCAGATATTGAGAGTGGCAGCCCTGACCAGCAAGCAACCTGGTATTCTAAATTCGAGACGACAACAAAACTCTAGTTCAACCGAAGTATGTTCCGGTTAATCGAAATGTGTAAACATTTCATCAAAGTGCACCAGGTGAGTGGATAATCAAGGGGACACCTCTGTGATGATGGTGAGAGGGAAGATAAAATACTTTCCCAGTTTATAGTCAGGCCCAAAAAGAAGCCTAATTTTTTATGTTCCCTAATGATGGGAGACAAATGATCTTTGGGATCCATAGTGCATAAGACCAGTGTCTAATGAAATGAATCGTTTGTGATGATTGAAGACTGAAGCTAGGTGCCCCATTTCAATAGTGCTGACACAGATTACATGCAGGTGGTTCAAGTGTAAAGGCAAAAAAAAAAAAATCAGGGAGATAGAGAGCAGCCTGGTACCCGGTATGATTACTCACACAGCGGATACAAGTCCATTTCCCTAAACCTTTACTACAGAATTATAATATATCAATTTGATCCAGCTGACAAATAGATGCAGCACACCCAGTTTCATGTATGAAGAAAAAATAAAATAAAGCTCCACTCTGAGTTGAAAGATTTGGCTGCATCCATCAATACAGTTGTAGCTTACAGCTCTGTTTTCATCTGATGTAACAGAATGAAGGCAGTTCTCAGGTTATATGATGTGGATCTTTCTGCTGCTTAGTGCAAAAGGGCCATGGTGGGCAACAGAGGGTGCAACCTGTTGGTGAGGAGTTTGGTAAGTATTCTGGAGTCTATATTAAATAGCGACAGCGGTCAGTAACATTTGCATAAATGTGGTACCTTAACAAGCTTAAGCAGAGCAATGAGAAGTGGCAGGGTATGGTTTTTGCATACTTCCTCTAAGAACTTCAGCAGGCAGGGGCTAAAATGTAGGCATACCCTTTGTAGAAATCTCCTGTTATCCAGTCTGTGCACAGGACTTTGCTACCAAAGAAACCTTTAATTATAGACACCACTCCTTCATACAGAGAGTGGCTACATGAGAAATCACAATTACCACTACCTGACAATGATACTACAACATCTAACCGATTGGGAGATCTAACCGATTGGCCATCCTTTGAGTCTGATGGAGAAGTATTTAGCTCAGTGCAGAAATATGTGAAGCTTTGGGAGTCTGCATAACAGCAGGGAGTGTCATTATCTGCATCTATATAGACTACAGCAATAGAGAACCTAGGGCTCTTGATCATATGGGCTAGAATCCTGTCTGGCCTCTCCATGTCCCTGAAAGAGCAGACAGTCCTCCATTCCCATCAGTGCTTGATCTCTTTGTTTGGAATTTCATAGCATTCAGACACTTTGGACTGGATTAAAGCTAATGTTGGAGGTACCAGGACTGTCTCATTCTGTAACTCCTCACCACACTTTTCACATTCCAGTGTGTCTGTATGATGCTTTTATGCTTTGCTATACAATACCTCTTATAACCAATTTGAATGGCTCCCCTAAGGTACCATTGCTCTCTAAGGAGCACTAAATGTTCTTGAAATATTCTAGAATGCCCTTTATATTTCACTGCAAAAACTAAATCAATTAACGCAGGAGGTTTCAGTCGTATTAAAATGGAGAGTGGTATCCGCTCAGGAGCCAGAGGTTCAGCGTAACATGCAAGTGATCTGATAGAGTTCTTAGGCAAAGAAGTATTGTTTGTTGCCATTTATCAATGTCCCTTGAAGATAGCCAGAAGTCCAGTTGTGACCAGGAGGTGTGCAAAGAGGATGAGAAGGTGTGCTCTCACCTCTATGGATACCTGATCCTCCAGATGTCCACTAATTCATGTGAGGCTATCTGATCACTGATTATAGAGGCAGCCAATTTGTCTCCTCTAGTTGTGATGCATGATCCGGAAGGAATTCAATTTAATAATGAAGTCACCCACCCCTGCTACCTCCACAGAAGAGCCTACAGGACCAGGGTCATATCCTGTTCAATGCTTTTCTGAAAACATTTGGGTCATTCACATTTGGACCGTATGCATTTACAAAAGTTATTTCTATCCTACCCCCTCTGACCCCACCCCCATCAAGTCCCCGTAATCACAATAATTCTGTCCTAATTCTACATTTGCTTTCGCCATTGTGCATATGGTACGAAAGGGAGTGCCTTTTTGTTGAGTATAGCCACTCCCCTGGAGCACAAGGAAGTGAAGCAATGAGTAGACATCCTCCCACCTTGTGCAGTCTTGGATGTTGGGGATAGGTGAGATTCCTTTAGCAGAGCAGCCTAAACACTATGCCTATCAAGGTATGACAACACCCAAAGTATCTTGCAAAGATAATTTAGACCTCTTAACATTCCAGTAAATTAAGTGTGAAGGTCCAGTGGACATCTCCGGTAGGGTGATTCAATGCTGCCTACAGGTGCAGGAGGTGTGGTTCCACACAATGGGTCTTAACTGACTTAAGTATGATGTTCGAAGTGGTATCATGTCAAGCCAGTGTTATCTCTGAGAACAACAGCTCCATTAACTTGGATAGTCTTATCCACCTTCCTACCCACACTGACATACTAACTATGCCAGGGCATGAATGTATCCCCAATACTAAACCAAACATGTGCACCTTTATCCTAAATCCAGTGAACAGTACAAGCATTAGCAACATAACTGAAAGTAGAAGGGCATTTCACTTTGGGCCCACCATAGTGCAGACCTGTTAACTCTATTATTATGCAGAGGTGGTCAGAAGATGTAAGACTGGGCAGCCACACTGTAAGTGCGGTGTTACAAAGGGCACAGTGTACAAAGCCGTGGGTCAGACAAATGGTCTCTGGGCTGCTGTGTGCTCCACAGGAGACATCCTTCCAAACACCACTGTGATAGATTCACAATGACACATATCCATCTCACAAAGTACTAATTAACAAAAGAAAACCGGAGGACTGAGCAGACAGTGTGTCAAGCAGATAGTACATAATACTTGTCAGACTGAGCAATCACATTTACTCACCATCACCAATATCTGCTGAGGTGGAGATTGAACCGCTGTCCTCTGCTCGCCTGGAAGCCTTTCCTTTGTCAAAAATGCTGTTGGTACTTACAGGCTGAAGAATATAGGGCATTTGGCTTGCAGTATGAGTCTCAAACGAGACGAACAGAGAATGGTATACTCAATACCAGCCGGCACATTTGGGCAGGATAGAGGATATTCATAACTCGCCTCTTATACAGCCATTGTAATCTCTGGTAATATGGTAGTATAGAGTTGGAGTTGCCATCATGCAACAAGTCTTTCTTTTCCTGTGCCAAAGTACAGTGTATCCGTCTCTATAGTTTAGGAGATGGGCAATTACAGGATGTGTGGTGAGCCTAACAGGGGACTTGAGCCATGAGAGTGATGTGCTTGCTGTACTCTAAAGAGGCGAGAAAAACTGCCCATACCAAGCATAGTGGTCAACAAGTTCTCCACATAATACATTGCAAGGATGCCCATTCTGGTACTCCAAGTATGCAAATTTTAATCACACACAGCTATAGTTTCCATGTCTTTTGCTTTTCGCTCTAATCCGGTGACGAACATTGCACTTTTCTTGTTGAAATCCACATAACTGTGTTTTGGTTTGGATTTTTTTTAATCAGAAAAGTCAAAAAGGTTTTTGCAGAGTTCAGCAGAGAAATTTAGCTGACATGCAATAGGTGCTTTAGGAGCCAAGGCAATCTTTGCCAAGAAAAACTCAATCTGGGCCTTCCTGACTGATTAATGAAACATTTTTAATGAATCCTTGTATATTTTTTAGCCTGGACCTTATAGTGGTTCCACCGTCTTCTCTCTAATGTTTTACAGTGGCTCTTCTTTCTGAGCTCAGCTGAATCCAATGGAGTTGTTGGTTTAACTCTATTAAAAAGGCCGTTCTTTTAAGATGCAACTTTATCAATGGCGTTAGTCAGCCATTCACTGATAGCACTCACATCTTTTTCCACTGTTCCCTGCAACAGAGGTTCAATGGCGGTCAGGGACTCTAGAAGGTTAAACTCTGCCTATATGCCATCTTTGAGGTGGTTTAGAACAGGTGTTCTCCCGCTGATGCTCCATTTTAAGACAACAAACAATGGAATCAGAAAGTGATCACATCAATCAAGGAGCACGAGAGCATCAACTATATGGGTTGAGAGATCCAAAAAAAAGATGATCCAAATAGTGATCCGCCTTATGGGTTAGACCTGTCCCTAGGCATAGGAGGTTTAGTCCTGAGATAAGGAAGTCCACCTTAGTTGCATGTTAATGCATGTTAACACCACTATGCTAAACTTCTCTTTCTGAATCACTTCCTTTCTACTGTATGTGGATCCTGTTTTATAAATTCTAGATACCTTTAGTACTAAAAGACTGAAGGTGGGTCCCAATATGTAGGTGGAGCTACTGGAGTCTGTACAAGTGTTTGTTGTTGTGGTTAGGAATGCTCTCAAAAGCCTTCTGCACTGCTTACAGGTATTTCTGACACCTAGAAATGTCTGTAATGCCTTTACCGCCATATGGCCAGTGTATAGGTCAAAATTTAATTTTCTTTGCATGATGTTTGGCATAATATCCTATGAGAATTTCTCAGTGGGTGAGCTTTAGTCCTGGGTGCGATTTTTAGATTTACAATTCCAATCGCGGTCCACTACTAGAACTATTTCAATGTCAACAGACTTGTCCTTGCCTCCTTTTGACACCAAAATTCTTTGGTGCCCATCAGTTATTTTCCAGGTCAACAAATAAACATGCCCGCAACTGGCTTCTTTGTAGCTTGAAATCAATTCACTTTACTGGGTTGTAGCTTTAATTGAGTAGCACCCTCCTTCCTAAGCTGTTCCTTCTCATGGAGCCAAGGCTCTTTTTCAGGTCAAACCTCAAGAGCTCAATCTTCCGTTGGTTTGTTTGACATCCTCTTTGAGATTATAGCTTGTGTTCCTTGGGTTCTTTTCTCTCATTTCAAGGAGCAATACTCCCAAGAGTAAGAGCACTCAAGTCAAAGTGGTGATTGGCTCTGGATATCCATGTTGACACTGGTCAAGCCTTTAAGTAGGCACCTTCCATGCCCAGCAGTCCTCAGTAAGGCACAGGTTGAAAGCTCCGGATTAGTCTATAGGGAAATTACAGGTAAGGTAAAACTTAAAAGATTTCCTTGCCTCACCACTAAAGCAAGCGTTAGACAACTTGCACTTGTTTCAATGTAGATGTTTATGTGTCACTTAAGTTGACTTCAGCACCAAAGTGCTCCGGGTTTTTGCTCTGGTATCAATTCCTTTTATGCTCTCCAAAAGTAGAGGGTGTTGCACAATTTCAACAGTACACTTAAATTCATATCCTATTAGAACAACAGAAAAGCCAAATCTGTGGGGGGGAGGAGTGTGTGTTCTACTGCACTGTGGATTATGTGGATGTGATCAGGAGTCATTTACTGCACTTTCAAAACCAAATGCAGTCTTTGAAGAAAAACAGCCTGCAATGCTCTGCAACCAACATGAGATGTCAGGAGAGTGCTCAGTATGCGATCTGCAGAACCACAAGCTGCAAACAAAAGAGATTTGGGATGCTTACAGCCCATAGCGAAAGCAGCTGATTCCGGTCCCGAGGGCATCTAATAGCCAGCTCATGTATTCGATCAAAACAGCCTTGAATCAGTCACAGTAAAAATCCTAGAGGCTGCAACAGGACTGGCATGACTTGAAGGTGGACATAGCACTACATCTCATTTCATAGTGAAGAAGTCAGGTGATAAGCTCACACACGATACTTAAAGTGATCCTACTTTAAACATGTCCAGATCAGATGCTGAAAGGATACAAAAAGAGGGGTTTGGGTCCTGAAACTTTTGGCAAACCATGCAAATGAAGAGTTCATTCTGGCTGTACAAGTGGGACATGAAAGAAAATCACAGAGAACAAATCTGACTCTGGTCACAATGACCCATGCACATATAACCATGCATTTGGGGATCTCCAACCCTATCTAAAACCCAGTGCTGCTGTTGTTGGACTCTTGCTCTAGGTAAGACTGCTGGTTTAGGGATGACAGCACTTTTGTTTGTAGGTGACTAGGCCAATTCTACAACAAGTCGCAACTGTTGGCCCAACCGTCTCGGCTCACAAGCAGTACCTCATCAAAAACCCAAATAGTAAAAGGTGATTTGTGACAGCCTTTACGCATGGACTTAAGAGTAAGACATCTAAGGGGAGTTGTGGTTTAACAGAGATTATCCTTTTCTCACATGAGCAATAAGTCTCATTCACACACGGGCAATGAAGGAGAGGCAGTAACGTTTTCAATAGGTTTTATTAACAAGACTGCAAATTACTGTAAATTGCATGGGCTGCAATGATTAGGATAATGACCAATGCAAGAAACAGAATGGTAAAAACGAGATACTGGTATTCTTGATACCGTTGAGGTATGTTCACAATTCTGTATGCCTGGAATGTGAGTAATCTAGGGTCTTCCTGAGGAAAGGTAAACCAAAGAGTAGAATGTTTGTTTGGTAAGCTTCATTAGCATCTACTATGAATGTGACACCCCAGCCCTTCTGTTAGGAAATGCACTACTAAGTTTAGTGTTAATGCCTGGCTGGCATTCTCAGGAATGTCTATGGCATTAGCCATATTGTGTATTGGGTAAAGAAAGTGAACACCAAGCGGAGAGAAAGTCCTTTTAATGGTTCGAGTTCGAACAACCTACAGCCTAGTTAGGTGCTCCCTGTTCAGCTGAAGATGATCTTCCCCAAGACAACAGACGTCGCCATATAATGGTACGTAGGGTACATGTTGTGTGTGAGACAGAGATACTCAGAGTATCAGTACATTTATGCCTAAACACCATCCTTGGTGGTGTCATGTCGAAGTTGGACTCTTGCTCTAGGCAAGACTGCTGGTTTAGGGATGACAGCACTTTTGTCTGTAGGTGACTAGGCCAATCCTACAACAAGTCGCAACTGTCGGTCCGATCCTCCCGGCTCACAAGCAGTACCTCACCAAAAACCAAATAGTAAAAGGTGATTTGTGGCAGCCTTTACGCATGGACTCAAGAGTGCAACATCTCAGGGGAGTAGTGGTTGAACGGAGATTACCCTTTTCTCACATGAGCAACACGTCTCATTCACACACAGGCAATGAAGGAGATGCAGTAAAGTTTAATAGGTTTTATTAACAAGACTGCAATCTACTGCAAATTGCATGGGCTGCAATTATTAGGATAATGAATAATGCAAGAAACAGAATGGTAAAAAGTAGAGTCATGAACACAAAGATCCCCACCATCTTGCAATAACATGAGCTGTAAAATGGATGTGAAATGAACCCTAATATCCTAGCATGATGGACCTAATCTCTAACCTAAAGAGAGCTAGGTGTGGTAAACCTAATCTGCCAGTACCATGTCCATGAGAAGAGCCCCCCAACCCTTGTTATCTTGGAATGAGGTCTCTAGATCAGACTACGTGGTGACACAAAGGCTGGGTCTGCATCAAGGCGACCTGTAGCATAGATAGCATCTGGTAGGAATCCCTCTGATAATCTTGTCTATGTGAGTTGTATTCATACAGATTTTGTAGGACCCCTGAATCAGATAAGAAGGCATCCTGGGGGGGGGGGGGGAATTATTTAAAAAGAAATCCCTGAAAAGGTACATAATGTTACTGTCACACGAAAGTGGGAAACTACATAATGTGAATACCTACGTATCATTTATCTTTGACACCGTAGTGACGCCTTTACAGAGTGGCACTGATAATGTGAAACAAAAACATCTTCCTAGCTATAAACATAGCAGCCATCTTGAAGGAAATAAATAAATTTGCTAAAACAGAGAAAGCTAAGTAGGTTAAACGTCACTAGGTAACAGGGGCACAGGCCTGCAAGCCAGAAGGCTAAGTTAAACTCCTGATTCCCATTAAAACTAAACAGGATCCACTACAGTGCTTCAATCAGGTGTTCTGCTGCATTTAGTTTTCTTTATTTTAAATGTTGTTTTAGAAAGAGCGACTCTAACCCAAGATTGTTTCAGAGCACTGTACAATAAATACAATTCACCATGATATACAATACAATGTGGCAAAACTACAGTTACATTAACTTATGTGGACAGGGAAAAATTTATCTTGTGTAGGTTTAACAAGTAAAGGAGTAGGATACATTTTTTGGGAAGGCTGGATAAGGATGTGGATTTGGAACACAGAGAATACACTATATTTAGCATATGTGTAGGTAGTATTCGAAGATAGGCATTCTAAGGAACAGTTATACCTTCTTATGACATTAGAAGACAAGAATTAAGATTTACAAGAGAGCCTACACATCCAGGTCTGCAAGGAAACTGCGTAAAATATTCCTTTTCTGAGTGGCCAACCTGGCCATTTGGCTTTTGCTGGGCCCTATATTCTGATGGCTATAGGAATCTGTGCACTTTACTCCAGTTAACTAGTGATACCATTACTGTACTTCCTTTCAACATGGTAAAAATGAGATGCGCTTAACTGGCATATTTAAATTATCTACAAGTCCCTAGTATATGGCACAAACTGTGCCCAGGGCCTGCAGGTTGTCTCATTAGTGGACTGCACCACCCATTATGCCATCCACTACAGTGCAGTGCATGAATGCTTGATTTAATCTCAGCCACTGGTAATTAATTGGGCTGCATTCCAGACCATTGACATTTTGCTTAACATATCACCTTAGACAAGAACGAGCAATATGCAAATCGGCGTTGGTCATGCTCCAACAGAACAGTCTAGCCCAAACTGCTAGGCCAGGCCCCATCCATTCCAAACAAGCAACCGCAAATAAGTTTGTCTATTTTGGATTCTTCAGTGGGGAAGCAGCTTACTTCCAGTAGCACAATGCGCACCGAACCCTTTTCTGAGTATACCATTCGCACTGGAAAACTAAGTTGTTTGTTGCAGCGGGTACTGTAAGTGCAATGAGTAAGCCCAGATAGGTGTCCCGTTCTCACTGTGCCATAGGAATCTAGCCGCACCCTACTGATGAAGCCCAAATATGCCAAAACTGGTCCGAGCTGCATGGATTTCCATCAGGGAAGGACCTCACCTGCCAGTTCAAAATAGAGTGCTCCTGTGAAGACCAAGACCCGTACTGATTTGCATAGGGTGAGCATCTGTCTAGAGTGCCATCATGGGTGAAAAACTGGACTGGAATACAAACCTTGCGAGGGCCTGCCAGTGGTTAAAATTAATTCACCTTGTTGTTTGTGCCAGCAATCGATTGGAATTTGTCTTTTTTTTTATTCTTGAGAAAAGGCAATGACAAAGAATGCACCATGTGATGAAAAATGCTGATGCACTAGCACTGTGTGATAAATCTGTGGAGCCTTTTATCAGTAATGCCGTAGATTCCTACACAAACGTTGCATGGAATATCACTAAAAGAGCTGCATAGATTCTACAGAATAGAATTTGGTTTTAAATAAGATTTTTTTACTTCTGAGAAGAGGAAGTTTTCTTTCTCCCTCTTGTTTTAAAAAAATGATTAATTAATAAATGTCATTTATTGAATAGTTTTGGTATATGTCAATGTGTATGGGTTTCATCTTCTTTATGTTCTAAACATTTAATTGATTAAGTAATTTGTGCTGTATATTGATGTAAATATGTTAGAAAGTTAATTGGGCTCCTGCACATTCCATAATGGTTTATATTTTAATTATTTTCATTCTTTTGTAATGGCACTATGTGAAACATACTCTAATCATTTCATAGCACCTCAACAACAAAGAGAAGAAAAACACACTAAATGAAGAATAGAGGGCAGGCTAGGTATTGGTTTGAAGACATTTGTGCCCAGGCTTCTTTTTGGCACCCTCAGAGGACGAGACATCAAATTAAAGGGGTTTCAACACAAGTACATGAAAATCTGAACTATATACATAGGTCTGGCTGCCTTATCAAAATATTCTGGTCAGTATGAAAGCCAGAAATAGACAGTTTGCTTTTAGTAAGTTGATAAAAAATAAAATAAAAAAAAAGGCATTCTGATGTAAAGTTTTTTTGCTTTTGCTAGTTGATGTGATGGTAGGCACAGTGAACACATATCAAGAGGCTAGAACGAGGACCTGGTGAGAACCATACTAACACATGCAATAACCAAAGGATGGATCCACAACAGGTGGAAATCACACTTCATGAAATTCTTAAGCTAGGAATTGTAAGAAACCATTCTGGCTATACAGAATATCTGACAAATAAATATAATAATAGCATAATCATGTAAGTAATTTTAGGACCTAAATAAGACGTTAGCACATCCGGGGCATGTTCAAAAGACATTCTGAGTCTATTTAAGCCAAACTACAAATTAAATTAAGTTGGTTTGTGTTGGATAAAGTCTCACATCAGTGAGGGATACTTCAGGCTCCGAACTAACAATTTACGATCGTCAGAGTTATGATGCTCTGATCTACACATGGACTGCAAACAACCATACTTGAGAAGAACCAGGGGGAGGGTCAAAAGAAGTGAAGGAGAACTAAAATGTACACTACTCACTTATCATAATCTAAAGTCAGTCCTCTATCACCAAGTTTAACAGTCACTATTTGGAGTCCTTATGTCTTATGCTAAAAGTGTAGGTCACTCATGTTCCAACAGACTTTGATCTGGTGTCAAAGAAGTGTCCTGGAACTTGCAGACTGCCCAATTTGGTAAGTCGCACACAGATATGGCACAGCAGTGCAACATTTCCAGTCTGTTCTCTTCCTCCCAACCATCTGCTTAGCTGCATAGCCCATGGATTTGGCATTTGTCAGCTGGCTGATTGTTTAATTATTCCTCACCACTAACAGAAAAAAGCTAATTGGAATAGCATGTGCTCAAGACGGTTAATGAATCAGCAGATGCCTGGATATGAGCCCTTATCTTTAGGATCCTGAGTGAGAAAGCCACACTAAAAGAATCATTACTATCCACTCTCTGATTCTGTATCTTAAATTATCTACAAGAAGACATATTTATGATTCAGCATAATCATGAATATGGCAAAAATAAAAATTGAAATTTCCAATGTGATGAAAACAAGTGTAAACAATCTCCTGATGATCTGTCTAGGGCAAATCACTTGTAGGTTAGCGCTATGTGTTTTGCTAAGGAGACTGGGATCTGGAGAATACTTCAAGACTGGCTACACCCTCTACAGACTAACATGTCAGACTGATAGCAGCGGCATGAAGTGGCACACAGGGGCAATACACTGATAGAGATCAGTGGTAAGCTGGCACAATTCAGAGAAACTGCAGGCATGGAAATAGCTTCCTGGGGCAAACCTTCACAAGGGGCACAATTTGGTGAGTGGGTAAGTCCAGAAGAAATATGGCCTGGATGCTTAATTGACCAAAACTACAGAACACAATAACACATATAGAGGCAGTCAGGGTTTCTTTGAAAATAAGGATCAATCATCCATTCAGAGTCTTGTTTTAAGTCCTGGCTGGAGGTAGTGATCACACAACAGACTCTATATTTAAATAGCATAACACTAATATTATGCTGAAATCTCCCCCCACGTCAAATCAAGTTAGAATCTTGAGTCTCCAGCATTTACAAGATGTACACATTTAAACAGCCTATTACAATAATATACCTGCCAGAGTGTCCACAACCAGATGCGCCAAGCTCTTATGAATCAACACCTCTGGAATATGAGATGTAGAAGGAGCAAAACCTCTGGGGACCCCATCTGCCAGTAAACACACAGTGCATGTTGGGCTGCTAATATGTCCCCCGCAACATTTATAACAGCCACTTCTATCCTGTACGTATCAAGGTACACCAATGTTTCTCAGATCTTCATATGGTTATTTATTCCCCTCACATTCCAACTCAATAAATGGAAGGACATATGTGTTTCAGTGTCTCCTAAAGAAGCCACTGTCAGCATACAGATCTGTAAAGTATCTGCGGGCATAAGGATCACAGCTGTGACAGCATCTACATATGTCTGTGCTCACATTCAACACTGGGACTGCAAGCATATTCTTTCTACCTCCCACATACTCTCTTCAAAATCTATCCTAAAAGTCAACAATTAACTCTTTATAATAAAAACCAAAGAATAAACAGTTCCTAAACCATTATCAACAGTGATACCCTATGTTGTCCATGCACGGGGGCCTAAGTGTGAACAGCATGTCCAGGAACCCAAGAGGTCGGTTGGGTCCTCAACACTGATGGCTGTTATCTTTGACAAATGCATAGTGTACAAGGCTCAAATAGTCCTGTTCCCTTGATATACTTCTGTAGAAGAAATTGCTGCCCACAGATTTTCATGTTTGATTTGTGTTTTTGTATCACTAGAGAAATAATTTAGCTTGGGTAGACATTCCTAATCAGGGCAGTTTTTTCTGGATGACACAGTTATGACGTAATATTTTAGGAACCATGAGACCTATATATTTCATTTTGGTGTTGAGACAAGATTTGAGGGTCAAGTAGTCATATAGAGACAGAAAATAACTCCTCAGAGCAACCCTTCTGCCATTTTAAAAAATGGCGGCTCTATAATGATGTGTTTTAGCCATTCTACTGGTAACTTATTTTAATAGTGTTTTTGTTTCAGGTTTTACGTTGATTCAAATTCATAAACATGAGCAAAGCATGGGGCAGCAGAGGAGCTTTACCACCTGACAGACTCTAACTACAAAATCCGAGGGTTCCTTTGTAGGAAAGTACCCTCTTTCTTGGCATAGTTACCCCCAGTTTTCTGCCTGTTGTCAGTGTGTTTGACTGTGTTCAATGGGATCCTGATATCCGGGACCCAGTGATTATGCTCTCTCCCTTCTAACTTTTGTAACTTGCAGTATTTTCACTCCACATTTGGTCTACTGGTGCCCTCATATAAATCCCTAGTATATATGTACCCAGGTTACTTGGGTACCAGGGTACCTCCATGAGCTACTGCATGTATTATGACACCCATGGGGAGCCCATGCAAAGTGCTCTGCAGGCCTGCCATTGCAGCCTGCGTAAAAGTGTGCACGCACCCTTTTTCACTACAGGTCACTGCACCAGGTCACAGCAAGTCACCCCTATGGCAGGCCCTCCTAACCCAGAGGGCAGGGTACAAGTACCTGTGTGTGAGGGCACCCCTTCAAAAGCAGAGGTGCCCCACGAGCTCCAGTTCTATTGTCCTAGACTTCGTGAGTGTGGAGCACCACTTTATGCGTATACTGGACATAGGTCACTACTTATGTCCAGCTACATAACGGTAACTCCAAACCTAGGCATGTCTGGTATCAAACATGTTGGAATCATACCCCAATACTGTTGCCAGTATTGCAAGCATGATTCCATACAGTCTGGGGGCTCCCTAGAAGACCCCTAGCATTGCTCCTAACAGCCTTCTGAGGTTTTCCAGGCAGCCCAAGCTGCTGCCACCCCTCAGACAGGTTTCTGCCCTCCTACAGCTAAAGCCCACAAAGGCAGAACAAAGGATTTCCTTTGGAAGAGGGGCGTAACAACCTCTCCCATTGGAAATAGGTGTCACATGGCTTGGGAGGGGTAGCCTCCTCAAGCACTGGTATGCTTTGAAGGGCACATTTGGTGCCCTCCGTGCGTAAACAAGTCTATACCGGTTCAGAGACCACCAATCCCTGATATGGCACTCAACTGGACAATGGAAAGAGAAGTGACCACTCCCCTGTCCACCAGCACCCCAGGGGTGGTGCCCAGAGCTCCTTTAAAGGGTCCCTGGGCTCTGCCATCTTGAATCCAAGGTTGGCAGGGACCTCTGGAAGCATCGGAGTGGCCAGGTCAGGCAGGTGACGTCAGAGCCCCCTCCCGATAGGTGGTCACATGGATAGGTGACCAATCCCCCTTTCAGGTCTATTTAAGTTCTCTCACTTGGGTGGGTCCTCAAATTCAACTTGCAAGATTCCAGCCAAGACTCCTCTGCAACCTCTACTTCGACTTCTAGCCACTGTAACCGTGACTGGACCCTCCAGGAACCAACAATCTTCAGCCACGGCGAAGGCTCTGCTTGCAACATTGTTTCCACGGCTCCCTTCAGCTTCTGCAACACTTCCCCAGCTGTGCTTCCTCTGAGGGTGGCAAGTCTTCAGCCTGCACAAGAAGGAATCTCCCTTGGAGTGAAAGAGTCACTCCCCTGCATCCGCAGGCACCAACTGCAACAACAAACGGCTGCAAGGATCTCGTCTCATCCTGAGCTTAGTGGATCCTGCATCACAGGGGGGTTTCCGGAGCAGTCCTCTTGGTCCTCCCTGTCAGCTGTCCAACATTGGTGGAAGTGAGTCCTTGCCTTCCCACGCAGGACAGTACCCCCATGTACCGTGTTCTCTTGCAGCTACCAAGAACTGTTTGCATCTCCTCCAAGGGATCTTCTGGCTCCGTGTAGCCCCAGCCCCCAGCAGTCCTTCCTGCGAAGCACAATCCTCTGCATGCTTCTCTTGCGCGTGGGACCCTTCTCCAGTTGTGCTTTGTGACTCCTGGTTGCTCGTCCAGAGGGTCTCCTGTGGGGGCTGCCTCTTCTGTGGACTCTCTGGCTTGCTCAGGGTGCCCCTTAGACTCCCCCCATGGGTTGAGTCCCCAGCAGCTCCACTTTTGCTTCACTGCGATTTCTGCCTTTGCCAAGGCTTGTTGGTGGCTCCTCCATGCCACTGACCGACTGCAATCATCCATCCGGCCTGGGACGTCGACTGCATCCTCCGGGAACTCTTCACCTGCTCCAGGGCTGCTTTCCTAATCGTTTTCGTCCTTCCGTCGACTAACTACTGCATCCACAGCTGGGTAGCTCCAACTACTCCAGTACACTTCTGTGATTTCTGGACTTAGGCCCCTTTTTCCACAGGTCTTCCTCTTCAGGAATCCACCGCCTGGTTTCTTGCAGTCTTGTCTGGGTGTTGCATTTGCTTCTTTTTCTTCCTTTTGGGTAGTTCGGCGAAAATCTAGTAATTTACGCCTTTTCTCATGGTCGCTAGGGGGCACTGTGGTACTTACCTTTGGGGTTTCTTAGTACCTTCAGCGCCCCTCTACACATTCCACTTACCTATGTGGGGGTCCTGAGTTTGCATTCTATTTTTTTAGTATATGGTTTGGGCTTCCCCGAGGGTCACTATTGTCTAATTGCATTTGCACTGACTTTCTACGCCTATTGCTGATAACTAGTGTATATATTGTGTGTTACTTACCTCCTACTGGAGGGTTGGGTATCTCTCTAGTACTTTTTGGTATTGTGTCAGTAAAAGAAAGTATCTTTGTAGCACTGAGGGTTTTCTGTCAAGTGTGTAAGTGCTGTGTGACTACAGTGGTATTACATGAGCTCTGCATGTCTCCTAGATAAGCCTTGGCTGCTCACCCACAACTAACTCTAGAGAGCCTGGCTTCTAGACACTGCCTACACTACACTAATAGGGGATACCTGGTGTAAGTACCTCAGGTACCCAACACACACCAGGCCAGCTTCCTACATCCTTCAATAAAGAAAAATGTGTCATGCCAAACTAATCCAAAAGAAAAGCTAACATCAACTGTGGCTGGACAGAAAAGAGTTAGAGATGCTGCAGAAATACAGCAGGACGAAGCTCACAAAAGAATGAACTGATTGTTGAAGATGTTCAAATATGTAATCATTGTAACAACAAGTGTTACAAGTCATACACAATGGAAAAAAGCCTAGAAAACGTGTCAAGAATAGCAGAAACCAGCGAATCAAAAGAACCCACAGCTTCTGAGAAAGGAACAACCACCAAACCCAATGCCCATCCTCTCAGAAAATCGATGGCTATGCCTCGTCCCCCTCCAATAACTGATCGTAAAGCAGAGAATCTTCAATGTGCTATCTATGGTTTAGCGAGTATTAGCGCCAAAGGGACTGACGAAAGAGCTAAGTAGAAAGTTTGAGAGTCTCAAAGGGAAAACATGTTTTTATCAAAAGCTAGTTTCATTCAGTATGTAGCTGATCTAAACAGCAAGAAAGTATTTGAAGTGGATTTGTATACCCACATGAACTGCATGCGTGCACACATTAAAAAATATGAATGTACAATGAACTCCCAGCAGCAACCTAACCGCCAGCCTTCAGTTAGGTTGTCACTCTTTGAAAAAGCAAATTAAGGTTTAAAGCCACTCTTGGGTGCTGGCTACAGGTTCAAACTCAGTGAGATCACAGAAATAGTGGTCAACATAGATAAAACTGAATTGATCCAAAATAATGAAATTAAGATTTTTCTGGTGAGAACGTACAATGACAGAATTAGTTTTTGTCAGTCTAACAAAAAGAATGAGCCACTTATGGTGTTTTCAGCTGATTTGACTCCTGAAGTTCTTGCTGCCAAAATAAGATCACAGGATGCAGTAAAATCAGCAGGAACCATTTTAAGAAACGTCCTGAAAGATTTAGATTTTTGACTTAATGGCAAATTTTGTGATGCTCCACAGCTCCGCAAATCATGGGAGTCTACATGAATGCCTGATGTTGTCATACATTTTTTTACATCACTGTTTAATATCAGCAAACTAAAGTTCTTGATATCAGAACAGAAGCTGACAACATTGATGATGGTTTTTAACATATATGCAAGAAGTGGAAGAGTATCCCATGAATCGACAAGCTTACGGAGTGCAAATGAACTGTATTTCCCAAATCATGTTTTATGAATTACATCACAGCAAAAAGAAAACTCGGCTACACAAGATCACTGGCCACACAATCTATGGTCAGTGCAAAAGTAGGAAGCTAATCACTTCACTGAATGGGATTGGTGTATCCACAAGTTATAATGACATAGTACGGAGCAGGAACTTGTTAGCAGCTCATGCTGTAAAATCTTGTGAATCCAACAGCACACCAATACCAAATCACTTTAACAGGGAAGGATTTACAATTGCTGCTCTTGATAATTTTGATGTTGAAGACAGCTTTTCTTTGTCTGGAATATCCAGCACACGATATTGCCATGGTGCTTTTTCAAGACTGTACAAATGAAATATCTGCTGGAAAGCAAGTTTTGTCAGCTGTAGGCTTAAACAAAGATGCAAACTTATAACCCAATTACCTTGCCAATGTGTGCAAAATCACTACAAGCCATCAACATGTCACAGTCTACCGGAAAGTTTCAAAGTGGCTGAGGACATGGATCACCTTCCACCTGATGCTGCAGTCCGTAAAGCTGATTTATTTGAATTTATAATACTGCTTATTCATTGTGGAGTGAAGGATGAAGCAAAACCAGTTCCTCCATGGGCTGGAATTCATCCTCTGATCTCCCAGAACACCGTCCCACTCAAGAAGGTTGGGTTCTTACCAGTAATACCATCTTCAGTCACAAACTTTCAACAGTACACACAGCTAAAAATAAAATTCCAAAATGTGTGTGCTCAGCCTGAAGCCCAGCCTATCTTGCCAATTTTCTGCAATGAATGTGTATTCCGTATTGTAGCAGGCATTTTTATGCAAAATTCAGTAGAATTTGATGACGTTTATCCAATGACGGGCATTTTCCACGTAACAGAAGTTGTGCTGCAGTGTGCAGAAAGTTATCTCAGTAGATGTGGCTTAGACAATGCACTTATTCAGGCTGAAATCTTTAGAAGAAAACTGTCCAGTCAGAGCGGAACTCATTATGTTTGTTTGTTGCAAGATATTCTCATCATATCTGAAGCTATAAAACATTGTGTTGGAATGCTTTCTGGAACAAGAATAACAAATTAGGGTTTGCATATCTTATCTCAGAAGTGAACAAGGCACAGGGAGCACTTCATTCAAAAGACATAATGCAAAGCCAGGCAATGTTTAATATACTCAGTTCAAAACCAGAAAACCAAGTTTGTAGAGTTTGTCAAAAGAAAGTGAAGAAAAATCAGAACTTTGCAAGAACTTGGGAAATGTTTTACTCATGATAATTCTAGTGAAAAACTTGGTACATACTGACCGGGAAGTTGATTGGGAGCTGCACATGAGGACTGTGGAGTCACGATTACTGTGTTTCGCGAATTTCATTGCATAAACTACCTGGGATTTCTGTCCTGTTATTTGGAAAGGTTGAAGAATCTAGAGGTGGAAAAACCACACCTCTACAGAAGATTCATCCAAGGACATTTTTGTGGTGAAAAACAGAGAGCAGGTTCAATGCTGTTGTAGGAAGTTGGCTCTGTATGTACTATTTCAAAGTAAGAAATAGCATGCACAGAGTCCAAGGGTTCCCCTTAGAGGTAAGATAGTGGCAAAAAGAGAAAATTCTAATGCTCTATTTTGTGGTAGTGTGGTCGAGCAGTAGGCTTATCAGAGGAGTGGTGTTAAGCATTTGTTGTACACACACAGGCAATAAATGAGGAACACACACTCAGACAATTCCAGGCCAATAGGTTTTTGTATAGAAAAATATATTTTCTTAGTTTATTTTAAGAACCACAGGTTCAAGATTTACAAGTAATACTTGAAATGAAAGGTATTTCACTTAGGAACTTTATGAACTTTGAATTGGCAAAATAGCATATACAGTTTTCACATAAATTACATATAGCTATTTTAAAACAGTGCAACTTTCAACAGTTCCTGGGGGAGGTAAGTGTTTGTTAGTTTTTGCAGGTAAGTAAACCACCTACGGGGTTCAAGTTTGGGTCCAAGGTAGCCCACCGTTGGGGGTTCAGAGCAACCCCAAAGTTACCACACCAGCAGCTTAGGGCCGGTCAGGTGCAGAGGTCAAAGTGGTGCCCAAAACACAATGGCTTCAATGGAGAAGAGGGTGCCCCGGTTCCAGTCTGCCAGCAGGTAAGTACCCGCATCTTCGGAGGGCGGACCAGGGGGGTTTTGTAGGGCACCGGGGGGGGGGGGGGGGGGACACAAGTCACACAAAAAGTACACCCTCAGCAGCACAGGGGCGGCCGGGTGCAGTGTGCAAACAGGCGTCGGGTTCGCAGTAGGTTTCAATGGGAGACCAAGGGGTCTCTTCAGCGATGCAGGCAAGGGGGGGGGGGCTCCTCGGGTTAGCCACCAACTGGGCAAGGGAGAGAGCCAGCTGGGGGTCGCTCCTGCACTGGAGGTCGGATCCTTCAGGTCCTGGGGGCTGCGGGTGCAGTGTCTTTACCAGGCGTTGGGTCTTTGAAGCAGGCAGTCGCGGTCAGGGGGAGCCTCGGGATTCCCTCTGCAGGCGTCGCTGTGGGGGCTCAGGGGGGTCAACTCTGGCTACTCACGGTCTTGTAGTCGCCAGGGAGTCCTCCCTGTGGTGTTTGTTCTCCACAAGTCGAGCCGGGGGCGTCGGTGCAGAGTGCAAAGTCTCGCGCTTCCGGCGGGAAACTTGTGTTGTTTCAAAGTTGCTTCTTTGTTGCAAAGTTGCAGTCTTTGGTGAACAGAGCCGCTGTCCTCGGGAGTTCTTGGTCTTTCTAGATGCAGGGTAGTCCTCTGAGGCTTCAGAGGTTGCTGGACCCTGGGAACGCGTCGCTGGAGCAGTGTCTTTAGAAGTGGGGAGACAGGCCGGTAGAGCTGGGGCCAAAGCAGTTGGTGTATCCGTCTTCTCTGCAGGTTTTTCAGTTCAGCAGTCCTCTTCTTCTTAGGTTGCATGAATCTAGTTACCTAGGTTCTGGAAGCCCCTAAATACTCGGTTTAGGGGTGTGTTTAGGTCTGGGGGGTTAGTAGCCAATGGCTACTAGCCCTGAGGGTGGCTACACCCTCTTTCTGCCTCCTCTCTGAGGGGAGGGGGGCACATCCCTATCCCTATTGGGGGAATCCTGCATCTCCAAGATGGAGGATTTCTAAAAGCTAGAGTGACCTCAGCTCAGGACACCTTAGGGGCTGTCCTGACTGGCCAGTGACTCCTCCTTGTTTTTCTCATTATCTCCTCCGGCCTTGCCACCAAAAGTGGGGCCATGGCCGGATGAGGCGGGCAACTCCACTAGCTGGAGTGCCCTGGGGTGCTGTAACAAAGGGGGTGAGCCTTTGAGGCTCACCGCCAGGTGTTACAGTTCCTGCAGGGGGATGTGAGAGGCACCTCCACCCAGTACAGGCTTTGTTACTAGCCACAGAGTGACAAAGGCACTCTCCCCATGTGGCCAGCAACATGTCTGGTGTGTGGCAGGCTGCAAAAACTAGTCAGCCTACACGGATAGTCGGTTAAGGTTTCAGGGGGCACCTCTAAGGTGCCCTCTGGGGTGCATGTTACAATAAAATGTACACTGGCATCAGTGTGGATTTATTGTGCTGAGAAGTTTGATACCAAACTTCACAGTTTTCAGTGTAGCCATTATGGTGCTGTGGAGTTCGTGCATGACAGACTCCCAGACCATATACTCTTATGGCTACCCTGCACTTACAATGTCTAAGGTGTTGCTTAGACACTGTTGGGGCATAGTGCTCATGCACTTATGCCCTCACCTATGGTATAGTGCACCCTGCCTTAGGGCTGTAAGGCCTGCTAGAGGGGTGACTTATCTATACCTATAGGCAGTGTGAGGTTGGCATGGAACCCTGAGGGGAGTGCCATGTTGACTTAGTCGTTTTGTACTCACCAGCACACACAAGCTGGCAAGCAGTGTGTCTGTGCTGAGTGAGGGGTCCCCAGGGTGGCATAAGACATGCTGCAGCCCTTAGAGACTTTCCCTGGCATCGGGGCCCTTGGTACCAGAGCTACCAGTTACAAGGGACTTACCTGGATGCCAGGGTGTGCCAATTGTGGAAACAAAGGTACAGGTTAGGGAAAGAACACCAGTGCTGGGGGGGCCTGGTTAGCAGGCCTCCGCACACTTTCAAATCATAACTTGGCATCAGCAAAGGCAAAAAGTCAGGGGGTAACCATGCCAAGGAGGCATTTCCTTACAGCTGTGGCTTCAGATATGAAACTGGAACAGATGCTCTAGAGATGACAGAAAAGTGTGTTGGCCCAACACGTAAAAGTGAATATGTTGCTCAATGGCATCTTGTTTACCATGATGTCCTTTCTATTTGCAATGTTTTCAGAGAAATGACAAACTGAAAATTAATGGACCATTGTGAAACTGTTCCTCACCACGAACTTGTGAAAATGAGAGGGGAACGTTTTAATAAACATGTTGACAGCCTTCTTCATTTCATGCGGCAGCAAGAGAACCCTGTTGAAATGACTAAGCCTGTGCAACTACACAACTTGGTGACCAAACAATATGTGGACAATGATATAAAGACATGTCTACTATCTGTCCAGGAACATGGATCAAAATTATATGCAGGACTGAAGCAGAAGAGGTTTGTACTGAAAGAGAAATAACTATCTGACGTAATCACTAAAGCTAAACTTCAACGCTTTAATTGACATAGTAAGTTTCGTCCAACCAGCCACTGCAAAACAGGTTACAAAAAACAACTTTCGCAAGCACACAGAAAGATGGATGAAGCAAAAGAAAGGGGTAACTTTATCAAGGATGTTCTGTCGCATGATCTTCTTCCAACAAACACATTATTTAATGGAGATGCTGCAACCAAACCAGTGAAGCACAAACTCATACAAGAGCTCGAAGAAAAAGTTTTACGTGAAGAATTTAAATCCGAAAAGGTGTCCTCAACGAAAACTGCTGCTGTCGAAATTGTGAATGGCCAAGATTTCATCCATGCAAAACTTTGCAGACATCGTTCAGACTGTTCTGAAAATATCAGAGTTAGTGTGCACCTTCAAAGAATTGCACATTCTCACTGAAAATTATGTTGAACTATCTATCACAGAATGAGAGAGAATCAGACAAATGTCTACAAGTGGAACAACTGACCTTGCCTCCATCAAGAACTTGACATCTATACCTGTGCAACTTGATAAATTCTGGTTATCAACATCGAACAAGATGAAGTTGGAGATGTTAACTCCCCCAAACATTGCTGATGTGTCAAGTGAACACTGAATTTCCCATTATTACAGGTGCAATGATTTTCAAAAAGGAGTTGATGCCTGCAGGTATATATAGTCAGAAGAATATATCCATATTGTTCAAGAACTTAACAGCAAATTGGAGTAAGGTGACCTTTGTCTTGTGCCACATACTGAGTGGGCTGTTTGAAATGGTTACAATCTAGTCATTGTACTGTCAAATGACACAGATATTATTGTGCTACTTAGATTTGTGGCAATGTTCATAAGTCAAGGATTTTCAGAGTTATGGATATGTTATGGAACAGACAAGAAAAGACACTTAATACCGCTTAATATTCTTTACAAGAAACCTGACCCAGAGATGCCCAGTGTTCTTATCAAGGCACATATTCTTGTGGGTGAGGACACTGAGCAAAACTGGAACAAAGCTTGGAGATTTAACTGTTGAAACTGAAGAAAAAAGGGACCTTAAAGACGTAGAAAAATACCTTGTGCATGTATGGAAAACGAGTTCCAACTGTCACACATTTGACGATGTTCGGTACAGTGAGTTTAGGAAATCAGTCCAACTAACTGACCTCCCATTGACGTCACATTCTGTGCGTGGACACATTAAAAGAGTGTTCAACTTGATCAAAAGATGTGTAAATGTTTTAGATCATGCATATGTAGAGAAAGATCTGTGTGAACTTGGTTGGGAAGATAATGATGGGGTTGCTAAAACCTACGAAATTTCTAAAGCCTCTCCCCACAATATTTTACTTATACTTTCAGGCTCACTGCCAGGTGTTACAGATCCTGCAGCGGGAGGTGCAAAGCACCTCCACCCAGGAGAGGCTTTGTTTCTGACCACAGAGTGCACAAAGGCACTCACCCCATGTGGTCAGAAACTTGTCTAAAAGTGGCAGGCTGGCACAGACTGGTCAGTCCTACACTAGCAGTTGCATGCTAACATACAGGGGGTATCTCTAAGATGCCCTCTGTGTGCATTGTTCAATAAATCTCACACTGGCATCAGTGTGGGTTTATTGTGCTGAACAGTTTGATACCAAACTTTCCAGTATTCAGAGACGCCATTAAGGTGCTGTGGAGTTCTTAATAACAAACTCCCAGACCATATACTTAATATGGCTACACTGCCCTTACAATGTCTAAGAATGGACTTAGACACTGTAGGGGCATATTGCTCATGCAGCTATGCCCTCACCTGTGGTATAGTGCACCCTGTCTTAGGGCTGTAAGGCATGCTAAAGGGGTGACTCACCTATGCCACAGGCAGTGGCTTATGGGCATGGCACCCTGAGAGGGGTGTCATGTCGACTTTGCTTTTCTTTCCCCACCAGTACACACAAGCTGCAAGGCAGTGTGCATGGGCTAAGTGAGGGGTCCCCCAGGGTGGCATAATACAAGCTGCAGTCCTTAGAGACCTTTTCTGGCCAACAGGCCTTTGGAATCATGGGTACCTTTTATAAGAGACTTACTTAACTGTATGCCAGGGCTGTGCCAATTGGGGAAAAACAAGTACAGTTTTAGGGAAAGAACACTGGAATGGGGCCTGGTTAGCAGGGTCCCAGCACCCTTTCAATCAAAGTTGGCACCAACACTAGGCCGAAATTGAGGGGGTATCTATGCCAAAAGTGGCACTTTCCTACATGTAGGTATTTAGTAAACGTAAAGAGGCAATAGTAGATTCCATAGCTTCAGCTACTATACCAGCCAATGTTACAAAACAGAAAATACATTTAAACTTTCAAGCAGGAGTGACTGTCATTCTACTAATCATTGTCACTTTGTGCAAAGTTATAAGTGATGCTCCACCACCTTGGAGACAGGCATGCTTTTTTTTTTTTATTACACAATATGATTCTCTAATGTTGGCTTCCAGCAATACCAGTGTGGTTTCTGGTGTAGTAAAAAAGGGGGCTTTCCCTTGTGATTCTTTGCATATTACAGTCTCATGTTCCACATCTGACATTCGTCTCTCCGCCATGCTAAACTCTGAGGCATCCTCTCATCTGGTCTAGTTTCACTGAGAGGGAGTACGTCAGGCCATCAATACTTGCTAGGAATGATCTAATTTTATGCAGAAGAGCTTTCATTTTGGGGTCCCCAGTAAAATTTGGCTCTGAGGGAGGTTCCACTGGGTCTGCAATTAGGCTCCTTCTGTCAAAGCTAAGTATTGCCTGCTTTGAATGACTTCAGAACTGTCTTCTCTCAGTGATTGGTGTCGCTCAGATATTAAGCAGTCTAGTAGTAGTTCACCTGAGGTGGATATATTTAACAGCAGGAGGAGCAAGTGTGTGGGGCTAACACTGTAATAGTGGGGCCCTTCTTCTCATCATGCCCAGAAAGGCAGTAGTCTTGCCAAACTTGTTCTCTCCTCCAGCTGTAGGAGCAAAGCCTGCCTAATATACAAATAAATTAAACGGTATGGTTTGAGACCAAGAAGACTCTTCTTGCCAAAGATCGAGTTTTGCACATATCCTGAATTAAAAACACACAGACACACATACCTGCTGTCTTCTCAGTGTGCACCAACAACACTGACCTGGCAGGTTCCTGGGTGTTCATTTCCTAGCATTGGCCAAAGGTTATGACACACAAGCATGCAAAGTAATCAAAACTGCAAACAGGGAAAGTAGGTAAGACAGGCATTGTGGAATGTTGGTCAAATGAAAATTACCTTTAATTATAATTTCAAATGATTAGATCCATTATACCAGTTTGAAAACTACCGAACAGTGACATAAAGCATGTTCCATAGCTGGTTCTCAAATAATAAATACAATAATGAAAATCTCAAAACATATAGCATATTCCAGAAGTTACAACATTGTCTGCTCCAGAGAGAAGAACAACCACTCATAATTTGTGGATGTTTTTCAGACACCTACCTCAACTTTCTCATTTCCAGTCAGTGCTGCAGAATCTAGGCTGACTGGATTTATGGTGGAACCAAACATCTATTACTGAGAGTGCCTTGTCTCAGGTTGAAGGAAATCATTTCTGGTTGTTGAGATGCAAATTGTTAAGTATGACAAGACACTCCGAGAGGTGACCCAGAGGTTTATTGTAGAGCCCTGGAAAGAGGCCGAAATTACACACCTGGGGGATCTGTTTGGCGAGGGGACTTTTCTGTCCTTTCAGGACATCTGGACACTATATGGGGGCAGGGCTCTTCTTGACGCACTAAGCAATACAACATGTGATCCATAGTACTTGGGGACCCGGGGGAGAAAGAAGGTATCGTTTCTTACCTGTAACTCCAGTTCTCTCATAGGGGTATTTCCATGATAGTCATAAGCTTAGAATAATTCCCCGCCGCCTGCGGGAACCCCGGAGCACTTTTTCCAATATCACTTCTTAAGTGTCCCTGTTCGCCTCCCTTCAGGAAGGCCTGTCAAGACACTTAAGAATGTTCCCATGCAGCCTATAGGAAGGGCTACAGTGTTCAAGCTCCTGCATTCAGATTGTCCTGGAAGTAAAAATATTCAATATTTGTCAAATAAAAGCCATTTTCCAGACCAGCTACTTCCAAAAACTTCTTTTATTTCACAAACCCCTATGGAGTGCAGAACAGTGTAGTCCATAGGCTGCCATTAGAAATAAAGAAAAGGGATACTGTGCCTTTAAGAACCGCCAGTCCCCCAGTATCCCATCATGCCTAGAGAGAGGCTGTTACCTCAGTTCTTTTTGCAGGTAGTTACCGGCTGACAATCAGAATAAACGTATCAAGACATCTAACTGCTCCCCCGGGGAGGAGGGAGGGTTGCTTATGACTATCATGGAAATACCCCTACGAGAGAACTGGAGTTACAGTTAAGAAACTATACCTTCTCTCGTAGGGGATATCCATGTATAGTCATAAGCTTAGAATAGAATACCAAGCCCATCCCCCCCCCCCAATCAGCGGAGGAGCAGTTAGAGTAAACCATTCGTATCTAATGGTATCTAAGTGAAGCTTGGCCTACTCGAGCATCTGCTCTAGCATCTGAATCTAAACAATAATGTTTAGTAAATGTGTGAACTGAATTCCAAGTCGCAGCTTTACAAATTTCTGCTAAAGGAACATTGCGCAATAGAGCAGTGGTAGCTGCTTTCTCTCTGGTGGAATGGGCTCTAGGCCTACCCTGTAAGGTTTTCTTAGCTGGTTGATAACACAATAAAATACAAGACTATCCATCTCGCTATTGATTGTTTGGAGGTAGCTAAGCCAGTTCGTACAGGTCCGTAATTAACAAACAGTTGTGTAGTTCTCCGTACAGGAGTGGTCTTATCTTGATAAAATTTCAATACTCTCTTAACATCTAGGGAATGGAGAGCTCTCTCAGCTGGAGTGGAAGGGTTTGGGAAGAACGTGGGCAAGGCAATCAACTGGTTAATGTGGAAGTCGGATATGACCTTAGGTAGAAATTTTGGATGTGTCCCTAAGACTACTTTGGAAGAATGAAATATTGTGTAAGGTTCATGAGCACAGAGGGCCTGGATTTCGCTGACCCTTCGTGCTGAAGTGATCGCTACTGGAAAGGCTGTCTTCCAAGTGAGGTGTTGGAGGGATGCCTTGTGTATGGGTTCAAATGGGGCCTACATGAAACGCGAAAGGACCACATTAAGTTCCCATGGTGGTGAGGGGCGTCTAATTGGGGGAAAGACCTTCTTTAACCCTTCTAGAAAATCTTTTATCACTGGGATTCTGAAGAAAGAGGTCTGTGAAGGAGTCTTTCTATAAGCGGTTAATGCTGCTAAATGCACTTTAATGGAGGAAAGCTGGAGGCCTGATCGTGCTAGATGCAACAAGTAAGGCAGAATAACATCTTCTTTGCAAGCTGTAGGATCTATCCCTCTAGAGGAATACCAAATGCAGAATCGTTTCCACTTGAAGGAATACGCTGAACGCGTTGATGGCCTCTTCACCTCCTTTAAAATGTCCATACAATCCTGTGGCAGGTTGAGATGACCATACTGGACTAGCTCAGGAGCCATGCCGCCAAATTCAAAGATGTGAGATTGGGATGCCTCAATTGTCCACCGAACTTTGTCAGGAGGTCCGGCCTGCAGGGTAGCCCGAGATGTGGCTGGAGTGATCTCTGAAGAAGATCCGGGAACCACCACTGTCTCGGCCACTCCGGTGCAATGAGGATCATTGTGGCTGATGTCATCGACAGTTTGAGGAGGACTGCTGGGATCAGCGGAATCGGTGGAAAGGCATACAGAAATTTGTTGGACCAGTCTATCCACAGAGCATTGCCCTTCGACTGTGGGTGGTAAAATCTGGAGGCGAAGTCTCGGCATTTCCTGTTTTCTTCTGTGGCGAATAGATCGATAGAAGGTGTGCCCCACAAACGGAAAATGTCTTGAGTGATGTCTTCGTTGAGCACCCACTCGTGGTTCTCTTCCAGAGCTCTGCTGAGGGCATCGGCTTGACTGTTCTTAACCCCTGGCAGATAGGTAGCCACTATGTTCAATTTTCTGGCCAGGAGCCAGTGCCAAATTGTCTGGGACTCCTGAGACAGGATTCTGGATCAAGGGGGTCCTTGTTTGTTCAGGTAGAACATAGTGGTGGTATTGTCCATCTGCACCAGCAAGTTGTTGTGATAGAGGGTAGGAACGCATTGAGAGCTAGGTGTACCGCTCGTAGCTCTAGGAGATTGATGTGGTATAACGATTCCTTCTGTGTCCATCGGCCCTGAATTTGCAGGTGATCCATTTGAGCTTCCCATCCGAGGAGAGAGGCATCTGTCACAATAGTCTGCATCGGAGGCCGCGCCTGGAATGGCATCCCGTTTAGGATGTTGGATGGACAGCACCACCATGTTAGAGATCTGATTGCATGAGTGGAGAGGCGAATGAGATCTTCCCAGCTCCCCGACCACTGATCCCACTGGTCCTCCAGGCATTCCTGAAGTGGACGCATGTGGAGGCGAGCATTGGGTGTCAGGTAAATGCAGGATGCCATGGATCCGAGGAGTGAGGAGACTGTCCGCACTGTTGGGTGACTTGTTGTCTGGAGATTCCGACACTTCAGGAGAATAGATAAGCGTTGTTCCTCCGAAGGACACACTTTTGCCTGCAGTGTTTCTATGGTAGCTCCTAAGTAATGTAGCCTCTGGCCTGGTACTATTGCTGACTTTTGAAAGTTGATATGAAGACCTAACCGATACAGAAGGTCGCAGGTCAGTTGGAAATGCAGTTTTGCTTCTGCATACGTGGATGCTTTGATCAACCAGTCGTCGAGATACGGGTAGACGAAGATCCGATTCCTCCGGAGGTGAGCTGCCACCACCGCCATGCACTTGGAAAAGGTCCTGGGAGCAGATTTGAGACTGAATGGCAGGACCGTGTACTGGAAGTGATCTTGACCTATCCCTAAACTCAGGAACTTCCGATGTTTCTTTGCAATGGGGATGTGGAAATACGCATTGTGTAGATCCACAGAGCAAAGCCAATCTGAGGATATATCTGGTGCAAAGATAGCATCCTGAACTTCTCTTTCCTGATCCATTTGTTGGCCGTTTTGAGGTCTAAAATGGGTCTGACTTTGTTTTTGTCCTTTTTGGGGATGAGAAAGTATTTTGAGTAGATACCCTTCGCCTGTTGGGTGAGGGGAACCGATTCCACTGCTCTCTTTTCGAGGAGGATGGAAACTTCCGCCTTTAGGAGATCGAGGTTTGCAGTCGTCTGCTTTGGCGGGATGGCCAGAGGTGGTGAAGAAAATCTGAGACAATATCCATTCTGTACAATGTTTAAGACCCAAGTGTCTGTTGTAATCTTTTGCCACTCTACCAGGCAATTGGTAATGTTTCCCCCCCCACCGGAGTGGATAACGAAGTTGGGGGGAGGAAATCCTCAGGGCTTTGAGGTGGTGGGCTGTCAGGTGCTCTGAGTGGAATGCTGGGCTGATCGTCCCCTCTGCGCCTCACGCTGTTGCTGGTAGGGCCGCTGGTACTGCTGGTGAGGCCTCGTAGAGGCCCATTGACGGGGCTTGAACCCTCTGCGTGGTGTTACGGCGATGAAAAGGACGGAAGGACCTGCATTGTTCTTTAGGCTTGTCCAATCCTACTGCCTTTAATGTGTCCACCTCCGCTTTCATTCGTGCCATTTCGCCATCTGTGTGCAATCCGAATAACGTGGATCCCGAAAATGGCAGATTTATATGTCTTTGCTGCGCATCTGGTTTTAACGACGTGAGTCGCAGCCATGAGTGCCTCCTGAGCGTTACACCATGGCAGTACGCATGTGCTGAAAGCAGCGAAGCATCCGCTACCGTGCTTATTATTTGGTTGTGAGACCATAGCGCCCTCCTTATCAACTTCTAAAAAGTCCTCTCTTTGGTCTCTTGGGAGATGATCTGCAAACTGCAAGATGGAGTCCCACAGGGAGCGATCGTACCTGCCCAAAAGGGCTGTGGCGCTTGCCGTTTTCATCGTGGACGCTGCCGAGCCACAGAGCTTACGACCTGTCGAGTCCAGTCGCCTACTCTCCTTCTCTGGAGGAGAAGTGGAGGATGGCGAAGTTGCGAGGGCCTTGCGTGCCGCCAAAATAACGACTGAATCCGGTGGCGGATCAGAACGCAAGAAGAGCGGGCGATACTTCTTTTGCAGCCTGGACGGTGCAGGTCTTGTCACTGCCGGTGTGAGGAAGACCTCCATAGCGGGCTCCAGAAGGCCTGGCACTAGAGGTAGCAATGGCCTGGCTGCTGACCGCTGTTGAAGCATCTAAAAAATTACCAATGTCTATGGCGTAGGAGCAGCCATTGGTATACTTAGTTTTGACACCCCTCGGACTAGAACTTCATGAAAGGTATTAATATCATCCACCGGAGAGGACCGAGGAGGAGAGTCCGGCAATGTAGGTGAATAGTCTCTGGTGGAGGACCAAGAGACTATCACGCTCCCTTGAACTTGATCTACGCCTCGATCGGCGGTGTGATCTTGATCTGGAGGAGTCCCGTTCACAGCGTGAACGATGGCGCGATGCAGAGCGTGGTCTAGACGGTACACTAACTGGATCTTGAGGCGCCGGGAGTGGCGTTGGTTGCAGCACCTTCTGGCCAGTTGGCTGAGGCGGCGTTGCCGGAAGCTCTGGAGGGGGGGACCGAGGCGGAGACGGATGAGAAGAAGGAGAGGAAGGCAGCAGCACTACTGAGGAAGAGCGTTCCGATGAGGAATAAATTCTCCGCCTCTTGTGACCCCTCGACGTCGACGGCCTCCTTGACGTCGATCTCCCTCCCCGTCTCGACGTCGACGCTGTGTGTGGCGACGAGCCATGTGTAAGTCGACCCCGACGACGCCGAACTGCTCCTCGACGTCGTGCGTCCCGGGGTCTTTGACGTCGTACAATGCCTCGACGCCGACTGGTGGCCTCTGAACGACGTCGAACCGGACTTCGACGGCAAACATGTTGGCGCCGTACCTCCTCTCTACGTCGACTGGGACCGATGTCGTCTTCGCCCTTACGAGCGCCTCTCAGACCTCCCACGACCACTGGAGGCTGAGGTATGAGCCCTGGTGGAAGACTGACCTTCCCCTCGCTCAGAGGTCCCACTGGTTCCTTGTCTTCTTCTCTCTGCTCTCTCCCTTGAAGGCAAATTTTCTCTCGGTCACGTAAAGTGAGCCTGGAGAACGTCTTGCAGATGCTGCAGGAGGTGGGAATGTGAGATGAGGGTAGACAAGCTCATGAGGGTCTGTTTTCGCCTTTTTTCTGCCACATTTACGGCACTTGTCAAACAAGGAAGGCATTTTGTTGAAAAAAATCTTAAAGTAACTTCAAAATGTAGTAGAGAAAGACAAAAGACGTCGAATGAAGCCTTTTTTCTGAACTTTTGTCTGAAATTTTGAAGGAAACAAACGTAAAAAGGTCGAGTTCAATGCTCCAGGGTCCTGTCAGCAGGTGCCGGAAAAAAGAACTGAGGTAACAGACTCTCTCTAGGCATGATGAGATACTGGAGGACTGGCTGTTCTTAAAGGCACAGTATCCCTTTTCTTCATTTCTAATGGAAGCCTATGGACTACACTGTGCTGCACTCCTTTATAGTGGTTTGTGAAATAAAAGACGTTTTTGGAAGTAGCTGGTCTGGAAAATGGCTTTTATTTGACAAATATTTAATATTTTTACTTCCAGGACAATCTGAATGCAGGAGCTTGAACACTGTAGCCCTTCCTATAGGCTGCATGGGAACATTCTTAAGTGTCTTGACAGGCCTTCCTGAAGGGAGGTGAACAGGGACACTTAAGAAGTGATATTGGAAAAAGTGCTCCAGGGTCCCCGCAAGCAGGTGGGGAATTATTCTAAGCTTATAACTATCATGGAAATACCCCTACAAGAGAACCGCCTAAATCACCGACACTGCACGCACTACTGTCCTGTGGTGGTACTCGAAGCACTATCTATGTACTGTACATTGCATTAACTTTGGGTCGACGGGTGCGACCGCTGGATACCTTACTGCATCCACTGACAGACACTCAATGGGTCTGAGTTGTTCGACAGGTTAAAGATAAGATTTTGTTTTACTCAATTTAATTACTTACATTAGGCATACCTCAAACCACAACGCATACAGCACATGCTTCCCACAGCACCCTCTGAATCAGATGCAAGACACCCGGAGCAGGATCCTATCATACCGTTTGGGAGTGCTCGATGATGCAGAGAGCCTGAGCAGAAGTCAAGGATATAGTAATACATTCACTGATCACTCGCTCACACCCTCGACCGAGTCCTGTCCACTCAGAATCAGACCCAAAGCTGAAAGGGAGAATTATTTACATAGATTCATTGACCTTGCTTTTGTCCTATTCAAATGACACCAGGATGTCCTGGAAGGCCCCTGCAGCTCTTGAAGTCCAATGCTGGCTACCTACTCCTGAAGTGGTGGTGTGCTGAGGCTACAGTAGTAGAGGAGCTTAGCACTAGAAGGAACGAGGTAGCAGGAGGAGGATGCTAGGAGATACACATCAGAAATGTCGAGGCAAAAAGAACGAGTTACTTACCTTCGGTAACGACTTTTCTGGTGGATACATTAGCTACCTGTGGATTCCTCACCTAATGAATTCTCCCATGGCGCCAGCATTCGACGGAAATCTTCTTCCTAGTCTCTGCACGTCGACGAGGACGTCACTCTAGCCCACGCGACGCCGTCTGACGTCATACAGGCAATAAGAGGTCCTCGACGACGTGCCGACGTCAGTACCAATCATTTTTTACGTGCATGAGAACAACCAGGCAATGCAATGAAAGAGCAAGGCAACATCCCATAACATTGTAAAATACACAACATTTGCCTGAATAGCTGTAAATCTTTTATATATATATATATATATATATATATATATATATATATATAAATAACTCTCTCTTTTTTTTTTTTTTTTTTTTTTAAATATATATACACATCAAGTATATACACAAAGATATATACATATATATAAATATATTATATACAACATCTATTGCACCCTCGAAGACCAAGAGGAGCGCACTCAAGGATTACTTGGTAAGACCAGAAAGGCAACGGGGAGGCGGGTGGGACCGTGAGGAATCCACAGGTAGCTAATGTATCCACCAGAAAAGTAGTTACTGAAGGTAAGTAACTCGTTCTTCTGATGGATACAACTACCTGTGGATTCCTCACCTAATGAATAGAGTCCCAAAGCAGTACCACGCCTGGCGGTGGGTGCCCAAATGGTCAAACCAAGAAATCCTGCAGCACTGACCGTGCAAAATGGCCGTCCCTTCTAACCTCAGAATCCAAACAGTAATGTTTTGCAAAAGTGTGAAGGGACGACCAAGTTGCGGCCTTGCAGATGTCGACCACAGGAACACCTCTGGCCAAGGCCGAAGTGGCAGACTTAGCTCTGGTGGAATGAGCTCTAATGCCCTCAGGAGGATCCTTCTTTGCCAAAGAGTAACAGATTTTAATGCAAAGAACAACCCACCTGGATAGTGTTCTCTTGTGGACTGCCTTTCCTCTCCTCTTGCCCACGTATCCAAGAAACAGCTGATCCTCCAGCCTGAAATCCTTTGTTCTATCAATAAAGAAGCTCAACGCCCTCTTTGGGTCCAGACGGTGCAGTCTTTCTTCCTCTTTGGAAGGATGAGGCGGAGGATAGAACGTGGACAAAGTAATTGCCTGAGCCAAATGGAAAGGTGAAACAACCTTCGGGAGGAAAGCAGCCTTGGTCCTCAACACCACCTTATCCCCATAAAAAGTTGTATAAGGAGGTTTTACTGATAAGGCCTGCAACTCACTCACTCTCCTTGCTGATGTTATAGCTATCAGGAAGACTGTTTTTAAAAACAAATACCTTAAGGGGCAAGAATGCATAGGTTCAAAAGGGGACCCCATAAGGAAAGTCAGGACCAAGGACAAATCCCATTGCGGCATAACGAATGGTTTTGGAGGATATTTATTTAGAAGGCCTTTCAAGAATCTGATAACAATAGGGGATTTAAATAAAGATGGTTGGTCTGGAAGACATATGAAGGCTGACAAGGCCGATAAATAACCCTTAATGGTAGCCACTGCACAACCTTTCTGCGCTAGAGACAGAGCAAAAGACAAAATGTCCGATAGATGAGCATGTAAGGGATCGATCTGCCTCTCTCCACACCACGCAACAAATTTAGACCATCTATTAGCGTAGATAGATTTAGTGGAGTGTCGCCTGGCCGCTAATATAACATCCACTACCTCAGGCGGGAGAGAGAAGGAACTCAGGTTGCCCCGTTCAATCTCCAGGCATGTAGGTGCAAACTCTGGAGGTTGGGGTGTAAAACCTGCCCCTGCGACTGAGAGAGGAGGTCTGCCCTGAGAGGGAGACGGAGCGGAGGGCACATTGAGAGTTGGAGAAGGTCGGAGTACCATACCCTCCTTGGCCAATCCGGAGCTATTAGGATGACTAGAGCCCGGTCCTGGCGAATCTTCCTCAATACTCGAGGAATCAAGGGTATGGGAGGAAACGCGTAAAGCAACTGGCCGCACCAGGTTATTTGAAACGCGTCCCCCAACGCTCCCTGCATCGGATACTGGAGACTGCAGAATAACGGACAATGCGCGTTCTCTCGAGTGGCAAACAGATCTACCCGAGGAAACCCCCCACCTCCGGAAGATTAAACGGACTTGATCTGGATGGAGACGCCACTCGTGGTCTGCCGAGAATTGGCGACTGAGACTGTCCGCACGCACGTTTAAGACTCCGGCCAGATGGTTTGCTATCAAGCAAATCTGATGGTCCTTTGTCCAGGACCATAGTCAAAGAGCTTCTCTGCAGAGAAGGTACGACCCTACTCCTCCCTGCTTGTTTATGTACCACATCGTGGTAGTATTGTCCGTTAGAACCTGTACCGACTGACCACGAAGGGAAGGGAGGAAGGCCTTGAGAGCCAGACGTACAGCCCGTAACTCTAACAGATTGATGTGAAACATCTGTTCCTCTGGAGACCAAAGGCCTTTGATCTCCAGATCCCCCAGATGAGCTCCCCACCCTAGAGTGGAAGCATCCGTTATGACTGTGGCCACTGGTGGCGACTGCTCGAACGGCTTTCCTTGTGAAAGATTGTTGCTTGCAATCCACCACTTCAAATCCACAGCAGCATTTCTGGAGATCTTGACAGTACTCTCTAGATCCCCTTTGTGTTGAGACCACTGCCTTCGGAGGCACCACTGAAGAGCCCTCATGTGCCAGCGAGCATGCGTGACCAACAGAATGCAGGAGGCAAACAGACCGAGCAGACGAAGGACCTTGAGGACTGGAACTACCGCTCCATTTCGAAACATTGGAACCAAATCCTGAATATCTTGAATCCGCTGAGGCGGAGGAAAGGCCCGACCCAATGTTGTATCCAGTACTGCCCCTATGAACAGGAGGCGCTGAGAGGGCTCTAGGTGAGATTTGGGCTCGTTCACCGAAAAACCCAGGTCGAACAACAACTGGATTGTTGACTGCAGATGATGCGACACAAGCTCCGGGGACTTGGCTTTGATCAACCAGTCGCCCAAGTAAGGGAATACTGCTATCCCCTTCCTTCTGAGTTCTGCCGCAACCACCGACATCACCTTCGTGAAGACTCGAGGTGCTGAAGTAAGACCAAACGGAAGGACCGCAAACTGATAGTGCTGCGATCCCACCACAAACCGGAGATACTTCCTGTGTGACTTGAGTATCGGGATATGAAAGTAAGCATCCTGCAAGTCGACAGACACCATCCAGTCTTCCTTGTTCAACGCCAAAAGCACCTGTGCTAGGGTCAGCATCTTGAACTTTTCCTACTTGAGGAACCAATTCAAGATCCTCAGGTCCAGGATTGGTCTCAAACGACCATCCTTCTTGGGAATCAGGAAATACCTTGAGTAACATCCTCGACCCCTTTCCTGCTCTGGGACCAACTCCACCGCGCCCTTTGAAAGGAGGGCTTGTACCTCCTGTTCTAGCAACAGGAGGTGTTCTTCTGAACAATAAGAAGGGCGGGGTGGGATGAGGGGCGGGAACTCCCGAAAGGGAAGGGTGTAGCCTTTTCCCACAATACTGAGAACCCAAGTGTCCGTTGTAACAGTCTTCCATTTGGCGAGAAAATGCTGTAATCTTCCCCCTACAGGAGAGGAGTGAGTGGGGAATGGTGGAAGCCTAAGGCTGCTTCCCCTGCTGCACCCCGCCAGAGGATGAGGAAGAGGCAGAGTGCTGCTGAGAGGCTCCTCTGGTGCGGACCCTACCTCTCCCTCTAAAAGATCTATAGGGATGGGAAGAGGCAGGTTGCTGATATCTTCCCCGAAAGGAAGAGGAGGAAGAGCCACGCCCAAATCCACGAAACCTCCTGAAAAATCTGGAAGAGGCCGTGGAAGAAGGAGCTTGGAGCCCTAACGACTTAGCCGTGGCCCTGCTCTCCTTAAAACGTTCCAAGGCCGAATCAGCCTTGGCTCCAAACAGTTTGTCCCCATCAAACGGGAGATCCAACAATGTGGACTGTACATCCGCAGAAAAGCCCGAGTTACGGAGCCAGGCCTGCCTCCTTGCCACCACAGTTGTGCCCATTGCTCTGGCCACCGAGTCGGTCGTATCCAGTCCAGTCTGGATAATCTGGGTCGCAGCAGCCTGGGCATTTGAAACAACGTCCAAAAGACCCTGGGGAAGCTCTGTAAATGATGAGGAAATGTCATCCATCAGAGCATGACTATACCTCCCCAGGATACAGGTTGCGTTGGTGGCCTTCAACGCCAGACTGCAGGACGAAAAAATCTTCTTGGACTGCGCCTCCAGTTTCTTTGAATCTCTGTCCCCAGGCACCGTCGGGAAAGAACCAGGCGCTGACTTGGATGAACAGGAGGCCTGCACCACCAAGCTCTCCGGCGTAGGGTGCCTAGACAGAAAACCAGGGTCAGTTGGAGCCGCCCGATACCTCCTGGCCACGGCCCTGTGAACTGCTGGGGAAGATGCCGGCCTCTTCCACACCTCTAACACCAGATCCAGCAGAGCGTCATTAAATGGCAAAAGAGGCTCTGCCGCAGCTGAGGCCGGATGTAGCACCTCTGTTAGAAGGTTTTGTTTTGCCTCCATCACCGGCAAAGGCAGGTCCAAAAAACTAGCTGCCTTCCGTACTACTGCGTGAAAGGAAGCAGCCTCCTCAGTATATTCTCCTGGGGATGAAAGATCCAACTCAGGGGAAGTGTCCAGCCCACTGGCCGACTCCAGACCACGCAGCCCATCACCCGAGTCCTCTAGCTCTCCTTCTTCCAGGGCTCGTTGGTACTCCTGCTCTTCTAATACACGGAGAGCACGTCTCCTCGAATGAAGCCGTTGCTCAATACGCGGAGTCGACAATGCCTCCGCCGAAGTCGAAGATCGGCGCCGATCTTCAGAAGCCACCGACGCCGCGTCCGGCGCCACAGGTAACTTCGGCGCCGACGAAAGAGCAGTCGAAGCAGATGGACCCACCGGAGTCACAGGCCGAAATCCCGACGTCGACGGGATGGAAATCCCCGGGGCCAATCCCTCTGAAGCCACCGGAGCGGCCACCGGCGCCGAGCCCACGTTCCCAAATGGGAGAAAGGGCATAAAGGGTGCCGGCCGAAGAGGCGCAGGATCACCCAATGAAAAGGCCAAAGGCCCAGCCGGAGCACCCCCTGGAGCCATCTGTTGGAAGATGGCATACATCGCATTCAAGAATGCGGAACTATCGGCTCCAGGGGTGGGAAAAGCCGGATACTGGGGTGCCTGTCTCGGAGGCGACGCCGGCCTCGACGTCTGCGACGCCGGAGATAACACCTGAGGCTCCAATACCTCAATCACCGACGCCTGTCCAGGTGAAGTCGGAGACGCCGGAGAGGGCAACGGCGTCGAAGGATGAGGCGTAACCGTGGGACTGATCTCCCATGTCCTTCGGCGCCGATCCGAAGACCTGGAACGAGTCTCCTTGCTCGAATGACGCCGAGATTCTCTACGGCGCCGGGAGTCTCGATGACGCCGATGTCTTGGCGAAGAAGACTTCTTGTGATGCTTCTCTTTTTTCGATTTCGCCATAAACAGCTTCGCCTCACGTTCCTTGAGGGCCTTTGGATTCATGTGCTGGCATGAATCACAAGTCGAGACGTCGTGGTCGGAGCTCAAACACCAAAGGCAGTCGGAATGAGGATCCGTCACTGACATCTTGCCTCCACACTCACGACAAGGCTTGAATCCAGACTTTCTCTGCGACATTATTACCACAACGAAAGACTACGCAGCAAAAATACACTGTAACCACAAAAGTAACAGTTGCTCCCTCGAAGATAACCGTTTCGAATGCACGGAAAAAAGGGAACTGACGTCGGCACGTCGTCGAGGACCTCTTATTGCCTGTATGACGTCAGACGGCGTCGCGTGGGCTAGAGTGACGTCCTCGTCGACGTGCAGAGACTAGGAAGAAGATTTCCGTCGAATGCTGGCGCCATGGGAGAATTCATTAGGTGAGGAATCCACAGGTAGTTGTATCCATCAGAAAGGATACCTGTCCGCCTTGAGCGTGATGTGGGTCTGGAAAGGAATCCTTATATATCATAGCTGATCTGTTTCAGAGCTACACACTGTAAGACCCACGTTCCGGTCTACCTCTTAGGGCTTCAGTGTCCAAACAAATGGGGTAGGCCTTCCATGTATGTGTTTGGAGAAGTGGGACCCCACAGGAAACCATCGGGGGTGAAACATGCTCATCATTTAGGTCTGCAGCATCCGCCCACAGTGGATGACCAGTTGTCCCGACATCTGAGAAAATCACATACTGGGGGTGGGAGTTGAGTGTTGGAGAAACACAATCGTCAACAGGGTGACAGTGATTTTGCGTGATGCCGTGTTCCCCTTTGATTATAGAAACAATGAAGGCTGACAATATATCTCTCGGTGTCTTATTGTGCTCTTGGGAGACACAACCTGCTTCCTCCTTCTGAACACTCCCCCCATTATTGTTATATTTCTGATTTTACATCCACTCTGATCATTGAGCTTTGAATGTTGGTAAACTCAGATGACGCTTCACTATTATCATTTATCAGGATTCATGTCCTGGCTTTGTTTGATTTGAAAACAATTAAAAATAAATTAACTAAAAACGTATGACAAGACACTCAGACCTGCCTCTGTTACTAACGGGTGAGTGAGGAATTGAAAATTTGTTAAAGTGGGTATCCTCCAGCAAAGAAAGATTCTTATAGGTCATGTTTGGTACAATATTTTTCAAATAGCCTCGTTTAGAAAAACTTGGTGTACAAAATGTCCATTGCTGTACCACTGCCAAGACAAATTAGAGGTAGTATTTCATTTGCTGCTTTTCTGTCCTACTTCTTCTGGTCATGCTAACAATGGTTAACTATTCTCAGGCCAGCAGGGATTGTAAACTGCTGAGAAGATCTGCTATTTTGCAAGTCTACTTCACAGATGTTAATGATTTTGTGGTTTCCAAATTTCTGGTCCAATATAGCAGGATTCAAGAAATGTGTGCTGTTACCATCTGGGGCAACTGAGTAAGAAAAGCTGCTCTGCAGTGACAATAACTGGAAACTATTGATGAATTAAGAGTGAAGATGGTCAGCTTGGAAAATGCAATAATGTTATTCGGACTCAAACTGAGAGGACTGAACATGGATTGTGTATTTTCATGCATTCGATTGGTATGACCAAATATACAGACAGTAGCTTGCATGTGTAGATTTTAGCGCAAAAAATTGACTTATTGATGATAGCTTATGCTCTCCTTGCTGTGACAGAGAAATCAAACTGTGACAGATTCAGGTCACAGTTAGTCTTACCTGCTTGGTGAAAACAATGCGCCCATCCAAGAAAGGAGGAACAAGGTTATGCACAAGAAGGTGAACTTTGGCTGCATTATCTTCTTCAAAGTCCTCATCCACCTCCAGCCGATGGACCACTCCACTGGTCAACATTCGATTGGTCTCCCAGCGCTCGTTATCCTGAGGTGTTAAAGAGGTGAGAATAGGTAATGACATGTTTTGCACCCTGATCAATGAAAGTTAGACATTTAAACTGCCAGAATTGTTTAATGGTTAAGGAAGCTGTGTGGCATCACAAATATCAAAGTAAAAAAACACTAACACAAAACATTACTTTGTGAATTTACAATTTCAAGTAAACGATTGCCAACTGCACAAACCCAAATGAAATATACAAACAAGCCAATACTAGGTGATATTTGGGTACTCTTCTTAACAACAGTCCTGGCTCCAACACCTACGTCCATTCTATCCTCTCTTGAAGATCATTCTACCAAAATTGTCACCCCATTTAAACTCAACTTTATATCCCCCTAACTGCTCTTCCAGTACAGCTAGCTCTTTCCTGTATTTTATGGATACTTTTCTCTATTCATTTGTGACCAATATTTCACTCATCACTGACATCCAACACATTGTTTCCACTTCTTATCAATAAATTCTCTCTTTCTGATCACGCTGTCTTAACAAATAACCTTTGTTCTTCAAAATATAGCTTTGACTCTTATTTCCAAGAGGAAGCGCCCTCGATTCTCTCCCAGTTCTCCTAAGTCAAAATTACAAGGACCTTGCACTTTTTGGAGCAATTTAACAATACACAGAACTAACTTCTGACTTACACTATTGTAGGAAAATGCCACTGTTGGCATGGTAACCCCCTAACATTTTGCCTTTTGCTGATGCCAGCTTTGAATGAAACGGTGCTGGGACCCTGCTAACCAGACCCCAACACCAGTGTTCTTTCCCTAAAACTCCACAATTGGCACAACCCTGGCACACAAATAAGTCCCTTCTAAAAGGTATCCCTGGCACCAAGGGCCCTGTGGCCAGGGACCATCTCTAAGGGCTGCAGCATGTATTATGTCACCCTGGGCATCCCTCACTCAGCACATGCACACTGCCTCACAGCCTGTGTGCGCTAGTGGGGAGAAAAAGACTAAGTCGACATGGAACTCACTTCAGAGTGCCTTGCCCACAACCCACTGCCTGTGGCGTAGGTAAGTCACCCCTCTAGCAGGCCTTACAGCCCTAAGGCAGGGTGCACTATACCACAGGTGAGAGCAAATGTGCATGAGCACTATGCCCCTACAGTGTCTAAGCAAAACCTTAGACATTGTAAGTGCAGGGTAGCCATACTGAGGATATGGTCTGGGTGTTTGTCAAACACGAACTTCACAGTTCCATAATGGCTACACTCAATACTGGGAAGTTTGGTGTAAGGAAATGCCTCCTTGGCATGGTTACCCCCTGACTTATTGCCTTTGCTGATGCTAAGTTTTGATTTGAAAGTGTGCTGAGGCCTGCTAACCAGGCCCCAGCACCAGTGTTCTTTCCCTAACCTGTACTTTTGTTTTCACAATTGGCACACCCTGGCATCCAGGAAAGTCCCTTGTAACTGGTACCCCTGGTACCAAGGGCCCTGATGCCAGGGAAGGTCTCTAAGGGCTGCAGCATGTCTTATGCCACCCTGGGGACCCCTCACTCAGCACAGACACACTGCTTGCCAGCTTGTATGTGCTGGTGAGGACAAAACGAGTAAGTCGACATGGCACTCCCCTCAGGGTTCCATGCCAACCTCACACTGCCTATGCAGTATAGATAAGTCACCCCTCTAGCAGGCCTTACAGCCCTAAGGCAGGGTGCACTATACCATAGGTGAGGGCACAAGTGCATGAGCACTGTGCCCCTACAGTGTCTAAGCAAAACCTTAGACATTGTAAGTGCAGGGTAGCCATAAGAGTATATGGTCTGGGAGTCTGTCATGCACGAACTCCACAGCACCATAATGGCTACACTGAAAACTGGTAAGTTTGGTATCCACTTCTCAGCACAATAACTGCACACTGATGCCAGTGTACATTTTATTGTAACATACACCCCAGAGGACACCTTAGAGGTGCCCCCTGAAACCTAAACCGACTATCTGTGTAGGCTGACTAGTTCCAGCAGCCTGCCACACACCAGACATGTTGCTGGCCACATGGGGAGAGTGCCTTTGTCACTCTGTGGCTAGTAACAAAGCCTGTACTGTGTGGAGGTGCTTCACACCTCCCCCTGCAGGAACTGTAACACCTGGTGGTGAGCCTCAAAGGCTCACCCCCTTTGTTACAGCACCACAGGGCACTCCAGCTAGTGGAGTTGCCCACCCCCTCCGGCCACGGCCCCACTTTTGGCGGCAAGGCCGGAGGAGATAATGAGAATAACAAGGAGGAGTCACTGGCCAGTCAGGACAGCCCCTAAGGTGTCCTGAGCTGAGGTGACTCTGACTTTTAGAAATCCTCCATCTTGCAGATGGAGGATTCCCCCAATAGGGATAGGAATGTGACCCCTCCCCTTGGGAGGAGGCACAAAGAGGGTGTACCCACCCTCAGGGCTAGTAGCCATTGGCTACTAACCCCCCAGACCTAAACACGCCCTTAAATTTAGTATTTAAGGGCTCCCCAGAACCTAGGAAAATAGATTCCTGCAACCTAAGAAGAAGAGGACTGCTAAGCTGAAAAACCCTGCAGAGAAGACGGAGACACCAACTGCTTTGGTCCCAGCTCTACCGGCCTGTCTCCCCACTTCTAAAAGACACTGCTCCAGCGACGCTTTCCCCAGGACCAGCGACCTCTGAATCCTCAGAGGACTGCCCTGCTCTAGAAGGACCAAGAAAACTCCCGAGGACAGCGGCTCTGTTCACCCAAGACTGCAACTTTGTTTCAAAGGAGCAACTTCAAGACAGCTGCGTTTCCCGCCGGAAGCGTGAGACTTGCTACTCTGCACCCGACGCCCCCGGCTCGACTTGTGGAGAAACAACACTTCAGGGAGGACTCCCCGGCGACTGCGAGACCGTGAGTAGCCAGAGTTGCCCCCCCTGAACCACCACAGCGACGCCTGCAGAGGGAATCCAGAGGCTCCCCCTGACCGCGACTGCCTGACTCCCAGACCCCGACGCCTGGAAAAGACTCTGCACCCGCAGCCCTCAGGACCTGAAAGATCGGAACTCCAGTGCCGGAGTGACCCCCAGGAGGCCCTCTCCCTTGCCCAGGTGGTGGCTACCCCGAGGAGCCCCCCCTTGCCTGCCTGCATCGCTGAAGAGACCCCTTGGTCTCCCATTGATTTACATTGGAAACCCGATGTGTGTTTGCACACTGCACCCGGCCGCCCCATGCTTCTGAGGGTGTACTTTCTGTGCTAACTTGTGGTCCCCCCCACCCCTCCGGTGCCCTATAAAACCCCCCTGGTCTGCCCTCCGAAGACGCGGGTACTTACCTGCTGGCAGACTGGAACCGGGGCACCCCCTGCTCCATTGAAGCCTATGCGTTTTGGGCACCACTTTGAACTCTGCACCTGACCGGCCCTGAGCTGCTGGTGTGGTAACTTTGGGGTTGCTCTGAACCCCCAACGGTGGGCTACCTTGGACCCAAACTTGAACCCCGTAGGTGGTTTACTTACCTGCAAAAACTAACAAACTCTTACTCCCCCTAGTAACTGTTGAAAATTGCACTGTGTCTAGTTTTAAAATAGCTATATGTCATTTATGTGAAAACTGTATATGCTATTTTGCTAATTCAAAGTTCCTAAAGTACCTACCTGCAATACCTTTCATTTGAAGTATTACATGTAAATCTTGAACCTGTGGTTCTTAAAATAAACTAAGAAAATATATTTTTCTATACAAAAACCTATTGGCCTGGAATTATCTTTGAGTGTGTGTTCCTCATTTATTGCCTGTGTGTGTACAACAAATGCTTAACACTACTCCTTTGATAAGCCTACTACTCGACCACACTACCACAAAATAGAGCATTAGTATTATCTCTTTTTGCCACTATCTTACCTCTAAGGGGAACCCTTGGACTCTGTGCATACTATTCCTTACTTTGAAATAGTGCATACAGAGCCAACTTCCTACATTTGGTAGGAAACTTCTCAGCACGATAAATCCACACTGATGCCAGTGTGGGATTTATTGAGAAATGCACACAGAGGGCATCTTAGAGATGACCCCTGCATGCGCGCCCAACTGCTAGTGCTAGGCTGACCGGACTCTGCCAGCCTGCCACTTCCAGACCGGTTTCTGGCCACATGGGGTGAGAGCCTTTGTGCACTCTGTGACCAGGAACAAAACCTGTCCTGGGTGGAGGTGCTTTACACCTCCCACTGCAGGAACTGTAACACCTGGCTGTGAGCCTCAAAGGCTCAAGCCTGGTATTACAGCGCCCCAGGGCACTCCAGCTAGTGGAGATGCCCGCCCCCCAGACACAGCCCACACTTTTGGCAGCAAGTCCGGGGAGATAATGAGAAAAACAAGGAGTCATCATCCCCTCAGCCAGGTCCACCTCTAAGGTGACCAGAGCTGAAGTGACCCCCTCCTTAGAAAATCCTACATCTTGTTTTGGAGGATTTAGCCCAACAGAAATAGGGATGTGCCCCCCCCTCCCCAAAGGGAGGAGCCGTAAGGAGGGTGTAGCCACCCTCAGGGACAGTAGCCATTGGCTACTGCACTCCTGCCCTAATACATTCCTAAATTTAGTACTTAGGGGCGACCCTGAACCCAGGAAATCAGATTTGTGAGGACCTACAAAGAAGAAGGACTGCTTAGCTGGAAAGCCCCGCAGAGAAGGAGGAAGACGACAACTGCTTTGGCCCCAGTCCTACCGCTGTGAAAAACTGTGTACATTATTGTTTTAGTTCAAAGTCCTAACTATACCTATTTAAAAGTAACTTACATTTAAAGTACTTACCTGCATACTGAATCTTGGGGTTCTAAAATAAAGAAAATAATATTTTTCTATATAAAAACCTATTGGCCTGGAGTTAAGTCATCAAGTGTGTGTTCTCATTTATTGCTTGTGTGTATACAACAAATGCTGAACACTCCCCTATGATAAGCCTAACTGCTCGACCACACTACCACAAATAGAGCATTAGTATTATCTATTACTGCCTCTGTCAAGCCTCTTGGGGAACCCCTGGGCTCTATATATACTATCTCAAAGTGAGAGATAGTGTGCACAGAGTCAGCTTTCTATAACTATCATCTATGAATATTGCCCCCAGCAGCAGAATGTTCACAACACTGGGTCTAGACTAATATTTGCCCTATGAAGACCGAGTACTTGAAGCATGCATGGCATAAAAATAAGAGCACTAAAAGGTTAAGGGTTAAGGTTAAGGGATGTTGTATAGCCATTTTAGTGATGACTCTGGGTTCATTTGTTTAGCAGCTAGGCCTGCCACTTGTGTCCTTTAGCCCAGTTAAATTTTATTTTGCTTTATTTTTATTATTTCAGCATAGGCCACATTCGTGGTGTTCTTTTATTTTCTTTATCTAGTTGTTCTTTGAAGCATTGTGCTTCTTAGCCAGATATTCTTTTCACTTTGTGCTTTCCTCAAGGCTGCAGCAAGATAGGGTTGTCGGCATAAATGGTACGCTGAGATTCCTATGTTCGAAGAAACACACACATCCTTACATGGGGATGTTTTCTCAGAACATCAGCTGTTTTATTCCAGAACACTTCTCTGTCCCATGCACGTTAGAGGGAGATTCCAGCCAAATGACCACAACTGCATGCTGATTGACTTTGCTACAGCTGCTTGTTGAGAATACCGGTTCCTGGTCTACATGGGGATGGTGTCTCTAAAGACAACCGGCTTTCATACATGCTGCACTTAGGACAACAAAAACAAACAAACCGCATTCCAACCATCATTTGTGTTTGTTTGCTTTGTCGCCCTAATTGTGCTGGGTATGCCCAGGCATGGGTCCCGGGCTCACTATACCACTAAATTTGAGCTAGCCTGGCTGATGAAGGGCGATACCCTGAAACCGGTCCCAGGATGCTGGTTTCTGGTCCAGTGAGGACCTGGCCTGGTAGTTTGGGCTCAACTGTTCCCATAGGGAACAGGGTCAAGACTGATTTGCATATGGCTGGGTCAAAACTGGGGTGGCAGAGTGAGCAAAAGAATTGATGGATTAAACCCAGATCTGTGACTGGGGGTGAATGTTTGATTTGATCCACATTCCGTCCATCATTTGTGTTTAAAGAACAGGAACTGGGCACTGGAACTGCTAGACAGCGCAGCAGAGGTCACAACAGTTCACCAGAATCTTCAAAAGCCTCTGTAAGAGAAAGAAACTGATGACTTCTTACAAGCTGAGACTGCGGACAAGCGCGTCTCCACACCCGATGGGGTGTATAAACTAACAATACAATTAGGAGACATTGAGCGCACAATAGACCCTATCATTTGGGATCTCGTCATTACCATTTATATTTTATTGGCCGAAAAGGATTGGCCACCAGAATTTGTACATAATCAACCATATGGAGAAGAGGTAATTCAGCCCTCTTTTTTTCGCCCCTTGTTCCCAGGGAGCTCAGGGAGGCTTGCGCCATTGACTGGGCGAAGGCGCAGGCACCAGCGTTATAACGCAACCATGTACAATGGGATAAAGATTCTCCCTACCATAGAATATCAATTAGATCCCAACCTTAACGCTATTGCCCGATAAAGCATGAAGCTAGAGTACGTGAGGGAAATCCTCACACAGCTACAGTACCAGGGCATAATTGAACCCTGTGTCCCACCAATGAACAATCCTTTGTTCCCAGTAGCCAAACCAGACCACTCATTTAGAATTGTCTTAGACTACAGACATTTAAGTAGTCATAGACGCACGTATGCCGTTCAAAATGCACACAGTACAGCGCTTATTAACAATATAGTGTGCAAAAAACACAAAACAACAAGTGATAGTTCCAATGTTTTTTTCCTGCCAAAATATATTGCCTGAGATTGGGGACTTAACAAGTTTTAGCGCCTTAGACTCACAGAAAGAATGTTGCTGCCTCCCCAAGGGTACATAAACAGTCCAGGAAAGTTTTCAGTCCGTGGTACTTCAATTTTACATTGACCCTGATGTATTGTCCTACGGAGACAATATCTACCTTACGGATGATGATCTCATTTAACATGTAAAATGGGCAAGCCGCATTGTTGTGGGATTTGCCGAATTAGACTACAAATTTAATTTAGAAAAAAATGAAAATAGCCTTCCTTCGTGTCCTCTTTATGCGATTCAAACTATCAGATGAAGGCAAGAACTTAGCACCCCAATTTGTAGAAACATTTGCACAACTACAACCACCAAACACTATCAAAGAGCTCCAGCCACTGTTGGGCTTTTAAAAATTTGTCAGAACTTACATTTTACATTTCACCTCTGTAACATTCAATGAGGGTGATACTGTCCCTACTGCATACAAATCAATTCCACAGCTGAACAATGCTTTGCTACCACAGAAAAAACTGACTGCAGTTCAGATAGCTGTCATCAAAGAGAGACCTCTGGCCCAGGGGAAATGCATTATAGTCGTAGCTCAGATCCCAGCCCTTGAGGCTGTCACAAAAGCCTGCATACCAAAACACTAAGGCACTACATCCACGTTGGTGTCAATGGGCAACGTCTTTGACGGCCACTGATATTGACTATGTTTTTGACCTGAAATTACAAACTCAGTATAAATTTGAATATCCAGTTCCAGCAAACACATTGTCCATTGAACAATGTCAAATAATAATGTACACTGCTGGCTCAGTCCAGCCTGCAGTAGGCATTAAACATCAATAGATCAACGAATAAAGGGATGGGGAGGAATAATGGTCCAGTGTATGACCTCCCTAATACAACGCACTTGACAACAAAATACACTGTTCCAAAAAGGAAGTAGGAGGGAGAAGTCCTAATTCTAGGAGCAAGAATCCTCACACACCCAAATGGGTGTCATGCTTCATCATCGGAATTGCTCCTCGTCAGACCGGCGCTGCAATGTCTGACGGGCACCACCCGCAAGGGGGCTCTTTGCCGGAGATCTTTACTCAATGATACCAAGACCCCAAAATTGAGCTTGGAAAGAGGAGAAACATCAATACTCCGTCAAATGTGCTTTTGTGAGTGGCTACATGAAAGATGGTGAATTCCATCCCCAAAACATTTACACGCAGACCGTAGGGGACTGCACTGTACAATTAGCAAAACTCAAGGCTCTGTTGATGGCACTGGAACACACAGATCCAGGACAGATAACATTCATTATCTGTGATTCATACTAATGTTTCCAGTCCTTCAATCAATATCTGCATTGCTAGCACCAGAATGGATTCAGAAGGCAACACCATTAAACACAGACTCCCCTGGGGGAATTAGCAGATCTGAAAAAATGCTACCCAATGTCCATGTAGTTCATACATTGGGACATCAACTTGTTGGATAACACCTTACTAGCAATACTTTGGCTGATGAAGGGGTCAAGTCAGCAGTAGTCACTTCTGTTGCTGTAATAACTCGTCCACAGATGAGGCTGGATGATGAAACACTGGCTGCTGTAAAAGCTTCAGCTGAAGGCAAGCCCATGCTGAAGGCATATCATGCTAAATATTCCTACTGCATATTTAGCCTCAATACTGCCCTTGTAACAATACCAGGGCTGGGTGATCGTGTAGATCCCCAACAAAGATCAAAGACCAGAGTTGGTTCGAGCAGCGCATGAAGAGTGAATGCTGCCCATGTCGGTGTGGCAGCTATTATTTCATTGTTACAAGCAAGCTACTGGTGGCCAGATCTACACAAACAGACCAAGCAGTATTTGCTTTGCTGTGATATCTGTCAGCAAATAAAAAGGTCCACCGTCAAACGTTCACCGCGGACACCCCTCTTAATTTCCTATAAACATACACAATGTGTGTACCTGGACCACTGTGGTCCCCTAACACCTGGTGGTGCATACAAATACATTTTCGTCGCGGTTGACTCATGCTCAAGCTTTTTATGGATATGGCCACAACACGCAGCTGACGCCCAAACTGTTATTAGAGATTTGCAAGTCTTTATCAGCACCTATACAGTTGCAGCTTTCCAATTGGACCAGGACCATGCATTTGCCTCAAGGGCATTCAGGCACACATTGGCTTTGTTAGGGGTCCAACTGTATTATTCGCCTCCATATCATCCCGAGAGAAATAGTGTTGTGGAGTGAACAAACCATGATTTAAAGCAATCCTTAACAGCCAGAGTATTAGGCATGGGTCACAGTTGGCTCACTCACCTGCATGGAGTCCAGAGAGCATTTAATAATCTGCTCAAAAAGTCCCTGGGAGGGTGTACCTCATATGAATGCCTGTTCGGAACACAAATGTATGTTCCAGATCTTGATAGTCCTGGCGTGGAAGCGGCAGAAACACCTTTTGACATAAATTAACATGTCACTGTCTTGAAGGACTTACAACAGTTCTGCGACGACAACGCATCTGCCAGTGTCGCCTCCTTGGGAAGAGGGAATGCATCAATAACACAAACCAGCTGGATTACAAAAGTTGGGGATCTAATGAGCAAAAAGATTGCTGTGAAAAAGGAGTTCCGTCCTTCTTATCGGGCACTGGTTACAGTCCTGGGAACACACGGTACCTGAACTGTCATTCTACCACCACTGCCTAGTTCTAAAGAAAATCGCTTTGTCCTCATCAATAATGTCAAGCTACACCATATGGCCGATCCTGCACAGCAGACCTAGAGGACTCCTGGGAAGTACCAGAATCCCTCTCACTACAGACTAGGATTTTCCTCTATAGATTTTAATCAGCAACGCTGACACCTCTCCGAGCTTGGGGAGGGTGGAAAATGATCTTTCATTAATACCATTAACTTCTTCTGCGACAAGCAATGTCAACAATATTGAGGGATTCCACTCAAATTCTACACAAATGGATGGAATAATCTACTATGAACTACTAAGTAGACTTCTGCCAGTTATCCTCTCCTAAGCACCGCTCCAGTTTTTGCACGAACTGTTTCTGGATACTTTGCTGACTTCAATGACACTTACCGACTCATCTGCCTCTTCTGCAACAGAATTGTCGAGAGCACGTAAGATGATAAATTGGCTAAAAATGAACTATTTCATTCTTCCATGGAACTATCTGTGGCTCTTATTAACTGTACTTGCCTTTCTTCTTTGGATTGGGTTTGCCATTGTCTTTTTCCTATTAAAACATGGTAATTTCTTTCCTTAATGATATACAGCTGAACTTGTGGATGAGGTCCTAAAATCACATTTTTCCTCTCATAAAGGACTCAGCGACTTGTCCCTTGTTATCATTTCAGCTATACCAATTCCTGATGGGATTGTTTAGGATAAACACCCATTGATATATATATATGGTCCAATGGAGTTATTCAAATTCCATTTGTATTTAAACTTTCCATAAATAATGTAATAACACCTGGAGTTGTTTAGGATGATTGGGATGTAAAAACAGTTGATTCTAGGTCATCTGAATTAGAATATTTTACTATGTTTGAAAGTGAAGATGTTTATCAATCGAAAGAAACGATGGAGAAATGTTCTGTTATAATTATTATGGACATCATTACTATCACAGAGCAATTACCCCAAAGACTATTTTTAATTATATACAATGGGAATATTGTCCAACTCCTTCAATGGGGAGTTTAAAAACATATTCTGAAAAGTTTGTATATTTTTCTGGGCACAATGTTAAAAATGCTGATTCGTATTATTTTAAATTGCCAGCAATGGAAGTGCGACATATCTTATTAACCAATACCAAAATGATGAATTAAGATTCCTTTGTTTCCCAGTTGGCTCTAGAAGGCTATGAATATTGGCTTAAGTTGATTGACTTGAAAAGTATATGGGGAAATAAAAATTGGCAAATAAGGGCAAATTAAGCTTTATTCAGAGCCTGCTTGATACCTGTTCAAATGATATGTTTAAAGTAAATTGTACAATAGGCAAGTTGTCTAGCCTTGGCAAAAATTAAGGGCTTGAACGCGCCCAGTATTCGTGCCCCTGCAAAATTTTACAAATGGCAAAAAAAAGAACATAAAAAGCGCCTCTTATAAGCAGTCTACATTGAAATTTTGAAACTTTCTCAACAAGAAGCTGCTGCCCGGTTAAGGCAAATAGATCAGGAGAATTCACAAAAAGCCTTAGCCGTTGTAGATGTGATTAACACCTTGTCCGACCGCATATACACATGAAACAACATTGTTTGATCTCCAGAAGACATTGCGCAAAGCGACGCCATTCTTACAAATTGGAAAGAGTCAGTTAAGGACCACTATGCAGTTGGGAGGGATGCTACAACCACTGAAATCAGGTTGCCTTCCCAGCCAACATGTTAGGGCGAGACATATTTAATTTGACGTGACAGCAACAAATAATGGGTAAGAAGAAAGCAACTTATGTTATGCTAAACATGGAGAAATTAGAACAGTTGCCTTTTACTGTGGCTGAAATATCATCTGCTGAATGGCTAATACACGGAGTTATCAATCTGCCTATTTCAACACGGCAATTCACATCCTGATTGAAACACTTTCCAGTAGGCAGATATGAGAGGGTAGTCAATAGTTACATCCAGGGGGTATGCGAGCTTCCCTTTTCGCACAAATGTCTCAACGGCATGTAAGAGGTCTTTCTTAGCAGAGGTGAATGCAAGACTTCTGTGAGCCATTCGATGGTTTGTAAGCAGCTGCCCTTGCACAGGGTGTGTAACGCTTCGGCAGCAAACTTAGCCTGCTATCTGAAGGGAGTTCCGGTCCCCTTGGTTAGACATGCGTTTCAGGTGCTCTCTAATGGAAACTATGTTCTTCTTAACAGTGAGAGCTGTAAAGGAATGCAAGCCGGAATAGCTTACATAATTTCGGTCTCCCAAATTGTCACCTGTTATGGGAATGTTCTTTTTCCTCCTACACAACAGACAAAAGTAGCAGATATTTGGCCTCACATTGCTACTTCAAATTTGAATTTTGACAAGTTGAGCAGACTAAGGGGTTTATTGTTTCTGCTGACATCTGCAAGCAAGACCTATGTGTTCCAGGTGGCGAGGCCATCTGCAGAAATACAGTCCCTTTTAATTGCGAAATTTCCAAGACACTTTGGTGAACTTGTGGGACAAATATTTAACGCATCTAGTACTACTGGGATTGCACATTTGCTCAAGGCTGTTGGTTCTGGTTTCGTTAACACGTTCTTCTGTATATTTGGCTTAATTCCTTCAGCCATACAGTCAATATTTTCAAGTATTTTCAGAAGATTACGATTACTTTGGTTATAATAGGTGGCATCTTGCTATTGCCATTTTTTATCTGCAATGGTTGTCCCTTTGCATCAAAGAGGATTGAAAGCGCTTCCACAGCGCAACTGTGTTGTGAACATATGATGCAGTATTTCGGAGCACAACTCCAAGAACAACTGGAGTGCAACTGGTCTCTGTCATTTAGACCAGTTTTGGATTGTGTACAACTCAGGTTTCAATGCCTCTGGTACCTTTTCGAAAGTGCACTGAAAAGTGTGTCTTTCTACGTGGCGCTTACTTTCATTAGATGTTGATCTGTTGATGTTCTCGCTGAGGGGTCATTAACAGATATGCCCACTGAGGAGGCATTTGCTACAGGATGCTGTCTAGAGCTGCCCTTGGACCATGCAAAAATGCCAGTAAGTAGTTAAAAAAAAAAATAAAAAAAAAAAAAAAAAACTTTTGTTTCTTGATTCTCCTGCCAAAGGCTGCTAAACATAGAAATTAAAATCTGATGAAGCACGCCCTTTGTCTTACAACAGGAGTTTCAAGAACTTATCAACTTACATTGTATTCATGTAATCCCATATACATTTCATAACATACTGTTATAGCTTCTTGAAAATTCTATGAAGTACAGGTGCATGCATAGCTCAAATGTTCACTTTAAGATTTTAAAAATTCAGTTACTTAAAATAACAAATGCTTTTTTCATTCAAGCCCTGAGGAAGCGGCAGATGGAATCCATATCGCACCAAGGCCATCCCTGTGATAAAGTGGTAAGGGCCAGCAACCAGTTTCATGGGGCCCAAGGAAGCTCCAGAGGGGTAGGCAGCACTCTTAAAGACATCCTGCATAAAGACTGATAGATCCAACCCCGACCAGGTACACCAGAAAAGCAGGTACCAATGCCGGTGGAAGAGGAGGATGAGATGGGAGTGGTGACAACGGGTCGTGTCAGGTTGGGATGCTGCTGACACTCCAATAACTCTCCAAAGAGGACTTGCACTTCCCTATTGATTTTGACCTTTAAGAAGAGAATTGTTTTTTCTTCTTGTTCCTCCTCTTCTCCTTTGAAGACCTGGTTGACAGAGACGACCGTGACGGTGAATTAGAATGGTGATCAGGACCTGGCCCTTGAACACAAACTTGATTTTGTCTTGCACCATCCTCAATAACCATCTTCAGATTGAGCCATGAACAGTTTAGATCAGCGTTCCTTGATGGCCTTCAAGTGCATCTGCTGGCAGAGGACACACAATGGGTTGTCGTGTCTCAACCCGATACAGTTGTCATGTGGGCCAGTAATGGAAATTTAGTAGAGCATCAACGACAGGACTTGAAACCTACATCTTCAGACATGACAGGTCTCTAACTGCACACCTGACAAACATTTTGTAAGAAAAATGTCACCACAGAGTGGGAGAGAATGAAGCTCTGAATGCGTTGAAAGGTGCGGAGCAACCAGAACTGATCACATTGTGCCAGTCCAGGCGCTATTTGACCTCGATGATGTCACCATGACTCCATACCCGAGTGGAGAGCTACTGCGGCATTTCCAGACAAATCTAGCGCTTGGGGAATATTTAAAGGTGATGAATCTGCTGGTAGAACCAGCCACCAGAGCGTTTAAATTACATAATTAGTTATTTCTTTGTATAAATCAATTATCACAATGTGGTGCCAGGATCTTAATAATACATTTGTCCTAAGCATTGAAGCAATAGTCTTTCACAACAGTGTGACACAATACCAAAGCTTCTATTCTGTCCTGGTTTCTATGGCAGGGCTACGTATACATATTTGAGTTTGAAGACAAACAATTTGACAAAAAATGGCTTTTTTTCATATGAATTAGGCACATGAACAGAAGTACTATCAACCTCTAACTTTGCACAAGTAGTGAGGATTATTTCTGCTTACCAGATCACAGTATTCCCCATCTTATACATAGATCATACCTCATTAATTTGACGTCTCTGTGCAGAGATGCGTTTCTGTGTCTGTTTCTGCAAGTGCTGCTCCCGCTTTTTCACATACTCCTCCGAAGAGTATGCTAGAGGGTTGTGGAACTCGTCATGGCCCTCATCCATCATGTACCAATCCCTGTCAGCTTGCTGAATGATGGAGATAATAAAGAAAATGTTAATGGATAAAGAATCAGTAAAGACGAGTAAACACATACGATCCTGAATTAGGCAAAAGGCACACTCAAACAACTAAACGTCACATTTGTTTCAGCTTGACCAACTCTAATCTGCTACTAACCACTGTGTAGTAGGAAACATATTGTTTCATGGCTGTTCTAAAATGGAATACACAACAATTCTCCAGGGGTAATAGAATGGCACAGAGAGGGAAATCCCTCATCAAGAGAAGATTATCAATCAATGATAACTGCTCTGAGTTTTCCATCTGTACTGATCCAAATTAATTTCCCTACCAAACTACTTTACTAAAATATTAGCAGCAATTGCAGGTACTTTTTTGATCAGCTGGTAGGACTGACAGCAAACCCCCTAAGTGGTTTGATCAAGATTACTCACAAGCAAATCTGAACTTGAAGAAGGCCCTCCACACCATTCCTAGAAATAGAAAGGTGATCTCAGCTTTGAGATTCCTCTATAAGTAGGCACTAAGAAAAAAAAGGGAAGAATTGCAGGAGAAAGCGTGGGCTAATTTACAACAGGCAGCTGAGGCAAGGGATGCCTCTCTCTTTTGAATAACCATCAATCAGCCATTTCTAAAAGACTCATCAGCCCCCAAGGTAGAGGTGCTTGTACAGCAGGCTGATTGAGTAAGCAATTATGGTGGAATCTTTAACCCCTTCGCTGCCAGGCCTTTTCCCCCTCCTGTGCCAGGCCTTTTTTTGCCTATTTGGGGCAGTTCGCGCTTAGGCCCGCATAACTTTTTGTCCACATAAGCTAACCAAGCCAAATTTGCGTCCTTTTTTTCCAACATCCTAGGGATTCTGGAGGTACCCAGACTTTGTGGGTTCCCCTGAAAGAGGCCAAGAAATTGGCCAAAATACAGGGAAAATTTTGTTTTTTTCAAAAAAATTGGAAAAAGTGGCTGCAGAAGAAGGCTTGTGGTTTTTCCCCTGAAAATGCCATCAACAAAGGGTTTGCGGTGCTAAACTCAGCAGCTTCCCAGCTTTCAGGAACAGGCAGACTTGAATCAGAAAACCCAATTTTTCAACACAATTTTGGCATTTTTCTGGGACATACCCCATTTTTGCAATTTTTTGTGCTTTCAGCCTCCTTCCAGTCAATGACAGAAATGGGCATGAAACCAATGCTGGATCCCAGAAACCTAAACATTTCTGAAACGTAGACAAAATTCTGAATTCAGCAAGGGGTCATTTGTGTAGATCCTACAAGGGTTTCCTACAGAAAATAACAACTGAAAAAGAAAAATATTGAAATTTAGGTGAAAAAAACATAAATGTTTCTCTACGTTTTACTCTGTAACTTTTCCCTGCAATGTCAGATTATCGAAAGCAATATACCGTTACGTCTGCTGGACTCCTCTGGTTACGGGGATATATAGGGCTTGTAGGTTCATCAAGAACCCGAGGAACCCAGAGCCAATAAATGAGCTGCACCCTGACGTGCGTTTTCATTCTATACCGGGTATACAGCAATTCATTTGCTGAAATATAAAGAGTAAAAAATTGCTATCAAGAAAACCTTTGTATTTCCAAAAAGGGCACAAGATAAGGTGTTGAGGAGCAGTGGTTATTTGCACATCTCTGAATTCCGGGGTGACCATACTAGCATGTGAATTACAGGGCTTTTCTCAAATAGATGTCTGTTTTACACACTCTCCTATATTTGGAAGGAAAAAATGTAGAGAAAGACAAGGGGCAATAACACTTGTTTTGCTAATCTATGTTCCCCCAAGTCTCCCGATAAAAATGATACCTCACTTGTGTGGGTAGGCCTAGCGCCCGCGACAGGAAACGCCCCAAAGCGCAACGTGGACACATCCAAATTTTTGGAAGACAACAGAGGTGTTTTTTGCGAAGTGCCTACCTGTAGATTTTGGCCTCTAGCTCAGCCGGCACCTAGGGAAACCTACCAAACCTGTGCATTTCTGAAAACTAGAGACCTAGGGGAATCCAAGGAGGGGTGACTTACGGGGCTCGGACCAGGTTCTGTTACCCAGAATCCTTTGCAAACCTCAAAATTTGGCTAAAAAAACACATGTTCCTCACATTTCTGTGGCAGAAAGATCTGGAATCTGAGAGGAGCCACAAATTTCCTTTCACCCAGCGTTCCCCCAAGTCTCCCGATAAAAATGATACCTCACTTGTGTGGGTAGGCCTAGCGCCCGCGACAGGAAACGCCCCAAAGCGCAACGTGGACACATCCAAATTTTTGGAAAAAAACAGAGGTGTTTTTTGCGAAGTGCCTACCTGTAGATTTTGGCCTCTAGCTCAGCCGGCACCTAGGGAAACCTACCAAACCTGTGCATTTCTGAAAACTAGAGACCTAGGGGAATCCAAGGAGGGGTGACTTGCGGGGCTCGGACCAGGTTCTGTTACCCAGAATCCTTTGCAAACCTCAACATTTGGCTAAAAAAACACATGTTCCTCACATTTCTGTGGCAGAAAGTTCTGGAATCTGAGAGGAGCTACAAATTTCCTTCCACCCAGCGTTCCCCCAAGTCTCCCGATAAAAATGATACCTCACTTGCGTGGGAGGCCTAGCGCCGGCGACAGGAAACACCCCAAAGCGCAACGTGGACACATCCTAAATTTTGGAAAAAAACAGAGGTGTTTTTTGCGAAGTGCCTAACTGTAGATTTTGGCCTCTAGCTCAGCCGGCACCTAGGGAAACCTACCAAACCTGTGCATTTCTGAAAACTAGAGACCTAGGAGAATCCAAGGAGGGGTGACTTGCGGGGCTCGGACCAGGTTCTGTTACCCAGAATCCTTTGCAAACCTCAAAATTGGGCTAAAAAAAACACATGTTCCTCACATTTCTGTGCCCGAAAGTTCTGGAATCTGAGAGGAGCCACAAATTTCCTTCCACCCAGCGTTCCCCCAAGTCTCCCGATAAAAATGATACCTCACTTGTGTGGGTAGGCCTAGCGCCCGCGACAGGAAATGGCCCAAAACACAACCTGGACACATCACATTTTTTCATAGAAAACAGGGCCTACCTGTGGATTTTGGCCTCTAGCTCAGCCGGCACCTGGGGAAACCTAGCAAACCAGCGCATTTTTGAAAACTAGAAACCCAGGGGAATCCAAGATGGGGTGAATTGTGGGGCTCTGACCAGGTTCTGTTACCCAGAATCCTTTGCAAACCTCAAATTTTGGCTAAAAAAACATGTTTTCCTCACATTTCAGTGACAGAAAGTTCTGGAATCTGAGAGGAGCCACAAATTTCCTTCCACCTAGCGTTCCCCCAAGTCTCCCGATAAAAATGATTCCTCACTGGTGTGGGTAGGCCTAGCGCCCGCGACAGGAAATGGCCCAAAACACAACGTGGACACATCACATTTTTTCATAGAAAACAGTGCCTACCTGTGGATTTTGGCCTCTAGCTCAGCCGGGCCCAGGGGGGGCAGAAATGGCCTAAAATAAATTTGTCCCCCACCCCCCTGCCCCCCCGGGAGCGACCCTTGCCTATGGGGTCGCCCCCCCTTGCGTGACATTGGTGCCAAAAAAAAAAATCCCTGGTGCCTAGTGGTTTCTGCCCCCCTTGGGGGCAGATTGACCTACAATCGGCCAATCTGCCCCCAAGGGGGGCAGAAATGGTCTAAATACAATTTGCCCCCCAGGGGAGCGACCCTTGCCTAATGGGTCGCTCCCCATCTCTACAAAAACAAACAAACAAACAAAAAAAAAACACACAAAAAAAAAATTGCCCTGGCGCCTAAAGGTTTCTGCCCCCCCCCCCGGGGGCAGATCGGCCTAATACAAATAGGCCGATCTGCCCCCAGGGGGGCAGAAATGGCCTAAAATAAATTTGCCCCCCCACCCCCCCCCCCCCGGGGAGCGACCCTTGCCTGCAAGGTCGCTCCCCTTGCGTGACGGCGCAAAAAAAAGATCCCTGGTGCCTAGTGGTTTCTGCCCCCCTTGGGGGCAGATTGACCTACAATCGGCCAATCTGCCTCCAAGGGGGGCAGAAATGGTCTAAATACAATTTGCCCCCCAGGGGAGCGACCCTTGCCTAATGCGTCGCTCCCCATCTCTAAAAAAACAAACAAACAAAAAAAAAACCCACACAAAAAAAAATTTGCCCTGGCGCCTAAAGGTTTCTGCCCCCCCCCCCCCCCGGGGGCAGATCGGCCTAATACCAATAGGCCGATCTGCCCCCAGGGGGGCAGAAATGGCCTAAAATAAATTTGCCCTCCCACCCCCCCCGGCGAGCGACCCTTGCCTGCAAGGTCGCTCCCCTTGCGTGACGGCGCAAAAAAAAGATCCCTGGTGCCTAGTGGTTTCTGCCCCCATTGGGGGCAGATTGACCTACAATCGGCCAATCTGCCCCCAAAGGGGGCAGAAATGGTCTAAATACAATTTGCCCCCCAGGGGAGCGACCCTTGCCTAATGCGTCGCTCCCCATCTCTAAAAAAACAAACAAACAAAAAAAAAACACAAAAAAACTATTTGCCCAGGCGCCTAGAGGTGTAAAACACAACAACAACAAAAATCCCTGGTGTCTAGTGGTTTCTGCCCCCCGTGGGGGCAGATCGGCCTAATAAAAATAGGCTGATCTGCCCCCATGGGGGGCAGAAATGGCCTAAAATAAATTTGCCCCCCGAGGGAACGACCCTTGCCTAAGGGGTCGCTCCCCTTACGTGAAAAACAAACAAACAAAAAAAACTCCCTGGTGTCTAGTGGTTTCTGCCCCCCTTGGGGGAAGATTGGCCTCATAAAAATAAGCCAATCTGCCCCCAAAGGGGGCAGAAATGGCCTAAATATAATTTCCCCCTATGGGAGCGACCCTTGCCTAAGGGGTCGCATCCCACACCTAAAAAACAAAAGAAAACAAATAAAAAAAATAAAAATAAAGTATCCCTGGTGTCTAGAGGTTTCTGCCCCCACTGGGGGCAGATCGGCCTAATAATAGGCCGATCTGCCCCCAGGGGGGGCAGAAAAGGCCTTAAAAAAAAATTACCCCCTGGGAGCGACCCTTGCCCAAGGGGTCGCTCCCTTCTGTCAATTTCATATAAAAAAAAAAAAAATCCCTGGTGTCTAGTGGGGTTTCAAAAGCCGGATTGCAAGCAATCCGGCTTTTGAAACCCTCGGAGAGACTTCAAAGGGAAGGAAATACATTTCCTTCCCTTTGAAGCCCCTCCGGGCCTCCCCCACGTGATCGAAAGAGAAATGCTGAGCATTTCTCTTTCGATCGCGCTGGAAGCTCTGCTTCCAGCGCGATGGGGGAGGTTGTGTGATTGTCAGCACGCGCTCGCGCGCTGACGTCACAGGGGGGTTGAAGGGGAAGGGATTCCCCTGTCAGCCCTGACCTAGGGGAGTGGGGGGGTGGCCCTCGGGAGGAGCGCTAGCGCTTCTCCCGAGGGCAGCATTCAGGACGTAATGGTTACGTCCATGGCGCCACACGGGCGCTGCCATGGACGTAACCATTACGTCCGTGGCGGGGAAGGGGTTAATCCAGATAATCAAATCCTGGATTCTTTCCCTGGAGTAATATGCCATGTATGACCATCATATTTAAAACCCATCACTTTAGAAGAGGTTACTTCTGGCCTAGAAAAGTCTGCTTCTGCAAAGGCACCAAGCCAGGTGGGGGTCCAACAGACACATTTAAATCCAGTATTAACCTGTGGGCTCCCATATTGACACAGGTGTGTAATGTGGCAGCTAGAGGACATCTGCTCTTCTCTTGGACAGAGAGCATCATAGTCTCGATTTTTATTTATTTTTTAAAGGGACGGGCGGGGGGGGTTGACACCAAGTGTTACAGCGCAATATCCCTCCTGGACTCTTCAGCTAAATTAATCGTCAGAGACCTACTAGAGGCTGAAATCTCAGCTGACAGAAAACCAGATCTTAGCAGATTCCCAACATGGGTTTAGAAGGAACATGGGCACCACAAAACAATACATTAACCTCCATCTACTCATCAGTAAATACACCTTGGCTAAAGAGGGTCATATCCATGTATGCTTTGTCGATCTAAGCAGAGTATTAGATCTAGTAAACCATACTAAGTTGTGCCAATCATTGACCAAGATGGGTGCCCCTATTAGGATTGTGACCTTTCTGTCACAATTATATGCACAGTTAACTACACAAGTACGTTATGGGCTAAGAGGATAAGTTACACCACGTTTAAAAGTAACATGAGGGATACATCAAAGCTACGTCCTTGCCCCACTAGTGTGTTACAAGACATTAGGAAAGATCTAAAAATGATCTTCATGGGGAAAAGGATGGCCGAAAAGGAATCTAGAGTGTGCCTTAAATCTACAGTAGCAACATATCTCTAATGCCCTGCACAACAAAGTGTTCAGTCATCTTATTCTAGTACCAAACACCCAACATAGATCTAACTAGATTGCAAACTGGCAATTTGCACTTTATGGTTGCCTTTCCCAAAATGGGTATTTGTTCCCAAAAGTTGCCCATGTGATGGCAAGTCAAATTAATTCACAGTGCACTTTATAATTTTTTGTAACTTCTACAGGGACTTGAGGAAACAAATATTGCAACCAATGTTTTTACAGGAAAGACGAAAACAAGTCACTTACCTGTAACTACAGTTATCCAGAATTTGTATCTTTCATAAATTCACATGCTTGAATCATCCCCGTCAAAGTGGGAGTCCCACGGTACGTGCAAAAAGCAGCTAGTAAAAAATTTCCATAGGCTATAATGCTAGCAAAATCACACACGTGGCCTATCCGTGTCCTTTTGTAAAAAGAACCAAATTTGACTTATGACCAATCAGACTCTAGCACCCTCTAGAATATTCACAAGAGAGGCTCATTCCCTCAGATTTTCTAGCATAAGAGTGAGGAATATCTAATGAAAATGAAATGTAAGCCTAAGGGGGAGGAAGGTGGGTCGCATGTTAATTTATAAAAGATACCAATACTGGATAACTATAGTTACAGGTAAGTTACTTGTTTTCGTATTCAGTATTGGATCTTTCATAAATTCACATGCTTGAATCTGAATAGCCAGCAGTACTCGTAATGACTGTTATGCCCGCAGTGGATGGTGGGTGCGAGCATTGTAATCTTTCTAATAATATTACTATATAACATAGATATATATATATATATATATATATATATATATATGGAAAATGTCACTTACCCAGTGAACATCTGTTCGTGGCATTCGTCGCTGCAGATTCACGTGCTGTGCACATCCCGCCATCTGGTGTTGGGCTCGGAGTGTTACAAGTTGTTTTTCTTCAAAGAAGTCTTTTCGAGTCACGAGATCGAGGGACTCCTCCCATTTAGGCTCCATTGCGCATGGGCGTCGACTCCATCTTAGATTGTTTTCCCCGCAGAGGGTGAGGTAGGAGTTGTGTATGCTAGTAATAGTGCCCATGCAATGGAGTGAATACGTATGTACATAATGTAGTTTAAAGTAATATATTCACAAATTTACAAATGTTCAAGATTAACTTCTAAACGGCTACAGGCTCCCAGGTGGGCGCATGTGAATCTGCAGCGACTAATGCCACGAACAGATGTACATTTTCCGTTTGATGGCATGTGTAGCTGCAGATACACATGCTGTGCATAGACTAGTAAGCAGTTATCTCCCCAAAAGCGGTGGTTCAGCCTGTAGGAGTTGAAGTTGTTTGAAACAATGTTCGTAGTACTGCTTGACCTACTGTGGCTTGTTGTGCTGTTAACACATCTACACAGTAGTGGTTAGTAAATGTATGAGGCGTAGACCATGTAGCTGCCTTACATATTTCGGTCATTGGAATATTTCTTAGAAAGGCCATGGTAGCACCTTTCTTTTTAGTGGAGTGTGCCTTTGGTGTAATAGGCAGTTCTCTTTTTGCTTTAATATAACAGGTTTGAATGCATTTAACTATCCATCTAGCAATGCCTTGTTTTGAAATTGGATTTCCTGTATGAGGTTTTTGGAAAGCAATAAATAATTGTTTTGTTTTTCGAATTAGTTTTGTTCTGTCAATGTAGTACATTAACGCTCTTTTGATGTCTAATGTATGTAGTGCTCTTTCAGCTACAGAATCTGGCTGTGGGAAGAACACTGGTAATTCTACTGTTTGATTCAAGTGGAACGGTGATATGACTTTTGGTAAAAATTTAGGATTTGTCCGTAGAACTACTTTATGCTTGTGTATTTGAATAAATGCTTCTTGTATGGTAAATGCTTGAATCTTGCCACTGGATTCAAGCTAGCCTGGCTGATGAGGGGTGAAACCCCGAAACCGGTCCCAGGATGCTTGTTTCCGGTCCAGTGAGGACCTGGCTTGGCAGTTTGGTCTGGACTGTTCCCATGAGGAACAGGGTCAAGACTGATTTGCATATGGCTGGGTCCAAACTGGAATGGCATGGGCAGCAAAAAAACGATGGATTTAGGCCCAGATCACTGTACTGGGGGTGAATGTTTGACAATGTTCAGCATTCCGTCCATCACTTGTTGTTTTTGCAAATGCTTGAATCTCACTTACTCTTCTTAAAGATGTGATAGCAATTAAAAATGCAACTTTCCATGTTAAGTATTGCATTTCACAAGAGTGCATGGGCTCAAAAGGTGGACCCATGAGTCGTGTTAAGACAATGTTGAGGTTCCATGAAGGAACTGGTGGTGTTCTTGGTGGTATAATTCTCTTTAAGCCTTCCATAAACAATTTTATGACTGGTATGCTAAACAGTGAAGTTGAGTGCGCAATTTGCAGGTAAGCTGAAATTGCGGTAAGATGTATCTTAATGGAAGAAAAAGCTAGCTTTGACTTTTGCAAATGTAGTAAGTATTGTACAATATCTTTAGCAGATGCGTGTAAGGGTTGAATTTGATTATTATGGCAGTAATAAACAAATCTTTTCCACTTATTTGCATAGCAATGTCTAGTGGTAGGTTTCCTAGCTTGTTTTGTGACCTCCATACATTCTTGTGTAAGGTCTAAGTGTCCGAACTCTAGGACTTCAGGAGCCAAATTGCTGGATTCAGCGATGCTGGATTTAGGTGTCTGATCTGTTGTTTGTGTTGCGTTAACAGATCTGGTCTGTTTGGTAGTTTGACATGAGGCACTACTGAGAGGTCTAGTAGTGTTGTGTACCAAGGTTGTCTTGCCCATGTTGGCGCTATTAGTATGAGTTTGAGTTTGATTTGACTCAACTTGTTTACCAGATATGGAAGGAGTGGGAGAGGGGGAAAAGCGTAAGCAAATATCCCTGACCAACTCATCCATAACGCATTGCCCTGAGACTGATGTTGTGGGTACCTGGATGCGAAGTTTTGGCATTTTGCGTTTTCCTTTGTTGCAAATAGATCTATTTGTGGTGTTCCCCAACTCTGGAAGTAAGTGTTCAGTATTTGGGGGTGAATCTCCCATTCGTGGATTTGTTGGTGATCCCGAGAGAGATTGTCTGCTAACTGATTCTGAATTCCTGGAATAAATTGTGCTATTAGGCGAATGTGGTTGTGAATCGCCCAATGCCATATTCTCTGTGCCAGGAGACACAACTGTGTTGAGTGTGTCCCTCCCTGTTTGTTTAGGTAATACATCGTTGTCGTGTTGTCTGTTTTGACAAGAATGTGTTTGTGGCTTATTATGGGTTGAAATGCTTTCAGCGCTAGAAATACTGCCAATAGTTCTAACTGAGTTATGTGAAACTGTTTTTTCTGACTGTCCCATTGTCCTTGGATGCTGTGTTGATTGAGGTGTGCTCCCCACCCTATCATGGAGGCATCTGTCGTTATTACATCTTGTGGCACTGGGTCTTGGAAAGGCCGCCCTTGGTTTAAATTTATACTGTTCCACCATTGAAGCGAGGTGTATGTTTGGCAGTCTACCAACACCAGATCTAGAAGTTGACCCTGTGCCTGTGACCATTGTAATGCTAGGCACTGTTGTAAGGGCCGCATGTGCAACCTTGCGTTTGGGACAATGGCTATGCATGAGGACATCATCCCTAGGAGTTTCATCACCATTTTGACTTGTATTTTTTGTTTTGGATATATGGCCTGTATTACATTGTGAAATGCCTGAACTCTTTGTGGACTTGGAGTGGCAATCCCTTTTGCTGTGTTGCTTGTCGCCCCTAAGTATTGCTGTGTCTGACACGGCAGAAGGTGTGACTGTGTAGTTGATTGAGAAACCTAGTTTGTGGAGAGTTTCTATGACATACTTTGTGTGTTGTGAACACCGTTCTAGCGTGTTGGTTTTGATTAACCAATCGTCTAGGTACGGGAACACATGTATTTGCTGCCTTCTGATATGTGCAGCTACGACTGCCAGGCACTTTGTAGAAACTCTTGGCGCAGTTGTTATTCCGAATGGCAACACCTTGAATTGGTAATGTACCCCTTGGAATACAAACCTTAAGTACTTTCTGTGTGAAGGATGTATCGGTATATGGAAATATGCATCCTTTAGGTCTAGTGTTGTCATGTAGTCTTGTTGTTTGAGCAGTACTAATTCTATTGCTTCTTTCTGTAGCAATGCCTGAACTTCTAGTCCTAGAAGATCTATATGTTGTTTTGACATATTGTGTGTTTTTGGTGGGACGTTTGGAGGGAATTTGAGAAATTCTATGCAATAACCATGCTGGATAATTGCCAGTACCCAAGTGTCTGTTGTTATCTCCTCCCAATGTTTGTAAAATTTGCTTGGTCTCCCCCCCACAGGTGTTATGTGTTGGGGATGTGTGACTTGGAAGTCACTGCTTGTTTTGAGGAGTTTTGGGGTTTGTAACTTCCCTCTACTTTTTGGGAACTGTCCCCCTCTATATTGTCCCCGAAAACTTCACTGCAGATATTGGCTCTGATAAGTGGGCCTTGTTTGTGAGGTTGTGGGTTCTGTGCTTTGCCCTCGAAACCCCCCTGGAAACTGTGTTTTTCGAAATGTGCCTCTGCTCTGTGGGGAGTAGAGTGCGCCCATGGCTTTGGCCGTATCAGTGTCTTTCTTAAGTTTTTCGATAGCAGTGTCCACCTCCCGCCCAAACAACTGCTGTCCGTTAAATGGCATATTCAGCACAGCTTGCTGTATTTCCGGTTTAAATCCTGATGTACGCAGCCATGCATGTCTCCTTATTGTCACTGCTGTGTTGACAGTTCTAGCAGCTGTGTCTGCTGCATCCATTGCTGACCGTATCTGATTGTTGGAGATACTCTGTCCTTCTTCTACTACTTCCTGTGCTTTTTTGGAACATAAAGTGTTGCATTTCGTCCCAATGAGCCCTATCGTATCTGGCTAACAAAGCCTGTGAGTTTGCAATACGCCACTGGTTTGCTGCCTGTGCCGCCACCCTTTTGCCTGCTGCGTCGAATTTTCTACTTTCTTTATCTGGAGGTGGTGCATCTCCTGAAGTGTGTGAGTTCGCTCTCTTGTGAGCTGCCCCTACTACAACTGAGTCCGGTGTTAGCTGTTGTGTGATGTACACGGGGTCTGTTGGTGGCGGTTTATATTTTTTCTCCACTCTTGGAGTAATGGCCCTTCCTTTTACGGGCTCCTCAAACACTTGTTTGGAGTGTTTTAGCATTCCGGGTAGCATGGGAAGACTCTGGTACTGGCTGTGTGTGGACGACAATGTATTAAATAGAAAGTCGTCTTCAATGGGCTCTGCATGCAGGCTGACATTATGAAATGCCGCTGCCCTCGACACCACCTGTGCGTAGGCTGTACTATCTTCTGGTGGCGACGGTCTAGCTGGATAATAGTCAGGACTATTACCAGACACTGGCGCATCATAAAGGTCCCACGCGTCAGGGTCATCTTGACTCATTCCTGTATGAGTCGGGGATTGCATCGTAGGTGGAGTGGCTACCGGTGATGTTTGCGGCGATAGTTGTGGTGACGGTGGCGGGCTTACTTGTTTAGCCACCTTTGCCTGTGGCTGCTTCTCTTTCTCCTGGAAGCGAAGTTTGCGTTTCATCCTAATAGGAGGTCCCACGCGTCAGGGTCATCTTGACTCCTTCCTGTATGAGTCGGGGATTGCATCATAGGTGGAGTGGCTACCGGTGATGTTTGCGGCGATAGTTGTGGCGACGGTGGCGGGCTTACTTGTTTAGCCACCTTTGCCTGTGGCTGCTTCTCTTTCTCCTGGAAGCCAAGTTTGCGTTTCATCCTAATAGGAGGGAGAGTGCTGATCTTCCCTGTTTCTTTTTGGATGTGGAGCCTTCTTTGGGTGTAGTCTGGCTCCATTGTCTCCAATTCCTGTCCAAATCTATGTATTTTCATTTGTGAGGACAGTCCTTGTTCCTCTGTGTAGGAACTTGATTTCGGTTCCGAGGCCGGATGTTTCGGTATCGAAACCTTTTCGGCTACGTTTTTTAGGTTCAGACGAAACCTTTTTTATTTTCGGCGTCGTTGTCTCTCGGTGACGAATTATTTCGGTGCCGCTGTCTCGGTGCCTGTAAAGAAATGGCTCCCTGTTGCAGTTACCCCCCACTTTTTGCCTGATACTGATGCTGACTTGACTGAGAAGTGTGCTGGGACCCTGCTAACCAGGCCCCAACACCAGTGTTCTTTCACCTAAAATGTACCATTGTTTCCACAATTGGCACCCCCTGGCATCCAGGAAAGTCCCTTGTAACTGGTACCCCTGGTACCAAGGGCCCTGATGCCAGGGAAGGTCTCTAAGGGCTGCAGCATATCTTATGCCACCCTGGGGACCCCTCACTCAGCACAGACACCCTGCTTGCCAGCTTGTGTGTGCTAGTGGGGATAAAATGACTAAGTCGACATGGCACTCCCCTCAGGTTGCCATGCCAACCTCACACTGTCTGTGGCATAGGTAAGTCACCCCTCTAGCAGGCCTTACAGCCCTAAGGCAGGGTGCACTATACCACAGGTGAGGGCATAGGTGCATGAGCCCTATGCCCCTACAGTGTCTAAGCAAAACCTTAGACATTGTAAGTGCAGGGTAGCCATAAGAGTATATGGTCTGGGAGTCTGTCAAAAACGAACTCCACAGCTCCATAATGGCTACACTGAATACTGGGAAGTTTAGTATCAAACTTCTCAGAATATTAAACCCACACTGATGCCAGTGTTGGATTTATTAAAAAATGCACACAGAGGGCATCTTAGAGATGTCCCCTGTATTTTAACCAATTGTTCAGTGCAGGACTGACTGGTCTGTGCCAGCCTGCTGCTGAGAGACGAGTTTCTGACCCCATGCGGTGAGAGCCTTTGTGCTCTCTGAGGACAGAAACAAAGCCTGCTCTGGGTGGAAGTGCTTCACACCTCCCCCCCTGCAGGAACTGTAACACCTAGCAGTGAGCTTCAAAGGCTCAAGCTTCGTGTCACAATGCCCCAGGGCACTCCAGCTAGTGGAGATGCCCGCCCCCTGGACACAGCCCCCACTTTTGCCAGCAAGTCCAGGAGAGATAATGAGAAAAACAAGGAGGAGTCACTGGCCAGTCAGGACAGCCCCTAAGGTGTCCCGAGCTGAGGTGACTCTGACTTTTAGAAATCCTCCATCTTGCAGATGGAGGATTCCCCCAATAGGGATAGGATTGTGACCCCCTCCCCTTGGGAGGAGGCACAAAGAGGGTGTACCCACCCTCAGGGCTAGTAGCCATTGGCTACTAACCCCCAGACCTAAACACGCCCTTAAATTTAGTATTTAAGGGCTCCCCTGAACCTAAGAATTTAGATTCCTGCAATTTACAAGAAGAAGAGGACTGCTGAGCTGAAAACCCCTGCAGAAGAAGAAAGAAGACGCCAACTGCTTTGGCCCCAGTCCTACCGGCCTGTCTCCTGCCTTCCAAAGAAACCTGCTCCAGCGACGCTTTCCCCAGGACCAGCGACCTCTGAATCCTCAGAGGACTGCCCTGCTTCAAGAAAGACTAGAAACTCCCGAGGACAGCGGCCCTGTTCCACAAAGACTGCAACTTTGTTTCAGAGGAGCAGATTTAAAGACCCCTGCAATCCCCGCAAGAAGCGTGAGACTTGCAACACTGCACCCGGCGACCCCGACTCGACTGGTGGAGAAACAACACTACAGGGAGGACCCTCCGGCGACTCCAAGACTGAGTAACCAAAGTTGTCCCCCCTGAGCCCCCACAGCGACGCCTGCAGAGGTAATCCCGAGGCTCCCCCTGACCGCGACTGCCTGACTCTAAAAACCCGACGGCTGGAAAAGACCCTGCACCCGCAGCCCCCAGCACCTGAAGGATCGGAACTCCAGTGCAGGAGTGACCCCCAGGAGGCCCTCTCCCTTGCCCAGGTGGTGGCTACCCCGAGGAGCCCCCCCCCCCCCCCCTTGCCTGCCTGCACCGCTGAAGAGACCCTTTGGTCTCTCATTGAAAACCATTGAAAACCCGACGCTTGTTTCTACACTGCACCCGGCTGCCCCAGTGCCGCTGAGGGTGTACTTTTTGTGTGAACTTGTGTCCCCCCCGGTGCCCTACAAAACCCCCCTGGTCTGCCCTCCGAAGACGCTGGTACTTACCTGCTGGCAGACTGGAACCGGGGCACCCCCTTCTCTCCATTGAAGCCTATGCGTTTTGGGCACCACTTTGAACTCTGCACCTGACCGGCCCTGAGCTGCTGGTGTGGTAACTTTGGGGTTGCTCTGAACCCCCAACGGTGGGCTACCTTGGACCCCAATCTTAACCCCGTAGGTGGTTTACTTACCTGCAAAACCTAACAATACTTTACCTCCCCCAGGAACTGTGAAAATTGCACTAAGTGTCCACTTTTAAAACAGCTAATTGTGTTTTATGTGAAAAGTATATATGCTACTGTAATTATTCAAAGTTCCTAAAGTACTTACCTGCAATACCTTTCAAATGAGATATTACATGTAGAATTTGAACCTGTGGTTCTTAAAATAAACTAAGAAAAGATATTTTTCTATAACAAAACCTATTGGCCTGGATTTGTCTCTGAGTGTGTGTGTTCCTCATTTATTGCCTGTGTGTGTACAACAAATGCTTAACACTACTCCTTTGATAAGCCTACTGCTCGACCACACTACCACAAAATAGAGCATTAGTATTATCTCTTTTTGCCACTATCTTACCTCTAAGGGGAACCCTTGGACTCTGTGCATGCTATTCCTTACTTTGAAATAGCACATACAGAGCCAACTTCCTACAGTGCCGAACTTGCTCGGAACCGCTATCTCGGGCCCGAGATTGCTGTGTGGCAGTATCTCGACCGGAGTCGGATGACTTCGACACAAGCGTGCCCTTTTTCGGTGCCGATGATCGGTCACCTATTTTTCGGGTTAAGCCATGGCCTGTTGGCGGTGGCGTCCCCTGGGCTTTTGTGGTCTTCTCGTGAGTTTTATGTTTCGACGTCTTACTCACGGTTTTGGGCGTTTCTTCGGGATCGATCTCATCCGAGTCCGATTCTTGGATGGAGAAGTTTTCAACGCCCTTGTCCTGTCGGCGCCGACGCCATTTGCAGTCTTCTTGCTCTTCGGTCTCTTAGTGTCTTCCTGGACCGAAACGCTCGACAGGCTTCACAAGTATCTTCCTTGTGTTCTGGCGACAAACACAAGTTACAGACCAGATGCTGGTCTGTATATGGATACTTGTTATGGCATTTTGGGCAGAAGCGGAATGGGGTCTGTTCCATGAGCCTTGAAGAGACACGTGGCAGGGCCGACCAGGCCCCGACGGGGGATCGAAAAAACCCCGAAGGGCCACCGGAGCTCTTCAAAAGTAGGTGTCGATCTGTTATAACTAACCCGATACCGAACGCAAACAATACCGACGATTTTTCCGAGATTCTAACTAACTTTCCGAACCGAAACCCGGAGCGAAAAGGAACACGTCCGAACCCGATGGCGGAAAAAAAGCAATCTAAGATAGAGTCGACGCCCATGTGCAATGGAGCCGAAATGGGAGGAGTCCCTCGATCTCGTGACTCGAAAAGACTTCTTCGAAGAAAAACAACTTGTAACACTCCGAGCCCAACACCAGATGGCGGGATGTGCACAGCATGGGTATCTGCAGCTACACATGCCATCGAACATATATACATATATACATATACATATACACACACACACACACACATACATACATACATAAACGGACCTATATACATTCCTCAACACATATAGAGTAAAACATATCAAACAATAATTGCGAAGGAATTATAAACTATTGCATATAGAATTAGATATACACATTCAAGTAAAAATCTCGCCTCAATGAAAAAGATGACGTAGGACCACCTGTCAAACAAGGTTCCTCAGGTTGCTTGTTCTCAGGAATGAGCTCTAGGAAGGCGTTCATGTCAGACCACATCTGGCGATCATAGTGACCCAAAATCGCTAGAGAGTTGGTTGCATGGACAGTTACAGCTGACATGGCTGAGAATTTCTTGCCCATGTTGTCCAGGCGCCTGCCTTCCTTATCTGGAGGAGTAGATATAGGGGTCGACGGATTCCTGGAACGCCTTTGGGCAGTTTGGGAAATGACCAAATCTGGCTTTGGATGCCCTGTCAAACACGCTGGAGAGTCCTGTGTAGCCTTGTACTTTTTATCCAGCTTTTGTGGAACTGGTGAAACAGTAGCTGGACTCTCCATAATTTTAATGCCTTCACTCCAAATAAAGTCTATGATTGGAACTGCCCTCACCGACTTTCTTGCCGGTTGTTTAAAGTCATGGAGGAAGCATTCTGACTGTGAGACAGATGTTGGTAAATGAAACAGTGTGGCCGCTCTATCCATTAAATTATGAAAACCTCCTATATCCTCCGGTGGAGAACCTGATGCAGTGGAGGCAGTAACTATGGAAACCGTTGTCGTCACGGTCATCGACAGTTGTGTCGTCTACTTGAATTTAAGAAAACCTTTCTAGAAGTGGAAGGCTCTGATGAAGGAGAACGGTGACGGGACTGCTTTTTGCGATGAGGAGAGGATGACTCAGATGAAATTGAGCTTTGTATGTTCTTGGCACCCTCCTTATGGTGCATTTTGTGATGTTTTCTGGATTTCTCAGCCTGCCCCAGGTCCACAGATCTGGACCTTTTATGAGGTCTTTCTGAATCACTCTCCTCACCAGAAGTAAAGGATTTAGCTTGTAGCCAGATTAACAGTCTTCCTTCCCTGTCTCTAAGGGACGTTGCAGAGAAGGTGCAGCATTTCTTAGTCTTTTACCTGATGTACAGATGCGAGCAATGTAAACAGTCCTTATGTAGATCATTCATATGCAGCCTCTTCTTGCCACAGGTCCTACAAGGGCGGAAAAGGCCTTTTCTGGAAGAATCAGACATTTTCTGAAGAAAAAAGTTGTCTTGAGAGGAAAAAACTGAGGAGAGCTCAGGGAGACTCCCCTTCACACGATGTGCGGTAGAAAATCTGAGGGAATGAGCCTCTCTGGGGAATATTCTAGAGGGTGATGGAGCCGGATTGGTCATAAGTCAAGTTGGGTTCTTTTTACAAAAGGACATGGATAGGCTATATGTGTGATTTTGCTAGCATTATAGCGTATGGAAGTTTTTTACTCACTGCTTTTTTCATGTACTGTGGGACTCCCACTTCGACGACGGGGATGATTCAAGCATGTGAATTTATGAAAGATCCAAAACTGGATAATTATTTATTATAAAGATGCTTTTCATTTTATCCGTAATCTTGATAATGTGGTTTTATCTGTTTACATCTCGCAAGCTATTCACAGAGGAAAAGAGTTTTCACTCCTAGATGCTTTAACATATGATGTTAAATAATGAGGATATTAGATTTTTAAACAATTGAAAGCTACTGATTACTATTGCAGATTTGTATTCTGGTTCTTTTATTATTTTATTGATAATCAAACATTCAAAGCGTGTTGAGGATTGGTAAGAAGGATTCTAGTTCTGTATTGCCACAGCAGGGTCCTTTTGATATATGGGGATAACATATGTTAAATAACTTTCATTCTTTTCGATATTACATGATAATCACTTTTCTTCTGCTGGTTGACCACTATTTTTAGTTTTGTTTGTACATTTAAACTGTGAATGTACAGTGACTAATAAGTATGAACTTTATTTTTCTATTCTAAATCTGTGAAATTTCTGTGACTTATTCGTAAGAATTTAATTTGTTTGTCCCTTTTATGGATATTTTTTATCCACATAAAGATTTGTTTGGAACCCGTTTACAAGAGGCAGTTCTGTGCAAGGTAAGCTGACATCTTCGAACGCGTTTCCATGTACAGCTTGCCAACACCTCTTTAGTACAACAGTGTTTTATAGATGCAAATTGATGAATAATTTGCAATATTATATAATGAAGTAAAGAAAATACCCTATTGAACTTTCCAAGCTGAACACTGTTTATTTGCTGAAAGAACCAATACGAATAAATACAACAGGGAGTATATACTGTGCACACATTATTGCAGGATCCTAACTCGAAGCCAATTTAATTAAACTCAATGTCAAAGAGTGCCTGTGAAATGACTGACAGTAAATGGTCTGAAATTCTGAGGTTTGTATATAGTACAGACAATCTTGAACTTATCCTGGGTGATAATTAACAATGTCTTTTATGGGCCTCTGCCATGAAATTCCTTCTTCATAAACCAGCAATCAGACAGAAGGTAGCATTTTGTGCTTTTGCCAAATGATAGAATAAAATGGTAGTCCAGCATATAAACTATTTAGAGTTGAAACTCATTCTTATTGCTGATCCGCCCTCAATTGCTTTATGATTGTAAGACAGCACTGAAAGCATAAGAAAGTTTTGATTAGCTGCTGGGAGCAGCTGGTAGACTGGGGGTGACAGTCATAGTTGCAGCAAATTGAAAACCTAGATTTATAACTTTTTTGGCCAAAGGGATGGTGTGATTTCCCTGAAAATTCTGGCACAGATAGGAAAGCCAGAGACAGGTTGCAGAACAGAGGCTATGTTTCAGTTGTTATTTAACTTCAGGAAGCTGCACACATCCATGTTGCACCACACCTCCTCTATTGGGGAGAAAGTGTGGCCTTTGGCTAACCTGCAGACTTCAAAAACTGAGGACCTATATTCTATTCCAGGTGCAGCCCTTAAAGCAACATTGTGCAAAGCTCCCTGTGCGCAAAATGTGAACAAATGTATTAAGTGTAAAGCAAGCGTATCTATGTGAAGTGAAATTTAACTGTGCATTTAACATGTGGAAATCCCCAACTGATTAGCACATTTTTGTGTTGTTTACCAATATCGCTCATCCAATTCATGTACGGTACTACATTTCTACAAAGCTATTGAACCCTTTACCATACAGAACATGATGTCCATGATCTCCAAACTACCTCCTCAGTGCAGAGAATGTAAGCATTGAGTCCTCCTACTGAGATGAGGGGAAGTCTTCAGTGCTTAAACAGGTCACTTCGCTGCCTTTTATTCCCTCACAGCTGGCTAATGCAGAACTGATCCTGCATCAGGCTCTGGACCCTCCCACGTCGGGCTGATGACATCTGCGTAACAAGAGCATGCAGATATCATCCAGAAAGAAGATACAGTACAAGAGACTAGCTGCAATCCCTGACCATGAATCATTCACTAGCCACCAGTGGGCCCAAAATAGTCTTGAACTTTTCTGTTCAATGTGGCTACCAACCCTCAGCCCCCCACCCCCAGAGAAGGAACTAGCAGTTAATATTTTTGGCATTTATTTCAAGTCCATGCCCAGGAGACTAAAGCTATGCTCAGGTAGCGGAGTTA